>NW_024881308.1:5634105-6373521 GCF_018691265.1 Tyto alba | reverse complement strand
TTTTAATACAGTGTAATTAAAAAAGTGAGAACCCTGGGATATCTGTGCAAACAGGTATGCAAGGATAAACAACTCCCAGTGGCTCAAAAAGGGGAAAGTAAGAAAAGCACAGGTTTGATGGCAAAGCCAGTCAGTAAGATCATCTTCAAAGCCAAAAACTCTGTATCAGTACAAAAAGGCTAAAACTTAAGTCTCACATGGAAATTCCATGTGGCAGAAGTGAAGGAGAGGGAATGATTCGACCTCTAATTAGTGCACTGTATTGGAAGCTTGGGTCAAACTGCCTGCAGGCTGCCTAAGCCATGGCACATTCATGAGACACTGTGTGGCAGAAGACACAAGTGTGACTGCAGAAATGATTGTTGTATCCTTAATATTTAACAGATTCTTCCCTGGTTTTGCTTGAATGTGCTGTCCTTTGCTGCTGCACACTTTCAATGAGCATTTGCTTCCCTTTTCTCTATAATCCCCCTTTTGGTAGGGGCAGACAGCAGAAAGACTCCCCTGCCTTACCTTCCTCCTCTTAAAAACTTCTCACAAGCACAGCTGCAGAAGAGTTGAGCCTCTTCTGCATTTATGGTGGCTTTTATTACCTAAAAATATTGTAAGAGCTTGATATATCACGTAGTAAAACATTTGTCAGTGAATGTGTCTCACCAAATCCGGGTTTCCCCATGTCACAGTGCAAAATCTCCCACCCTTTGCTTTCTCCGTGTGCCTGATCGCTTCAGCAAGTGGCCACACAGACCATTCTCTCTGAAGCAGCACTTAGCTGTATCTCAGTGAGAGCAGCTCACTGCCCTTGTCAATTCAAGTCCTTATTCTGAAAACAGGCACAAAAGTGGGACCGAGCAGCCCATCCCACACACAAGATCCAAGAACCAAAGGCAGTGTCCATTACCATGTCAGTTACTGACACACGATAGCATCAAGGTGATCTCCTCCCCACTGATTTAATAAGCAGCTCCCACCAATACATCTGTCCCTGGCTTACCGTTTTACTGCTTTCTGAGCCAGCATCCTGTTGCCTGCCAGGAATGTGATGCCACCCAAAATGGCTAAGTACTTCAGAGTCTGGAACATGTTGAGCTGAGTCCAGTAGACATACATGAGTCCCAACATTGCTATGAGAAAAAAAATAAGAGACAGAGCCCATGGCTGAAATTGCATTTCAAAGACCAACCATGTGTTATCTTCAGAACCTTTGTTATGTTGTACTGCCAGGCCTAAGCATTTGGTTTCTATCTCATCTCTGAAGCTCTGAAATGGCAGATCTAAAGATTACACATTACTGACAGGGGAAGAAGGCATCTGGGTCTCCATACTGGAGAAAAATGTGACACTGACTGCTTACAACCAACCCTGTGACAGAATTATGGACATATTATAGACATTAAGGGCTATTAAGAGCAGGAGGATACTCTGGAATTCAATAGAGGATATTGACCTTTGCACATCTGTAGGAGCTTACAGATTTATAAAGCTTCCAAGGAAACTGGCTTGGATTAAGCAACACACTCGTGTGGGAAACAGTAAATCAAACGTTCTCCCAACCTGCTCTGCTTTTAAAATTCTACCAAGACAGTAAATAACTTTGCAACCAAGGGCACAATAAAATTCATGAAAAAGATTGGTCCAGCCAAAGAACAAGAAGAGCTTTCACAGGAAGACCTTCAAAGAAAAGACACAGTCTTTCACTGTAGATGGCAATCCCACAGGTTTCAATCCCCACAGAAACTCCCTGCTTATAAAGGATAAACATGCAATAAAGAAAGTGTGACCTCTGGAAATAAGAACTTCTATTAAGTACAGATAAATGGTGTGAGAGAAGAGCCCAGATAATGACAGCTGTTATAAGCTGATGGCCAAAATAGGTTTATCACCATATTAACAATCATGAAAAGCAGGAAGGCAGATGAAAACAAGAGAACAAATGTTATGCTATTATGTCATTACAGTTAATAGACTGCGAGCCCATTAACCACCAGGGCTCTCAGCTGTAACTCCCAGGTGAGAAGGTCAAACAAAGCAGAAAGTCTCTGACACTTACCAGCATGTCCCATGTGAAAAACAATGGTGCTGGGAGCAAAGCTGAAGTTGGAGATGTTGGCACCTATCTTTATCCACTAAAAGAAACAAAACTCAAGTTACAACATCCTTGTAAATACAAGCTTTTATTTTAAACTTCAGTCTCTTTCAAGCCTGTTTACATTCTTCAGAGAATACAGTGTATTCTCTAGAGAAGCACTTGTTTATTACTACAAGAGAACGGAGTAGTAATTTTACTAAAGACAGCACTGTTGAGCTCCTTTAGTGAAAATTTCTCCTACTGCTTCTGACTGGCCAAATGAAGTTCCTCAATTATCTTTCTTAGACTGATGAGAGGGTATTGCTCCAAATCTACATTTTCTAGAAAAATAAACATTGCTATTTCTATCCATCTGAATTAATTACAATTATAAAGACAAAAAAGGGTAAGGTTCTAGTTTTGGACTCAGCAAAGAAACAGCTATAGATACAAGATGTTTGCTCATAAAAACAATTTCAGTTTTTAGAGTACAAAGGGAAAGCTTAAAGGATGGCAAACAGGAGCAGCAGCAAGGAGATGTTTCATTAAAGTGTCATCAGCATGTATATTGTGAACTCCAGAGACCAGTGGACATGACTATCTGAATGCCAGCTTTCAGTAAGACTAGCTAATGGGAAATTACTGCCAAGCAGATAAGGCATCAGCTTCATCCTCCAAATAAGGAGTAATTTAACTTGACTAGATGAGATTTTGTATTGCATTAAGTTCAAAACACTGATCTCACAATACAGTGAGTAGCAGCAGATGTTTCAACTAGACACACAAATACTAATTTATGTCCATACATGGAAATTAATCTGATAGGATTAAATAACACAGATGTTGTGATGGATATATTAAGTGCAAGGCAGAATCACTGCCTTTTTTTTTTTTTCCTCATGGACATCTAATGTTAGTTATAATTTAATCTTACCACTGTTATTCAACATCCCTAGAAGCAGCACACTGGAGAAGCTCACCCCACTTCTACTCGGCAGCAGTGTTTTTCTGTTTTGACTATAAACTCAAAAAAACCCCAGTTTGTGAAAGAGACAATACCAGAGCAATGCTCTGCACTGACATTTGCTAGATATGACTTCAGCACTGCTATGCTAGTCATGATTAACCAAGAGTTTTAAGAAGTTTAGCTGGCCAACCTCCTAAGTGACTTTGGACTGGATGGGAAAAAATATTGTTGTTCTGTGGCCCAGTTCACTCACCAGAATGAGCAGCAAAAGCAAGGGGGAAAGAATCAATGCTGTGAAAGTATTAGATACCACAGTGGGAGGCCTCTTCTCAGGTTCCCTGAAGAGGTGCTGCAAACAAACAAAACCAACTCATAAGCAGGAGTATTCCAACAGAGCAGCTTCTCAGCTCCCCAGCACACCAGCTGCAGCCCTGGTGCTGTTCCCAGACGTTCCTTTGGATGATAAACATTTCTCTTAAGGCAAAGACTGACTTTTTAAAGTAGTGTCTATTCCAGTCTCTGCACCTTTGATCTCTTGCACAGTTAACGTCTTGCACTCACAGAAGTACTTGTTAGCTTGTCATCAGCACAGATGGCTGGAACGAAGCAAGAGAAATCTTCAGAAGCAGAGAGCTTTCTGGTGCTTACCTAGTCTAATTTCCACGTCTGAATCTTCCCTGTGACACCAGTTGCTCTCTCACAGGTAGGACACCCAGTTTATTTATTTATACTCCAGAGGACTGCAACAGATTTCTTTCCATTAAGCAGTAACTCTGGTCTTCCTTTAATTACAATACTTAGGCAGTATTATTTTTCTTTTAATGAGGTGACTTTTCAAAAATAAATTACGATGAGAAGAAATAATACTAGTAGGACGAGCCCCCCATCTCTGCACGTAATTTCTTTTTGACTGTACCTGGATTTCAGGTTTGGGTACAAAGAGGTTCTTGGACTGGACTGTGGATGGCGCATCCTCCTCTGGGAATTTGATAACCACATCAGCCTGAAAAGAAATTGTGCAGCTTCATGAAGTTTGATCTTCATGTATTAAAAACTTTATAAAACCTATTCCATTACTGCAGCCTATTTCCTTATTTGTCAATCTACTATTGCCATGATTTTTAAAGGAAGCTAAGAAAAATACACCAGGTTTTTCAAGAAGCAATTTCTCCTAAACAGAGGCAGTAATGCGATTCACACATCACTAAGAACTGGTCTTACTTCCAGTGTAGCAAGCACAGAAGGGCTAAACCTTGAAGTGCTTGCTGTGAAGTTATAATCAAACCCATCAACGTTATGAAGTTTCTGTTCCACCACATGATGAAATGAATGCTCATTTCTGTCTTGCTTTGATGCTTACTTAAAAACTTAAAACGAACACTAAACCTCAGAGCCCATAAATGGCCAAAAGGATTCTGGTTCACTAGAAAGAACAAAATATTTGAGGTTTTTTATTCCAAGCCTGTACCATGCCCTCCTGTTAGACTGCCTGTAATCAAAAAAACACATCACCATGCTTCCAGCTACATACCACATTCCACAGGATTGGATTTTCCAGAGTGGCATCTCCAATTATCAAGTAAAGAGTGTAGGTACCAGAGGCAGAGTCAAATTCAGTCTTTCTTTCAGAAGTATCCAGTTCAAACTTGTATACATTTTTGCTATCTGGTTCTGCAACAAACACTACCTCCTGGCCAGTCTTCTGGTTGTGAAGTCGGACAAAAGTCTGAAAGGAAAGATTATGAAATCTCTGGAATATCTCAGTGTGTTTAAGTGCCAGCAAAGCAAGAGATTTACCCCCAAATCAAAAAGCACAACATTAATAAAAGTTGGAGTATAAGCTGGGAGTTTGGGTGTCTAAATCCCTGCAAATCAGCAAAGTTCCAGGTCTCGAAGTAACAACACTAACATGGGCCATCCAGTGGCCCACGTGGGGTTCAGAGCGATACACTGAATGTTACTTGGCATGGTATATATACATAAGACTTTTTTGGTGGTGTTTTTTTTTTCCCCTTTTTTTCCTATTTTATGAAGAAAAAAAATAATTAAATAAATGTCTACATTCAAGGAATTTTTCAGCAATTTATATTAAAAAAATCAGAAGTGTGCTTTAACAGTGCAGGCTACCTGCACTCATTTTGTTGAGTTAAATAAGACACAGTACCAGAGCCAGAAGAGGCTTCATTTAACATACAGCCAATACAAATGAACTGAATCTACTTCCCATCTACCAAGCTCAGTGATCTTTCACAGTCCTTGTCAAACATAAGGCTTCCCAAAACCTATCAAATCTTTTCAAGAGCAACTGTCACCTCAGATGCTTAAAGATGGAACATCCCAGTGACACAGCCATTACAAAAATTTGTCCTAACCTGGTGAGGGATGAGTTCAGCTCCACTGTTCACATCTATCAGCTGGAAGGATAAAGCAAAATTCTGATGGCTGTCAGCAGTGAATGAGCCCTTGGCTTTCGCTGGGTAAGCTACCCTAGGAGGAAAAAACCAAACACAATTGAGGTGATCTTCCAAGAGAAGGCCTGGCACTGGAAGAAACCATGGCATGCAAGCCTGTCTACCATTACTGCAGTCTACTCAGCATAGATGAGCTATTTTATCAGAAAGACAGGTGAACAAACATGTCTTCCTCTTTCACCATAAATTTAATGAAAAGAAATGAATGCAATTTTTAGTAGGATTTTTATGAGCTACATACCTTGCCAATTTTCAAGCAAAGTAGTTGTTACTTGTAAGGTTCAAAGAAATACAAGAAGGTTTTGCTAATACTAGAGCCCACATTCCATTTAGCCAAGGCTATGCTACAACCAAAGGTGTGATGGCAGCAGAACAGAAAAAACAGACACTTAAACGTCAGCACAGGAAGGCTGTATCAACACACACAGAGCGGCCTCAGTGAGGTTGTGCAACCTAAATTAAATTTCATACATTACATTCTAACTCATGTCAGTTAAAAACCAATTACTTTAAGTTCAAGTGCACCTACTAATGGTACAGCCACACCCCCAAATACAGTGCACATGTTGCTTTAGAGCATCTCTACTGAAGCCCAATAATACCAGAAACATTAACCCAATTCTTTTAGCTTGCTTTCACTATGGAGAGGTGCCAACAAAGGAACAGAAGAGTCAGGCTGCCTGGCTTCTGTTAGTACTTATTTCATTATTAAAGAAAACCACCTATTAAAAATAATCAGTATCTTCGCAATGAACTCAGAGATTTAAGAGAAACAGCATAGGCATGACTCTGTAGTTATTCCAATACAAGATTCCTGTTTTAGCTGAAGTAGATAAAGCTCAGAAGACCTCCAGCCCAGAGCCAGAGTTGCCCCTTAAACGATCACACACACAGTCATTTTACCTCGTTGTTTTTGGCGCAATGCTCTGATCTTTATCCACAGTAGAAAGATCTACATTAGTAATCCCGACTTCCGTGGAAACCTTTACTTTCAGCTGCAGCAAAACACAACAGAAAATTCAGAGCACTCTACATATATGGTCAAGTTCACTGAAGAAGCTTTAGCTTTTCTGTCCCCTTCCACAAAGACAGTCTTACACTAAGCCAAAGACAGAACCTAATGTGAGCAGAAGGATCTACAGCAATTTACCTTCTGGCAAAGCGCATGTGTCAGTCACTAAGCCTGACCCACCACCCCCTTCATCCCTGCACAAGCAGCCAGCTCTGAAGACACCAGCTCTTCAGTAATGCTGGAGTTAGCTGCCCTTTGGAGAACCATTTTTTATTGAAATGGTCCAACCATCCAGATCCAACCAGTTTTCCTTTTGAACTAGCAGAAACTAGATATTAAGGATTACATCACATATGATACAACTTAAAACTGCATGTGCATATGTACTGCTTACTGGATAGCAATTTGAGATGTCTCCAGACAGCAACCAGTTATGTCTTTGTTGGCTCCTAAAGCCTAACCAGCAGGAAAAAGCCAAAGTATTCCTGCAGACCTGTACTTCGTTCAGCAAGCCTTCCTTTGGAGTCACAGCATTTATCGCTCAGTGCAGGGCAGCCAACAAGGCCCTGCCATTTATCATGCTCCTTTGTGCTAAGTGCAATATAAACCCCAAGCAGAGAAATGACTTCCTGCCCTCTCCCCAGTCCCAAACCACAGACCATCTAAGCAGTGAAGCTCGGTGAGTTTGACTGATTTCATTCCTTCTCTCAAACATAAGCAGTTACTGCAGTCTGTAGTTTTTAATTAGCACATTTGTTCTCACAGCTTGCAAATGCTCCCCATGAGAATGAAAGCTTCATTGCCAAGATATTTTTCATCATATACTACAATTTGTTATTACAGGTTCGCTCATGTGAACCAGCCACGCACCCTCACCCTGCAAAATAATTCACAGGGAACCTGTGGGAAAAATATGTAAAAACTAAAACCAAACTTTTCGTGTCAGACTTCAAACACAATCTTGGCA
This sequence comes from Tyto alba, assembly GCF_018691265.1. NCBI lineage: Eukaryota > Metazoa > Chordata > Aves > Strigiformes > Tytonidae > Tyto > Tyto alba. The sequence goes on along the minus strand of NW_024881308.1, from coordinate 6,366,036 downwards.
GTTGGTTTACAACAAAAAGTGTAACTTAAGACAGAGGTTACCCCTGAAAATGGATCCATTAACATGTAGACTATTCAGGCTAACTTTAGTAAAGCCTTAGTTTGTTCCAAGATGGAAGCAAAGAAAGATGGACTAATGAAATATTAATTTTTAAAAAATTATGTGACAGCAACTCAGAGCTGCTGCACACAGCCCCTCCAACTGAATAGTACACAAACATCTCTCAAATATTTTAATGCCAGGAAATGTCATCTCTGCCGGAGTAATAACCCACTGGTTTAGCTCATTACTGTCAAAACGATGGTGCATTAAGGACAATTAATGCTAATAACAGTAAGGAAAAAAAGCAGTTCCCCCAGCAGTCCTCCCCCGTAACAATGTGTCTTATTAGAAGCAGTTCACACAAAGCCGCCCAGCGTTAATACATTCCTACCAGTACCTCTGTGTGCCAGCAGCCAGCTTAAGCAGGACCAATCAATCCCCTTCTGACACTCCTAAGTGCCATTACTACTACAATGACATCAATTTGATACAGAGAGTAAAGGTCAGCAGTTGTAAATAAGTGTCTTCCTCCATTCCAAGCTGGTTATGTTGGAAGAACTTAAAAGCTAATCTTTTCCTTCAATAATGACTGAGGGCAAAACTAACCCTGGGAATAGACATCATTGCAGAAGAGCATGCTCAGCTGTTGACACTGGGGTGACTATATGAATAGCCACAGAGGTCACATTCTTTTCACTATAACAAACTTAAGTAAAACTCAGTGTTGATATAATACTCTTCTTCAGAAATGTGCGATAGAACAGCTTTTGCCACCAAAAAGGGGGTACGTATGCATGAAATGAAGACCATTTGCTTTGGTCACTGTTTCTCCACTACAAAAGCATTAGTCAGGAGATGCCAAGACTCCCCTGACTCTTTTTATAGGGCTCTAGAGCTTATACAGACAGACAACAAATGCTCAGCTTCCATACATCAGGCAATCACCAGGCAACTGCAAGCCAAGCCTTGAGATTTACAGACTCAATTCCTGAATGCTCTGAAAACCTACCATTCTTATTGTTTTTGCATAGCTACTTCGGCCTGCTACATAAACATCCCCACTGTTAGCCTTTGTTCATACGCTGTCAGATCAGCATCGAAGTGGTAAGTCAGTTTTGATCATATATTAATCTGGTTACTGGTCATAATCGTGAATCAAAATCCAATGCAGTACAGAAAAACACGATAAAAATGCCACGCAACTGGCAACATCCTGAACAGGTATAAATAAAAAGCTGTTTCAGTGAATAGGTACATAATTAAAATGCCACCAAAAAGCATACCCACCTCAACTTTGTTAGCAATAAATCGCTTATCTCCATCAACACTGATAGAGAAATCATAATATCCACTTGCAGGTTTCACATTCATGAAGTTCAGCTCAAAGACATCTCTATAAAAAAAAGCAAGGTGTTAAATGTCCTCTAGGATGCTAACAACAGCCTACAAATTGGTAACATCTTGCTACCAAGTCTCTGAATATGCTAGATAAGGCAGAGAACAAAACTAACATTGTTAAGTGCAGCAGGAAAAGAATTATTCAAAGTTCACCTGAAGTCAGAAGAGTATAGCAATTTCCCACTCCCAATCAAAAGAAAAAGCAACAGAAATTCAGCATCACAACCGAATGTGCTCAATAATCCATTAGCAACAAAAAGCAACTGCAGCATTTTAAGTTTTCCATCATACAAACGTTTCTCTGGTAGAAGAACACATAAGGAAAATAAGCCCGACACTGTTTAAATAACAACTGTTTGCATTACAAACTGTAAAAATAAGATTATTTTCTTACCCTGACAGAGTAAATGGTGTCTGATGAAGGACAGTGGCTTTGCTAGATGCAGACTTGGCGTAGTCAAGCTTTACAGAAGCTTGAGTCAGTGGCTGGGACATAACATCTGTCACTTGTAGCTACAAGAGAAAAACAAGAATTTCCATGATACCCGTTGTCCTAGAAGGAACGCAAGAGCACAGATGACTCACTACCCCTTTGTATTGTACACCCAGAATTCTCCCCTGCCCAGCATCCCCAATTCACCTAGTTCTTTAATAACATCAAGTGGGAAAGCTAAAGCTTGTAATCAACAGAGCAGACTTCCACACAGTGCTTTCTCAAGGTAGTGTCTGGTAAGCCCTGGGTAAGCAAAGGTTCCCAAGAATCACTTCATAAAAGCACTAAAACCCCAGATCTGCTGGAAACTGAGACCTGGAACTAAAAATGAAAGACATCACCTTACACATTCAGTAAGCCCAGCCCTGCAATACTAAAGACTGAGCTGAGAGATGAGTTAAGATTTGGGGCTAAGGACTCACCCTAAGTATGGGCTGATGGTGAGACACAGCTGCAGGCCCATCGGGGACAATAATGACAGGCAAGTGGTAGCGGTTCCAGGATAAAGAACCTGCAGCACAAGCAACGCTGAAGGCCTCTGAGAGTGTCTCAAAGTTTTTCTTGCTAAAAATTGCATTCATCAACTGGATAATTTGATCCTGAAAGAGGAAAAGTAAATCGCATATAATCACCAGCAGCATACCACAACACTGCAAACTGGCTCAGTATAATGTTGTTAATAAAAACATCATTCATAAAGACTGTTTAATTTCCCATTTGCTTTAAAAATAACTCAAGTTATGAGGTAACCCTAAATTAGCTACCTTTTGAATGTTATTAGCACTCTTATTCTTGGCTGGGAGGTTCCAACCACAACCGCTGCAGTTGTGCTAAAACTTGTAAAAACAGAATTTGGATCTACCTCTTCAAACTACATATGTTTGAGAATGGAAGATGCCATCAGCTCAACTATCCAGACTGTGTGCAGCTGCAAAAAGACAATTTGGCTCCAGGAGCTGTACAATTGTCTCCATACAGTGGAGGACTAGCCTAGACGTCCTGGCTACCTGCCAAGCTGGGAAGGCCACAGAGTGGTGATGCAAAGCATCCTAATGGCTCTGGAAGGAGCCAGTCTAGGCCCATGCAGGCTTATCCCCTTAGGCTCAGCAGTGTCCTCAAGCTAAGAGGATTAGCTTTAAAGCAGTACCACCAGGAGCACAGAGCCAGCTCTGGCTCTGGGATGGGCCAAAGCTAATTTGTTCTCTCTGAAGTAGGAGTGGGACTGCATCCCCCAGCTGGTTTTGCAGTCTGACTTTGCAGGGCTAGTGCATCTGCGCCACACTCCACAGCGTATGCCATATTATTCAGATTCTTCCATCGCTCCCTGCTAGTATGGAACACAGAGGGATTGGTTACTGGCACTTGATCCAAGCAAAGGACTGTGGGCTAAATTCTAGTCAGCAATGAGAACAACCAAAGACAATCCCAAGGAAAGCAATAGGCATACAACTTAGTAACCCTCAAAGGCCACTTTTGAAATAAATCCCAAATTTTCACCCTCCTACTCACATTAACGAGCACCAATGTACATCACAACTTGAGATAGCATCCAAATAGATGCTACAAAAGTCCTGCATAGTGCAAATCCTGCCATGTTTTTCATTTATATGGAGAGCATGGCATAGTTCCAGACCCTAATCAGCAACTGACACTCCCATTTAGGCTGTGGCAGGGGGAAAAAGGAGAGCTATTTTTCCAAATACTACATGTTAATTTTTAAAGAGAATTTTGTGGCATTCTGGAGGCACTCTCACCATTCACATGAGATAAAGCTTTAAGCCCCAACAATAGACCTTCTGACAGCACAATTCTGAAGCAACACTAAACAGTTCCCTTTAATTGGGTTTGTTGGTTTTTTTTTTTTAAACACATCATTTGGACGCTGACAGTTTGAATTGTGTGTAGTAGAATCACCAGCTCAAAAATGACATCAAAATTACTTTGCGTTAGTCTGGCAGCAGAATGGAAGAGAGCCAGGAATGAACTCAGATGTCTTACATTGGCTTCTGTCTCAAGCCTGCCACTTTGGCTTGTGCTTTAGGGAGCTGCCATTCTCAATCAAAAGTACATCTTACTCAGTTAACTTGTTGTGGAAAAATATTAGTAAGTGGATAGCTTGCAGTAATGATTTCTAGCTTAATCAAGCTCAAAGGAATTTCCAACAGTCTTTCATTTCAGACAAAATGTTTTTGCATCTGGATTCCTGTAGGCATATAGTACTAATGTTTCCCTTTTGGGCACCCCGAACTAGGGTGACTGCATTTCCTCAAGATAAATAACATTTGCAAAAAAAACCACTTTGAAATGCTGGAAAGTGCTAGACAAGTGCCAAATACAAGAACAAACTCCAAAACAAGAGGGTTTTTTTTCCAACAGCTTGTCTCAATAAACAAAGAAAAACTAGGCCTCACTTGCAATTATCTTTTGTACATTTGAAAAGTAAAAAAAAAAAACCACCCAAAAAAACCCAAACCAAATTCCATCTGTGATCCTGAAGGTGGAATTTTGTCCTAGATTCCATTACCTAGCATTCCACCCAAGATGTCCCTTTTCACTGACTGTGCTCATTATTTTTTCCAGTAGAAATTCTACCCAGTTATAGCGGCCTCTGGCACTGCACAACAGGGCCCAGGCAGATCCTTTTTGTGAGCTACAGCGTGCAAGGGAGGAAAAGGCAGACACAGACCTCCTTCATTGCTGGCTCCGTACCCACATGGTCTGACAGCTTATAGGCAGCAGCAACAAACAGTGCAGTAGTCTCTATTCCTTCTTCAAACTGCAGATAAACTCCACCCAAGTCATCCAGGCGCGCAACAAGATCCTGACAGAAAGAGTTATTAAAATTTAAATTGCATTCTAGTAGATCCATGGAAGATAAATCTACTGTTAGGCCTGTAATCAAGAGTATCTGTATGGGATCACTGATTTATTTTGTGATAGTCATTTAGAAACAGGAAGAAAAAGAAACCTTCAGCCTTTAGTGGATTTAAGTATATTTAAAAGTCATGATTTTCTGTGTTTCCGTCCACCATGAAACAGTACAACTTCAGGATAAATATCTGTTTGGCTCTTCCTTTCAAGTCAACACACATCATGCAGGCAAGGAATTAGCCAGGTTGGTTTTTCATTTTGTGTTTCACATTAATACATCTCTTAGTACTACAGAGGTCTAACAAATTCCTGAATAATTAGAGAGCATAGCGTGTTCCTACCTCTATCTCCTCAACAATGCCACTTAGATCTGCCTGCTGGGACAAGTAAGATGCTGTCTCCAAAGCCTGGATGGTTCTTAAACAAGAACAAACAAAACCAAACAATTGTATGATTTTTTTCTTCCTTAAAAGCCAAACATCATCTAAATCAAAGCAACTACAGTTTCTATTCTGAATGAAGTGTAAATCAGCTGTTACTGCATTCAGTTGACAAGACAATGAATCTCAAGTGATTTAGTGGAAAGCTAGAATTCATTACGGAACACTGCTTTAGCTGCATCAGCGCTGCAATAAACTCAAAGGCAGAGAAGAAACCAAACTTTGATCCCTGCACAGCACAGATCCCCAGACTTGCTAATGAGACTTCCAGGAATCCATTTTTCTCATCAACAAAGCAAATTTTAAAGTTTCCCTTTCTTTCCCAGCTTTTTAAAAAAAGCTCTATTCTCTTGTTTCACAGTAAAATTACTCAATTCCTTGGTGATACATGCCAAGATTCCTTCTGCTTACTGGCACATTTTTTCCACCTCACAGTACAGGCATCACAACCTACAAACAACAGGGCTGTGGACAAGCAGCAAGTCTACTGCAACCATAAATGACACAGAATCATGGCTGGGTATTAAGTTAAAAATCTGTTGTGACTCTTAAAAAGAGGAGGCTTCTTTGGGACATGACATATTATTCTTGAACTAAATTGAACACATAAGCTCATTTGCAAAAACACACAGAAAATAGCCCAAAACCCCATTTTTTCATTCCCCCAAAGGGACAATAATGAATTGGACAAATATATCAAATGAAAACACAGCACCTATATTACAAAAATTAAAATACCCTTTACTTCAAAATCCAACTGCCTGGAGGATAAACATGCAACAATGCATCATTTCCACCTGAAAGACTTACGCCAGCACATTTTCTTCTTTGCTAAGACGAGCAGTAAGAGCACTAAGTGCTTCCTGAGATGCTAAAGGAAGGCCAAAGCCACTCAGTGCCCCAACGGCATGGAAGATCTGGGTGATTGAGGAATCCTCACTGACAGCTGCCAGCAGCAGCTCCCTGGTCTCATTTGAAATCGTAACCTGAGGAATAACACAGGAAACACATTGATTCACACTTGAAAAAACAAAGCCTTTTAGTCACCACTGATTTCTTCTTGGAGCAACACTGGTGAACTACTACAAGCTTTTGCGAAAGAGCCCTTTATCACTCATTACCTTTCAGTTTAATTGAAACCCTCAGTTTTGCTGCCAACTATCAATTAGTCATGATAATGCACGATTCAGATCTATCCTGGTAACCTGCTCCTGCTTTTTTTTTTACTGGCATCATATCATTGTGCAGCAGCTGGTGCTACTAACAAAAAACGCAGCTTGGATAACCCACCCACAACTCCACAAGGGTGGCCTGCATTTGTGTCACTGCAATGTTTCAATGCTTGGATGTAAACCCTGTAGTTTATCATCCACCCAAAGAGTTTTTAACTGACATAGCTGCTGTGAATATTATTAAATTGTGCTGGATCCTTTTTTCTTAGTCACAAATGTTCAATCAAGAAACTTCCCTTCTGGACCAAATACTTGCTTTATATCTTTGTCCTGTATAGAGTACTCCCAGACACTTCATAAGCTATTTACCTAAGACACAACAGAGTACAATCCACTAAAAAGAAAGTAAAAGCTATACATAAAATAAACCCAAGAAAAAGATCAAGGCAAATATTTCCTTGGTAACACCTGTCACAGCTCAGGGCTTCAAACTCACCTCACAGCCAGACAGGACCCGGATGGACTGTGCAGCGTAGAAGAGGGAATCAACACTGCTGGAGTCCACGTGAGATTTAACGAAATTGCATGCAGCCTGTGAAAAAACACAAGTTAACTTACAGCAACAGTCCTGTTTGAAGCTATCAAGAGGAGATTTAAATGATACTTTAAGACAATTGCATGTACACTGCTGTGCATTTTTATACTGAAAAAAGACAAATGAAAACCCTAGTAATATTTGCGATGCAGCAGAGCCTAGATCCTCCCCAGATCCTACTCTGCTAAGTGCCGCACAGAAACAAAGGTGGTTCCTGCTAAGAAAGAGATGATTTTCACATAAATTCTATACCAACCAGAATTCAAATTTAAATTGAGCATAATTATAAAATCTATCAAAATAAAAGTCCCATGAGTATATTTCATAGGGAAAATCTCCCAGGGTAAAGAACAGATGAACAGAAATTCTGTGGGCGAGCCTCCTTCCCAGCTGTATATCACACACAATAGTTAATGGATGCTGAATAAAGATTTTGAAAGCATACAAGAAGAAAAGTTGGGTAAGCAGCTACAGTATGAAGGCAATGAGACTGCTAATCAATCTGTAGCGAGCTTATTATTAACTGACAACTAGATAGACGGATCACTAAGATTCTATCTGAACCAGAAAATAACCCAAGAATTTAACTGCTCATACATAAATCACTGATTTTTTGAACTTGTGGAGCATAGGCCTTTACATGTGGGACAGGATTTTCATGATAGTTACCCAGAAATATTGATATATGTTAAAGTGTTATGCCTAGGTATTGTTTTTACTACCTCTCATGTTTTAAATAGTCTCACTCTGTGAAGAGGTACACTGTCCAGAAAAAAGTCTCATCACAAAATTCAAGGAATAAATAATTACTGCTTACCTGCAGAAGCAAATGCTGTATGATCATTGCCAAAATGAGGTACTACTAAAAAGCTAGCCAACTGACCTAAACAACAGCAGCAATTCCCAGCCTAGCCCACAGATGACCAATAACTGGTCACAGCAAGGTGTGCGGTGTGGTGAACTGCAACATCTTCAGGAGCCTCCATTAGGAGTTTGTGGTGTAAACACAAAACGAGAAACTAAGTCCAAATGGTTTAGAACCACTGAACCATCTGAATTAACGAGGAAAGAACAAACTTACGTTGACAGCTCAGGAGCGGAGGTGAGCGTGCACGTGCAGGTAAGCAGGCATGCCTATGTAAGCTGGTTGTTACAAGGACAGCCTGCAACATTTCAACTAGAAATGTTTAAAGGCATGAAAGGGCAGTAAGCATCGTGCTGATACCACAAGCCTTTGCTTCCAGTTAGCATGCAAGGGAACACAATTTATATGCAATATATATATTCCCCCTCCATATATCAAATATATATATTCAATACGTATCTTCCCTCTTCAATATATAGCAAGATCATGTGACCTAGCTGGATTTGGTGTTGGGACTGACACCAAATAACGACAGCTCTATTTAACAGGACAGTGAAGAGAACGTGCCACAGACAAAGGACTTTTTCACAAAACAGTGAAATAAATTTGATAGCCACAGCAATGGCACACCAGGCTGCGGAGGAGCGGGCCCTGACACTGCCGTTCCGAGGCGGGAAGGGTGAGAGAGCCCGTGACACGTCACCGCCCAGACAGAGACGCAATTTATTCAAGCAGCGCGTCCGAAAGACAGTCGGCAGCTACCAGCGGCTTGGCCTGATGCTTGCTAAGACCGCACCGAACCCCCCGCGCCTCGCCTGCCGCCGCCGCAGCCCCGAAGGGCAGCCCCCTCCACCGCTCACCTTTTCGTCCGCCACCCGCACCCCCAGGCTGCCGAGGCCCACGATGGAGTAAAAGGCGGCCTGCAGGTCGGCGAAGGGCCGCTCCAGCGCCGCCCTCAGCCGGGCCAGGTCGCGGGCGGTGAGGCGGTGGCTGGGGGCCAGGGCCTGGGCAGCGGCGAGGAGGAGGAGGAGGCTGAAGGCGGCCCCCAGACGCAGCCGCAGCCCTGCGGAGAGACAAGCGGGTTACCCCGAGGACCGCGCCGCCCCCCCGGCCCCCGCCCCGCCGCAGCCCGCGCCTCACCCGGCGCCGCCATGATGCCACCCGCCGCCTGCGCCGCGGCCGCCGCTTCCGCCCCGCGCCCCGCCCCCGCCCGCACCATCACGTCCGCGCCACGGGGGGAGGCGGGAGGGACAGAGTATTTTGAGAGGGCCCCAGCCCCGCGGAGCGCCCGCTACGGACATCGTGAAACGGGAATGAAACGGCCGATCGCGCGGAGCGGGGCGGAGGCGGGAGGGAACGGCGCAGCGGCGGAGCCGCCCGAGAAGCGGCAGCGGCAACACCCCTGGGCGGCGGGAGTGGGACGGGCCACTCGGCGGCGGGCGGAGGGCGGCCCCTGGAGAGGATGTGGGCTGCGCTGATTGGCCGAGCCTCCCGCCCGCGGCGCCCAGCGCGCCATGGCGCCTTAAAGGGGAAGCGCGTAAAGGGGCTATGCCACGCCGTGTCAGGTAAGGGCACGCCACGCCATACCATGTTATGTTAGGCCATGCCATGGCGTTTTATATCGCACCATATCCTGCCATGCCAAGCGGTACCATGCCACGGCCTGCCGTGTCACACCATCTCACGTCCTGTGGTGCTGTGCCACGCCACGGCGTGCGTGCGGTGTCCTGCCATGCCGCGCCGTGCCCTGCCATGCTGTGGGCTGCGTGCCGTGCCGTGCCGTGCCAGCCCACGCCTTCGGGAGCTCCCCATGTCTCAGAGCCCCAGTGCACATGTCTCTCCTGTCCCACTGTTACCGGAAAGTGGTAATTAATTCACTCGCTAAGACTCAGTTTTGCAGTTTTAGAAAGCAGGCATTCTTTATTACAGCGCTGGACACACAGGTGATGGCTCCTCCTAATGTGTGTCTGTGAAAACGAAATCAACAAGCATTTATACTACCTTAATCATACACATTCATTGCATTTTTATCATATTTTTATCATAACTTTCCCAGGAACTCATTAGCATATGTTAATGTCTCTTGCGCATGTCTGTTGGAGTCTTCAGGTGGTCGTTGGGGGTCTTTAGATGAAGGCTTGTAGTCTTCACTGTGCCCGCCAGTTGACCCTTACTTCTGTGCAAACTCAGTCCTGAGGGCACTTGGATCTTGTCCTTCAAGGCTGACTGGGTCTGGTTTTGTTGCTAATTTGTAGCTTCCTTATCTTTATGTTTCTTTGCACCTGCTACTACAAGGCCAAACTGTCTCAAGTAAGATTATTTACGAGTTCCTTACCCTACAGTTATTCTAACTATTCCTCAAAAGATTAGTATTTGTTCTGTAGCACAATGGTTAAATGGTTAAAACAGCTTAAATTGATCCTAATAATTCTATTCCTCAGATATCTGTTTTCTAATAGTTCACAGGTATCACCACCAGCTCCACGAATCTCAGCATTTTCCTTGCAGCCATGGTGGGAAGGCACTTACACCCCCGAGGGAGGAGCAGTGGCCTCCTGGGGTGTCAGACAACCCCCAAACGCCCTGGGACTCAACAGAACTGCCACTGAGCAACTAATGCACACAGGATGCACTTACCTCTGCCACCCCCGAGTGACCACCAGTGGGTGTCAGCCTTTCCTGTCACCCCCCTTAGTAACCTCCTACTCTTAATTACAGCTGACTGCCAACAGCCAGCCTCTGGCAAGCCACCGGCCCCTTGGCTGATGCTTGCCAAAAAGCTTTTTTTTCCCAGCAAACAGGGGTAGATAGGGCAGTGCCCCCTCTGCATGCTTCCCCAGGGAGGTGAGCGACCTCCGACAGCCTGGTGGGGGGCATTTCTTGTGAGCTCCACTGCGGGAGCCTGGCAGCAGTGCCCTCGTTCCTGTCGTGGGCTTCATGGTGATGGAGGGAGCTCCCTGGGGCAGCAGCGCGGCTTCAGGAAGGGCATTTGCAAGTGAACAACTAAATCTGTGCAAAGCTGCTCATTCAGATTCCTCCATGGAGGGATGCGAGGTTTAAGGGATCTTTTCAGCAATCCCTGCTTTAGGGGAGCCTTATTTTCCATCTAGCCATCTTTTTCCCTGTGTTTTTCCCTAAATACCAAATAAAAAAAAAAAAGAGACAACAAAGCAAGTGTAAGGACACTCTGCTGTGCAAAACCCAAACCTCTCAGTTAACCAAGCTGGATTTGTCCCACAAATAAATAGCACCATCTGTTTGACCCATGGTAATTATTTTCAGGTGACTCTTGGGAACCACCATGGCCACACTATCAGGGACCCCAAGCTCCTGCAGCGAAGCAACACACACATAAATGTGCAAAATGGCTTCTTCCCCACACGTCCCTGGGGACAGGCAGGTGGGCTTCCAGGTCCCTGTCCCACGCTTGGCTGTCCCACGGAGGACACAGCAAGCCGTGTGTGACAGATGCCTGTCCCACTGCTCACTGTCCTCCTGGAAGGCCCCAAAATTTGGGAAAAGGGCTGTGCTTCCTCCTGCAGAGGGCACTGGGAACTTGTGCTTTTTGCTTTCCGGGGAAGATCCCCCGGAGCTGGTGCAGCTCCCCTTTACACACCCGTCCCTCTGCCTCCCTGCCTCTGCTCTCCCTGGGTTTTGGGGCATTTGGTGTAATGTGGATACAGCTCTTGGCCTTGCTGGAGGAAAGCAAGGAGCCGCAGAGCTGCTTAATGTGGAAAGTCACCACCGAGAAGGCAGCCTGCTCCCCTCTCTGCTGAGCTGCCCTTGCTTTTCCCTCTGCACTGGAGTCGTGACATGATGTTGGCTCTTCTTTGGGTGACACCAAGGTGTGGTTGGGGCGGCTTTGCTGGCGGTTTATAAAGGCCAGCCGAGACGCGCTGCCCATCATCTCTGTTTCGACAGTGCTGAACCACCAATCTCACTTAGATCTCCCAATTACTGAGGCTGGATATGTTTGACCACAATGTGGGAGATGCTCACAGCACGGATGGGTACCCGTATGAGGATACAGGCACCCATCTGTCACAGATGGGCCTGATGGGATGAGGATACAGGCACCCACCTGTGCTGTGAGCATCTCTCACACTGCAGATGCCCCCTTGCACTGGGTTACTCCTCTCCCATTTTCCCCTGGGAGATGTAGCTCCTCTGAAGTGTGTTGCAAAATCCTCTTGCTGTAGCTTTCCTGGGGGGAAGGAAAAAATGTTCTGCATCAAAGTGTCTGATTTTGATATTCTGTTCCAGGAAGGGCTTTTGTCTTACCAAGTTGGGTTTGCATCACCTTAAATTTTGCAGTAACCAAATGACACATTTTGGCCAGTTGTGATGGCGTTTCCAATATCATTGCCCATCCTGGAGAGAAACTGGGCTGAGGGGAAGATTTTTTGCCCAGGTCTGGAGTAAAGCCGAACTAAAGTGATCTCAAAATGCCTTGTGAGATGGCATTTCTCTTCTGTTCAAGGTATAAGCTGAGTCTCTGACCTGGCCTTAGCCCTGCTCTAGTCCATATCAGGAGATGACCGTGCAATCCCCAGGGATTCTGGGGACCCCTCCAAGAGGCTGCAGGGTGTCTGACCCCACCAACCACCCCAAGGGAAGGTGCTGGAGCTGGCTGGGGCTGAAACACCCCACATGCACCAGCCCAGCCTCAAGAGGAGGCTGGAGACCCGCAGCTGAGCTCTTCTGCTGTGACAGATGGAAATGGGAAGGTTTTTTTTTTATGAGATGAGAGAGAAAAAGCTAAAGGCCACTTGTGCAATTAAGTGCCTTAAATGTGGATTTTATTTCGATGTAATGGGATGGTTATTGCATATAAAAGAAGTGCCAGATGGTTGTTAAAACCACATTTACTAACTTCTAATAACCGTGCATTTGACCTGTAGCCCATCAAGAGCTGCAACCCCTCATTATAAAATATCTTGGGAGCCCTCGCCCCGGGCAGAGCCTCTGGCTGGTCCTTGTTGGGACCTTTGCACAGCAGCAGCCCTCGCTGTTCAGGGCAGGACTTGGCCTTGTGGCACGGCTCTCCAGCCACGGGATGCTTTGCCTGTCTCTACAAGAGCTTCAGGTGGTTGGTGATGGTGACAAGGACAGAGGGATGAGGAGGTGTGAAGTAAATCTGCCATCTTGGGGAGGGGGAATAGGACCCCTCCATGAGGTGCAGGGCAGTGGAAGGTCTGTGCATGCTCAGGGCAGAGCTCTCCTCTGCTACCCCACCTGGTGCCAAGGGGCTTGGAGGAGGGAGAGTGGAGGGTGGAGGACAGAAGATGGAGTGAGGATGATGGAGGGTGGAAGATGGAGGGTGGAGGATGGCCCTGGGAGGAGCGGGAAGCTGGGGTATAGCTCCTTCTCCCCCCGTGGGAGCCTTGCAGGTGCAGGCAGGGAAGGAATGGCTTGAATTATTTATGGTGGGGACTGCAGGTCTCATCCCCCCCTGCCTCCCTGCACCCACTGCATGCAATGCACAGTATCTGGGCAGCTTGGTCCTTGCAGTGGCTCTGAGGAGGGTAATGCACAGCACCAGCCTCCGCAGCACCTCTGGGCTGGATCTGGCCCCCGTGCGCTCAAGGGGAGCCCAGGACAAGCAGGGGAGTGAGCCCCTAAACCTGCGGGCTGTGCTGCAGCATCCCTCCCCCCAGATCTGCCTGCTGACTGCGCAGCCAACCTTCCTTCTTTGGTAAAGACTCCAACAATTCCCTTTTTAGGCTTAATACCACCAGTCCCAGGAAGGAACCGGAGCCATTCCCCAGCCCCCAGCCCTGCTGGGGTGGCTCTGAGTGGAGGGGCTGTCTGCAGGGCTACAGCCTGTGCTCCGGCTGCCTTCAAATGGCTTTTCAAGACAGCCCTTTTCCAGGGTGCTCCCTGCCCCAGCAGCTCCTGCCTCGCTGGAGAGGCACCGTTGGTCCCCACTCTCTGGGAACTCAGCTGCTCAACCTGCCTTCCCAAGAACACATCTCACCCCAGCCAGCACGAAGGTATTACTGCCCTGGCTGGGGTCTGCTTTCCTTATTACTACTCCCGGAAAGCTCTCCTTGATGAATCCCAGCTGGGAGATTTTTTTTTTTTTTTTTTTGAGTCTTATTAAATTGTTGATATGATTTTTTCTGCAGTGCCACTCGTCCTCCCCGCCTCATCCCACTCTGCCCCACTGGCCCCCTCTGGCAGGAGGGGATGAAGGGCTGCCAGGCTGCCTGGACCTGAACCCAGCTCTTCCCCTTGGGTGTCACACCCACGGGCTCCCTGGGCACCCCATCCCCAGGAGCACTGCTCACTGCAGGGCTCTCCCAGTTAGCCCAGTCCCCACATTGGCAGGCAACTGGCAGGGGCTGGCAGTGCCTCCAGCACCCCTCACCCTCCTGACAGCATCCCCAGGGCACAGCCCCTGTGAGCCCCTGCAGGATCATCTCCCATTAGCAAAGTGATTTACTGACCCCCCCTCCACACTCTGTGCTGTCCCAGCGATGTGACCCGCATCCCAGCACTGCCCAGCCCTGGGCAGGAGGATGGATGGGGAGCTGGGAGTGGGATGGGAGCTCATTGAAAGGCTCCAACAGATGGGTTGTGTTTGCACCATTACCATCATACATGTTAAAACTCTTCTGGTTTTGCAGGATGATGTCAGATCTGGGCGCCTCAGCCAGATTCCCTCTGCTGTGGGGAGGGGGATGGAGCGGAGGAGGTGGGAGTGGGAGTGGAGGCCATGGGGAAAGGGAGGGACCCAGCTGGAACACCCAGCGGGGTCGTGCACCTTTCACTGCATCGCATGAGATGGGGTGAGGCAGACAGGTGAAATGCTGCTGGTCAACCCACTGCTTTTCCTGGCTCCCGTTGGCTCTGGCATACCAAAACCAGGCATTTTCCTGGCAGCTTCACCCCACCCCCCCATCCCCACCCCCAGTCCCCATTGGGGCAGAAGGCTGATAAAAACCCAAACAAAGGAGCTGGCAGTAAAACCCACCTAACTGAGGATCTGAAGTGATCAAAGGGAAAACATGTCCTGACCCATCTGGAGGCACTGGGTGGCTGGAGGTGGCTGGGAGTGGGCTGTGGGGGGCTCTGCCTGCCTGGGAGATGCCCCCCCCCCCTCAGTTTCCCCCTGCATTTGCCCAGCCTTCGCCTGTGGCCAGCCCCCCTGGCAGCACGGCAGCCACTTGGACTGGGGTGTTTTACCCCCCTAACATCACCGGGTCTTTGAGCTGTGCTGGAGGGAGATGAGCCGCCCCGGGGAGCTGGCTGAGCCTCCTCCTCGCCTCCTGCTCTGCTGCTGCTGCAGCTTGGGGGTGCTGTGCAAGCCCCAGCTCCCCTGGGGAGCGGCTTGGGGACCCCAGTATGGTCAGTCTTTGCCTTGGAGGTTGGGAGGGAGCACGGGCTTTGGTGGGGGAATGGAGGAGTGCATGTAGATACGGAAGGCTTCTCAGCAGCATATGCCAGCATGGCATCTCCCTTGGGTATATTGGAGCCCTGCCTTTCGGAGGTCCCCAGGGAGTGCTGGGGGGGGGGGGGCACCCTAACCATGGGGGATGCCACCCAGGATGGCACAGTCCGTCCCCCCCCCCATCTAGGGTGCTGTGTCTGCAAACCTCTCCCGGTTGTCCGGGGCTCAAGTCTCTGTGTGGCTCCGAAGGCATTTCTGTCTGTGGGGCTGGGGGACGGCATGGCCCTGCCCCACCTGGCCCCCAGGAAGGAGGGGAACTCACTTCTCTCACATGGCCTGTGTGGGACTGGCCCCGTGCAGAGGCGGCTGCTGAACACTTTGACAGCTTGTTTAGACAGAAAGCAGGGGGAAATGGAATGGCAAGTCCTGCCTCTGCAAACCCAGGGGAGGAAGCTGCTGGGAGATGCTCACCCCAAAAGCAGCACCTCCAGCTCAGCCACCCCTGGGGCCTGGGGAAGCCCCTGCTGCAGGCAGCCCCTGGCAGCTGCTGGGGATGTATCCCACCCCACAGGCCTGAAGATGTCTCCCATATGTTTGGTACAATGAACCACACAAAACTCTTGGTATTGCCTCCTTTGGGGATGGTGCAAGCAGCCCAAAGCAGTGCCTCTGGCACGGGGAAGATTTGCCTGTTTTCCCCCCACGTCCCCTGGGACCAGCAGTTGGGCAGGCTCATGGGCACTGCTGGAAACTTGTCACAGCAAGCCTCTCCTCTGATGGGCTGGAAATCCTGAGGCTTAGGTGTTGGAAATCTCACCAAGAATTAATGCTGAGGTTTGTGCTGGATCCACTGAAACTCCGGGAGTGGTGGCAGCTGAGATGTGGCATCCCAGCCGAGCCCAGCGCCCAGGCTTGCCGGGGCCGTGGGTACCACTGCTGTGCAGCTCCAGGCTTCTCCCCATCCTCCATGCTGCCAGAGACAAGGAGCATCAATAGATATTCCCTGCTCCTACTGTACTTTTCAGTAATGAAATTCCCAAGGGTAAGACTTTCTGGTGCATCACTAAGTGACTTTGAAAGCCTTTTGGAAAGCCCCACTTGGCAAGCAAGGGAAGTAGGTCAGTAGCCCTGGGGGACAGCAATGGCTTAGCGTGGGCTCTGTGTCCGAAGGCAGCAGTGATGCTGTATCACTGGGAGGGGGCGGGTGTGAGGCTTGTCAGGCTCAGGGATAACAGGGGCATTCCCAGGATGGGTGTGAAATCATCAGCATGGAGAAGCTTGGAGGACACTGCAGCACCAGTAAGTTAGGATACTTTACACAGAATATTTGAGCTTGAGGTTCTCTCTCTGTTGTAGAAAGAATAAAGTCAGCACTGCCCCTTGTACTGCCTCCTGAAAGGCGTGGGCAGGTCCTTACCAGTGTCCTCTTGATGGTCCCAAAGCAGGGACATGGGCAAGTCACTGGCAAAGCTTTGGTGGTCACATAGGGGCAGTGGCTGGGCCAGGGGAAGGACAAGCTGCTATGTTTCCCAGGGCTGAGTGACTGGAGAAAACCCTTTTCTTGGCTTTGTCAGTGTATGAGTGTGGGTGGAGGGTGGTGACGGGCACAGGGGAGGACCTGCCATGAAACTCCTGCATGTGGTAGAAATCCCAGCTTGGCTGATAATATTTCCCGTCTGCTCTAGCTTTCCTCAAGTCCCTAAATAAGAAAATAGGCCCCAGGGAGCACTCAGAGAAACTAATAAAAATAATTAAAATAAAACAAATAAGTGCAGAGAGATTGAAGAAATAAACCCCAGCTGCATGAGCCCTGGCCTCCTGTGCAGATGCTGCTGGCAAGACAGCCAGGGCTGCAGCACAGAGCTCCCAACATTTCTGAAGCACTGAGCCCATTTGGGAACAGTTGCCCAGAGGTTTCCTCTTCTCCCTGCTGGATCAGGACGGCAGGGATCTACCTACACCCCTGGCAGCTGTAGCTGCAGCTCTCCCCAAGCCCCAGCCGTCTGCAGGCTGGGGCGCAACAGCTATTTCTTTGCACCAGAGCCACGCAGGGCCAGCATTCAATTTTCCAAAGACCTTAGTAGAAGGATCCTGCTGAAGGAGATGAATATTTTGGGGCTGGAGCAGTCGCAGGGGCATAAATCAGCGTGGCTGCCATGCAGTCGCTCCAGGTTACACCAGCCCGGCTTGGCCCGGCGGGGATGGAGCTGGCTGATGGGTTTGCCTGCTGCCTCCCCCCCTGCTATCCCGGGGGACACACTGCTCCTGCCCCACAGCCAGTGGGAAGAAACCAGTTCCTGACTCTTTTAGCAAGTATCAGGTTTGGTTTGCTTTGATTCCCGGCGTTTGGTTTGCACTCCTACTTCATAAATATTCAACCGCCAGATGCTTGAAAAAGCGCCTGCAAATCCCCCCAGCCCCCTGCGCGTTGGTGGGAGCAGTGCCCGCAGCCCCCAGCCCCATCCCGCCGGGCTCTGGCCCCGTGGCTAACACACAGGAGAGAGCCCACGGCCAAAGCCAACAGCTCGTAAACAAGCTGCGTGCTGAAACGCGCTGAAACGCGCTCCCCCGGTGTGTGGGTACCGGGCGGACAATGTGAAACAGCTTGAGGGGGTGCAGGGTGGAAACCGATGCCCTAAACCCCAGGGGTGACTCCAGAGGGACACCCCCAAAGAACGACAGGGTGCAGCTGCTCCTCGGGAATTCAGGTTTGGTGTGTGCTTGCTTCTCTGAGCATGCAGGGATGCGATGCACTGCCTGCTCCCTCCCCATCTGGCTGTCTGAGGGTGAATCCCAAGGGGTTATCCGGAGCCCGGGGGGTGATGGGGATAAGGGGAGGCTTTTTGAAGGGGAGCCTGATGTTTCCCTGCTCCCTTTCCCTTACAGATAGAGGCAGAGTTACGGATCCCACGTGCCCACTCATCCTGTCACCAGCTGGGGACACACACCTGCACCGCCAGCGTGCGCAAAATCTGCAAAGCTCTGGGCTGCCGGACACTCCCTCTCTGCTGGCTTAGCCAGGGATGGAGGGATGATGGTGAGAAAAAGAGGGGGGGAAAAAACAACCCAAAAACCTGCATTAGAGAAATTTCACTTTTTGGCAGGGCAATGCCCCAGTGAGGCCAGCACTGAGCACGGGCAACAGCTTTGAGGCGAGGGGTGACAGGAGGGTGTGGGGCCAGGGAGCACAGCAGCCCTGCAGCCCCCCCCCGGGTGCCTGCACAATCCTGCAAACCCCAGCTCCTGCTTAGCTTTCCCATTTCTTGCCAAAATCACTCCGAAGCATGTCAGCACGCTGTCATGTAAGGAATCTCATTTCGGAGAGGCTTTTTTTCTCTCTCTCTCTTTTCCCCTTTAGATACAAACCAGACACAGCTACGTTTTATTGGGTGTGAGGGCAGGGCTACCCGCATCCAGCCTTTCTCTGCTCCCTCCCCAAAACACTGCTGGAGTGGATTTGGAAGGCTTGTGCTGTTTGTTTAGGACACTTCACTGCATGCAGGGACTATCCGCACGCGGGTACTTGTGTGCAGGACCCCCTGCCCCGTGCTGCAGAAGCTCTGCATGGAAACCACAGGAGAAAGAGCCAAATTGCTCAGTGATGTGGCTTCAAGGCTGGCTGGGTGCTGCTCACTGAGCCTTGGGGCCAGGCAATCCTTGGAGGAGGGGAATGCTGCATCATTATTTTGAAGACTGGCACCCCTTTACCAGAGGACCACTTCTCCCCATAAAGCCTCTGGGAGGTAATTGCACCCTCCTCTCAACTCCCGTCACCCCAAACCCCCTCAGTGAGGCCACAGTCCCTGCACATTCCTCCCCCTCTTATTCCAGGTGACTGTGCAGACCCCAACCCATTACCTGCCTGACCCCGTGCTCTGGGATGGATAGAAACGGACAAGTCCTGGCCTGGATTCCCCATGCCCCTCTCATCACCCCAGCCCTGCAGCAAAAGAGGGATTTTCCTTCTCCAAATAACTCCTTGTGGATGCCTGGGAGAGGCAGGGAGCAGCTCCCTTTGGTCTCACATGCAGAGCAGTGGTGATCAGCAGGATAATTACTTGGTTTGGATGGTATTTATGTGCGTGGGGGTGAGTTCACTGATGTTTTGCCAACTTTAGCACTGCTCCATGCCCAGGGCTGGCTGCCACCAGTGCCATTTGCTGAGACTAGGTGGGATCAGGGATCCCTGCTTAGCCCTGAACCTTTGTGCCAAGATGAAAAATCCCCAGGTTATGCCAGTGGCTCACACACAAGTGATGCCAGCGGTGCTCCCTGGTGCTTTTTGCATGTTGTCGCCTCTGTGATGGGGCAGAGAGTCCCCAGCAGTGCAAACACCTCTGCAAAGACCTGTGTTCTCCAGGCATGCTCTGCACACCTTGCCCTATCCCACCACCACCTCAGGACCAGCAGTCTCTATCCCTTGAAAAATTACTGGGATGAGTGAGACTTGCTGGGATGGAAAGTATCTGGGCTGTCCAGTGGATCAGGGAATGGGAAGTCAGAGCACGTCCCCAACCCCTTCCCCACCTCTGCCTTCAATGGTCCAGGCAAACCAGAGAGATGCCAGGTCTGACCCATGCATACAATGGGAAATATCTTTTCTTAGGAAGTTTTCCTTCTTTGCTATTATTCTTTCACTCCTCACTTCCTGCTCCTCTTGCTGCTGAGGAGCTGCCATCCATCCACACACTGTGAGCCCTGCAGCCTGCTTTGCACACCTGATGTTATCCCTCCTTTCTGAGATGCTTGGCCTGGGGAGCAAGAATAATCTGCTGATATCAGTGAAGGATCTCTTGGTCATTTAAACTGGTCATCTGCAGCCCCACAGAGCAGCTTTTGGAGCTGGGGGCTCCAGCCAGACATGCAGAATTTGCCTAAAAAGGACGGTGAGAGCTGGTGAGCCGTGATGCCTCTGCAATGGAGGCACAGTGCCGAGGGGCTCTGGTCCCAGCTGGCTCCGCTGCTCTGTCTACTTCTGCACAGGGAAAGCTGCCCTGCTGCCCAGCCCTGAGGGAGCTGGGGCTCCCCAGGAGACCTCAGCCCCACAGCCGAGAAAAGGGTGCTGAAATCAAATGGAGATTTTGAAAGGCTGTGAGTGCTGATGGCCCCAGGAGGTTCCCCAAATCCCACTTGAGCCCCGTTCCAGTCCTGCTCATAGCCATTGCTGTGCCAGCTGGGACAGGGAGCTCTGTCCCCATCACTGCCGGGGGACCAGAGAGGTGTTAGATGGTGAGTCCACAAAGACCCAGAACACAGTCGGTGTCTCTTCACAGCACTTTTGCTCGCTCCTGTGCTCCTACATCAGCTCAGCCATCCCTGACCTCACCTCTCCCCATCTGCAGCACTGGCTAAAGGCATCCTGAGCAGGTTCTGCGTCCCCAGGGAGGGCACAGTTCCCTCTCCAGGGAGCCCTGGCTCATATGGAACACAGCTTCGCAAAAGCACAAGAATTTGTTCAAGAGTTCACTGAAGTTTAAAGTGAGATCTTGTCTCAGACGCACCCTCTGTGATGCTTTTCCATCCTAACTCGCATCAAATCATCGCTGGACATTTATTGTTTCTGGGCATGCTCCAGTTCCTCCAGAAGACAGCAATCAGAGGGCCCCTCACCTCCTTTTTCTCCTGCCATCCCCAGGCTCAGCCATATCCCCCCCTAGTTTCCATCCCTCAAAGCCTCCACACTCAAATAACCCCAAAGCCCCCACCAGGAGCTGGGCTGGATCAAGCCCCAGAGGGCTGAGAGCTCTTCATGCACCTGGAGCAGCCAGTCCAGACCATGTTGCTCACTCTGGATAGTGGTAACAAGAGGGTAAATGGTACTGGAAGGGCTGTCTGGGAGCAGAGCAATGCAATCTGGGGAGACAGAGGAGGTGAAGAGATGCTGGAGGGTGCCAGGATCCCTGCCGACCTGTGGCTGATGCTCCCTGCTGCAATTTGAAAGCTGCTGCAGCCTCAGGATAAGGTTTCCAGTACAAATACTTGGAGGTTTTCACTCCGAGTTTATGTTCCAAGACTAATTTCTCAATATTCATATAGGGAGTCTGCCTTTCTGTGGGTGTAAATTGGTGTACCTCCACCGCCTTGGAGAGGCCTGCACTGATTTATATCAGCTGAGATGCTGACCCCAAATTTGCAGTTTGCACAAATGTTCCTGCCAATAAAACTGTTATTTAAAGTATTCACAGAAAGTGAACCCAGGAGGCATGTGAACATGGTCCAAACAAATCTAATTAAAGCTTTCATCCAGAAAATTCTTCCTTGCTATAGAACAAGAATCCATACATTAATACTTGTCCTCACTTCACTGGGGCTAAAATATTCAGTTTGGAGGCCTAGGGTGATGGATATTTGTGCCAAGGTGAGCACTCATAAACCCTGGTGGCTTCAGGACACCTGGGAGCTCCTTTAGTCTCCCCCTGCCTCTCCATCCTTACAGTATCTTTCTGGATGGCTCTGAGCTTTGTCAAGAAGCTCACTGCTTAATTCAGACCAGTCCAGCCAGGCTGCAGTAAAGCAGAGCCACATGCTGCTGGCTGTACTGGGGAAACAGCTAAAGAAAACATCCTGTCAGGGGCTGACAGGATCCAGGGAGGACAGAGGTGCCAGTGTCAGAACAACTTGGGTGCCACCAGCATGCAGAACCATGCTGGAGCTGATCCAGCTGCTGGCCCAGTGGTTGGGGTGCTAGCGTGGCAATGTGAATTCAAGCCCTTTCAGGTAGATCCCACCTGATTTTAATCACTGATCGCTTGATCGGCACAAACTATCACAGTAAACCTACCCAGGAGCAGCTAATCCAGTCCTTACAGAAGCATTTCGGGAGGCTCTGCGTTACCCACCTACTCCCCAGGAAACTGGCTGCACACAGACACATCATGGCCAGTGCAGATGCAGCATCCGAGACAAGCACCACTTTTTACTGCCTCTGTATCTAAACTATTAATGGTGCTGGTACATGAACTCTCTCACCTTTCAGCACCTGCACAGCTACCCTCACCCACCACCCCAGCCTGTGCTGCTGAGACTCTAAAATCCACCAGCAGCCTTGCTGGCAGATGAAATATTACTCCCCTGGCTTTGAAACCAGAGACTCCCTCCCCCTCTTACAGTGCTATCACGGAGGAGCTAAAACAAGCTATGAGCTCAGCAAGGGACAGGACATGGCAGGGATTGCATTTGCATCAAACTCAGCAGGACCAGGGCGCACAGAAAGGGCAGGGAGAACCTGCTGCACCTGCTGGGTGTCTCACGGGGTATGGGCATGCATTGACCCAAGTCCCAGGATGGGCTTTTTTCAGAGGGCCTCACTCCCAGGGCTTATTCTCACATCACAGCAATGGAGCATCCTATGGGGATGCTGTACTAGTGCATCTCAGACACAGGTGGGAGCCAAGGACCAGATCCGCAGGAGGCATCTCTGGCCCACTGAAGTCCAAAGACCAGGGGCACATAAGCTCTTGCTGGTCTAGCCCCTTCCCGTTTCCTCTACTCCTGTCTTTCTCACTTGTTTTAGCTGACATTAAGTGGGAATCACCCCATCACTCACATTTTTCTTTCTCACTGCCTCTCCAAGAAGCTAAACAAACAAATCTAAACCCCCTGAACCACCTTCATTTCATCTGCCCTCCCAAAGCCCTGTGTTTTTCTGCAGGATTCCAGCAAGATGGCCCTGCAGGCATTTTCCAAGACAGGAGACACTTCAGACAGCAACAAAAATGTGTAGAATTTGGCCTATTCTGTTCCCTCACCTTTTGGTGACCTTCAGGGAGTTTCAGACAGGCAGCATCTTCCCTTGCTCCCTGGCATGCCCCAGGACAGCTCCTGCCAGCCCAGCCCAGGCTGCCTGCTGGGGAGCAAGCCATAGAAATGGAAAAAGAGAAAGAATGAGACAGGTGGGGAGAAAAAGATGAGTTGACTGTTAATGTAAGAATTATTTCCATGCACATTCCTTGTGCAAACAAATGGCTGGAGCAAAATCTTTCAGTGCCAGGTGTGCCCCTCATCTCTGCTCCCACCCTGCCTGGCCCAGGGCTCTGCAGAGATACACCAACATGGGCATTACTGACCAGTCTGTAGTGTGAAAGCAGAAGCTTCACACTCTCCAGGGCCACAAGTTGTTGCTCTCTGGGCATGCACAGCTGCTGAGGGAGTCTGGCTACTCTGAGGGACTCCTAAGTTTTAGATTTACATTCATCCATCATATTCACCTAGGAGATTTTGGCCACTGTACAGCTGGAGAAATCCAAGATAAGGTCTGAAACAGAAGGCTTGACTTCAGTGGTACCTCATTATTGTACCCCTTTCCTCCATCACATTGCCAAGGGTGCAGACATCCTTCTCCCCTGTGGGGAACCAGGCCTGGATATCATAGTACAAAAAAACCCCTTCTCTCCTGTCTCTGAGCTGGAGAGCAGTGCTGCACAGAGGGGACTGCTCCTTCTGCAGCACCAGGGCTGATAGCCAAACCCACCGCTGCGGCTCACCAGGAAAATTCCGTATTTGGAGCTGAGGGTAAAAAAAGTCAAAGGATATCTTGTGTGGCATTGCAGAAGGAGGCTGAGGCAACAGAAACTGCCCAGACACGGAAGATGCTCTTCCTCCAACTCTCTAGCCAGGGAAGCAGCTAGCTTTTGCCCAGACACCATGGCTTTCATGATGTGTCTGAGAGGAGCAACAAGCATCCCTCAGGATCATCCACTGAGTCATGGCTGGTCTGTCTGGGGATGAGGTCTCTGATGATCCCAGGGCAGGGCCATCTGAGGGACACATGCTCCCAGGAAAGATTCATTGCATTCCCACACTGGCCATGACTTTAACCTTGTCCTGGAGGGCTTGTACAGCAGGAACCAATTCATTCCCTGTGCTCAGCCTGAGGGACAGGTACACTACAAAAGGGTCTCTCAAAGCCACTCAGGGGGCTGTGGGGGACACCTGCATTGCTGCCCAGCACTGTCAGGCATCCCACAAGGCTCCCCCAGATGAGCGGGAAGTGTAGCAGGAGACATACACTGCCATCTCCTCTGTCAGAATGTTTTACAAGCATGGCAGATGAAATGAAAGAGCAGGAGAGCTGTAAACAAGCTAATTTGAGTGTCTCCCTGGGGCCCTGTCAAGCCAACTTCAGCTCCAGTCAACACCTCTCACATCAGCGGGAGCCCAGCCCAGCCAGGCCGCCCTGAGGGACTCCTGTGCTGATGGCTTTCAGGTGCTCCAGCAAGGCCCGGAGGAAGAGCACAGGGAAGGCTCTCCCTCCTTCCCACCCTTGTGCCTCATGATGTTCCCTCTACTGCCTCCTGGCTCTGCTCTCAAACACACATTTCACTGTATAATGCTGATTTCTAGGCTATCCAGCATGCGTTTCTAAGGAATTGTTCTTACCACAGTAGAAAAATATTCTTTCACCCCAAAATTAAAGTTAGATCAGGGCCAAAAGCAAACAAAAGAGCATGAAGAGTGCCTGTCAATATCAACTGAACTTTTTCATAGACTTCCAGAGATTGTTTCCCGCCCAGGTCTCTTCTCCCCTGCTCCCCTTGTTTCCCTCCCCTTTCCCCGCTTGAGCTAAAGCCTCCCTCTGAGCCAGCGTCCCACCTGTTTCTTAACCCGAAAGCTCCTGTGCCACATTTCCCAGCAGAAGTGACGAGGAATTAAATGGAAAAAGTAAAAGGTCAGGATGGAGCCATGCCAGGACTGCAGAACACAGCTACAGCTGGGAATGGACTTCCAGAAAATGTCCATCCTTCCCGGTGACAAACCTCAGATGTCCTAGAGATGATGCACGGAATGCAGCTTGCCAAGGAGGGGTTCTTGCTGCAGCTTGGGAGCCCAAGCATCCTGGAAGAGACAATGGCAACCCCAAATGGCGACTGGGAAAAACAAGAACCTGGTTTGGAAGTGCAAAGGAGCAGGAAATCAGGTAGGCAAGCATCTGATCTGTGACAAACTGGGCCACCAGACAGGCAATGAAACAAAGAGCCAGTGATGAACCCGGCAAGCCACCGTACAGCCAGCAGCAGATGTGTTCAATTAGCCCAAGAGCCAATATCCAACCAAACACCAACCCAGCCAGCAAAAAATAGACAATAGACTACTTGTTCCATCAAACAGCTGAGTTAATAGCAAAAACGTGCAGGGAGTGAGCGAGCAGCCAAAAACCCACGCCAGCCACTCAATAAGTCAATTAACCAAAGACCCACATAATCAACCACTTAAGTAGAGCCGAGCAAATAACTCACAATGAGTTATTTATCCCTTGAATTTAGCCTCTAGTTCTGCTTGGGCCATCTCTGTGAGCACATGTCAAGTCCCTTCAATTGATTTTCAATTAATTTCATTTTGGCTTGTTTACTCTGTGCATGGCTGGCCAAAAGTTAACATTTGAACTGCACTCATTAGCTGTGATTGTCCAGGAAGATTACATGTTTCTCTCTAGTCTCAGATTAGATAAGCACAGTTTTGCCAGTGAATCTCAGTCCCCAAAACGCTTGAACAAGACCACCGTGAGCAGCCAGGACACGGTGATCGCATTATTCGAAGAAGGAGCTTGACAAGCTGCTATTGAGCACTTATCCAGCCATCCAAAAAGTTCAACTAAATAGCCCCACAGGAAGTAAGTGATGCTGCTCAAACAAGATTGGTGAAATTGGACGGTTTGGGATTAGTGCCCTAAGGTTGGTTCCCATTTCTGGGGATCTTTTCCACCACTGCAGGACAGTGGCTGAGATCACAGCTCCACGAGCAGGCAAGAATGGCCCAGCTCTTCAACTATAGCCCCTTGTCTGGGGGGTTCTCAGATCTTGCTTGAGGTATTGCAGTACCTTCTGTGCGGCCTCCCAGCACACCTCAGCTCCTGATTTATTGTCAGCTGGAGAAGCGGCTTCATGGTGGCAAGCTCAGGGACACAACCGGGACAGATTTTCTGTCAAGGGCTGGGACATGCGAGGCTCCGATTGCATTTGGATGCTCCAGGTATCACCAGAGCATTAAAATAACAGCAACACTACTCTGAAAAACCCAAACACCTGACTGGGAGCTTCTCAGAGGAGACACTGTTCCTCATCCCACAAGTCTTCGAGCAAAGTGCTGCATGGTGGCATGGAGTCCAGGGCTGCTGTTGTGCTCCTCCTAGTGCAGAAATGCCTCCTTCCTCTTCCCCACACCAGGCTCTTTCACTTGCTTCCAAGAGACCACAGGTCTCCTCAGGCAGATGGTCAAACACAAGCCCAAGCAAAGCCCTTGCTCCTCTGGAGCCATACCACAGCAGGATTTGGCCAATGCCATGGGTCTTGCTGCACTTCACAGAGCCAGATACTACCAAGCCATGGCCATTTTTACATCAACACTATGAACAATGGGGAAAGGTACCATTCCTGGCCTTCTCCACCCCAAATTGCCCATGAAAATAAACAAGCCAGGCAGACTGGGCTAGCTCCAAGCATGGCCCCACACAGCTAAGGGAGCTTTATATCCCTCTCCTCCCGGGGCTGCCGTGAGTGCTTTGCATTCGGCACTGGCTGGGGAGGAGGCATATGCTGCCGGCTCAGCGCTGCCAAACCACATTGTCAACTGCTTCGCTGCTGCCTGTGAATCTTAATCCCGCAGGCAATATATAACCAGCAGGAACTACACCATCTTTGAAGTGCGAAGTGAAATATCAAGAGGAACACTGCTATCTCCTGCCTCTCCAAGAGGCAGTCGCAGGGACTGTCAGAGATCAGGACTAATAGTACTTAGCTCACTTCAGCAGCAAGCTGAATCAAATGATCCTTACATGCCCTTATGTCCTAATGAATCGCATCTGATTTTTCACCCAGCTCCGAGCATGGAGCAGCGGCAGCATAGCTCAGAACTTGCTGCTTTCTTACTCAGATGGCTGTGCAAAAAATCACCCCTCTCATTACCCTTGTAAATCTGGCCTGTGTTTTTAATCTAAACAGCATCTTCTACAGCTCCCACTGCAGATTCGGGTTTGAGCTTGACTTTCAAAGAGAATTGACCTCTCAAAAGCCAAGCTCGGCTGCAAGCATCAAGCTTCAGCTTCAAGACCAAACGAAACCCACCGATTTCACATTATTTCCATGCAAAGCTATAAATCAGCTCAGGCTTGGCTTGACTCTAGGCCAAGGCTTGACTGAAAGGTTCATGAACCTTAAGGAATCTTTTGACAAGCTTGGTCTGAGATTCAAATTTGTAATGAAACCCCAAAACAGTGAAGCTCTGCTAGTTCCACGTAATTTCAGGTTTTGTTGTGAACATTTCATGTAGCTCTGGGGACACAGTTACACCAGCGTAAACCGTTACTCCTTAAAAAGCAATAGAGCTAACCTGGATTTATGCCGGTGTAAGAGCAATCAACCCAGCCCAGAAAAAGAATTATTTTTATTCCTTGCCTTCTGTTTTGCTAGAATCTACCCAATAAAAGTTCTGAGCCTGAGTCCAGACTGTAGAAATGCAAATGCCAGCAGAGCATAAACCCCAGCGTGTGTCTGGAGGAATTCATGTAAATCAACAGGGTTACTCCAGCTGCGTAAGGCTGCGTGTCTCATGTGTGAGTTGATCAAGCTCAGTGAAAACCAACAAGAATTCAAGGACCCCCCCTCCCCATCCAAATCTGCTCATGTGCCCCAAGGGCTGCTTCAAGAAGAGATGGTTACTGGGCAGTTGCCCTATGTGGTGACCATTTCTGAAAGGCAGAAAAATCACTGTGCCCCGTCAGATTGATCTCAAGACAGAGGTTCCCACAGCCCCGAGAGGGCTGGCTCCTGCTCCCCCACTGCAGTGCTGGGCTCTCAGCAGGTCAGCCAGGCTTATTCTCACTGATTTTTCACAGAGCCCCAGCTCTAATAAGGCAAATTGAGTTTGTGCTCTGGAAGGAAAGTGCTGTGGGGCTCAGGGGATGCTGTCCTCCACCCTTGATCTAATTTTATAGCATATCTGCAGTGGTGGGTGAACATCAAATTGCTCCAGAGGGAAGAATTGATGCAAGGTGCTGGGCCAAAGCCCATTTAGCTCTCCTCCGTCCCATCATGGGAACCTAGCTCCACAGGTTCAGCTGGATGGCTGATGGTGTAAGGTACTTCTGCTCCTCTGCTCCCTGGCCTCCTGCTTGCACAACAGAGAAATCCTGGGGTCCAAAACCTGATGCACAAGCAGAGCATGGCAGCCAGGTGGTGAGCTCTATACTGAGCTCTGTACCAGAGCAGTAACATCAGCCCTTTCAGCAGAGCCACTGTGGACGCGTGCTGCAGCAGTGCTTGGCCTGGCACAGGTTACTGCTCATTCCTATGCCAAGCGTTTCCTGCAGTAAGACAGCAAACGGCAGGAATTCCCTGTATTTGCTTATTTTAAAAAGTTTCTTATTGAAAAAGTTTAATACCTGGCAGGAAGCTGGAGCTGTTTATTTACCCAGGGGCTCACAGCAGCCCCAGAGATGTAATGCAAGGAATCACTCTCGCCTGCCTGCTCCCCATCTGCACCCCAGCCCTCCCCAAAGGCTGGCAGGCAGCCCTCCTTTTCACAGCTCATTTTAGTACCCAGAAAGCCATTGGCTTTCCTAGACTAATCTCAGCCTGCCAGATCCTCCTGTCCTTATTTTAATCCCACACCCAAGGGCTAAGGTACTTTGATACATGCTTCCCTCCCATGCCTTGGGAAGGGAGGTCCTATACGGCAGCCAGGCCATTGCTTTGGCAGTCATTATCATCCTACCAGTGCTGCTACGAAGCTGGCTTGGGCCTCTGCCTTCCCTGCTAGGCTCTTCAGAGGTGTTAAGAGGGAATTCCTTGCTCCCTGGCAGCACCCTGCTGACCCTTCACTACACATGCACTGAGATACACGTGTTTGTCCACATCATTGATTTGCTGCCCCTAGATCCGAATAAGTAATGGTGCCCATCTCGGAAGGGTTTGAGGTGTGATCAGTGGGACTTTGGGTGCTGGTTGTGCCATGCTGGCTCCCTCCTACATGCCCTGGGCAAGCTTGGAGCAGGATTTTGGAAAGTCTCCCTGGAATGACTCTCTGTGCTAGGTGTTGAGTGCATTCCCACAAATACTGGGTTGTCCCCTGGCCATGTTTCCTAAAACATGGTCTTTATGTTCCTGGGAATGCTGCTGGGGTGAAGGGACCAACATCACTGCAGGTCTGGTGTTCCCAGCCATGTGCTAAAGGCACCAGACAGGGAGTCAGACACCTCCTGAGAGGACAAGAGTAAGTCTGCTGTGGCCTTGCAGCACTTGCCCAGCAAGTCCAGCATATGCCTTAATGCATGGGCACAACTTCTTCCTCATGTCAGTGGTATCACTCCAACACACAATCCCAACCAGTATGGTACCTGTCTGCTGTCCATTTTGGAGCTTCCCTTTGGAAAGCAGGAGAACACCTGTTGCACAATCTTGGATGACAATTTGAGCTTTAAAGGATCTCCATCTACTTCAGAATCCATCTTTAAGTAGACAGGAGCCTTGATGCTAAAAGGTACCACCTTACTGATCATTAATACAGCTACTTATTTGTACTTATATTAGTTTTCAGCAAAAACCACAACAGTAAAGAAAATCTTAGCTTTTGTCCTACCATGGGTGAAGTCCAGGAGCAAAATACGTGATCAGGGAAGAAACCACACTTCTCAGGGAGTAGCAAGAGCAGGGTTTTTGTGGAGGATAAGCCAGGAGCCAAGGGTGATGACAGCACATGGGGTACCTGCACTGATGGGGTGTAACCCTGCAGATACCAAACACAGCAGGTAGAGTTGGATGCTGGTAACATTGAGAGCCCCAGGGAGTGATGAACCATGCCCAAGATCCATCCAGGGAGCCCAGTAAGAAGACTAGAGAGGACCTTTGACACATAACCAAGATGTGCTCAGAAGCCAGAGCAAGAAGCACACCCCTATCCCAGGCAAGGAAGATGTGCCCTGGGTCTGAGCTTAAATAAAGTTCAAGTCCCATGGGCAGGGGTGTGTGTGGGGTCCCAGGTGAGGCTGGTCAGGGCAGCTGATGTGCCTTGAGGTGCACCTGAAGGTGCTTCAGGGGCACGTGGCAGATGTGGGTGCAATACTGCGGTACCGAGGGGAGGCTAGCCCAGATGTTCAGAGGCGCCAGGTATTTGAAAGTACCTCTCTCCCTCCCTGCCAATAGCACAGGAGAAAATCGGAGTTTCCATCATTCACCCACGTTCTTCTCAGGGCTTTGAACTGGCGTTGGGAAGGTGGTTTCACAGCTCTGCTGTCAGCAGGGAGCAAGGCCAGCCTCTCTCCCCAGCAGCAACACTGAGCATCCACTGCAGCAGACCAGGGTTCCCCAGCAGCAATTCTGGCTCAAACCTGGACCAACGATCCCTGAATTCAAGGGAAGGACTGTGGGTTCAATGCCTTGCAGCAGACACCAGGATTTGGCCCCTGAGTGATACGCATGAGGGGAGAGAGCCCACTGGGGAATACAGAGTTATTCAAATTGGATGCAAGCTACATTTTATCTTATTGGAGTGGGTTTGGGAGTGATGTAATCACTCAGTGTGCTTGTATGTTTGGGATTGGGATGAGATGCTGTTTATCATGAGCTGACAAGTCAAGGAAGGATGCGAGAAAATGATCTGGGACTTCCCATGCAGGACTTGCTGGAGCTGTGAACTGGGGGAGACGTGACTGGAAGCCGTAAGGATTAATGGCCCCTCTGCTGCTGTACAAGGCGCGAATGAATGAAATTCTGTTCCTCTTAGAAAGGAATGCCATTAATTCAAGGGGAGATAGTCCAGATTTTTCTCCAGTGTGATGAAAGCAGAATTTGGCCCTTGATCTTGCACAGAAAGCGCCTGTCTAGCAAGTTTGAGGCTCTTCTTTCCATTTCTCTTTTGTTTTGATTGTATTTTCTTCTGTAGAAACATTTTTTTTTCCAGTAAATGCAGAGAGAAAGGAATAGAGAGAGAGAGAGATAGGCAGGCAGGTTGGTAGAGACACCAGCAGTCAGGAGGGAGGGAAAAACAACTGAGCAGAGGGGAGCTGTGCTGGGAACACAGGGAGCTGCTCCTCCCTGGGGGGGTGGGGGGAGATGCTGAGGTGCAAGGGGTGAAAAGCCTGTGGAGGGGTGGAAGGTCCCTGGCACCTTTGTTGCCTCTTTCACTGGAATTCATAAGTAAATACAGAGTTTATTGAAACTGCTCTGGCTTGCCAGCAGCCCCTCTTCGGTGCTCGGTGGAATTTGGGGCGGGAGGGGACCAGGTGGGGTCTATGTTTGCTCACATTCCTCTTCCTGCACTGGTTTCGGGATGCCGGTGCAAAGCAGGGGATGGTGGTGGGGCTGTGTGTGTGTCTGGGAGGGGCGATGGGCTCCCTTGGCTTCTGGTGCATTCATGCCCCAGTAGCTGATCTGGGATGGGGAGGCGATGCCACGTGGGTGATGGGGAATAGAGTGGAGGGGCAGGGTTTTGTTGTGCAGAGGACCAGGCGGGTGAGCTGGGAGAACCAGGGTTGGCACTGGAAGCCAAGCAGGGATGAATGCCCCAGCAGTTGAGGCTGTGCCATCCCCCAGAAGGGCACCAGGTCCCCGGGGAGCACGAGGAAGCAGTGTCCTTGCTGAAATCCTGTGGGCACACTAATGGAATGGGTTCTCTGCCCCACACGTGTCCAGTTCCAAGCAGATGAGCTCCCAGGAGGGACAACCCAGCACCTGGCCACCCGTCAGCCCAGCTGCACCCAGCCCCTCTCCTCTGGGCTGTGGTCCCATCAAGTTTCCAACTGTGGGGTGCTCTGGGACCCTGCCAGAGCACACCTCACAAGCTATATCTGCTCAGGCTGTCTAACCTGTGGCTTTGCTATCCATCAGAGCAGGGAGCTTCACCTTGTTCCCTAAATGAAGCCAGTGGAGCCTTTTCTTACAGAGCAGCTGAGATGGAGCCACTTTGCTGTGTGTCACCCAGAACAGTGGCAGGCTGAGCTCTCTGCCGAGCTCCACCTCCTACCATGTAGCATCACGTTTGCCACCCACGTCCTGCTTGGAGCTTCTCTCCGCTGGCAGGACGCAGTGGTACAACAGTCTACAAGCAGAAGCAGCAGATGTTTTAAAAAAATAAAGAGGCAGTAATCCAGAATTTTGCTGATATAAACACAATACCAGTACTGAATACAACTGAAGGAAGACAAAAACATCCCAAAGACATAAAACATCAGGCCCCTTGGAGAACCTCCAGGCTACATGTACCAAACTCCATCAGCCTCAGAGAAATGCGTGCTTAACCCCTTTTCAATCTCTGTGGCGATCCAGCCCTTGAAGATTTATGGCAGACTCTGAATGAAGGATCTTCCTTGACTTGTCCTGCTCCTTTAATTATGGGTGAGAAACCTAATAGCCGCCCTGCAGACACCCATCTGACCGTCCCATTCCCCTCCCAACGGGATGTGTGGCCCATTCCTTGCCGTCAGTCCCCATCACCTCCGCAGCTGGGTGCAGGAATCGGTGCAGGGCAGTGAGGGCAGGGCAGGCAGCACGAGCAAGTGGTGTTGTGAATTCCTCTCTGTCGACGCCGCTCATTCCCAAGCCCTAATTACGGCGGTGCTGCAGGGACCGGCCTGGCACGGCTGGATCCCAGGGTCAGGCAAGACTCTGGGGGCCAGCTGCGCTCCAAAGACAGCGCTGATGTATTTTGACAGGACTTAAGGACACCTGCTACTTTCGGAGATTTGTCTCTTTTGCTAGTGAGCTTTTGAATGACTGTGTGTGTGTTGACAGGGGCAGATATCACTGGAGGGTGTTGAGGAGGGAGCAGGAGGGAAATCTCCAGAGAACGTGTCGGGAAGGATTTTTCTTGGCCACTCACCCTACAGTGAGTGATGGGCACCGAGGAACTGGCATCCCTTGGACCTAGCTCACGTGTATTAGCTTCAGTTGCGAGGCCTTACCATATTCTTAATGTCACTTTAAAGCCAATTAGCAGCTTTAATTTATGGAGACCACACACATGCCCAACCCTTGTATTTATGCTGGATGACTTCCATCTTGGAAACTTTCTTGGCTCTATGTCCATCCCCAGGATGTTTCCAGGACTCCACCTTCCCCTGACCAACCCTGTGGCCATGGGGGAACCAAAAGGATTCACGGCCAAAACATCGAGAGGGAAACCGAACTACCAACCTTTCCCATCCATTGGAAGTGTCTCAAGCTGAGCAAAGCACATGGTCCAGGCAAGGGAGGGGGGCGGCTTTAACTCATGAAATAAAGAGCATGTTCTGCTCTGTGGGTGCAATACAGAGAAGGGTGAACTTCTTTCATGCCAGTGCCAGGCCTCATAGACTGCAGCTAAGATGCTGCACCCCAATAGATCTAGTGGTCTTGATGGATTTGCTCCAAACAGACATCAAAAAGAAAAACTGGCTCTGTATGTTCTTTTCACCAGCTTCATTAGAATCATAGAATAGTTTGGGTTGGAATGGTCCTTCAAAGGACATCTAGTCCAACCCCACTGCAGTGAGCAGGGACATCTTCAACTACCACAGGTTACTCAGAGCCCCATCCAACCTGACCTTGAATGTTTCCAGGGATGGGGCATCTACCACCTCTCTGGGAAACCTGCTCCAGTGTTTCACCACCCTTGTAACAAAAAATTTCTTCCTTAAAATCACCCTCTATCCCCCCTTCATCTCTGTCCTGGTTTCCCTAATCTCCTGACCTAAGGGACTGCCAGCCCCGTAGCCCCGTAACCAGCAAGCCCAGACTTGACTCTCCCAGGCGTAGTTCTGCTGGACACATCGTCGGGGTGACACTGTTCAGGGTCCCTGATGCACAGCGGGCAGGGAGGGCAGCTCTGAGCTTCACAGGCCTGTGCAGGAGCAGGGCATGAGAGATCAGCTGCCTGCTTTAGCATGGGCTGGTCCTGGGTGGGAGTGACTGGGAGCCCAGTGAGGTCAAAAGGTGTTTTTCAGCCTGGGAGCCACCATCCCATCCCACACGGTGTTACAGTGCTGAGCTCCCTCCATAAAGTGCCTGGTGGGGGATGTAGAGCCATGTTGGCCAGATCTCCTTGTGAGTTTCCAGACACGTTCTATCTATCTAATCTATCTATCTATCTATCTATCTATCTATCTATCTATCTATCTATCTATCTATCTATCTATCTATCTATCTATCTATCTATCTATCTATCTATCTAATCTACATACCTACCTACCTACCCATCCACCTACCTATCTATCTACTGTCTATATCTATCGCTCTCTATCTCTTTATCTCTAGATCTGCTGTTTTTCAGCCAGTGGGAAATTAAGGCTATTCTCAGCCTTGTTCCCTTTCTGTGCATTACCTGCATTCCCCCTGTGAAGTGAAGGTGCTTGATGTCTTCTCAAAATGTTTCCCTGCCTCTTCAGGAGTTTTTTGCTTGGCCAGAGTGGTGGATTGTGTGAGGAAGGCTGGAACGAGCATTGCTGCCCACCTCCCCCAGCGTCAAAGCCTCTCTGTCTGACTGCTTTCATGTGCAAAATGAAAAGCAAAAATACACCTGATCTATGAACTTTGGACAGGCCCTTTCACCACCTCAAAGCAGTTGACATTATCTCTGGTTTACCTCCTTCCTCTCTTTGCTGCAAAGCCTGGACACTTACGCCAAGTCCAGTTCTCGGCTCATCTGCTCTTTCAAGGAGTTGGGAGGTCCCAAGACCAGTCACTCTCGGCATCAGGACTCTGACATCTGGTTCAGCCTTGTCTATGAGTCACTTGGGGAGCTTGGGAAAGTCATGTAACTATTCCTAGCCAGTGCACCTGACTGCTGGGGTGGCGTGAGTCCCACCCCAGTGGGTCCCAGTTGGCCACCCTTCTCCAAGTCTTCACCTCCAAGCACATGCCAAGCTCCTTGAGCTCTTCCAATGGAACAGGCTTTGCAAATGCCCCACGGGCTGATGTCCTATGGTGGGAATATAGGTGTCCTATGCCAGCAGTCCTGAGGCAGCCCATCTCCAGAAGAGAAAGGTGCAGAGATGCTCCATGTAGTCTTGCATCAGCCATCAAGATTTCAACAGGCACTTTCATGTAATGCCATTTTGTGGTATTTGCCTGCTTCTCGCCTTTGCCCTGTGGTCCACTCCATCCCACTATTTTAGGGAGATTTCAACTATTTTATTGCATTCTCTTCTCAAGACCAAAGACTGCTCACAGCGTCCCTGGTGTTGAGCTGGAGAAACGCCTCTAGTCCCAGCTTTACACCAAGGTTAATGGAGCAGTGCCTGGCCCCATGTGTGTTAATTGTTCACAGACTCATTATTGCCCTTCCCTGGTCTTTGTTCTTTCCTCGGAGGGGCTGGGAGCCATGGACCTCATGCACACTGGGTCCCAAACACAAGAACACTGCAGGAATGGGAGCTGGCAGCTGCCAGCCAGGGGTTGTTGTAGGGGATTTTGTTCCACTGCCTCTGCTGGGGCTTTGTTTTTCCATCTCCATCCAATGAAATAAACACTTGCACATGTTGCGAAGTCCTACGGAAGGAGCTTGGGAACTTTGCTTTTGGTTTCCACATCCTTGTGGAATGGCTGCCCCCACTGGCCTCCCCACCAGCCCAACTCGCTCCAGTGCCACACCCAACACCCTCAGCTGAGCGGGACCTCCATGCTCTCCCCCCAGGGAATCTGGTGGGACTTTTCCCCAAGGATACAATTCCCCCTGAGGGACAAAACCTGGTGGCTGTGGGAGATGGTAGCAGGAGCATCCCCGCTGTGCATGACTGGGGACAGAGGTGAGCCTGATGCCCGTCTGGAGTGGGGTGGGGGGATGAGGAGCACGAGCATGGCAGGAGGAGGAGACCCTTGAAGAAACACCTCCGGGACTTGCTGTTCCTCTCACCGTGGGACCCCAACCGTCCATCCCAGCTCCTTGGCGGAGCTTGAGGCTTTGTGCCCCTGGGATTCATCCAGACCTTTCCCTCAACCTCCCCCTCCCCTTTCCTGTGAGCCCAGGGGCCGTATGGGGAAGGAGGAGAGGGGGGAAAGGGGGAGGGAGCAGTTTTAGGCCCTGTTGCTTCTGCTCACAGACGTGGCAGTCCCCGCTCGCACTGAAGCTCCAGCACTGGCAAGCACAGCCCAGCCTGCTTTTATGTTTCCTGCCTCAGCTCCCAGTCAGCCCTGGGACAGCTCAGCACCAAGGTACTGTGCTGGCCAGGACCCCCACCAAGCTGGCCACACTGGGGGGGATCCGAGCCCCGGGGGAACTGCGAGCCCCTCTGAGCATCACGGGATGCAGGCAGAGTGGGGTGAGAGTGGAGAAGAAGGGCGAGCCAGTCGTGGGAAGAAGAAAATCTGATGCAGTCTCCTGGTGTCCCCTCTCCTGGTGTGGATCAGGAGATGCTCACCGGCCAGGGTGATGCCACGGCCAGCATTAACCCCTTCCACGGGGGGAGCCCAGGAGCGGGGCTGGGGCTTACACTGGCCTCCCCAGCCCCTCTGCTGTGATGATTTACATCAGCACAGCCCAGATCCAGCCCCGATCCCGTGGGGAAGGTCCTGCCCCTCCTGCCTTCCCCACTTGTACTTGGGGGGTGTGGGGGTCCCTGGGGAAGGCTGCAGACCCCAGCAGAGATGAGGGAGCTGGGACTAAGGCTGCGTGGTGCATTGTGCCCACAGGAGCGTCCCAGCAACCCCCAATGCAATTAGCTGTCCTCTGAAGCAAGCCAGGGGTTTGCCTCTCCTGGGACATCCAAATTAGTGTCACCATCTGCAACGCGTCACAAATCAGGCAGCCCTCTCTGCCCTCCACTGCTGTCACCAGAGATGTCAAGGTCTAACCCCGACCACAGCAGAGAGGGTCAAATTCTCCTAGAAGTTGGGTCTGTCGTGACCTGGCTGTTTCTGGGTCCTTTGCTGCATCCCAGGCAGAGCAGCTGCACTCGCATTTGGGGGGGATTCCTGCAGAATTAGGGTCTTCCCAGAAATGGGACCTGGGTGCCACATAGGACACCTAGAGCAGGGAGAAGGCAGACCCCCCATCAAGGAAAAGGCTGGGCTGGGAAATGGGGCAGCAGGTGGCAAAGGGAATAAGTAGTCCAATGTCCCCAGTACGAGGCAGGCTGGTCCTTTTTTGGGTGCTCAGCATTGGAACCCAGTTTCTTGGAAAACTGCAGTTTTCACAGCATCCCTGCCAGGCAGTGGGGAACCAGACTGTGGCCCAGGTGGAAGCCTGCCAGCTCCTCTCCTTCCCTCCACATCCCTGACTCTGGCAAGTGCCACCAGCAAGATACAAAGAACAGACATTTCGTGGCAGAGAGACACTCACGTCCCCGCCGTGTTTGCAGCTCGGCTGCTTTTGCTCCCCCAAACAGGCGAGCCCGAAGCTTCCCCTCCACCTCTGCTGTGTTTCAGCTCCGCTTTTCTGATGCCATATATAAAAGGCAGGACATAAATAAATAATAATAACCAAAAAACTGAAAAAAAATCCCCACACAAACACGTAACAAATCAAAATGACCCCGTCTGTGAATGAAGGGAAAGAAAAGGCGGGTCCCTCCCTGGAAGTCTTGAGAGCTTCCAAAAATAGGCTGTGGCCCCATCCAAGGCGAGCGCAGCCAGGGTTTGCTCGGTCAGCGCCAGCACTGGAGGGGAGCAGTGGTTTCCCAGCCCTGCTCCAGTGCCTGTGGATGGATGGACCATGTCCCCCTCCCACAGGCACAGCAGCCAAGAGCCCCGTGGTGCAGTGAATGGCAGCGTGGGTTGGGTAGTGTGAAATCCCTCCAGTACTCAGGGTGAAATTTTATTTTCCTGCTTACAGCTGAGCAGCCCATGGGCCACAAAACACTTCAAGCCAAAGGTGGGCATGGGTGGTGCCATAGATCGGATGGCAAAAAGGGTCCCATGAGGAAACACGCCCCAAATTTCGGTGCCCAGCTGCCTCCCAGACCTTGTATTGTCTGTTACACAGACCTGGAGGATTTTCCCCATTTTCCCAGGAGTCTCCATGATGTGCTCAGAATGTGCAATTGGATGTTTTCTGCCTCCAGACACCCCTGAGAGCGGTGGCTGCTGGGGGTGGGAGGGTGCTGGGGTGGCCAGGGATGGCAGAGGGACCATGCTGTCCCCGCAGTGTGGGGTGATGCTGGCAGCAGCCCCTCTCCCCACTGTGCATCTCCCCAGGCTTTGGGCTTTTCCCAAGCCTTGCTGCGGGAACGCTCCTCACGCCGGTCGCTGCCTCCCACATCTGGGAACCATGAGCAGAGCCATGGGGCCGGGGATGGAAATTTGGCCTTGGCCTTGCTGGGTCACCTGTCTCAGCCCTGCACCCAGCCTGGGGGCTGCACAAAACCCCCAGCAGACCTTGGCCCCCTTCCCCTTGCCGGAGGCACCTCAGGCCTCCCACGTCTGGGCAGGATCTGCCACCCCTCTGGGCGCAGGCAGGAGGGGGAGAGATGGAGTTGGAAGTCGCGCTGCGCCAGCGGCTGTCTGCGCTCGGGCAGCACAGCCTCCCCTCTCCTGCGGCCGGAGCCACATTCCTGCCTTAACCTGGCGTGCCGCAGTTCAGCGAGTGTGTGCACGAGCGCACACGTCCTCCAAGAGCTCCAGCCGGTGGCCAAGAGGCTCCAGATGCTGGAGGAGCTGTGCACAGCTGCTGGCCAGCAGCGGCAGAGTGGGAAATAAAGAAATAAAGAATTGACACCCTTTCCTTTCCCTCTCCTTTTTCCTTTCCCCTCTTCCAGACGGACAGAAAGGAAAAGCAGCGCCCAAGTCCGGGCTCCCCTTGCTGGCACCATCCCTCTCTCGCAGCTCTGCACTCAGCAGTGGTGCTGCCTGACCCCAGCACAGCAGTGGGGCATTCCTGTGTCCCCTCCATTCTCCTCGGTTCATCCTCTTAGCTCCCAAGGCTGGACTGTGCCTGCAAGGTCACCCCGGGCAGAGCTGCCTGCCTGGCTCGGCGAGGGGAACCAGCAGGCTGTGGCATTACTGGAAAGAGAAAATCTCCCTGAATAATTGAACGGGAGCCTCGTGAGTTGAGCTGTGCAGGGCCTGCCTGAGAAATGAGAGCATGGAGAAGGAATGTCAGGTATTTCCTTCTGCTCTCCAGCACTAGAGCAGCCCCAGAGAGCGGGCAAGGGCAGAGGAAGGGACCAGTCCTGCTTCTCTGCATCCCTTTGCTGCCAGGGAGATCTAGGGTAGCCTCCAAATCACAAGCAAAGATGCAGGGGTGGAAGCAAGACTGTGTCTCATAGGCAAGATACAGATCTGATGCTGTCAGCTCAAACAGGAAATGAAATGGAGAAAAAGCCTGCAAGAATTGCAGGAGGTTTTATTCAAAGATTAGATCGATCAAAACATTTCTGCAGTGTAGGAGCTGGGAAGGAAGCTGCCTCAGAGGGGGCCAAGCTTGGTATTTAAAATGGAAGCGTTTCCTGGGCCATCAGCCCAACGTGCTTGCAGGAGTGGGATGGGGAGGGTTTCACACTGGCATCAAAACCACGGAGACCCACAGACCATCCGTGCCTCCTCGGCTGGGCTGAAGATCCCCCCGTGGGATGTTCATCAGGGATGGAGAGGAATCACTCCTCAAAAGCAGAGGGGAGATGGAGGAATGGAGAAACACCAACCCCCAAAGTTGAATTCAGGTCACGGTCCTGCTGCCCCTTGGTTTTGTTTCTTCCTTTGCGTGGCTTGCGGTTGAAACTCTAAACCGGCTCATCTGGCCGGCCGGCCGATTGGGAGCGGGGCTGCAAAGCTGGATCTTGGCGCAAGCCTCGCATCGGCTCCGCATAACCCCCAGCCATTTGCGCACGATGGAAAAGCACAGTAAAGCTTTTGCTTCCTAGTTTGCATAAGCACCGCTGCCATTTCCAGAGAGGATGGGGAGGATAACAGGCAGCCGGCGGCTGGGGCAGGATGGAGAGGGGCTGGTGCGGAGGGGCAGGAGGGAGAACGGCAGCTACAGCGAGGGGCTGTGTAAGCAGCGGGGTTTTCATCCTGCTGAGAGCAAGAGTTGGTGTGTTTTGCACCCACAAGCACCACTGATGTGGAGATCAGAGGAGACAGTTCAAGCACCAGCAAAGACACTAATGTCCCTGTGCCTGTGTAGGGTTCCCCGCTGCAGAGCGCGGCCAGCGTGGGCCTGAAAATACCCCCCAGCTCCCCCGATTTTCCTGCCCCAGTGTTTCCAGGCTTAGGTGTGCAAACACAGCACTTCCCTGCAGCTGCACAGCAGATGAGCGGTTTGCTCGCTTGTCTGGCAATGCTCTGCTCTGCCTCCAGACACTCCCCGATTACACGTGGTCTTCCGAAATGCAACCAAGCAGCAAAAGAAACGAGCAGCTCTGTCCTTCCCTTTACTAAACTCACAGGCTGAAACTTCATCACCTCTATGCTTGTATCCAGGGGTGGGGGCAGGTCCCAGTTTCACTAGCTCCCAGGAGAAAATTATAAAATGGAAAGCAAAGGGAATAGAACAAAGCAAGAAGACAACCCCAAACTTAAAATCTGTTACTTTGCTTTTACTTTCTTCTTCCTCCTTATGTTTGTTTCTGAGCATCAGTAAGAGGACTGGCCATGCCAGCTATCCCACATGTGAGGTTTGGCTTAAATCATCAGAAATACAGCTGCTTTCCATGAAGAATATTAAGTTTTTCTTAAAAATTTGCAGCTGAAGCTTTTGAGTTTGGGACAATCCCCAAATCCCTTCTGGGGGCTCTGCAGGCCAGGGCACCCACACCTCTTCCTGGCAAGGTCATGTTGGATGAGTCCTGCTCTGCCCTCTCCTCCTGGGCCTCTTGGCAAGGAGGACCCCAGAGAAGTGGCCTCCTTGGGGTCACCAAGGAGCTGTGACATCTGCAGGTGCTCTGCATGTTGCAAAGCCCTGCAGCGATGGTGCCAGAGCTGTTTGCCTTTACTACTCTGCCCAGGACGCAGCTCCCAGCTTCAGCTCTCTATAACCTTGTGCTTTACAACTCAACAGTTCCCACTTTTTACCCTTTCCCAGATTTACTCCTCCCTGGGTGTCCATCCTGCCTGTTGCAGGATGCTTTTGTCAAGCTCCTCACCCCAAGGCAGATGCAGGTGGGGCTGGTCCAACCTTGGACCTGTGGTCTTGCTGCCTCCCCTGTCCCGGCCCCTCCTGCTCGGCTGATATCCAATATTGCAGTCTCTGCTCCAGACTCCTCGAAGGCTGTTTTCTGCCGCTTGTCTGTTCTAATTTGGGTCTTTGGCGGGACGAGTCTGTCTCCTCTCTGGGTGTGGAGCCAGCCCTTGCTCGTGGCTGTGGCTTGGACCCGTCTGCCTGTGGCCAGGCTGCTTGGCTTTGGCCCCGCCTGGGGATGCTCCTGGTCCTTCCCAGGGAGAGCTCCAAACCCTGTGGCAAGAGTGGCAGCGGCAACTCAGCACCCTTTGGCCAGGTGTGAGCAGGGGCACGGCCCCTTGGGTCCCTGGGGGAGAGAGGGAGCCCCCATTGCACCCACCGTGCCCCTGGACCCATGCTCCAGCACGCATAGGGCTGTTGGGGTGTCCACGTTGCCCACCTGCCCTTTTGGCATTGTTCTGGGTTGAGTGAGTGGTGGGGTTTTTGGTGGCAGGGGAGGGGGCTATCAGGGTGGCCCCTGTGAGAAGCTTCTCGAAGCTCCCCCAGCTCCAAGTCAGCTCCACTTCTGTTTGGGAAATTGAGCCCATCAGCTGCGCCTCTGCGATAACGTATTTAAGAAGGGACGTGGTGACGGGCAGTGGGACTGGTGAGGAGGAGTTGCTGCAGCTGCGTGAACACCAAGGTCAGTGGAGGAACGGAGGAAGAAAGGAGGGGGGAGGTGTGCCGGAGCAGAGACCCCCCTGTATCCTGTGGGGAGACGGCAGGGTGGCCCCCCCCTGCCACCCATGAAGATCTACGGTGGAGCAGACATTGATTTATGGCCTGTTGCTCCTGCTCAGCTGATTAAGGTTCTGTGCCCGAAGAAGGCCAGTGTCTCATGGGAAAAGGCAGCCCTGCTGCTGTAATTCAGCGCTGGGAGGATTGCAGCATGCGGGGGAGTCCCACGCTGGAGCAGCTCGGGAAGGGCTGCAGCCGTGGGAGGGAATCCAGTCGGAGAAAGTTAGTGACCCATGACGGAGCAGTGTGGGGAACACTGTGGCCCATGGGAGGAATTCAAGTTGGAGAAAGTTTGTGGAGGACTGTCTCCTGTGAGAGGGGGACCACGATGGAGCAGGAGGAACAAGTTCCGGACACTCCCCTCACCGAAGATAAGGGAAGTGGCAGCGCTGACTGCACCCCCCATTCCCTGCCCCTGCGCCACTGGGGGAGGAGGTAGAGATATCGGGAGCAGAGCTGAGCCTGGGAAGAAGGGAGGGGTGGGGGGAAGGTGTTCTCAAGTTGTGGCAATGCTTCTCACTGTCCTACTCTGTTATGTGTTGTTAGTGTCTGTAATAAATGTATGTTCCTTTTTTTCTTCCCCTAACGAGTCTGCCTTTTGCTTGTGACCATAAAGGGGAATTTTCTCCCCATCCCAGTCCTATCTCGAACCCCAAGCCTGGCTCTCTGTCCCTTCTCATTGCCGGAGGGGAAGGGAGAGAGAGCTGCTGCATTGTGGTTGGCCGCCAACCAGGCCCAAACCATGACAGGCATGAAGACCCTTCCCCTCCTTGCAGCCGAGGCACAGGGCTGAGAAAAGACTGTCCCTTGTGAGCCAGCACCAGCTGCCCTTGTGAGAAGAGCACGTCAGCAGGGACAGGATTAGGCCCCTCTTCCCCTAGCCTCTGCGATCGAGTGCAGTGGGGATGCCTGGTAATTATACAGCCCACTGAAGTGTTGTAATTAGGGTATCGAACCATTTGGCAGCAGGAAAATGAGGACACAAAGCAGAGGAGGAGGCGCTGGTGCTCCAGGTGGACACATAGGTCCAGGGGTGGGGGGAGCTCTGGGACTGATTCTCCATGGCTCTCTCCTTTGGGGGTCTTGGTGTCCCCCCACAGGGTTGCGAGGTTTTTTATCAGTGGGAGCACATCCTTTGCTCTCTCTTTTTTACCTGGCTGCAGGCACGCAGGAGCTTTTTCCTCCTGAGAGCTCTGCCCTGCTTCTGAGTTGTGCTGGGGCTGGGTGTGATGATGCTCACACCTTGGCTGCTCCCATTGGATAGACAGAATGAGACAAAATTAATTATCTGGGATGATCTCATTAAAGGAGTGGGGGGGGAGTTGGGTAGAGGAAAGAAAAGCAGTGGTTCTGTCTGGGGTCCCCCTCTCTACCCAGCAGGTCCTGCTGCCTTCCTCAAGAAACAAGGAGTGCTCACCTTCCCTCCTACAGACCCCAGCTCTCACCCAGCCCTTGGCTCCTTGGAGGAGCTGTGCAGTGCCGATGCCACCACTGCTGGGGCAGGGAGGCATCCCGGGATGAACACAGGGAGGACAGGGACCGCTGCTGCATTTCTCGGGGGAGGGGATGGTGGCTTGTTAAAAAAAAAGAAAAAAAAAAACCACAGAAATCAGGTACCTGCCAGGAAAAAAAAAAAAAAAATCAAACATATTTTCCATCACGTCTTGGCTGTGGAAGTGGGGATGTGACAGCCATGGAAAATGGGAGGGATTAGGTAATATGCTGGGATGTAAATAAATAAATAAAGGAGGGAGTGAAGGTGGGGGAAAGATCCCAGAGCAAAACCCACCCTCCACCCTGTCACTCTCTTCCAGACCCAGCACTCCCCCCCCAGCCCCGAAGCCCCTGCGGTGCCGTAGGGAAGAGGCTGCTCCGGGAGGCGTGCTGTCCCGCCGTGCGCTGGCATGAGGAGCACGTTTTGAACTGTGGAGAGAGATTCTGGGAGCAATAAAAAATGGCTTTGCCTTTTTCTTCCTCCCCCCTATTCACTTCCCTCTCTGCTT
Source organism: Tyto alba (assembly GCF_018691265.1). Classification (NCBI taxonomy): domain Eukaryota; kingdom Metazoa; phylum Chordata; class Aves; order Strigiformes; family Tytonidae; genus Tyto; species Tyto alba. Next base: position 6,321,971 of record NW_024881308.1, on the reverse strand, counting down.
TCCCCCCAGCTTTTTTTTCTTCGTGTGCTGCATTTCCTACAATCTGATTTTCTTCTCTCCAGCAAATACAGGTTTCAGGTTCCCAAGCATGGGGCTGCGGTTTGAGAGGAGCAATGGAAACTCCCTTGTGATGGGAAGGGGCCAAAGGCATGGGGGTGCAGGAGGGGAAGGAAAACGGGGCTGTTCTCACTGGGATGTGGAGGCTCATAGGGGCAAGGAGCTAAAAACCTTGTGCTCTGCTCCAGGCATGTTTTTCATTCAGTCCATCCTGTCTGAGGCTGAGGGTGGTGATGCATCTGGAGCTGGTGCCATCTCCCATGCTGGAAGAGGAGACCTCGGAGGGTCCCATCAGCCCAAGGCCACCCCAGGCCCCACAGGTCACCCACAGGAGGGTCTGAGTGGGATTTGCTGGTGACCCCTACCCACCAAAACCTCCATACCCTGCCCGTGCATATCCCACAAGGCACCTCCCTGCCTGGCTGATGGCCAATGCTTCTCCTTTCCCAGATGGCTGGGAGAGAAGCGAAAGTGCTTCTCCCCATTCTCAAGCAAGATCTTTATTTACAGGGACTTTAAATATTTATCTAAAGCGCAGGGCTGCGGTGGGGGTGTCAGCACGCGGCAGCCGGGTCCCCCCATACAGCCCTCACTGGGTGTCTCAGCTCCGTCATCCCTCCTCACCCTTCAGCCATCTCCTGCTCTTTATTTATTTCCTTAAGGAAATCACTGCTGGAGTGGCTGGTCTGGGGGTGACAGGATTCAGCTGCCCACTTGGGATTTTGGCTGTGATCTGCAGGAGCACCTCTCCTTTTCCTTACGGAGGATTAATCCTCCAAACAAGAATAAGCACCAGAATCTCCAGAGGCTTTTTCCCTGGATAAAGGAGCTTTGAGGCAATTTGGACAAAAACTTGAAAGCCATCCATCCTCTTTCCTCTGCCTCTCACTTCCTGGGCATTTAATTCACCACCTGCTATAAAAGTACCATTGCACTGGTTGGGGCAGCCCCTCCTTGCCCAGTATCATCTTGACGCTCCTTCACACTCCTTATCCTGGCTTCTGAGGAAACCGTTTCAACCCGGGGCTTGCTTTCCAATTAACAAATTGTGATCTCCGGCCCTTTGCAGCACCAAAACAAGCAGGTCTTTTCCCATTGCTGCTTCCTCGGTGGCAGCTGCCAGGGCTGTGTTTCCTGACAGCTTCAGCAAGGGGTGAGTTTGCAACCCAGGGTCTGACTGCTGGGTCTGCAGCTGGAAATGGCATCCCTGGTCCCTCATTGTGAGTGTTGGAGGAGAGAAGGGGGTTTATGCCTTCTCCCACCCCTCTGCAGCCCCAGCACCCCCCAGTCCACTCTTCAACCTGAGTCCTCAGCACTGTCACCCTCTGTCAGTATGTCCCCCTGTGCCCTGGGTGTGCACCCCACGCAGGAGCTGGTGGATGGAGACTCCTTCCCAGCTCCAGCCTCACCTTAACAGCACTTCAGGTTTTCATGTTTTCCCTGTTTTTTCTTCCTTCCTCTTTGAACGCTTCTCTTCACAGCCACAAAGGCAATGGGCAAAGGTGCACAGACAACGGTGTGTGCCAGGTCAGACATAACCCAAGGGGGGAACACTTCCTGCACCGTGGGGCTGGGGGAGAGAAGGGGGCAAAGATGCTCTTGCAAACAGGCTCTCCCACAGTGCCTACAAAGTGATTCTCAGAAGGTGGGTTTCACTTCAGATCTGCCCTGCAAGAGCAGTTTGCCAAAACCCTCTGGAGAAGACCCTGAGAAACTCATATTTCTCATGAGTCTCCAGGTTCCTGGAGTGCAGATGTGACTCACCCCCAGCCCAGACCTGAAAGCAGTGCCTGGTCCAGGTGGTGCAGCCCCAGTGTGCAAAACCATCCAACACGCCTCAGTAAAACAGGGTGGACTTCAGGAAAATGACCTTGGTGGAAGTCCCCAGAGGCACTGTGACCCCCATCGCAGGGAGGCTGCCCAGGGCACATCAAGGAGCATCTCTCCCAAGAGGCCCATTGCTGCTGCTGGGCATCAGATGGGAAATGCAGGGACAGGAACAGGAGGTGTCTGGTGGGTGGGTCTGGAGCTGGCCATGGGCTCACTAGGAATTCATTCCCAAATGATTTTCTGAATGTCTTCCCCTTTCCATCACCCATGCAGGCTCCTCCAGTGGTTAGGCTGTCTGAGAGCAGCTCGGCCTGGTGAAGACCGGGCTCTGCCAGCTCACCACAGCCTGTGCTCTCATCACATAAATTATCCAATAAGAAAGAAAAAAGAGTTTCTGGATTAGATTCTGGCATGAATAAACACTCATGCTAGAATTTGCCAGTCTTTCAGGAACTGCAAGTATTTTCCCAGTGTCAAATGTTCATGCAGATAATGTATAAATAATGACCCCGATTATGTCAGATATTACAATGAGCAGAGCTCTGGGCTTTGGTTCATAACAGTATCTGCAAATCAGTGTCTTAACTTTTTGCTCTTCTTGGTAGATTCCTCCTGCTCGAGCGCTTTGAGGCCAAATGCCTGTGTTTCTGGACAGGACTGTGGCAGCCTGCCAGCACCTTCCTTGCAATGGGAACAAGTGGTACATCCCCATGAGATGTCCAAGGGTCCCTGGGCAGTTTCAGGAGAGGTGCGGGGTGTGTGACCTCCTGGGGGGCATCTGGCCACATACCATGGGTCAGGCAAACATGTCCGAGGCACCTCCTGCAGCTCCCTGAGATGGAAAGCCCAGGCTGATCTGCAGCCCAGGAGTTGCAGCAGAGGACGTGGGAACATTGCTGGGTGCAAGGGCTCCCCACTGTGACCAGTCCAGGAGCATTTCCCTCCCCAGGGTGGAGGAGGGACAAGCAGAGCAGGGGCAATGTGGCAGTCAAGTGGATGTGCTTTGGAGAGAGTAACACCATCCCTGGGGCTCCTCCTTCCCCCGTCTATCCCCACACATCTCAGGGAATGGACCTGAGATAGGAGGCGGAAGGTACCCAAGGGAGCTGGGAACACTCCTGGGCGTGATGAGCAATTAAGGATCCCCAATTCCCCTTGGAGCACGTCTGGGGATCAACCTCTGCTCCTGACTCCATCACTCAGCACGTGCAGAAATAGCTCTTCTTCCCTCATCCCAGTCCCAGGATCTGCTCCCCAGAGACACGGGTGACTGGGGAGGAACTGTCTGCCAGAAGCACAGAAAAGCACCAGGTCCAGCAACTTTTCTACTTCTCCAGCTAGAGAAATGACATCCACAGGTTGCGGGTGAGGAGAGCACCAGTGGGAAATAGCAAGGCAAATGAAAACGGAAGCTAATCTAAGCCTCTGTTTTTTCTCCAGATTACTCTATCTATTCACAGTCTTTCTTTGATAAAATTGGTAGAAAATCACAGGCAACTTACACTGCCTTCCAAATGCAAAGGGAGGGACAGAAAGAGAGGCAGGGAGAGAAGGCAGCTCTAGCAAAGACTGTGATGCAGAGGGGCCATCTAAGAGGCATGAACAGAGTAACTGGACTGAAAACTCATCTCTCAGCAGCTTCCATTTGCTTCTTCTTCCATGCAGGACTTTCCCATTAATGTCCAGTGCTTGAATCTGCAAACTATAAAAAAAAAGACGGAAAATAAAGACCTTTTGTTCTCAAGGCTTGAAGCAGCTGGACAACATCTCCCAAGATGATGGCTGCAAAGATGAAACCAAAAGCAGGCACCAGTTTCATGTCAGCCTGGAGCAGTGCCCTGGAACTGGTGTACTTGTCTCATCTCCCACTGTCCCTTCTTCCTCCTGCCCTCAGCTTCTCAGAAGCTGGTTGTGCATTGCCCACTTGGGATGCTTACAAGGTACAGGAGGGACTTCATAACAGGTGGGAAATGAGGATGATAGTAGGACAGCTTTGATTTTAGCCAGAGACTGCAGAATGGGAGAGAGTCTCTGAAAGAAAGAAAGGGAAAAAGAAAAGAGCATTCTTACAAATTTCCAGCAGTTTTTATTGTAGGTGGAACTAGTAACCCCATTTGTAATGAAAGTAGCCTGCCATTTCCAGTTACAAGGCTCTGATTTCATTTGCCTTTAACTTTGTCAGACTCCAACCACTTGGCCCGAACTTCTCTGGGCTGGCTGCACATTAGCCAAAATAACAGCACTATTTGCAAGGTCAGAGTTAAGGAAAAAGCAAAGCATTTTCTGCACAAGAGCTCTAGCAGCCTTCTACTCTGGCAGAGAGATGCACTTAAAGATGCATCTGCTGGCAATGAGATGAAAAGCTACCCTGGTTATAACCTCTGGAAAACTGAAGTCTGGCTGGTAGATATGGAAATAAAAAGGAGAGGCTGGGTTTAAATTCATGTCTTTTATAGCCTGATGTGAAAGGAAATGGTGCAGCCTTGCTCTGAGGCACTGAAGGTGTTAACACTGAGCCCCAGCCCCTGTACAGAAAACAGAGCTTCTACTGCAATGTGGCAACACAATGGCTAAAATCCACACAGAAATTTACCCATCCAGTCCAAACAGGGGATGTGCTTTCCTTCTCCTCACTCTCCACCTTTGGGGAATTGCATGGCAGGAACGAACCCAGCCGACATCACGGGGGGCAGCCGGGACCCAGCCCCGCGTACCCCAGCTGTCTCAGGGGGCAGCAACGTCCTCGCCTGCCAAAAGCTTTTAAGAAAGTGTTTGCAATAATCAGTCACTCTGCTCTTTTATTACTTGCCAGAAGAGCTTTTATCACACGGCCTCACGTGGAATTGTGTTTCAGACGTGTCCAGGTATCATTTAAAACCCTGCTCCCGTGACTGGCTGCCTGGCCATCAGTGTGGGGCTGGGGGAGATGTGGGGACCCAGCCCCGGGCCAGGGCTCCCTGCTCGGCTGCTCTCCATGCAGGGGGAAGGAGGAGGTTTTTCTCAATGTGTTTGAGGCTGGCATGGAAACCCCAAAGCTTTTCTTCCAGTGGGTGAGGATCCGCCAGGCAGCAGATGCAGCCGGAGCCAGATGCCAGCCAGGGAGCTGTGGGCACGCTGAAGATGGAGATTGTTTCAGCATCAAAAGGCAGCAGCAGGCAAGGAGCTCGGGATGAGCTGGGAATGAAGGCCAAGGCTCACCCACCAGCCAAGAGTGACGGGGCCCGGGGTTGGCCTGGCTCTGCCTCCTGCCTGCCCAGCAAGCCCCAGCACAGCTGCTGGTGGGACCAGTGACGTGGCCTCACTGACTGTGAGGAGATGGACCTTGCTGTGGTGGGGTCTCAGGCTGGAGCAGGTTCACTCTGGGGGTTTTCCCCCAGCTCTGCTCTCTCCTGATGCCTCGGAGCGTGGAAAGCAGCTGATGGTCTCTACGCTGGTGTGCACCCCTGTGTGCCCAGGGCAGGAGGACAGGCAGTGCTGCATAGCCCCCCACCAGGCACCCCATCCCTCTGTGGGTGCCCCCCCGAGGAGGATGGGGCAGGCGATGCCTGTGCAAGAAGTGCAACCTCACAGGGCCCCAGGGAGGGGCTCAGGAGGGTGGGGAGCATTCGGCTGGTGGGTCAGATGTCTCATTTCTCCTTGTGCCAGGGCTTGGCCAGCCATGTTCTGGAGAAAGGAGCACCTAGCACCTCCTGCATGTTCTCTGGGGGTCCTCAGGGCTGGCATCTTGATGCAGCAAAAAACCACCCTGTCTTTTGTGGTTGCCCTGACTCCAGCAGATGGGACCCGTCCCGATCCAGCTCCATCCATCATTTAAAAAGCTTACTCACTTTCTTGCAGATAGATCAACAGCAAGGAAGGGAGTTTCCATTATTTTTGTGCCAGTCCAACTCTGACCTGTGGAGGAGACTGATTATTTGTGTCAGGGTAGCCAAACCCCTCCTTGCTTCTGCTGCCTGGGGTCTGCTAGCATCAGGCAAAACCTCCTCAGCTGCAGGGCCAGCTCTGGGCTGGGATCCGCGGTCGGTCGGCATGTGGCCTGGACCAGCTGAGGAGCTTTGGGGGAGCCAGGATCGCAGCGGCGACGCTAGAGAAAATTGCACTGTTAAAAACCTACGGAAGGAACAACGGGTAGATGCTTAGACCGGATCTTGGCCGTGGCACCCAAGTTAGCCCCTCGCCCTGGCCGGCAGCACCGAGGTCTCCTTAGCAACCACACTTCAATATTTAGCACCAAGTGCATGTGCCCAAATGACCTTCCAGGTCCTTTCCAGAGCATTGCTGCTGAGCCAGCTCCAGGAGCACTGCAGCAGCTGAGTCACTGCCAGCTCAAGATTTCCTCTGCTTCTCCCATATGAGCACTTACTGGGCTTGCCATGGCCTGGTCCACTCAGCACTGGTGAGCTCATGGCCAGGGTGGAGCCTTCAGGAGAAACAAGGCGAGATGGCCCGCTGGGGAAGCCAAAGCCCAGAGAGTCCATGGATAGAGGCCATCCTGTTGTAGCCACCAGATGGAGAGGAAGGAGATGTGGTTGGACACGCAATCTGCAAAAGGGTGGAAAACAACAGCAGGAAAGCCTCAATCCCATCATCATCATCACTTGGACAGGGGAGTTGGTAACTGATGAGCACCAGGAGCAGAGATGAGACCTGGGGAAGGTCCATAGACAGATTGCACCATGCCTATGAGGGCAGTGAGTCTGATTTGCAATAAGGAGCTAATGGAAGCTGAGGGAGAGAAAGGCATGGGCTGAAGACTGCTCAGCCAGGATGATGGGCAGTAGCACCTTTGCTTGCAAAGGCTGGGACAGCAGAGGCTCAAGAGAAAGTTGGCAAAACAGAGAGGTTGAGCTTGCAGGAACTCAGCACCTGGACTACCAAGGGATAGAGTGAGTGGTGTAAGAAGGAGACTTCTAGGCATATCTACGGATGACACAAAGATTACTAGTGACAATGAAAACAAGTTGGGGCTCTCAGTCAAGACTAGCCAGAGAGAGGAGATGGAGTGATGTGCCGGAGAAATATGTGGCCATGAAGTACTTTTAGGCTAAGGACTTAGCTGAGAGGATGGGTTTTTTTGTTTGGCAAGTGAAATACAATTCAGTGAGAGTGAGAGCACCAGCATCCCTCTGGGCACATTGCAGAACAGGTTAACAAAGCTTGGGGCACAGAGATGGATCTTGCTGAAGCATTTACAAAATTACCTGGACAAGAAATTTTGGGTTAGCCAATATCTGAGGAAATCGAAACATGGGTTCATTTATTCTGGTTGCCAAATCTTGCAGGGAAAAGGATCTGAAGGCTTTCACCTGAAGCTTTGGGAGACCAGCACCAACTCAAGCCAATGGTTGCTGCTAACTTCCTAAGCTCCCAGACCCACAGAGGTTACAACCATTGCTCTCCCTCCTTCACCCATTTTAGCTATTGCTGTTTTGGGTTTTGGTCACCCCAACATCTCACTCCAGTAAGTGGTTGCTTATTCCAGTTGTCATGAAAAGCAGGCTTGACACTACTCTTTGAAAACCATGGCTTTCCTTTCTTCCTTCTTCCATCCATCCATCCATGCACCCCTGTAGTACCTAAGCACTTTCAAAGCAAATTGTGTTTACTTTCTATAGACTCATCCAGGAAGCCCTCTCCTCCAAGCTCCAGGAGGCTAAGGGGAATGTGCTGAGGCATGTAGCTCCTGGCCCTCAGTTTGGAGAGGTTAGCAAAACCCACAGCTTGCTTCATCATGCTACACCTTGATGACAAAAGCAACCATGGTTTCAGCTAGCCCCAGCCCTCTGTGGTCTCCAGCTTTTGGTGGGCTCCTCCCTATGTACAGAGACGCTGTATAGACATGCTGCTCTCCACTCCCATGAGCTAATAGTCTCCCGCACTAACAAAATGAAATTTTGGGTGCAGGCTGCCCAATTCTCTTCATCTCAGGGGAGCGTGAAGCCTATGCAGACCGCAGGGCTTGGGACCTGGTGAATGCTTCAGCTTTTCCCCTAGCACTGCACCTGCCTTCAGCCTGAAACCTTCCCCTCTGTGCCTCCGAGCATCAGCATGGAGGCACGGTGTGTGCACCGGGAGGAAACAACCCTGCCCCAAGCAGGAGGTGGGGGATGTTTCATGAGAAGCAGTTACAGCCATTCTTGGAGGACTTTGGCTCCAAGCCCCTCTGCCACATTCTTAAGAGAGATCATATCAAAAAACTATTTTTACTAAAAATGTAGTGGTAACAGGCTCCAGATGTCTGTTGTTATGTAATAGGGTTTGTTTTAATGGATCTGACTTCCAGATGTGCAGCTTGGACTCAAGGCGTCTGCTTGGTCCTCGGCGGAGCGGGAGGGAGCAGCCAGCTCTCCGTGCCGTGCAAGAGGGGGCAACTGCCTCCATCGCAGACGGGAACTTTCCTGGCTCGTGTGTGTTTCCTGAGCATTGCTTTTCCTTGTCCTTCTTTCCGGTGCAGCGTTAGTCATCCTGGGCAGCCGCCTCAGGTCCCACATCACATTTTGGGAGGGAGGAGGTCAGCGAGAAGGGTTTTCTCAGCTTCGTGTAAGAAAGAAGGGGGCTCACAGGCAAGGCTGGGGTAAGGAACAATTTCTGGCAGCACTGTGGTCTCCCGTGGGACTCACTGTCTGTAGGCATCACATCACCATCACATAGGTGAGAAATACTACTTGTTTGGGGATTCACAATAACCAGGGATTGAAGCCTGGAAGCTAAAGGGAATTAAGGGACTGACAGTGTCTTGACTTCCCAGTGCCCATCTTGTGCTTTCCCAGCTGTGAGAAAAACTCAGGCAGGATGGATCGTAGGAGGAGGGAACCAGACAAGGATTTCCTCAGGCAGAAACATTTTGGACCTGAAAGTGGAGAGACCAAATGGGGGCATCTGAGGAAAGAGACTGCCACCTTCCCATTGAGCCTGTGGGAACAGCTCGATAAACACTGTTGGGACCAGTCCACAGACTCTTCTGGACCAGTTTCTATGCTACCACTGAAGTTTACCAGCTGAGCCTTGGTTCATCTTGTCTGGTAGAGGTCCATTTCCCTGCTGGAGGCTGGCGAGAAGGTTTTTGAAGGCATTTTGAGGCATGGTGGTTTCTCCTTCCCTCAGTGCAGGTCTGGGTGCTGCAGGCTCAGTGTCCCCCTTCTCCAGCAGTGCAATTAGCTGGAAACATTGGCTGCTCACACCTTTGGTAGGAAGAGCACCAAGCAGGAATGCAAGAGACATCTGGATCCTAGCTGCTGGGTGGACAGGGGGACGAGTGGTGCATGCTGAGCTGAGGAGGATTTGAATTCAAAATATGTGCATCTGTGCCATTGCTACTAGCATCTTCTAATAAAATGCTAAGACTTATTAAGTGCCCAGATGCAGGGGGGAGATTTAAGGGCGTTGCACTTGAACTGGAAGTAAGAGGCTTAGGTACTTTCTGGAGAGCACAGAAATGTGAGTGGCCGGGGCCTGACTCGCCTGAGAAGCAAACATAACCACTACCTGATGACAGAAGGAAAGAGCTGGAGCGGCAATACCAACCCTGTAACACCCCACGAGACAAGGAGAAGGAAAGGTTAGGGGGGGCAGTGACAGATCTGCACCCTGTAGAGGGGGACCTGATCCCTGCAAGATCAGTTCCTGCACCAACATGACAGACCTCCTGGGCTGAGATTTCTCAAGCAGCTCAGGCAAAAGTGCAGCAAGAGAAGCTTCCTTCAGGTGTGCTGAGTCTCAGTTTGAACCTCCCTAGTGACAAAAAATACACAAAGTCTAGTGGGACAAAATCACTGCTCAGCTGGAGCCTGGGAAGCCCAAGGGGGAAAAGAGCTGCTCTGGGTTTTCAAGTTCACATCCTGTCTTGTGCTTGATTTTATCTGCAACAAGACTTTATGGAGTTGGTTTTGCTTTGCATTATAGCCACGTGCTTGTCTCAGCATTTTGATTTTCTCTCACCTCTTTGCAGAGGAGTGCAAGGCAGGCTCTGGGTCTCTGCTGTGCACATGCAGGCTGCCTCAGCCACGGAGTCGATTGGAAAGCCATCTGCTCGCACACGAATGAGGAGGTTTCCATGGTTTTGTGAAAGAAAAGGACTCTTCTTCTCTTTTATTTTTTTTATTTTTTTTTTCTTTCTTCCTATGATGAAGCCATACATGCACACAGATAACAGTGCCAGAAATGTGGTGTTTATCAAAGGTGTATTCCCCACACTGCCATGGGACAGAGCCCCGGTGGAGGGGCGAGAGGGGAGGGAAGGAGAGAGTGGCTGAAAAGGCGTACCCAGCCCAGGGGACCGCTGGTGGAAGGTGTGGAAACAAAGCTGGGCTGGGGAAGTGAATGAATGCTTCAGCCTCCCCCCCAGCACGTCCATGTAAAATGTGGAGATTAGGTGGAAAATCCATATAGAGGGGAAATGTATGCCTTTAGCAGAGCAGGGCTCCAGACAGGCCAGCTAGCTGTTTTGAATGGATGTCCTGGCACACATAAAGTCCTTAGTTTCTTTTCCTACTTCAGCTAGTGTTTCTGCTGTTAACCCTTCCTCTTTGGGAGGACAGTGGGTGGGAGAGATGGGACAGCCCTTACTCTGCTTAACCAGGGCAGCAATGCCCAATCCCTCCAAAAGCTTCCGAAAGTCACAAGGAGGGAAAACATTTTGCGATGAGATGTGAGAGGTAAACATATGGGGCTGACAACAAACAGCCAAGGGGTGGAGGAAAGCACTCTCACTTGTTTTCTGGCTAGCTCCTGGACTGGCAGGGATGAGACACTGAGACTGAATTAACTTCCAGGCTTAACCATTAGTCTTTTTTATAGTGCAAATGGATTTCTCCAAATACCTTTAGATGTCAACGCCTTTGGGGGAAAGAAGCCTCATGTGGCATTCAGGGAGGGTGAGTAAATGTGAAAAGATGAGCATGAAAGAGATATCCAGGCACTTTGCAAACAGATCACCTCTGCAAGTGGTCTGTGCTGGGCACACTGGTGCAGATGCTATCGCCAAGGCTTTGCCTTGAGCCACTCCATCCCCAGGTAGGGCTTTCACACATGATCCCTTGCATGGTAAGAGGGAAATGCAAGGGGAAGAGAAGGGAGTATTGTCAAATGTGGGCTTAGACCAAGGTGGGGAAAGCTGATGTTCTGGAAGATGTTCTCCTGGGTCTTATCAAATGCTCAGCTCATCCAAGAGCCAATGCATCTGAGGTTGCCAGTATCTAGGGCCTGAGCTGCTCAGAGCAACTTGGGAAGGGAGAAGGAAACATCTACATGAGGGGAGAGCAGAGAGCACAAACAAGGGGTACTTGGTGCTCTGCTGAGGCAGGCAGGATCCTCAGCGAGGTCTCAGCATCGCATCTTGCAGGCAAAGTGGGGAGGGTGGGAGGGCCCAGCTCTTGCTCAGATCTGAATGGATCCATCAGATTTCCCACCAGGTACCATGGGGAGTCCTTCCAGCTGGCCTCAGTGAGGGCTGGGGAGCCGGGTATGGGCAGGCCGGAGGACACGGGGTAGGACCTGCAGCCCTGCTGTGGCTCAGCTTCACAACCTCCCTGCAGCCCTTGGGGCAGGATCTCTTGCTGCAGTGCCAAGCTCTCAGCAAAGGTATCCCACGGCTGGGGAGATAGAGATTGCTGACAACTGCAGGCAGGCAACGATGGTTGTGAGCTGGATCCTCCAACACAGGACCTCATCCTGTCCCCAGGTCTTCTCCTGGCCACCAGACAGGTTATGGCCGAGCACATCCCCGCCCTGGCCACCTCTGAACTGGAGGCTAGAGGGATGAAGGATCTGGAAGCCCTTATCTCCTACTTTGCCATAACCGCACTCAACACTTCTTTGATAGATGCATTTTATATCCCTGCCACCCTCTCACATCCACAGACTGGGGGTCCCAGGAGATGCAGTAGCATAGGAGAGGAGGGCAGAGCACGACGAAGGCTGCGTACTGCAGCGTGTTGAAAATACTACTGCTAATTACACAATGGATTCCTTATGTTCCCTGGAAATGCAATATGTGGGAGGACTCCCAGCCAATTCATGTTTTAGGACAAATCAGGGCAATATATTACACGACTCAGCTCCTAAATTTGGTCATACTTTAGCTGGTGTTTTCAGACATTTGTGAGTAAGGTTGGCCAATGCCACAGAGAAAAGTGATGGGGCAATTATCCTAATTAGGAACAAATGCATTACTTCTGCAAGTTATTTGGTGCTTGGAACAAGCCCTCCCTCTTGCGTGACTGCTTTGCACAGTTAACCCCTGCCGAGACCTCCAGGAGGGCATTTTTCTGGAAGATGAGTAGGAACTTCAGTGGCCATGAGACTGCTGGGGTTAAAAGCCATACAACACGCCAAGCTTTCACAGCACCCAACAGCAGCCTCAGTGGCTTCAGTGCTACTAGGGAGCTTTTCTCCTTCACAGGGGTCAAGGACAGGCTGTGTGTCCTGCAGAGGGGTGAGGGACCTGCCCAGGAGAGCCCAGCTGCATTCGAGCCTGGACCAGCACAGCAGCGATCAGCCCAGACAGCATCTTCACCACACAGATAAGCAAGGGTCCTCTTGCCCCATCCCCAAATCACAGCCTGCAGGTGCTGGTGACACCATGTGGTGCATGTGGCCCTGTTTTTGAGACCCTAGAGAAGAACAAGATGAGCTCAGCCAAAGACCTGACCATTCCCAGTCAGCCACTGGCTTTGTAGATTTGTCCCAGCACCCAGGGGGTTTCCTGCAAGGGGAGAAGAGCAGAAACTCCTGACCTTCTTCACCCTCACATTTTACTGTGTCTTCCCCCTTTTTAGCATCATCCCCAGGTGATTCTAGGTAAAGTAAGGGCCATCCTGCCTCTGACTGGAGGCAGCTGGCTCTGCTTGCACAGACCACACAGGATTCACACCTGCACCCACTTGCAGCAGCTCTTTCCCGAGCCCCATGGGAGAGCCCATGGGCCAGTGGTTTAACGAGACATGTTCAGGGTCTTGGGTGGCATAAGTCAAGGAGGAGACACAGCCTCATCCATCCCCCGGCCCCACTCTAGTCCCTATTATGGAGCTCTTAAATGGGCTACCTGACATCCCAGCATCATTTTGGGGCTCCAGCATCTCAGCTGTGTCTGGCTGCTGGCCCCACGGCGGGGCATTATGCAGCAAGGTGGGCTCCAGCACCTTGCTACACCTTTCTGGCAAGCAGCCCTGTCCAAAGACAGACCACCAGTTTCTGCATATCTACCCCTACTCTGTGTGAGTCTGTGGCTCACACTGAGATCCCATTGCCTGTCTGAGCCCCATGGGAAAAGCCAGGGGGGTGACAAGGAACATGGGGGGACTTGCTGGGAGCAGGCACGGCCTGGCAAACCCCTCCCTCCACAGAACTCCCTGGCCCCATCCACAGTGGGTGCAGGGGCACAGGCTGGAGGAGCTGCTTGACTCCAAATCCTTTTTGCTTTTGTATTTTGTCTTTCCTTCTTCTTTTCCTGCTTTCTCCAGAAGGGCCCAGATGCCTTTACTTTGGCTGGGCTCCCTTGGCCAGCAGCCCGCGGAGGCACCAGAAACGCCGTGTGTGAGTGCGTGAGTGTGTGTGTGCAATATTAATACGCAGAAATGGAAGGCAACCAGCATATAAACATTCTTTACCGTTTGGGTCACAGCCCGGGGAGCTGTAAGGGCTTTTGTGCTGAGTTTTGTACACACAGACTAAATAGAGAGGGAGCGAGAAGGGCAGAGAGGACAAGAGGCTGGGAGAGACAGGGTGGGAGGATGAGAGGGAAGGAGGAGCGAGGAGGACCCTCTCCAGCCCATGGGACCTGATGGGAGCAGGTGGGGAGGGTGTTGGTGCATGTCTGGGAGCTCCTGAGGACACCCACATCTCCCCACAAAGGGCTGGGCTGGAGGTGGGGGAGAGATCAGCTTGGGGCCGGTCATCACCTGTGTATTTTTTTTCATTAAAGCAAAAGATAAATAATAATAATGATAAAAGATAAATAATAACAACAAACAGCTGAAGGCTGAAATAACCAAGATTCCTGTGCAAATCTGGTTAGAGGGGCTTAAGTGTCTACTTGGGAATAAGGAGGAGGTGGCTATGCTGGAAGCATTTCTGCAGCCGCCAACGGGAAGGACGGTCTCTCCAGAGCTAACGAGACCCAGCTGGGTCCCGACTGCAGCCGAGAGTGTTAAATCAGAAACTATTCCGTCAACAGCCAGTTTGGCCAAATATGAAACATTTCCAGGGAATCAATGGCCGGTGCTGGTGACGCAGAAGCCAATAGTCTTGACTTCTTTTCCAGAGCCTCCAGAAATACACTCATCATTTTGGACTTAAAGGGACAGACGGCGCATTTTCCGCTCATCTCGGCAGTGTTCGGCTGAGAAATCCACATCCCAGCAGTGAGAGCGGTGGCTGGGCTGGTTTAATCCACTGGTTAATACTTGTGAAGAGCCCCAGGGGCTTTTAGACCTGCCAAACTGCTCCACATGATGAATCCGAACTGGACAAATCCTCCCCAAATGTTTTCCGTCGAGATGAGCTCAGATGGAGGACTTGAGATTCGCGCAGCTGAGCTCGGACCACCGTTGCTCTTGTCCTCCGCCGACGTCTGAGCCTTTGACCCTCACCTGTGCAGAGCCTGCTGGAAGCAAAATGATCAGACCTTGCACATGGGGGTCCAGGAAAGCAGGGGTTCACCAAACCCCCTGGCACAGGCGGGGCTGACTAGTGTCCACCTTTGCACTTGATAACACTTTTAATCCCTTGTTCTGCAAGGGGGAAAGCTCAGCACATTTGGCTCTTTTAGGAATAAACCAGGGGAGATGGTGTATCTCTTCCTCTAGGTCTCCAGCCTCTTGGGTCTGCTCCCACTCCCCAAGGCACTGGGGCATCCCAAACCTTCCTGCCAGCCTGGGTCATGCTCGTCCCATCCCAGCAGAGAAACAGTATTGGTGGCGTATGCCAAGTCACAGCTAAGCAAGACATATAAATCATTACTGTATGAAATAACGATCCCTGGCGATAACACGGGGAAAAATTGGCAAAAAAAGAGTATCAAATAAATGTAAATTGCTTGGACAACAGAACAGTAAGATTGGTGGAGCAGTATTTGCTGCAAATCAGCCTGTATTGCTGTTTGGAGCAATGCAAAACCTGCCCAGCTCAGAGCTCTGCAGTGCACAATGTATCCGTGGCCTTAGGCATCCTTCCCATCTCAGAGAGATCCTTCCTTATTCCCATCTCTCTCCCAGTCATGTCCTCCATCAGAGGCAATCCAGTTGTGCTCTTCCCCCCAGATGGCTGCATTTTAGTTGAGGGCATGCCCACGTCTTCAGCTTTACTCTGTAAGAAGTCTTGAAACCAATCCCTTGCCATGGCTAACCACGATTTTCCTCCATGTAGCCAAAAGCTGCTGACCAGGACACCCCGGAGCAAAGCTGCCCAGCTGCTGGCACAGCGGTGACGTGGTCTCGCTTTGCCCAGGGTGTGCTCAGACATACCTGGGTCATCTTGCTCTGCGTGGCTCACAGCTCCAGCAGATGAAGGCCACTCTGCATCCACAGCATCGTTAGCTGAACGTGAATTCCCAGTTGCGCATGGACTTTAAAGACCTGGTTGGTGGTCTCTTCTGGTGAACATGGCTTTTATCAGGGGCCAGGGAGCTGGAAAAAAGAGCCAAGCATCTTGTTTCTCTTTTCCTGCTGTAGGCAGCCCGCATTCCCACCAGCTGCTCCGGCCACAAAAATAATCCTGGGAGTTCTGCCGTTGAGCAAATTTTGGGAAAAAGCAAAGTAGATGAAGAAGTTAAGCTGGGGTAGGGAGGGGTGCACCCAGAATCTGGGAAAAATTAGAAGCAGGAGAGGAGGCATTTGCAGCTCCCTTGAGAAAGGGGTTCTGCTGGAGCATGGCAAGTGTTTCCCAATGCTTTGGGGGTGACAATGGAGCAACCTGTGTCTGGAGGGCACTGGAGTGACACATGCCCTCGAGATGGTGAGGAACCAGCACGGCTCCCAGGCTCCCTGGGGTGGCTCTGAGCAGGGCAAGAGCTTGGGATTCGGTCTCACCTGGAAAAGGCAGAGTGTTGGCAGGGTAAATTGAGCCAATGGCTGGAAAAGGAGCTTGTGACCACGCTGGGAGGCAAACGGGGGAGCCTGTCCACGAGCCATGTCCCAGCCCTTCCTGTCCCCTGCACCCCAAGCACCTGCACCTACCGCTCATGCTGACGGCTCCCCCTTCACTGTGTTTCCAGAGGTACTTCCAGCATGGAAAGTTCTATTTAAAGGGCATTTTTCCTCTCTCTGTTTTTTTTTCCTTTTGGATGAGAAGCCAAGGGGCTGTAAAATGCGGAGTTTCTCACCTAGCTGAACCAGAGGAAATGATGCTGACAAAAAGTTTAATTTGCCCCACTGCAGCAGTAACAGGCATCAGTATTTGGAGATGGAAAAGTTGGAGTGGATGAGGTGGGCCTTGGTTTGGGAGAAGAGGGGCTTGGCTCCCCCATCCCTTTCCTAAGCTGCAACACAAGGCAGAGCTGGGAAGATCCAGCGGGGCCATAGCGAAACTTCCCCTGCAGCACTTCTGCTTCTGGCAGGTCCCAGGGCCAAGAGAGCTGTGAAACACCTCGTGTCTCCAGGCACTGAGCAGGAGACCTTCCCCGTTTGAGCTGAGCATGCCTTGAGCTGAGCAGAGCATGCTGAAACCATTGCATCTCCCATGGCTTTGGGTCACCTCCTCCCCACCGGTTTCTCCTCCCAGGATGTGGCTGTGGAAGGGTTGCCCATGCAGGGCACTGCAGCCCACAGAGCCGGTGTGGGCAGATGAGGGCTCCTCCATCCCAGTGGGCTCGCAGCGGGCTGATTAACGAAGCACGCACCTAATCAAATCCGGTTTGACTCAGCCCCACATTTGGTGGGGAGGTTAATGAGCTCCTGGGAAACGTCTGGAAACCAGGCAGGGGGCAGGTCTGTCAAAGGCACCAAGGGGGAGGGAAAAAGCATTAATATTTTTCTTCTTTTCCTACTCTCCCTGCTGGCTGGAAATGAATAGCTCACATCAGAGGTCACCATTCTCGGGGGCAACACTGGAAAGTCACCAGGGTCCCTTGGCCAGGGGCTGCCCAGGACCCACCAGCCTGTCTGGGATACAACACGCCTGTGTGCCATACATTGGGGTGATTTCCTTGGAGGATTAGGCTTGATTAATGCTAATTCCTCTGCTCTGCAGCATTTTTCCAGCCTTACCAGCGTGCTTGGTTTTAACACATGCTGTGGGACCCTGCTGTAATGAGTGGGTAGTTTTCCTGGTGGGGCTGATGGATCTCCTCCACTGTTCCTTGCCATTGGGACAGCTGCTTCAAGGGGTGCTTGGGTCTCAAAGTCACCCAGCCACTGGTGGGACATGAGTGGGGACCAGAGAGGGACAGTGAGAGCCCTGTGTCCATCTGCTGCTGCTCCGAGAAGGCAGGGATCTGAGCACCAGGAGGGCAAGGAACACCCCCATGTCCCTGCAGGCACCGAGAAAGTGATGTGCATGGATGCAAAAGTGGTTAGGAGGAAACCTCTGCTCCCAAGACAAGGGAGGTCAGGTGATTGAGAGATTTCAGGGATTTTGGCTCTCCTGAAAGCACAATGGCTGAATGTCAGGTCTTGTGAGGATCAAAGCCTCCCCACAGGGCACCCATGATACCACACACCCCGTGCTGCTCCTGACCCTGAGCACAGGCTGCTGGATGGGGCTGCCCAAACCCAGGGGGGTGTTATCCAGCACGAAGAGCTCTGCTGCCAAGGGCTGAGCTGGGGAGTTAGCCAGGCCCCACTGGGATCTTGAATTTCTCCCTCCCTGTCAAACGGAGCAGCATTAGCGAGACAGCGATACCCCTCCGCACCGGGCCGGATTCTACCCTAGCCCAGCCTGGCTGTGTGGCTTCAGTCAGCCCTTTCCAGATTCCAGACCACTGCCAACATCAGGGTTGCAGTGAAAAGGAGCCCTGAGGCCATCCCGTGCAGCAGAAGGGGCAAGCTGAGAAGTGTCAATGCAAATGCCCGGGGCAAGAGGCCAAATCCAGCTCCAGCTGGAGGTTCAGTTACGTTGGCACCGCCAAGGAGCACAAATCCTGGCCCTCATCTGGCTGCACTAGCCAGCAGGTAAATAAGAGGCATCCCCTCCTCCCTGAGCCTGAGACCTCGATGCTCTGCAGCATTTACAGGCAATGGGGTCTGACCAAATGCTGGAGGTCAGGACCTCCTAGAGTCACTTGTTCCCAATTAACAAGTCAGCTGCACACCAAGATCTGCCAGGTTTTGCAAGAAAGCGGTCAGGGACACACGCAGGTTGGCTGTGCAAGCACTGCACACCTCCGCCGTGGGACCTTGCCTCCGGCTGCAGCCAGGGAGCTATTTCTGGGCCACGGCCAGGCCCCCTGGGGATGCTCTGAAAAGCAGCTGAAGATCCTGGACTTATTTGCACCATCCAGGCCAAATACGCCAGGATCTCCCTCCTGCGAGTGAGCAGATGGACATCTCCCTCTGCTTTGCTTTCATTCTTTGTCCTGGGTGTGTTTTCAGACGGCATAGTCTGTCCTTAGGGGTAGGCCAGGGAAGACGAGTTCAGACTGGGATGGGTGCTGGGGTGTTGTATGCCACTGCCAAGCTGGTAGCCGGGACATCCCCCCCTGCACAGGGCAGCCTCAGCCTCTGCCACTGCTCAAACTCAATGATTCTTCAAGGCAGCTTCAGTTTGGGGAAAATGCTAGCACTTGCCACTTGTGTCACCCTTGTGCTGTGCTCTTCCCATGCTGAGCTCAGCAATGGTCCTGTCACTCCCACAGCTCCCCCTTTTATTCAGAACAAAGCAAATGAATGAACATCTTCAGGTGTTTTAGTTAATGGTACAACCTTGTTTACTGTCCTCTTGGGTATGAGGAGCTCTGCCTTGGCTCTGCACCATCTGGATGATGTGTTAGATGCACCTATGATGGCAGTGGTATCCAAAGCAAGAGCTCTCCTGGAGCAGCATCCTTCCTGCAGGCTGCAAAATGTCTTGGGGAAATTGCCATTGTTTTGCACACCAGACCTCAGAGATGGGGACATTTGCATTCTGACTCTCGGTGGTGAAGCCTGGAAATGCTGCAGCTCTGCCCCAGCAATTCCTCTAAATGCTGTGCTCTTCCAGACTGTTAAATATTTAGGATCTAAGCGTGAGGAGCTTACCTCCCCCCCAGATTCAGAAGCCACACTGATCAGCCCAGCCGGCTTTGTACGCTGCAACACTGGGAGAAAACGGAGATAAAAACATCCTGTAGGGCCTGAGCAGGATGGTGATTAATCCTTGGAAAAGGCTAACTGACATGACCATCAATAACTACAGTAACTTGTTATGGCTGCCTCATTCCAGGAGGATTACATGCCTGAACACTCCTTAAAACATCTAATGAATGTCATTTTGTTTTTACTCTCGGTGCTCATGCAAGTGAAGCACTTGACAGCTCTGGCCAGAACCATGGGGAGAGCTGGCAGGGCTGCTCCAGCTTCCCACACGCCGATCCGCCGCACACCTCCTCGCTGACCTGAAACATCCTCGCTGGGGGCTCCTGCCACCAGGCCTGTCCCACCAGGATCCTCACAGCTGGCCAAGTGCTGGGGGACACCCACCCCACGGTATGGACACCGTGGCTCTTCCCATTTTAGTCAAGCAGAGCATGGGCCAGGTTTTCCTGTCTGGTCCCCATTTTGGGGGGTTCTGTGGCAATCCTCAGGGAGGAAGATGGCAAAGGCACGGGTGCTGACACAAGACGTGTTTGTCTGCTCCACATTCAGACTTCTCCTCCTTGTTCCTACTGAGAACAAACCAAAAAGGCAACAGACCTGCCATTAAAGGCCAACAGCCACGAGCCCTGCAGGTGTCAGTAAGCCAAGCAGAGGTGTGGAGTGTCCAGAGAGGGTTTCCCAGGCACAGCTATGTCTTGGCATGCACCCCAGGCACGCCACTTACCTTGGTCTCTGAAATCCATGCTAACTACAGTTCCTCTTAATTTTTCTGAGGAATGTTCTTTGGAAAGGAAGAATAGTAGAAGCAAAGCTGCAAAAGTCATTTTTTTGTGCTGAAGGACCACGTTATTTTGCCTTTCCTGCACAGACAAGCCATGATGCGCTGTGTCCCGTGGCACAGCCGCGGCAGGCTGGGGCTGGGAGTCACTGCGGAGATGCTCACCCAGCTTGCGTGTACGGCATTTCGGGAGAGGGGGAGAGGGAGCTTTGGCAAGGGTTAGGTACAGCTCCGGATCCCGAGGGTTACTGCTCTGCCTTGTTCATGCTGTACGGAGACGTTATCAGTGAAATGCTGGGGCCAGTGTCAGGTTGTCCAAAACCCCTCCATGAATCCCTCGATGTCAGGGAGGGCTCTGCTTAAGAGTAGCTGACTGTGGTCTCTTGTTTCACGGCGGACACGGTGGTGATTTTCAGCCCCCGTGAGTCACTGCTGGTAGCTGCTCCTGAGCGTGCCTGGGTCTAGCATTTCCCTCTCAGACATGGGGCTCCAGAGAAGGTATTTTTATTTTCTACTGGCAATGCTCTCTGGGTTCATACCAGGCTCACTCCTCATGCCACACGAGGGGCAGCCAGCAGTCCTGCCTCACTCCCCTACACTTTCATTTTTCCGGGGTGCTAGCAGCTTCTTGCCTGCTGATGCCGTGGGATACTTTCTGGGCCCTGAACAAAGACTCTTGAAAGGTGTGGAGATGCTCTCCGGACTCATGCTGCCTGACAGTGGTGATGGCCTGAAGCCATCTGAAGAGAGACCCCAGCACTGAAGGGGACATCAAAGTGGCCCCAGCCACCAGGATCCTACCCCGCTCCTCCCTGCATCCTGCAGTATAAGCAGCCTCACCAGTTAGTTACTGGATTTCCTAAAACACTAGACTGTCTGTGGAGACGCAGCCCGAGCCCAGCCCTGTGCGGCAGCTCACACCTGACCTTCCCTGATTTCCTCAGCCCCGGACGGCTTGGCTTTTCCTATTAGCAGAGGACCTTTTTGCCGCTTCTTGTACTCTCAGCCTCATATTTCAAATTCCTTCGGAGCTGTATCTGGTTTTCATTTAAACATATTACATTTAGAGATATATATATAATACAATGAGAAAGGATTTTCAAGGTAATAAATGGAACATGCGAGCCTAATTATTCAGGATGACCCAATGCAATTCAGTAACTCCAGCGAGTTGTTTATATTGGCAAGATGAGAACAAAATATCATTGGATATGGTCATTACTCTTCTAAGATTTCAATATATATACATTGTCAGGAGTCCCTGAGTTATGAAGTCCTCCTTGCTGGAGGAATAAACATGCTGGGTAGTAATCCTGGAAGCAATCAAAATGCCTTCAGCTCGGTGCCTGCAGAGCCCCTCTCTCCCATGATGTCTGCAGTCAGCCCTGCGCCCGCGGGCTTCGCTCACAGCCCGGACTCACATAGACAGTTTATCCCACTCTGAGGCCATGGGCAGAGTTTGGCGAGTGAGCAGAGGCAGAAATAGGATTCTTGGCATTTCAGGTTGAATTACTGGAGCTGTCTATGACCGGCCCCACTGGTCAAATAGGAAAAAATAACTTGAGGGAGCTGGCTTCGCTCTCAGTATGGCCGGAGGAGACTGAAGGGTGTCTGCTCCTGTGTGCTGGCCTGGGAACGTCCTTCAGATGCTTTGGTTTTGCAGAGGCAGGACTGGCTGCTCTGCGGTTTGTTCAGGACATCCCACCTGGGGTGCTGCTGCCCCCCTCTCCCCACCCTGCTGAGCATGCCGGGGCAGCTCCTCTGGCTACGGGTGCAAGAGCGGGCTGCGGCTGGCTGCTGGGGAAGATGCGAGGGAAAGGGCTGGCCTCCGTGCCCACCTCTTGTGCATACCTTCCCGCCACTTGAGAAAAGCCTTCTGAGCATCCTTATTGCTAAAATCTGCTCATGATCCAGGGAAGTGGGGCACTATGGGGCTGTGGGTCAGGGCAGCACCGAGTGCAGGTGCTAGCAATGCAACAGCAGCTCTCCAGCTGGCCGTGGGGGGCCTCCAACCCTATAGAAACCATTTTGTGATGGCGATACACAAGGTCCTCCATGAAACAGGGACAATGGCAGCCGAGCTGCACCCTCCCAGATCCTGTGCACATCCCCAGGTTTGCCTCTCCTGGGACCCCAGGGACCGTCACAGGGTGCAGGGGCTCTGGGACTGAAAACACTCAGCAAGTCAAAGCAGTGGCTACTGCCTTTGCAGTGACACACTGCCTACCCCATGCAGTTAAACTCCAATGGGGCAGCCAGAAAAATCCTGGCAAGGCTCTCTGATGGGAAAAGGACCCACCCTTCAGCTGGTCCTGTGTCTGGGAGGTATAAATCAGCCCAGAAGACAACATTTCTGTTTCAGGGAGAAGTTAACTTTCCACTGAATGCACTGAGCTGACAAGCAGTGAAGCTTTGGCTGTTTACCCCAGAGCCCAGGCGTCATGGTCCACATGGCTGGAAGTCTCAGTGGGGCTCTATTCACTTTGATTTTACACCAGGGTTAACTAGACCCCAGTAATTATTTCCTTTTAACAAGGCAGTGTTTACACCTATGAGAAAGGGTCAGCTCCTGACTTACTCACTGTGTCTGGAAGGAGGGTATTGCTCATGGCAACTGGAGAGGTGAAGTGACCATAGAGGGGAAGGAAAAGATGGGAAGAGAGAAAGTGGAAATAGGAAAGGTGATCTTCCACCTCAGATGAAAAATATCCCCCATGATCCTTGACTCCACATCTTGCTCCCTCCCCATCGTTTCTTCCACCTACCATGCTGTGATGCAACCTCAGAGTGCACACAGAGATAGTTGGAAGCTGGGATAGGTTGATGGATTTCTTAGCTCTTGGGCTATTAAATGTCTGGACCAGCTAATTTTAAAACAAACAAGCAAAGGCCAAATGACAAATTGTTTGGGACGCCCTTCAGCAAGAGGATGGAGTTTTATGACCGCCAAGGGCACAGTTGCTGCCATTAAATCTGTGGACATGAGGGAAAAATAAGAGCTGATTTATTTGGTGATGGTGAAGAATATTGTCCAAGCTATAATTTATTGATCATTGCATCCTCCTGGTTTTCAAGGCCTCTTTCTTGTGCATGTGGGACATATACTTATTTTTCCTTGCATATGAGGCTAAACACATCGTTGCTCCTGCACGTGAGGAATTTTTGCATGCTCTGCTGGCCATGGCGCAGGAGCCGGCAATGCCAGCAGCCCCCATGGGGCAGGACTGGGGAACAGCTTTCTGTGGCGAGGGACAGGTCACCTCGGTGCTGGGGTTTGATTTTTGGCAGTGGGGCCGGCGAGGAGCTGTGTGTTTACAGGGAATACCAACACTGGCAGGAGCTGCCGGTCCTGTGGGGCTCATCCAGGTCCAAGGTCTACTGGGATGTCCAGCTCCTCCTTCCCACTGGACACCAATCACCAGGTTCCTGCCACGGGCTCCTTCTTCTCCCATCCTGCTCCCCTCGTCCCTGTGACTGCCCTCCCTCCTGGTCCCCAAGGTGTCACGGAGCTGCTTGGAACAATACTGTCCCTGGGGAAGGATACATGGGTCCAAAGCTCCTTGCACACCCATGGTGAGGAGAAAGCAGACCTTGAGGGTGTTTATTATTCGTAAAGGAGAGCAGGATCATGGTGTTCTCCCAGTACAGCACTACCACGGCCACACTGTACCCCGAGCCATCGCCTCGCAGCAGCCCCACTGCTCACCCCAAACTGCCTGCAGCAACACTTCCCAACCACTTCCAGCCACGGGCTGAACACAGTTTTCATTTCCCAAAGCAAATGAGGGCTCGGTGCCTCCCAAGCTGGGGCCCGCGGAGCCCAGCTGCCTCTGCTACCTGGCTCAGGGAGCGGGATTGCTTCCCGCTGCAAGCCCAGGTGGTGGGAGAAAAATTCAAGATGGCAAATGAAAAGAGGGCAGGCTCGGGCCCCCGGGAGCCTCGCTGGAGCTGGAGGCTCTCTAAGCCAGTCCATCTGGTGAGGAGAGAGCCGGGCTCTGCAGGGATAGCCGGAAATAACAGCAATTTATGCAGTTATGTTTCCAGATTTTTTTTTTCCCTAACCATCAAATAATACCATGAGAAAAAAAAAAAAAAAAGAAGAAGAGAAAGGAAATAGAAAAAGCAATATAGGGACCAGAGTTTTTAATCCTCCTTGCGTTCCCAGAGAAATCCAGGGCCTCTTTCCACCCTTTAACTCACTCCTGCTCTCCGTTAGAGCCTCCTCCAGCCGACCCGGCAAGAGGAGCCCAACAACTCTGCAAACAATCTGGGCTGCCTTTGGCCTGTGCAAAGCTATCAAATGCAAAAACTGATCCCTGCAGCTTTAGGAGGTGACCTTGGTGGCCTTTCTGTGGCAGGTGCCCTTTGCAGAGCATCGCACCCCCTCCAGCCTGGCAGCCCAGGGAAAGCGGGAGCCGGTGCCGGGTAATCCTGGCGAGCTGAAGGCTGCTCCTGGAGCAGTGTGGGGATCGTGGCCTCCCACTCTTTCAGGATGATGTTTGCTCCCAGTCAGATGCTGCATTTCCCTGAGGTGTCTCCAGGACTGACTCCCTAGCAGTTATCGCCGCAGCCCCGGTGTGCTGTTGATCCAACGGTAGCTGCAGCCCTACATCACTGGCGGAATTGTGAGAAAAACAACTTATAGAGGGAGGCAAAGCCTCCCAGCCTCTGTGCTGGAGCTGCTCTCCTCTGAGCCCTGCACAGGCTGTGAATATTACAGCCTGTCCCAGAGCCCAGGACATGTTTTGGCTCGGAGCAGAGCCCTGCTCTCCCTGCAGTCACCCACCGAGGGGTGCAGCCCAAGTGCCAGGTGCAACGGCACGGAGATGCTCCGAGCTCCGGGGCCAGCATCCACTTCGGAGGAGAATGCAGGAGAAAAGCAGCCAGGAGGTCAGCGAGGCAGAGCTCCCGGGGGAGCACAAAGTCCCTGCGGTTTGCAACGTGGCTGCTGCTCATTTGTTTTCTTTGATTTGGGAAGCAAAGGCTGGGGGCAAAGGTGGGTCACTCAGACCACCCACAGCCCATGGTGGTGACAGGGAGCAATGGGGCCAAGAGGAACCCACCATCCCCTTCACACCAGAGCCGCAGCCAGGCCGGGGGATGCAAAGCTGATGAGCACAAGCTCACCATATCCAGACAGCAGGGCTAAATCCGGCTGTGTGACAATACACTACGCAGACTATTTTTCCTCTAGCATCTGGAAATAAGGTGAATAAAACATTTTTGGGTGGACTGAGGGTTCCTATCACACCTATCTGTTTGGGAAATGAGGGAGATGATTGATAGCTGCATCCTCCCATTTGTCAGGTAGAAAATGAACAATGCCCAGAGAGCTGCTGGGGCTCCTGCCTGAGACACAGATGGACCACGGTATGTGTTCCCATGCCCAAATCTCCTTTTAGGAGACCAGTGAGAGAATTTGACTGAATGAACATCCCAATGAATGCCTCCTCTTAAGGCTTCTTTCTTGCTGGGGGAAGAGGATGTGGTACCTGACCAGGCTGTCCCACATCAGCAGGGAGAGGGGGCCCTGGAAACAATGATTTCCTGCATCAGCCCTGAATTAAAACAGCAAATATTTTCTCCTTTTTTTTTGGAACAAAATGGGAAGAGGGCTGTGCTGCTTCCAGGAGAGAGCAGCGCCTTTCAGCGTGCTCATGCATCAGTTGGACTCGATGCCCAAAGCGCAGTGAGGGGTTTCTTGCATCACCCAAGCCTGCTGGACGGGGGTCCCAGGGGACAGACCGGGCTCAGGATGAGCCAGCCCCTGTCAGCACAGATCCCTCTTGATGGGAGCAGGCAGAGGACATGCAGCCCTCACACTGTGCAAAGAGCAGAGGATCTCTCTTGGCACTGGAGCTGCTTTCCCTTCCCAGAGTAAAATGCCCAAGTACTTGCTATATTTAGACACCAGAGTTTTTCAGGAAACAGAAAGAGGCTTATATGAAACTCCATGTTCACCTCTGGAGATGGCTCCTGGCATCCTGACCAGGGCTGGCCTGAAAGCCCATCACCGCGCCAGTGCCAACCCTACGCATCCTCCCTGCCCCTCCAGCCCTTCCCGCAGGCATCAGGGGACCCCGAAATGCCCTTGGACCATGGCAGGCTCTGTGAGCCCCAGAAATCCCCCCTTTCACAGGGAGAAAGGCTTAGAGAAGCTGGCAGAGGGCCAGTGCTACAATGGGAAAGAGCAGCGGTGCCTGACTCGGGCTGCCACCGAGCTCTGGGAGCTAGGGCTGCTGGTTCTGGATGGCAAAGGGCACAGAAGATGGCAAAGCCATCCCATAATAAGAGATTCTCCAACTTTCCTGATGTTTTTCACTTGACAGTGAGAAAAAGAAAAAAGATGCCTTTTTTTACTGATTTATTGTTAAAGGCTTGCCACAGCTCCTGGCAGTGCCCAGGCTGGGGTCCCCGTCCCTGTCACCCACCCACGGCTGTGGGGCAGCCCTCCCTCCAGCGCTCCCCTTTTCCAACTGGATGGCTTCCCAGCAAGGAGCAGCAGCAGAAATCTTGGCTTCTGGTGGGGAAACGCAGCCAGCGCTGGGGAAGGGCGGGGAGGGAAAGCGATGCATTTCCAACGCTCAAGCACACCATCCTCTCAAGCATCCCTGTAATTGCAGCCACATGCTGGCTCTCACAGCCCTCGCCTCGCTCGAGCCCCAAATCCCCTTCTCCACTCCTGGGGCTGCTGTACACACCCCCCCATCCCCTCCCCCCCCCCCCCCAGCCCAGACATGCCTTTCATCTCCTGCTTTAGGCCAAGAGAGAGCTGCACCCGTTCTGCATCATGGACCTGTAAACCCAGTGGGGCTGGAGGAGAATTTCCAACACACACTTAAGCTGCAGAGAAAAATGATGGACCCTGGACTATACTGGTCCCCAGGCCCTTCTCTCTCTTTCTTTCCTCCCTCTCTCCTCCAGCATGAATATTTATCCCTTCGCCTGGGCTGCCTTCGTGCTGGCCGTCGCCATCAGCATTCCTGCAGGAATTCCTCCTTCTCCCACCGCTGAGTGCAGCCCGGGGCCGGGGCGAGGGGGAGGCAGCCCTTTTCATTTCCAATCCCCCCATCCTTGATGGAGAGTAAACATTGTTCCACTCACAA
The DNA here is from genome assembly GCF_018691265.1 of Tyto alba. Taxonomy (NCBI): domain Eukaryota; kingdom Metazoa; phylum Chordata; class Aves; order Strigiformes; family Tytonidae; genus Tyto; species Tyto alba. Next base: position 6,294,975 of record NW_024881308.1, on the reverse strand, counting down.
AGGCGGGTATTGTAACGGGATGGGGGGGGGGGGGGGGGGGAAGGCAAACGGGAGGAGGCGCGGGGGAGATGAAGTGCGAGCCGGAGGGAGGGAGGGCACAGGAGAGCCCCCTGAGACGAGGGTGAACGGGATGTGAATATAAATTCTGTAAATATTTTCTTTAAGGTGCTGCATATAATCCCAGGAAATAGATCCAGTTTCACGGAAGAGTGGAGAAAGCGGGACTGACTTTGCCACAGGTTTCTCCACGCTGATTAAAACCGTGATGGAGAGGTGTGGGGGAGCATCCTGGGCAGCTTGGGAGAGCACCAGGACCTCCCCCTGCCACCTTCCTGCCTCTCCCTAGGTCCAGGCACCAGTCAGACAGTGCCTGGCCCCCCATGCTGTCCCCAGTTGTGCTCCCCAGGCCTTTCTCCTCCTGGATAATGCGTGGCCAGGCTGGGAAAGCAAAGAAAAATGGAGTTTGAGTCCCACAGCACAGGGTTTACTGCTCATCAGCCACATCACCCTGAGCCAGGGACAAGCTCCTGAGTAGAGGTGGAGGCACGTGGCACACAAGGCAGGGTGCAGGGGCACCTCAGCCTGGCCATCACCTGATAAAAGTCAAGCATAAGGCTTGAGATTTGTTTAAAAGCAACATTCCCAGTGATATATGTGAGCACTGCTGGTATATCCAGCACCAGCAGCAGCTGTGGGACAGCTCCACCGGCCCCACTCCTGCCCAGGAGCTGTTGTGTCCGTCCTTTGCTCACCCCTGGACCAGCTCCCCTTTGCCCAGGGAGAAGACAGGAGGAGGTGGGATGCCCTGGACCAGGACTGGTGGCCATGCTGTTGGGGAGGGTGGCTGTCTGCCCCCTGCTCGATGGGGTAGGGGCTTTCCCAGCCCTCCCGCGGAGCAGCCTGGAGCAGATGAGCTGTTACCCCACTCCGGTCGGACAAGCTGTTGTGTCTCCTTCAGAGAAGGATTACCAAAACATCCAATTACACTTTCCTTTCTGCCTGTCTCACCTCCTTTTGATGTTTGTATGAAACAACTGTGTCCAGAAGCCAGGATTTCCATGGACACTTGCCTTAATGGTGATTCTTCACTTGCCCAGCTCCATCCCAGGAGCCCAATTTACCCTCCTGCAATCTCAGCTGCTCTCCCCACCCCACAGCCCGCTTGCCTTTGGGCATTGAGCAAAGCACTCACTGCCGGGCAGCAGCTGGGGTCCTGGCATGGCTGGGGACCATCGCTGCATCCCATCGCTCGTGCGGGAGCTCAGCCCGCACCCCTGCTTCAGGCCTCTGGGACAGGGGATCTCCTGATGCCTTTGACACCCACAGCTCTCCCGCAGCATCCCCCAAAGAAGGGCAGAGGCTGGCAGGCCACCACATCTGACCTGCTCCCTGAGCCACATGCAAGCGCAGAAGTTCCTAATTCTAAGGCACTTCTATGAATTAAACAATTATTCTCTATAATTATGATTTTTTAGCCCTCCTTGCTCACAGGGGATCCCTGCCACCACCAGCTGGTCCCCGCATGGTCCCAAGGGAATGGATGCTGCGGCCACAGTCCCCTTTCACCCATGGTACCATGAAATCTGACATTTGCTGGTCGGGGTGAAGGGGAGGTCAGAAAGTATAACCACATTGCAAAAGAGATTAGACCCATTCGGGGAGGTCCCAGGGGGCTGCACAGCAGGCTGACTCAGAGGTGTGCCTCACCCTTTCACTGCCAGGAGGATCACGGCACACTTGCCTCATCCCTCCTTCCCCAGTCCCCGTCGCTGGCTAATATCTGAGAGGGGACGTGGGGCTCCACAGACCTTTGATCTGCTCCAGCACAGCTGTTCCCAGACCTTTATATCAGGGATGAGAAATGCGACTGAGATAACTGACAGAGTGGACAGAAGCAAGTGTGAAAGCTTATAAATAAATATGACACAATAACTGTGATCATGGCTAAATAAGTTTTAAATTGAATTGATGGTATAAATAGAGTCAAAAGCAAAAATACCACCAGCAGGTGACATGGATTTGAGGTGGGGAGTGACTGGTGTGATGCAGGTGCAAACATGGTGAGGTCCCATGCGTGTTCTAACTGCCCTGTTCCATCCCTGCTGGCTGTCAGCCATGGAAGTGATTATTTCACCTGCTCCTGCTTTGGGGGGGTAGATGAGCTACAGGCGGTATTTGGGAATGAGTCCTCCTGAGGGTGAGTGTGCCCATGAAAGGGGAGCTGGGCATAGTGGGATGGGGAAAAACCTGCGGGACCCAGAGACTCCCCAGTCCTTCCATCTCCCAGATGCTCTCCCATCCTTACCTCCCTTCGGCCCCGCCAGACCTGGAGGAGCTGGACAGGGTGGGATGCACAAGCCCATCCCTTGAGGGGCATGAAGAAGGTCGAGCCCCTGTGGTGGCCCAGGCCCCTCTCGCCACCCCCCCAGAGCCCACCTGGGCAGCCGGCAGCCTCGCGTGTGGCCTCCAAGCAGCCATAAAATGGGGTTCAAATTTCACTTTCAACGTTCCAAATATTTTCTGCCTTCCCTTTCGTTCCCGGGCAAATGTGTTAACTCTGCCTCCAGCAGATCTTGGCCCTTCGTGGTGCTGTTTATGATCCTGTTTGCAGCAGGAGCTGGGCATGCCTTGACTCCCTTGCTGGCTGATGCAGAAGCCGTGCGAGCTCCCTAAGCCAGTCACTTTGCACCTATCCCTCACATTGCAGGTACTCAAATGCTCCGGACACCCCAATCCTGAACCCACACAAGCATTAAAGAGCTGCATCTGGTATAAGCCCTGCAGCTCTCATGTAGCTAGGTCATCCTGCCATGTCCTTGGCCCCAAAACACAGGAACCTGCCCCTCCTGGCATCCCAAATTGCTGCTGCAGTGTCACCTTGGTTGACTTTGCTATTCTGAGCACAGCAATTGGGCAACGCTCCAGAGATGCTCAGCAAACATTGAACACTGAGATCAGCCATGGGAGATGCCCATGGGCACAGGGACGGTGCTGCTGTCTGAGCCATGCCACAGCTCACGCTGCCAGCCCCCCTTGGTGCCAGCGCAGGATGGGGCCAGCACCACGATGCTCAGCAGCACATGGGAGAGGACATCCCACCCGTAGCTGGTGGAGCAGAGACCTCTTCCAATTTTATCCACAGAGGATTTGCCCAGCTCAGATTCACAGCAATCCTGGAAGGGTGGAGAACTTCCCCACCCTCTTCTCCCTCTTTTCCACCTTCCTCACCACGAGCCCAAACCCAATCTACCTGCAGCAGTCTCCCTCCCGATTAATATTTGGGAAAACACCCCCTTGGCATGAGAGCATCCAGCTGGGTTCAGCTCAACACGGAGGGCTGGAGCAGGGGGGAGAAGGGGGGGAGCATGTGTGGGAAGGGGCGAGGGGCTGCAGATCAGGGCTGATATGGCCTGGCATTTTGGCAGAATTTTCTAGGACAGTTTGTACAGTGTCTTCCCTATACAATGGTTATGTCTAGCCACCGCGCTGCAGCTCTCATTTCCATGAGCAAGGAATTCAACCGAAAAGTAAACAGGAAAAAACGTTACATCTCACAGTTTATAAATATATACGGAATTATTTAGGCAGTCAGGCCAATTTGCACAGATGCCGCATATATGCTGTGACAGATCTCTATGTTGTTTTGGAGCCACCCCTTGTGAATGGGAAACAGGGCTGGTTTCTCGCCATGTCTGCATGAAATATCAGTATCGTCCTGCAAGCTGGCTGCCAGCAGCGAGTGCTACGGCTCTTGGGAACAGCGCTATGAGCTGATGCGAGCTATTTGCACGTAGTGCTGAGAGACTTGAGCCCCCACGTTTCCAGCTTGGGTTGCACGAAGCCTTTGGAAGAGTCAGGGGAGCTTTTCCTGAGGACTGCATGGGGATTTCAGCCTGGGATGTGTCGGGGTGACGGTGGGGTGGGGGCAGGACCTGCCCTGGGGCACACACCTCCACGAGGGCGGGGTGGCATTTTGGAGCCCCAGCTCCCCATGTCTGATGGGCTGAAGCTGCTGATTCCCAGGGCTTGGGGGCAGAGAGGGGTGCAGGCAGGGCAGACCTGCCTCTGACTCCACGCAGGGCACCGAAAAACTGCAGCCCATGGGAATGAGGGACCTGAGCCCCCATCCCATCAACCTCCTCCGCAGTGAGCGTCCCAGGGCGGGTGCCCTGAGCCCAGAGCCACAATTCAGATCAAAACGGTGGCACCGGGCTTTTCCCAACAACGTCCCTTCCTCCCCCTCTCACACCCGGCCTGAGCCTGAAGGTTTATTCAACCTGACAGCCGAGTGACTTGATCGTTCGAAGCGACATCTTAATTACAGGACATCCTCCATGGTGTTTTCTGGCTACAGACGGTAAAAGAAACTTCTCTTCCCCGTCTCCCTCTGCCCCCCCAGCTCCGCCGAGCCGTGCCGAGCCACAAGAGCTGCTCAGACAGTGGGGATATTGTTTTGGCCATTGCCTGAATGGCCCAGCCTCCTCAGCTGTAAAATTACCTAGAGGATAACTAAACAAACCCCAGACAAACACTTCTTTAAAGGCACTGCTTACTTTGCAGCAGCCATTTCCCCCTGCCCACCACATGTGCTCACGCTGGGTTTTCTTTTCCTCCCTCTCAAGGGTGACACAGTTGCAGTGCCATTGCAAAGCAGTGCATGGGGAAGGGGGGGACGGCGAAGCGTGGGGAGACACGGGGGATGCCGTGGGTTTTTCTGGACCAGGCTCTGCTCAGCTCCAGCCCCAGCGCAGGGCTGCAGACCTCGTGATGCAGAGGCATCAGGAGCAAACAGGGAGGCAGAGACAGCGACTTTCTGGGCTGGTCCGTGTCGGAGCTGGGAGGAGGTTAGTGCTTCAAAGGGTTCAGACCTGACCCATTGCCTGGGAGGACTGGGGTTTTCCCCCAGAATAGCACTGCTGGGCCACAGGGAAACTTGTCCCACCAGCCTGGTCCAAAGTCCACTGAAACCAGTGGAAAAACTGCCCCAGTCTCCAGCAACATGCACGATCCAATGGGATTACTGAGCTCCTGGAGGCAAAATCAAGCGATACGGGACAATAAAGCCCCTCTGGACTGAGCTGGATGAATGGGGAGGTCAGGACAGGTCCCCTCCAGGAGGTTTTGCTGTTTCCAACTATCCCTCATAAATAGGAGAAAAGTTCTGGCCAAATCCTCGTTTAGAGTCAATCTAAGCATTTCCTGACTCGGTGTTGATTTCACAGATTAAAGCTGGTCAAAAACAACCTGGTCGAAATCCAGCCAGCATTAATTTTTGGAAAAAGACCTTGAGGAATTTCATTCGAGTTTGTTCTGAGGGGAGGGGCTGCGCTTTTCCCACCCAGAAGCTTGTTTTCTTTTGAAATACGTGCAATAAACACATGAACGCTGAGCCCCAGCTACAAACAAAGAGGCTGTCTTCTGCTGCAAAGGCATTATTTTTTGTAAAAGTAGGGGATATTAGTCAATCTGGGGTTGTGCTTTTAATTCCAGGTCTGCCAGTGAGCCACTAACCTAAAGTATTACAACTGCACCCAAGTTTCCATGTTCACATGAAGGCTGCAGTAACAGCCTGGGGTTTGGCACAGGGAAGCAAGACAGGAGTTTAGAATCAAAAATCTGATTGATCCCAAAATACAGAGGGGGAAGGATGTTAAATAAATCCCTGAGTATTCCTGCAGCTGGTCAGAGGGAGGCTTTCCTTTCTGGTCTTGTTGACCCATTCAGATAGAGCGTGCCCTCTCAAAGACACGGGTGGAAACCCAAAACACAACACCACAGTGTGTGCTCTGAAAATATGTGCAGTCCAACCGAGGCAGATCCCAAGTTTTGGCAGATTCCTAAGATCAGGAAATTCCTTGAGAGTTCGGGAAATTCTCCAAGACTGAACCCAAGCTATTTCACTTGCAGAAGATATCAAGTTCTCCTCCTCTTCTTTTTTTTTTTTTTTTTTTTTTTTTTGGTGATGGGTCAGTGGGACCTTGGCGAGCACACGTTGCTGTACAGTGAGAAAGAGGATTAGCAAAACACTGCAGAAGGCCAAACACAGATGCAGGGCCCGCAGGAACAGCTGCTTGCAAAGGGAAGCCGGTGAAGTCAAATATCAGCCATGAGGTCCCAGCTCCAAGCAGGGCTGGAAGGAGCCCAAGCTGGTATCAGTTACACTTTCTTCCCTGCTCCTTTGCCTGTGCATAAATAACCACCCGTTATTTATGACTATTCACAACGCACACCCTACACATGTGACTGTGGGATCACCTCAGAGGACAGGGCAGAGCTGTCTGCAGCAGAGGGACATGAAGGGCCCCTCTTAGATCCCCAGAATAACTCCCACTCATCCCCTTGCCTCAAGCGACATGGATAATGGCAGGGTTTCTACCCAGCTGTTCCCACATTTGGTATATCGAGAAGTCACCCGGTGCTTGGGGACACGTGGGAGCCGCGCTGCCCGTGGTTTGGAGCAAGCAGCTCTTGACTACAGCCAAGGAAAAGCAGCCCCGAGGTGTGAGAAACCTTCCTGCTGCCCCAGGACTCCATCTCTGGGCAAGATGTCCACAGCTAGGCAAAAATAGGCACAAAATAAGAGAATCAAGTGTGTAGGATAACTTATCCCACGTGGGCTCGTACAGTTGCTCTCCATCATCCACGCCAGAAGCACACGTTGCCACTGAGACCACCCTCATCCAAGCAGGCTGTTGGAGCAGCCAGGAAAGCTCCTTGTGGCTCCTGCCCTCAAAATGCAGGAGGTGGGGGAAAACAGAGGACAACTCTCAGGCTGCTTCTTTGCAGAGCCCTGCAGCATCCCCCGTGCTTGGCCATCACCCTCTCAGGCCCATCACGTGCAGAGAAACCTGCATCCACAGCTGCCTCTGAGGTCCAGCTCTCTTGCTGAAGTCACCCCCAGCAGACCTGACTCCCCACCTTCACCTTGCCTGCAGGGTTGGGTGCCTGGGGGCAATCAGCCCTCCCAAGCATCCCAGCACCAGCACTTCAATGCTGGGCAAACTGTTTGCCTTACAGGAGTGTTGAAAATAGTGCACAAAGTACTACTCAAAGGTTACACTTAGCTCAACCATGCTGTGGTGCTGGGTGACTTTTTAAAAAGAAAAAATCAGCAAAGAGGTCAGTTTGTGCTAACGTGCTTCGGTATCCCCCAGGTCCCAAAATAAAAGTATTTTCTTTCCGCTCTTGTGGTATTTTTCTTCCACTGTGTGCAGCAATGAGGTCACCATGCAGAGGTTTTGTGGCTAAATTGCTGGGTTGCTGCCATCATCCTGTTCCCAGGAAAGGCAGAAGTTGACCCTGCTGGACATGAAGCCAAGGAAGAACATGGATCTTCCTGAAAGCCAGAGGCACAGCTCTGCAAAGGACTTGGCCAAGCCCTGGAGAAGCAATCAAACATACCCATTCTAAGAGCATTTCTTTAAACCGAAATGCCAGGCTGCTGTTCTTTCCACTTCCAGTGAAACTGTTTCTGGCACCAAGGCCAGTCCCTAGAGGAAAGCATTCATGCAGGAGAGGTGGGAAGGACCATCTGAAGTGTAAGTGCTGAAGCACTGCAGTGGTGTGGAAATGATTGAATTATTTCAGTAGCACATGAAGTCATCTTCTCCTGCTGAAGACCACCTCTCTGCAGCCCTGTGGCATGCACCAGCTGGGGTGCAGCCCAGAGCTGCTTTGGGAGAGCCTTCCCCAAGCACATCCCCCGTGCAGGTCAGGCCAGCAGGTAGCCCTGAAGCCATGCAATTCCCCCAAATCCAGAGCTCCTCAGGCAGCGCAGCCAACAGGCTCTGTAGGATAACATGTTGGCGTTGGGGGATGAACTGGCACCAAATCCCTCTCCTGGAGCTGTGGGATGGGCAGCTCAGGCACCTGATCACATAGGTGACCCTGCCTGGAGCAGGTTGGACCGGGGAACCCCTGTGCTCTCAGCCAGGCTGAGCAAGCCCATGACCTGCTGCCAGAGCCCTCTCCAGCAAAGCCAGGAGGGACACGTACCTCCTTGCAAGGGTTCATGCTGGAAGGACCCCTCCCACAAAAGCTTCCCAGCCACACCAGGGCCTTGAGCCCTGCTCCTGCCAGCACAGCTCCGTGCCTGACCCAGCCTCAAGCCCCCACCCCAAGGCATTTGCCTCCCCTACCACCTTCCCTTAGCTTCAGTGATATCCTTGCAGGTAGACAGGAGCTCACAAACTTTTTTCTTGCAATAGATCCCTCTGTTCACCCTGGATCTTTACCTGCCTGCAGAGCAGCCCTTTCTCCCATGCCCTGGTTGGGGAAACACATATCCCCTGCCCTAGACACTGCCTGCTCCTCACTCCCAGCCTCTCCAGCCCCAGGCACCCAGTCTTTTCTAGCATTTCCCAGCTCCTGCTCAACTGAGCCCAAGCTGACAGGGACCAGCTGAGATCAAGGCTGCTCCTTCCTGGGCCTTACAGGGCCAGCCCACCCCAGCGCAAAGCCTGGGTCCAGCCAGGTCCCCAGTGCCTCACCAGCAACATGCTGGGGTTTGCTGGGAGGGTGTCACCTCCTCCCTTGCTGGGTCTTCATCCTCTTCACCCTGCATCCATGTGCTGCTGAATCCAGCGGGTACTGCCTCTGGAGACTACTGCTCCCTCTCCGTGGCTGTTGCCTGTTAACTCTCTCTTGTCCCTGGGGTCCTGACATGGCTGGGAAAGGGTTTTTTTAAGCACATCACGTCCTGCTTGCTCCTTGCCCTTGCTAAATCTCCCCTGCCAGACTCCATGTGCATTTTCCTGGAGGAAGGATGCTAACGGATACATAAATAAAGCAACCTGTGTATTCTTCCTGCTCAGAGATTGTGTAACCTGCGGTTGACCTCTCCTAGTCCTCCCCAAACCACAGCCCCAGTATGTGCTGCCTGCCGCCGCCGCCGCCGCTGCTGCTCTGGCATTTTTATGAATGGCCTTGAGCCCAGGGAAGAGATGTGAGCATGGATTTGGAACCGCTCCATCCCTTCTACCGCATGCGCTAATCTTGACAAATGATCAGCGTGTGGCTTTCGAAACCAGAGATAAGGCTGTCTGACCACTTCAAGTCACTACACTTTCCCACGAAGAAAGGGATTTTGTTCTCAGCCCCTGGCCGCAGCTTCCTCCGTAGCCTGGGCAAACCCAAGTGCCCCCCACACCACAGCTTGGGGGGGACACACATGGCAATCACACCCCTTGGGAGTGGGGCCAGGTCTGAATCAGACCAAAACCTCATCAGCCTCCAAACAAGGCAGATGTTGTGACATTGCCTGGGTTTCTGATGCCACCGGCTGGACCAGGGCTGCCTCCTGCCTGCACGCCTGCATCTCCTTCCCATTGAGGCCAGCAGGAGAAGTGGTCCATGCCCAGCATGGAGCTGGGATGTGGCAGAAGCATGTGCTGGGAGCCAGCAAGAACTTCCAGTCCTGCAGCTGAGCCATGACGATGGTATGATTCCCTGAGCTCAGTTTTAGCTGGGAATCGGAGCACCTGGAAGAACTCCTGGCCCTACTGGGGTCATTGCTTTCCTTGGACTGGTACCCCACTGCACTGCTACGGCATTTGGGACATGCATCTTGTCTTCCAGTTTGGGCAATGCAGCATCCCCTTTCCTCCCTGGGGCTGGGGAAGCAGCCGTGGGGTAGCTGTGGTGTCTTCACAGGGACTCTGAAGTGGCAGAGCAAGCCCTGGGTACACCCTGTTGGATGTGGACCTGGGAAAGCTGGGCTTTCCAAAAGGCTCCCTCTCTCACACACAGACCCGCTGCCAAGGGAAAAGGCCTCTGCGAGTGCCAATTCAAGGAATGCCTTTGATCCAGTGGGAATCATTAGGGAGAAACTCTGCCTCTAAATTGAGCTGCTCTCTTGCCTTGCCACTTTGGGAAATGAATTTGTACTTGGAAAAACTCAGGCTGGGAGATATCTTGGGAAGACATCCAATCCATTTCTCTACCCCAAATTGGTCCTGATGGATTTTTTTTTAATCTAACCTTTCCTTTAAAATCTCCAGATGTCTTAATACAGTCTCCTCCAGGGCAATATTCATTTTACTACCAGATATTTTTTTATTATTAATATCCAACTTAATCTTCCCTTGCTGCAATCTGCTCCTATGCCATGGCAACACAGAGGGCAACTGTCCTCTCACCACCCACACAGCGTGGTGGGTGCTTTTCCAGCAGCAGTACCTATTTAAAGCTCAGGATTAAGGAGGACAAGGCTGATCCTGGCAAAGAGCAGGCAGAGTTGAAGAGCCCCTGGACTGTCCTATCACTTTTCCTATCGCTACGCTGGCCCGTGGGAGGGTTTGATGGTGCAAGAGCGCATACCCACTGCGCCCCGTGCAGACACCAAACATTGTACCCAGGTGGGAACGGGAGGTCAGAGGCTGCTGGCTTGTTGACCCATGAAGGGAGGCAATTATTCCGCTGTTGAGGCCATGCAGGTGTTAATTAAAAAGCATGAAAAGCAGAACAGGTCACTGTTTGGTGTCATCCGCTCGTGAAATTAGCCTTGCGGTGGCTCACCCAGCCCTCCCTGGGAGACAGAGCAGGGGAAGACCTGTCCGCAGTACTTCTGCTCTCACTCTCCTCTCCTCCAGATATGCTCCTATTTCTGGGTGCCTTCTGGGTCCTGCATAATGTCCCTGCTTTTCAACTAAATTTCTGCTGGATCTTTAGGAGGGAGAAACTTCCACCTGTTCATTCCTGGCCTGGCCTGGTGCATAGCTGTGCAGGAGTGAGAGGTGCAACCAAAATAATCAACTCCTGGCAGTCCAGGTGGAGAAAAAAGCTCCTTAGTCATATGCCGAGCTGCTGCAGGAGGTGCTCACATGGGGACACTGATGGACACAGCCTCCCAGGCCAGGCATCCTTGTGGGTGTCTCTTCGTAGGGTCTCAGGTTTGCCCAGTATCCAGATTTTATCATCATCATCGGTTCTGATCTGATCCCTTTTACTTCCCAGCCAAGGCCAGGCAGGAAAGCAGAGATTTCCTCTGGGAAGCACCAAGGGCTGTTGCTCCCTGGCCCAAAGGTTACCAGTGAGCAGGTTTGCAGAGCCTTTCGGCAGCAGTTCAGGGTGGCAAAGCCCTTCCATTCTGCTGCAGAGCTCTGTCCTCAGCATGTGCTTCACTGCTCTGGGAGATGGGGCTTGGCACCTTCTCTGTTAACCCTCAGGATGTGACCTGGTAGGAAGGAGTCTCCTGTTTCTTCTCCACATGAGCACTTCTCCAAAGCCAGGATGCCATGCCAGGCTCCACGTGGGCACCTCCTGCGCCCGGGCAGAGCTCGTGGTGCGGCGGGGACCGGCAGCAGCACGGCTGAGCACCAAAGGGTCAAACCCGAGCTGCTCCGTGAGAAGTGCAACTTAACGAATCCCAGTTTCCTGCCACTCTGTGTCTCATGGTTGGATTAGCTCACGGCTAATAAGGCACATGAGAGCTTTTCCCATGGTTTGGGGCACTCGTAATGGCTCTCTCCTGTGTGGATTCTTTGATGTCTTATAATAGAGTTGGTGATGAATCCATTTCCTCAGTGGGGACCCAAGTTTGGCACTCTCTTGTCTACCCAGATGCCTTTTTTCATAAAACAGTTAGACAATAGAATGACAAAATGGAATTCGGTCTCTCTGAGGAGCCTGCCTTGCTATGAAATCTGGCAGAAAGTGACCCAGAGCTTCAAAAGTGGGGTTGGGCAGGAGGGACAGGCAGACACATAGACCCACGCACCCACACAAGCGCGGTGGCTCCCACCTCCTTCCCTTCCACAGCCAGGCTAGCGAGAGCAAACGAGCGTTCTTAACTCTGCCCTGTCGTGCCCGCTTGTCACCGCACAGGCCAGGACCAAGAGCTTTTTCTGAAACGGTGCAACACCAGATGTTTTTTTCCTGAGGCCTCACACACGTGCAGCACACTGTTATTAAAACTGGTTCATACTCCCTGCGCAGAGGGAAAAAAAAAATTAAGGCTGTGCGCAAGGTTAGTTCTCAACTTTGGCATCCAGCATTAAACCATGCAGGCTCGGTCGACTTTTGTTTGTTTTTATAGAGTTGCTTATAGACCGTCCCTCCTGCAGCATCCCAGCAGAGTGGAACAATCCGATGCACCGGCTGGATGAGAAGTGCTTCATGTGTTGCCAAATATACCATGTAAAAACCATAATGCAGCCACCTCGGGGGTGCAGCCTGACAAGCGCATGGCGGCTCGCAGCAACACCCTGCAGCAGACTGAACCGAGAGGAGGGAGCCGCTCGAGAGGATGCACTGGTTCATTACACAGACTTCCTCCTCTTGGTTTTCCACCTGGTCTTTCCAGCCTGCCTTCCCCGGCACAGGTCTCCTGTGGATTTTTCTTCTCCTGCTAATGTTTCTGTATTCACCTCAGACTGAGCCAAAGGCTCCTTTTAACTGAAAAAGGCCGTTTGTCTCAGTATCTTATCATCTCTGTCTCAGTGTCAGCCCAAGCCTTGATGCCTCCTTCCCCCAGCAGCAGGTTTCACTCCCGCATTTGGGATTCCACCCAGCCACCCTTTCTCAGCCGCTTCTTGTTTTCCTTCGAGAGTTTTGGAGAAGCATTGCACGCCTCGCTGTGGTGCTTCCCTGTCCGGGCTGGTTGGGGCTGGCCTCTGCCAGCCAAGGAAGGAGCCTCATCAAACCCCTGCTGCGCTCTCAGTGCGATGCCCGACGGTGTAAATGTCCCAGGGACAGCAGGATGCTCAGCCCAGGCTCTGCTTATATGATAAAACCTCCTGCTCCCTGACATGGCCTCACGTCTGCAGGGCTGTGGGCTGACCTCCACTGGATAGCACCAGGGATGTTACCCCCATCCCAAATTGCCCAGTGCCCTGGGTAGGGGTCCTCTCCCTCTCACCCAACAGCAAAGGCTCCCTGTGGCTCACACAAAGGTTCTCACAGTGCTGTGGTTGATGGTGCGGTGCCTGGGGAGTGCTGTTGGGGCAGGGTAGGGTGCTCAGCGCCCAGCACCTGTAGCTGTGGGTGGGGGCATCGGGGTGCAGGTCAGCAGGGATCTCTGCAGCGCTCAGGAGGGTTAGGAGACCTGAACCTTCTGTCCACAGGCACCCGTGAGAAAATGCCCTTGGCTGTGGGGGGTCCACGGGTTTACAGCAAAAGGCAACTGATTGCCCCCTCTCTCCCGGAGCCTGGAACCGAAGCCCAGATCCACCATGGGGGGGGCTGAAGTCAGCTCCAAAATCGCTATTCCTGCCAAACCCCAGTGCTGGGTTCACTGGGCCCTTGCTGGTGCTGGGTGTATCAGGCTGGTGCCAGCCAAATGACTGGCAGCTGCCAATCTCCAGCAGCAAATTTCGCCTCCAGCCGAGCTCGCCCAAAGGACGCGGTTAAGGTCCCTCCAGTCTTTCCCTTCTCCTGCGCTCCGGGGTGAAGCTGCGCGGGCCCGCGGGCTGGGGGTGCCCTGCGGGTACCCCCCGGCGGCTCCAGACGCCGCTGCACCTGCACGCAGCACCCGGGGAGGGGGGGCAGTGGGAAACGAGGCGGCTTCGGGGCGGCGGTCGGGGTGGGGGGGGTGCCCCTTCCAGCCCCCCCCCCCCCCGGGCCGGCAGCGCTCTGCTCTCCCCCCACCCCGGGCTGCGCGGGTCCGGGCTTCAGCACCGCGGGGGGGCTGCGCGGGGGAAGGGGTCGTGGGGGGGAAGGTTGGAGCGGAGGGTGGTGATGGGGTAGGGGTGGGTGGGGGGGAGGATTGAGGGGGTTTTGCGCTTTGTCTCCCCGCCCGCGGGGCCGGGGGTCGGCGGCTGTGGGAGGGCGGGAGGAGGAGCGGGGCCCGCCCCCGCCGCCGCCGTACAAAAGGGGTCGGGCGGGCGGCGGAGCAGCGTGTGCCGCCGGGCAGGGCAGGGCAGGGCAGGGCAGGGCAGGGCAGGGCAGGGCAGGGCAGGGCAGGGCAGGGCAGGGCAGCGGGAGGTGCTCCGCTCCCCTCCCCTCCGCAGCGCCGGCCCGGCGGGGCCCCGCGGCCGCCCCGTCCCGTCCCGCTCCGCCGCCACCGCCGGGCCCGGGACCATGCGCCGCCGCGGAGCTCTGCTCGCCTGCCTCTCCCTGGGGACGCTGCTGGCCCTCGCCGACGCCAAGGGTGTCTTCTACCCGCCCCCCGCCGCCCCCCTGCCCTACGGCGGCAGGTACAGCCTTTACACGGCCGGCTCCAGCCCGCAGCTCGGCCCCGGCAAGCCCGTGGGCAAGCACAAGTAAGCGACTCTCCGCGCGGATCGGTGGGCACCGGGAGCGGGCACCGGCCCCTGGGTCCCGCCTCCCGTCGGGCATCCCTTACCGGGTACCGGCCGCACGTCTGGGCTCAGCAGGCAGCATCCCCGGGGGACCGGCTGCCGCGGGGACCTCTTGGAGGGTACCCATCCCCCAGGGCTTGCCCGCGGGCATCCCCGAGTGGGCAGCGGTCCCTGGGTACTGGCTGTGGGCATCGCTGGGTGGGCAGCGGTGGCATGCGGGGCAGGGGTGCCCCTGTGTCTCCGGGCACCCCCCCCCTCTGTGTAAAGCAAGGCTGGGGGGGGCGTGGGGGGAGGGTGTGTTTCCAGGAGGGAGAGGGCTGTGTGAGGGGGCACACGTGTGTGCTGCAGTCCCGCGTGGGACAGGGCTGGGTGGTGAGGACAGGATGCCCGTGGGCGTCCGTGGGGTGGGTGCATGTACCTGTTCTGCAGGACGCGGGCGTGGGGCTGTGATGTGCGGGAGGGGAGGATGGCCGTGCGCAGAGCTACACGTGAAAACGCGGATTGGTTTGGAGGGAATTTGCTCGTTTGCTTGTAAAGCACAGACTTACTAGAGTTTAAATATGTTTTCAAGTAACCTGGAAAGCTCAGGCAGGCGAGGAATGTGGGCTTAACACGTAGTATAGACTTTTTCCATTCAATTGCAAAAGGGCTGTTACATTGGTGAGGGGCTCACTTCCCTCCCTGCTTGTTTGCTAGAACCGTTTTGGTTGGGCTTCTTTGAAAAGAGGAGCTTGTGGTGTTATGAACAAGCTGAAATGAATAAAGTAACATTCGAGAAGAACAATACTGGCAGTGCCAGTGAGAGCTTTCCAAAAACTGTAACATTTTCCAGCTGCTCACCCTTAAAACATCAGGCTGGAGCTATAAAACTGCTAGCCACAGGTGGGTAAGAAGGAAAGGGGTTTTTGAGAAAGAGAGTGAGACAGACCCTAACCCAAGTAGTCACAGGTAGGCAGTGTTTATTAGTCGTGGCTAGTAGATCTGCCTGTGTTGTCTACTAGCTTACTTACAGGTTTTGAAGTGTGTTTGTAAGTGGATCCTGGATTTATGGATAGACAGTGATTCTAAATTTCCACATGCACACACACACATGATCTCCCTTCCCTCCAGCTAAGAAGAGTGGCTGGCCCTCGCTCTTGTGTGGCCCTGTGCATGGATAAATGACTCACTTTTGGAGGAGCAGGGATCCCTGCACACTCTGAGCCTGGCAGCCTCTCGCCAGGGCAGAGCCGCTTGCGTCTGGGCAGGCTGGAAATGCCAGTTGCTGCTGGGAGTTGCAGTGCCCATCCCAGGGGAGCAAAGAGAGACGTCAGCGAGGGGCTGGTGCTGCTCCTGGGGGGAGCGAGGGGGATGCACTAGTGTCAGGAGGTCTGTGCTGGGAGGAAGGAGGGAGAGATGGAGTGTTGGTGAGCCTGCTCACACCTTGCCGCTTCACTGTGCGAGCTCCTGCCCCATGTGGGCTGTTGGAGGTGGAGGAGCCTGCTGGGGGCCTCTGAATGGCGGCACTGGGGGGCTTGTGGTGGGTCTTGGCATGAATAGGGGATGGATTTTGTTTTCACATGTTTGCGGTTGGTGCTTGTCCCTCTGTCACTTATTTTTCCTCACTCAGGGTGAGCCAGAGACTTGCTGCTCTGTCGGCAGAGGGTGACAGTGGGGGGGCTGGGGAGGGCTGCACACACCCACCCCCCTGTGCATGCACATACACACTTGTGCACGCTTACTCCCCTAAAAAGGAGACACAGTAGTCCTTCCCAAACCCTTCTGCTTCATCGTGATGGTCCCAGTCCCTTCCCTTGCCCCCACCTGCAAGAGGTGTCTTAATGCCGTCTGGACCATCATCAGGCCAAGCCTGGGAGAGCTGGCCTGAGGCCCTGCAGCTCGTTTCTCTGGTTGGCCCCGAGGCTGCTCTCCACAGGCCATGCAATGGGGACTGGGGCACCCCGGCTGCTCCCCAGCCTGCGCTCAGGCAGCCGAGCTGCAGCAGCCCCAGCTCGCATGGGGAGAGCCGGGTCCTCCCGCCTCGCTGAACATCCCCCCGCACCTGCAGCTCACACCAGCCCATCTGCTCCATCCTGCTGACTCTCTGTCTCTGCCTCAGCTCTGCACTCTCTGCCTGTGCCCTCCTCTCCTCCCGCTCTGCCGTCTGCCACGTCCCTGTGTCCTTAATCCCTGCCTCACTGCACATCCCTGCTGTCTCTGCCCCTGTGGACCAAGTCCATCTGCTCCTGCCAGCAGCCCTGCCTTCAGCTGGAACAGCCTTGGCCTCCATCTCTCCCACCAGTGATCCCACATCCTTCCCACGCAGCCTTCCTCCTGGCCACCTCATCCTCAGCACCAGGGTTTGCTGCTCGGCTCAGGAGAGATCCTGTGCCTGGAGCTGGCTGGTACCCTGTGGCATCCAGCTGCAGGCACAATGTCAGGAGGGAAGAGGCTCTGCGCCTTGCCCCACCCATCCGAGGGATCTGAAGAGGCTCCCAGCCTCCATCCAGCTTGGACATGGGTCGTGTCCCTGCCTCTGTGTTGGAGGGAGCTGTGATGCTTCAGCCCTGCAGAGCTGCCAGCCTGCATCTCCCCTCCCTCTGACTGTAGCATCACACGCTTGGTCTGAGTGTGACAGTATCCACAGCAAGGTCCAAGGGCTTTTGGGCTGGCCCTGGCGCTGGCAGCTCTCCAGGAACTGCAGGAGGACAGACCACCCCTGCCAGATGCTGCTGGAGCTGTTTCTGGGATGCTATTCCCATAACTGCTGTTGCTGCTGGGGTTCTGCTTGTCCTCCCAGCCCGTCTCACCACCCAGGCCACGCTGTGCCAAGCACAGCCCAGCTCTGGGGCTGGGGCTCTGGTTGACCACAGCACTGGTGACAATGTGGCCGTGACAGCAGCAACTGTGCTCAGAACCCTTCCTCCTGCAGCACAGGGGCACTGCAGACCTGCCTGAGGGGGCTCAGGGTTTCTTGCAGACAGTGAAATTGCTGGTGAAAAATCAGAAGGCGAGGGTGCTCAGCCTGTTCCCATCACCAAGACTGATTTCTCAGGCAGGGCTCGACTGTGGAGTGAGCACAGCTGGGGGAGGACTGGGCAGCCACCACCTCAGAGGGACATTGTGGGTGAGCAGAGCTGTGTTGAGGGCGCAGGGGTTTAGCAGCACCCCCTTAACACAGAGGAGAGATACCTGGACTGAGGAAAAGGCTCCTCACTGCTGGGGGGTGGCACCCTGGCACCCGGAGGTCAGCTAGAGGGGCTGGGGAGTGCTGGCACCTGGGGAGGCTCTCGGGGCTGGTCGGGTGAAGGCAGGTGAAAGCCGGGGTGCCTGGGAACACCAGGAGCAAAGGCCAGCTCGCCTGGACCAGGAGCACCTGTCTCCCCTTGCCTGTGCACCCAGCAACAGGCTGGGCACTGGGGGACTTTGCTCCGTCCCCACTCGCTGCATTCCTTCAGGCCCCACTGCTGTCCCCATCCCCAGTGGGTGGGTGGGCGATGCCCTCCAGCTCCTGCTCCCCCCCGCTCCGAGACCTCTGGGGCAGTGTCAGGCAGGGTGGGCAGACCTGCCTGGGGCCTGGCTGACTAGCTGGGTGCTGCTGTCTGCAGGGGCGGGGGGGTGATGGTGTCTCCCTGTGCTTCCCCCTAGGAGCTACTGTGCCTACGTGGTGCAGCGCAATGTGACGTGCACGCTGCAGGACGGGGCCGAGAGCTACATCAAGGCCGAGTACCACAAGTGCAGCTGGGGACCCAAGTGCCCAGGGAAAGTGCTGTGAGTAACAGGAGATGCCGGGGCACGGCTCCCTTCCCCTCCCAGCTTCAGGTTGCAGCTCTCCTCGGGCTCCCGAGTCCCCGTGCTACCCTTCCGACCATGAACCCACACTTTCCAGAGGGAGGTGAAGGGCTTTTGCTGGATAAGGCAGTTGATGGCAAGGTGCTGGGAGGAGGCAAGATGGGGTCTGTCAGGAGAGAGAAGGAGCTCTATTCCTCATCAGAAATAAATCAGGAAATCATGGGAAGCCCGTGGGGTGCATGTGTGCAGGGAAGCGTTTTGTCACAGACCTGCAATCTGGCAGAAAGATGGCAGCTAGGTGAGAGCCTGACCGAGAGGAGGAGAAAATGGAGACCATGGCTGGGGGTGGCTCAGGGCTTCCTGCCCCAGGAAAATATTTGCAAAATTCTCTGTCACCCTTGTCAGTGCTAGAAGGAAACACCCCACGACGCTGCAGCCAGGGCAGGCAGACACTGGGGCTTTGTGCTTCACCACCCTCCACAGCCCGTGGCCGGGGATGCTGCTCCACGCAGAAACGCCGCTCTCCTGCATCCCCCCTGGGCCCAGCGAGAGCAGCAGAGCTGAGCACTGAGGAGAACTGGATGGAGAGGGGCTTTTGGCAGAGCCTGGCACCCCTCGCCCGGCACTGCAGCCAGCTGGGACTCGCCACGTGCCGGCAGTGCCACGGGCTCCACACGCAGCCTCTCCTGGCAGAGACGGGCCGTCGGACCCCCTCGCTGACTTGTTCTTTCCTTCCTCCCATCACAAGTGATTTAAGCAGCATTTGGAGATTTCAGGACATCTTGCAGCCTTTGGCACCCATGGAGGAGATCCCCAAAGCCTCTCCCATCTCTGTGGTGTTCGCTGCTTGGCCCCTCTGGCCTTTCAAACAAAATCAGGGTGAAACCAGGGTGTTTTCTGAGAGCAGCGGGACCCACAACTGATCTTCCTACACAGCGTCGGATGCTGCATCCACACATGAGAGGGAAACATGGTTTTTCCATGTGTTGGGGCCATCAGCTAATGTTTGTGCAGCTGCAGAAAACACTTCCCCTTGCTGCCATTTGGAGAAGGAGGAGAAGGGTTCGGAGGTGCCAAAGGGCTCTGGGCTCCTCGGCAGAGGCTGGCATGACACAGAGAAGGTGCCCTGCCTTCTGGATGCCATCCTCATGCTCACTTCACCCCCTGACAGTGGCTAGCTGCAGGAGTCTCCTGCTGTGGTATGTCCAGGCAGGTTTCTACACACTAAGACAGAAGCAAAAACCATAGAAACTCAGCAGCGTCTGTGAAGAGGAGTAACAAAAAGAACTTGTTCTGAAGCTGTCCCGTGCCTTTGGGAAATTGTTGATGTTGAGAAATTTTGAAGTGATTGAAAGAACAGAGGATGTGGGTTTGCTTTCTCCTCCTGCCCTGCGGTGCGTATGGAAGGGGCTGTATCGCACTGGGATACAGTGTGGAAGTGGTATTGCCTGGAGGCTGCAGCCTGGGCCGGGGGCACTGAGGACCCGGGGCAGGGACACGGATGACAGGGGCTCGGCCCCTGGGCTGCCCTGAGCGATGGGAAAAGTGCGGGTGCCTTACGCAGCCCCTCTGTGCATCACAGATCGTTGTGCCGCCTCCTCCGAGACCTTCGCTGAACATGCTGGAGAAGAACAAGGGCCCGATTGTGCATGTTGTTGCAAAACAGCAGACTTTGAGATTTTCAGGCCCTGGTAAATTCAGATTGGAAATTTCCAAAGGGCAGTTTCAAAGCATTGACGTTTCAGAGGTGGTAAAACACGTGCTGTCTTCAGCCCTTTCCAGCTCGGCTGCTGCGGGCAGCGTGGGTGGTGGTGGGGTCCTGTTCCAGCTCTGCCACCTCACAGGAAAGTGCCACAGAAGAGCTGGGAGCATCCCAGTCCTCCCCACTGGGCTAGTGGGGACCCCAGGTAGAGCGAGAGCAGAGAGGGAGGCTGCTAGTGTCCCCCTGGGCAAGGCAGTGGGCTCGCACCCTTGTTTGCTCTGTATGGGGGGGGGGGGGGGTGGGGATCCATGTTGCAGTGCCCAAATTGGTGATGGAGAAACCTCCCAGGGCATCGCAGCTGTGGGCAGGAGGAGGCGTAAGGAGCCATTGCTCTGTGCACACCACAGCATTGCCCCGGTGAACCTCGCCAGGGCTCTGCTGCCCCACTGCCAAAGCTCTCGCTTGAAAGGCCAGCCCGAGCCACTCAGGCTTCCCATCAAACTGGTGCCCTCCATGCACACAGAAAATACCTTTCCAAAGGTATTTCAACCCTCCTGGGGGCTTCAGGACAGGATTTCAGTTGAGAAGAGGATTTTTTTACCCCACTAGGAAATTGTCTTGATCAATTCAAAGTGTAAAACACACCCACAAGCAACCCAGACCCCTCTTGGAAGTGATCTGAGCTTGCAGGGGTTTTGGAATCACTTCCATAATTTCATCTTGTGCTCTTCTGGGCCAAAAGTTGCCAAACTGAGTGGCATCTGTCACAGTGGTCATCTATCAGGCCAGAGACCAAAGCAATACACTTATAGCTGTTTTTCTAAACTAACAATGGGAAGCCCAGGTTAAAAAAATATCCAACAAAAAACCTCTCCAGAAACCACAGATACATGAATAATGGCTCTGCTCAGATAGTCCCTCCTCACCCCTGGGCAGTTTCTCAGGCTTGACTAGTTGTGTTACGAACCTGTTGGGGAGAATTGTTCTGTCACCATGTACTGTCACACCCACACCTCATGGTCCAGTCCTGGAGAGGGTGGGCATGTGGTTTTGGAATGCTGGTTAATGAGCTGTGCCCCAGGACAGGCACTGTAATGCTACACTGAGCTCTGGTGCAGCAAGAGCTCTTGGAGGAGGTGGGTCATGGGCTGCAGGTGCAGCACACGGGTTTCAGCCAGGCTCTCCCCCCTGTGCCCAGATTTCCCACACCCAACAGGACCCATGACCCTGCTCTTCTCTATTGCTTGGCGTTGCGGTTGTTTCTCTAAACTGTCTTCTCTTTTCCTCCTCTCTCCTGGAAAGGTACCGCACCTTCTTCAGACCAAAATACAAGATTGGATATAAGACAGTGACCGAGCTAGCCTGGAGGTGTTGCCCGGGCTTCATGGGAGAAGGGTGCCACGACACCCCAACTGACCAACCTGGCCTTCTGCCCCAACATCCCAGCCCTAAAATGCCTCCCGGACAAAAGATGTTTCCAATCCCCAGACTTCCTCCCTATCCAAAAAGCCACCCTGACCTGTTTCCAGGACCAAAGAAGAATCAGTATGGTGAGATCTCGCTCCTGCTTCACATCCCCAGGTTACCACACCACTGGCATGCCCTCAAACCTCCTGGTTCTTTCTGTTTCGGCACAGGGCATGAATTTGTCAAACCAATTTGAGTTTTAGAATCTGGGTGATGCGCTTTCTGATCAGAGACCTGACATTTGATGGCTTTGAGGATCACCTGGTTTTTCAATCTGGTTTCTTTCAACATGTGCCGCTTCAAAATTGCCTTTCCTCATTGCTTTAAAGCATTTTTTCATTAATTTTGGGGTTGGTAGATTGTGTCTTAAGATGAAGCTCTCCCGGGCCGTTCTCATCATCTGCTGTTGAACTTGTGAGCAGAGGACTTGGTCCCAAGAAGAAAGAGTGTTTCCTGTTCAGCTTAAGAAGAGATGTAGAGGAAAGGAGGGAGGGTGGGCTGCTATTTCTCTGAAATGGCAATAAGAGGGAGGCAGGAGCTGATGTTAGTATGGAAAAGGACTCAAATCTAGAAGATAGCCAAGGAGGGAAGTTGAAGGAGCACCAGCCCTGACTGTGCCCTCTCTATTTCTTTCCCTCTGCAGGCAGGAAGCTGCCCGGTCTCTTCGGGGACCGCCTGGCTCGCCTGGAGGAGGAGGTGAGGCGCCTTTCCCAGTCCTACGACAGCCTGCACACCATGGTGAGCGGCCTGGGAGACCGCCTGCGGCTGGCCATCCAGGAGGACACCACCAAGATGATCGGCTCCCTGATGAACAGCCCAGGCACGCCTGACTCGACGGTGGGCTTCGGCATCATTCCTGATGGCCTGGTGGATGCGGCGGACAAAGCCGACATCACCACGTACCCTCCCGTGGGGGAGATCCTGACCAAAGTGACGGAGGTGAGCGACGTGCTGAAAACCAAGGCGGATTTGCTGCACGAGGTGCGTGGCATGGTCCTGGACCACGACGGGCAGATTAAGCATCTGCTGGAGTCAGCCCGGCCCTCGCCCCTCACCTCCATCGACCTGCTGGAGGAGTACGTGGACACGAGGCTCAGCAACCTGCGCGGAGAGCTGCTCGATGGCTTCGAGAAGAAGCTGGGGAAGATCCAGACCACGTGTGATTTCCGGATCCAAGAGGTGCGGCAGCAGTGCGAGGAGGAGAAAGCTGCCAACCTGCGGCTGCAGCAGACGCTGGATGGGAAGGAGCTAGAGATCAAGAAAGAAATCTCCCAGCTGGAGACCCAGATCCAAGGGCTGACGGTGGTGGAAAGCTGCTGCAGCAACCTGGACTACCTCACCGATCGCATGAATATCCTTGAGAAGGGCCTTCACAGCATCTCTGAGTCCCAGAAGAACTTGCACTCACGGCTAGATGGAGAAATCTCCACTGTCACCCTAGGGAACCTTTTTGAAGGGCGCTTTGAGGACCTGGAAGCCAGGATCAATGCCACAGAGAGAGAAATGGGGAGCTGCTGCTCCGGTGTAGAGGACAGCATGAGAGGTACGGTGGTGGCAGAGGTGGATGGCATGAGGACTGCCTTTGAAGATAAAATGCAGACCCTGGAGGACAGGTTCATGACCATTGTGGGGGAACTGAACAACGTCAGTTCTCCCGTGGGCATGGATGGAGCAGTGGTGCCCGTGCTGGAGGGGGAGCTTGCCAGCATGAGGAAACAGACGGATGAGGCACTGGAGGTGTTGCAGAATCGCCTCATTACGCTGGAGAGCACTTGTTCCCTGGGCTGCACCTCTGCCTCCAGAGACGTGGAGACCTTCCGGACAGAGATTGAAGACTGCCAGAACAAGAACCAGGACCTGCTCCTCCGGATGGACAGCAACTACGACCTCCTGCGCAAGCTGAACGCCACCATCCTGGAGATCCAGCGGCGAATCGAGGAGGAAGCCTCGGGGGCTTTGCAAGGGGAGATCACCTTGCTGAAGATCAACCTGAACACCGTGAGCAAGTCTCTGACAGGGCTGAAGGACTCTGTCTCCCAGTACTCGGACACTGTGACACACATCAACTCCTCGCTGGATGAGCACGAGCGGAAGATTGAGGATGAGGTCCACTCCATCCAGGAGAAAGTCAACGATCAAGGCTCCCAGCTCTTCTTCAGCAACCGGCGCGTCCTGAACCTCAAGGGAGACTTGGAGCGACTCAAAGCCAGGATCGTCAGTGACCTGAGCTCCTGCAAGAGCGTGGCCCATGACCTGCAGCAGGAGATTGCTCACTTTGATGACCGGGTGGCCCAGGTGGAGGGTGTCTGCGGCAGGCTGGGTGCCGTCACAGGGAGCCTGGACGGCATCAGGGACGAACTGGAGAAACACACGGGCAGTCTGTGGGACTACATGGACCACATGAACGGGACCCTGGCTGCCCACTCTCAGGAAATAATGGGACTGAAGGACAACCTGCTTGACTGCCAAGCCAAGGTCTCCGAGCTGGCGGAGCAGGTCAGCCACTTGGAAGCGCAGGCGGAGGGGAAGCAGCATTAGCCACTCCGCCACGCGCTTCTTCCTTCTCCTCCCCGGGAAGGACAGGATTAACTTATATCACACAGACTCACTCCAATGTGACAACAGTTCTTGGGATAATTTTTTAATGAAAAGATAAATTAAAAGCTGCTACAAACCCTTTTTTTTTTTTTTTTTTTTTAAATCTTGTTGGTCCTATTTTTCCATAACTTTGCCATTATGGTACTCACCTCCTGATGCTCAGCAGCTGTCCCGACCCTGGTGCAGCAGAGTTGCTGCCTCCTGGCCGGGGGCGTTGCTTTGGCTCCTGATGACCCCAGAAGGACAATTCAGAAGGAAGCTGGAGGCGGGAACTTTTTTTTTTTTTGTGGATTTATCAATTCTTGAAGAATAAAACCCTGCAGTTGTCAGCTGAGGAATAGAGTTTCTCTGACTTAAAGACCACCTGCGTCTTAAAATCCAGGGACTGAGCAGAGCCAGGGCTCCATACAGGGAAAAGAACTTACCACAGGAATTGCAGATTTCAAAGAACACACGTATTCGTGCATCCCCCTGGGAACTGCCTTCCTTTCTCCGAGATGGCAGCCCTCCTTGTGTATGGTAAATCCATTTATACTGCTCACTCCTTCATGCAAATGCACATGCCTTACAGAGCATATGAGGATATGCATTAGGAAAACACACATATGCATATATATATATATACTGTATGTGTATGTATATTTTTGAACAATCCACTGTTATGGTGCTCATCTGATTGCAGAGTTTCCCCTTGCTGCCCCACCTCCCTTGCCATATTTTGAAGAACCACACTGAGCAGCTACAAACCGCCGCGGCAGCATTTGGGGGGGGGCCTGCGGCCTCTCGGGGCTGATGTGCTTTGCAATCCCACTTCGCTGTGCTCTCTGGTTACGCCTGGGACTGACACAAAGGGTTATGGAAATCTGGTGTCTTCCCCAAAGAAATGTGTGTCTGTAGGTCTCTGCAGAGACCAAGCTGGGCACGGAGCAGTCCTGGCCTCCGGCTCTGGTTCGCTCCTGTTTTATTGCTTAAACTGTGAACGTGGTTTCCCTCATCTCACCCCGGGGCAGGAGAGCTGCAGCTGCTCCAAAGTGTGAGCAAGAGACTTGCTCTGTGCAGCAGTGCGGGAGCACGGGTCTGTGTCCTCCTCACCTTCCTCTGAGCCTGCTGGGGTGCCGACAGCCCCAGGGACCTGCACAGACATGGAGCACCGGGGAGGGGGAAGCAGGGCACCTTTGAGAGGACCTTTCCTCAGCTCAGTCTGGGAATGAAAAAATTATTTACTCACCTTGACTCTAGTTTCCCCATCAACAGGCGGGCTGGAAAAGGTTGTACATGTTCCTCAGCAACTCCAGTCTTGTCCTACAGAGCAGGCGCCTGGACCACGCAGCTGTTGCACTCAAAACCCACCTCCCCCAGGAAGCCCAGCATGCGTGTCCTCCATTCTTCAGCCAACAGGGACTTCATTACCAGAAAGGATGAAGAAATCATTAAAGAGCCTCCATCTGACCAGCTCTGGCACTTTATAGCATCTGGCAAAACGTGCTCTTAGGCAGCAAAATTTTTTTTTTTTTTTTTTTCCTCCCAGCCCATGGAAGGAGTCTAAATCCAACCCTCGGCGCTTTGCAAAGGGCCAAGGGAGCCCTCACCCCACCAGAGCATCCTGCCCCAGCCCCCTCCCCATCCTCCCACAACAGGGAGAAAAAGGGCTGCAGCAACCAAAGAGAAAAATTAAGCCAAGGACCAGGCTCACCCCTTCCTAGGCCAGGGCTGGGTTAGAGAGCAGCTGAACAGCAACAGCTTCTTCCAGCCCAGAGGGGGCTAGGACACCAGCCCTAACAAAACTAGGACAAGGAAGAAGGAAGACCTTCCTAAAAATGGTGCTATGTTTGGACTATTCCTGACTAGTCACTTGAAGCTACAGCATGTATTTCAGTTCTCAGCTACTCATGATTCATGTTTAAAAAGTGAAAGGAACTTTGTACAAAATAGGGCATTTTTTTTTTTTTTGCTTGCAGAGAGGGAAGGAGATGGCGCCCAGGTGGTTGTCCTTGCATGGGCAGCTTTCCAAGGCAGTTGATAACTGATCCTGTTAAAAGGCTGTGTTTTATTGTTTTTAAAACCTTGTACATTTGTTCAGATTTTAAAGGCTGAAAAGGTGTTTGTACTGGAAAGGAAAAAAATAAAGTATTTCTTGCTGAGGTTTCCAGGATCAAAAGGACTTGTGTGGCTTTCAGAAAAGCAGAGCTAGTATTAAAGCTTGGAGATATATAGAGATGATTTACACTCACACAGAGTGGTCAGGACAGGAGAAGGTGGATGCCAGACTGGAAGAAGGAGCCTGGCAGTGCTCCTGCCCATTTTATTCTGTGTCGCTACAGCTGAGAGCTCCCAGCACAGGGGCACCAGGCTGGCTGAACACACAGCAGTGCTGGCAGCCACCTTTCAGAGAAGTCCCACACCCAGCCTGCGGCCAGGTTGTAGTCCCAGCTCAACCCTGCTTTAGGACAGCTGAGCTTTACTTGGGACACAGGAATAAGCTCCTGCCCTGGCGTGAGATTGTGGCAGGTTACTCATACAGGAGCAATTCACCCCCATCAACACACATAAAACCAGGGTTTTCTTCCTGTATTAAATCAATTTTGCAATATTATCTGAAGGTAGTAGGGAGAAAAAACACCCAAACAAACAAAAAAAACCAACTCCTTTTCTACTGCAGCTGCCCCACAGTCTGAGGAAGCTATAGGTCCTGCCTCTGTCTCCACCAAGACCAGAGCCCCTTAGCAGGGCACTTCACAGGATAAACCCAACGTGGAGCCTGGCTCTCCCTTCCATGCACAGGGCTAGAGCAGACAAGAGGCAGCCTAGATTAAGGCACTGTTTATTAATTATTGCTATTAAAGAACACTCAAAATCCCAACAGCTTCCATCCACTTTAACGAGTTGTCAAGCCAGAGGGCAGCTTCACTCCATCTGCTACCAAACTGCAGTTAGCTGGAATGTCTGGGAACACTGGTCATACTAGAGGTAGCAATAGCTATGCCAGAGGCTCATCAGTAAATAAGACAGTGACCCATCACCACCTTCAAAAAAGAGCCAGGCTTTAAAGGTATTAGGAACATTACGAAGAGACACAGCTTACCAGAAATTTAGTTTAGTAAACAGAGTTTTTTATAGAGCCAGAGCTCCCTCTTACCCCCTTTGGCCCCCAGAGAAGGGGTGTTTCTAGTGCTGAACATGACCCGTATTAGAAGTGCAAAATGCCTGAGCAGCAAACAGGGAGGAGGAGATGCATCTGGAGCATCCAGTCCTGGCAGGACAGACAGGAGGGCCCTGGGTCAGGTCTAATGGGGTCAGGAGAAGGCATCCAAGTCAACAGCAGGCAGTGGAGGTCTCCAATAGGCAAAGTGGCTGTACTCTGGACACACCAGAGCAATGCTCCCACTCTGTCCCAGGGGAGGGAAGATCAGTTCCACCAGCTCCGACAGCCGCTCGTACCTATGGGGTAAGAAAGAAGTCGCATTGGGGTTTTATTTGCTTTTCTACCCCCCGAGATGCTTCTCTGGGTTAAAGCCAGGCTAACCCAAAGGTGCTGAGGACCAAGCATGTTGCTTACGTTGACTTGTGGTTCTTTGTGAGCTCCTGGATCAGCTCTCCCTTGGGGTTGACCGTGAATATGCGGCTCTCCGGCAGGCCCACTTGCTTGTAAGCGTAGACGTCCTGCCCAAGGAAGGCCACCGAGGCATGAGAGCTGCAGGAAGGCACCACCACCAACCGCCTCAGCCTGAGCCCTCCCGCTCTCCCCCCAGGGCACCCACTCACATTGGCTCTGTTCCCAAAGGCTGCATAGAAGGGCAGCTTCGTGGCAAACAGGTTTCGGATGTCCATCAAGCAGGCGATCTTGAACACCTCTGGCTTCTTCTCAATCACTTCCCTACAGCACAAGACACATGCACAGAGAAGAGGTCAGAGTGGCATCAGCTGGCCAGGGCTGTGGGAAGCCAGGCTGTGCAGGGCTCAGAAGTGATTTGAAGGGGGGAGAGAGATTTTGTGCATCAGGAGCTTCACTGTGAAGCTCCAGGGGGGGCAGGCAGTTCCCCTTCTGCCTCCCATGAAAGGCATCCGGCACCAAGGAGGCCAGAAGCAGTTTAAGGTTGTGACATCCCTCAGCATCAAGCGGGGGAAGGGGGGTGCTGTCCCCAGGTCCCCCAGACGGTACAGGACTGGGGAGGTGGAGAGGACACAGTACCTATGGAAAGCAGAGAAAAGGCTGCTGGGGGCAAGCAGGATGGGGCCCTTAGGGAGGGCACAGCCTTGCTCGTTGACCCATTTGAGGTAGCCTTTAGTGATGTGTGCCATGCCAATTGCTCTGGCTGAGCAGTAGAGGAACTTGTAGCCATTCCTAGAGAGAGAACAGGGAATCCCTCTGAGCTGTTGTCCTGGAAAAGGTGCTTTGAGGTGGAAGAGGAAGAAGAGGGAGGATAAGGCTGAATACCTGGCCTAAGCCCAAACCCTGTTCATCCCTTCAGCAAGCAAGGTGGCTTCACACACAACTCACCCTGAGACTGAGGCTAAACCAGAACCCCCACTGCTGGGGGACCCCTGTATCACCCTCCAGGGCCTTCCCAGCAGCTGCACACCCATCCTGGCTGAAAAGTTCCTTTTGCTGCTCAGTACTCGTGCACCCAGGCAGGACCCCCGGGCTGGCACCTTTATCACACGGGGCTACCTGTGGCTTGTGGGGAGCTGGACACGGCCCCTGCAGACCCCCCCAGCAGCCAGCACAGCTGGATGGGCAGCTTGGGCACGGTGCTTTTGTGGGATCGGAGGTGGCAGGATGCAGCCGAGCTGCCAGCGAGGGCAGCACCAGCCCTGCACCCGCAGCCCCCCGGGGAGAGGGAGCCCCGTGTGTCCCCCCCACCCCGGGGCCAGGACGAGCCATCCGCGGGCCCACAGTGCCTCTTAGTGGCCACAGATGCCAGGGACGGAGCTGAAGGCCGGGCTCCGGGGGGACCCACCGACAGCTCCGTCAGGTGTGGGGACAGCATCGCACCCCGGGGGTGGGATGGGCCCCTGGGGGTGTGGGAAGCCGCAGCTGGGCACCCAGAGAGGCAACTGGCACCCAAATGCTGGGTGGACCCCCACAGCGACCAAAAAGGTGTTCAGGCTGCGCTTGTGGCCTCTCAGGTGTGATCTTGTGTGATCTCATCTCCTTCAGTGCCCAGCTACATCTCCCCAGCAAAGCCTCCACTGACACACTCCTCCTAGAAAATTAGGCTATTTTGGCCAGCATCAGCGAGTAAGGAGCACTGACTCTGACTCCCACTCAGCATCTCCTCCATCATCTTTCCACTTCCTCTTGGCCTCACTTGATCTGATACCTACAGGTGGATTTTGTGGAAGAGTTTAGCAATCCCATGATGAGTCCAGTCTTTTCCTAGATGTGGCAAGATGTGCCCCAGTGCATCCGACCTAGAAGGAAAGGGGACCAGGTGAGGCTAATCCAACCTGGTAGGCATCCACCCCCACCACAATGGGGTTTGTGGTTCCTCCTGGCTGCTTAGGTGAGCCTTGAAAGGACACTTTCCCCTAACGTGGGGGTGCAGGGATGCAGGGTGGGAGAAAGGCTCTTTACTTGGTGATGGTGCCATCGATGTCCGAGATCACCACCTTGTCATCCCAATTCCACAGGTAGATGGTGGCCTCGCAGCGGCACGTGCCCTGGTACTGAGTTGTCACGCTGAACGCCACCTCGTTGGGGCCATCCTGCAGGTTCAGCCTTCCCTGGGGCGGAGGGGGAACAAAAGTATCAATTCACACCAGTTCAAGGCTTGCCAGAGGCCAGACTGCCACCTGGCCAGACCAGAGACCCCAAACCTCTACAGGGTGGCCACCCAGGGTGAAATACTCAGATACCCTATAAGCACATGAGGTCAGGAGTAGAGAAATCCCTGATAAATGGGTGTCTCACCCCTATGCACATAAGCAGGCAGTGAAGGGGGAGGAGTAAAGTACATACGATTTGTTCAGAGGAGAGCCGCAGAGATTTCTTGTAGGTTGGCAGAGATTTCTGTGCAGGGGCATCTATTGCTAACATGTCCCCAGGGTGCGGGGGCTCATTGTCACTGGATGACCCCTCTTCTTTCTGCCTATACAAGGAAGGGAAGAGCATGTTGGCTTTACTCTGCAGACCACAGCTTTCCCCATGAGCACCAGGGCAGATCTGGAGGGGACCCAGGACAACCCACCCACTAGGAAGCAGCCATGCAGGAGCTTGGCTGGGTCAGCCAGAGCCTTAACAGAGCTTTCTGCCCTTGTACATCAGGAAGCCTTGGGAATAACTGGTCATTTAGGAGGAGGAGAGATCAGGAGCATGTAGACTCCTAAAGGCAACCTGTGAGGGAAGCACTCACCTCTGCTGAGTGGAGTCAGGCTGCAGCATCCTCACGTTGGCTTTCCCTGGCCTTGACTGCTGCTGCGGGCACAGAGGGGTGTCATTAACTCCAAGTGCCAAGGGCAGGAGCAGGGGCTGCTTTGCTTTACTGCCACTTGGAGCAGCAATACCAGAAGAGAGGTGGCAATGCATCACCCCCCCTCCCCGCTTCGCGAGCCCACTGCCCCATGGAAGAGGAACCACAACCTGGTGCTGCGGTAGGGCAGGGAGACCAGCAAGCACACGTGGTGCCTGGGCTGTGGCACGAGGGGCACGCGGCGAGAGGCCTCACCATGACAAGGTGCACCTTACTGCACTACCAAGCGGTGTTCTGCTGCTCAGGCATTAACAGACCCAAGGGGACAGCAGCAACTTTCAGAAGTCACCTGGCCAACAAGTCCCCCTGGCTGGTCCTCCTCAGCCTCAGGCCATCCCCAGGACCCTGCTGTTGCCAGCCACCAGAATGGTGCCTGTCACCTGGGGACACAGCTGTCACAGCCACTGCTGCCAACACACCTCCTCTGCTGTGAGCTCTCTCCTCCTCCAGGAGAACCACCACCTGCTGCCTTTCTTGGGCATCTTCTCCTTCACCAGTTGGTCAATGGTGCTCTGTCAACATGGCAGAACACGGGATGAAGTCAGTCCTCAGCCCAGGGAGGCTCAGCTGCCAACAGGCTAAGGAGACCCTAGTCCAAGTTTCCTTTGCAAAAATATTCACAGGATAAGATTTGTGACTCCTGCCACATCGTGAGCTGAGATGGTTTTGGGGTGAAGGGTACAATGACTTGTTTCCTTCATCATCTTGGGGGGGGGGTGGGGGGAAGGGATCTTGATGCCTCATGCAGTCCCAAATCCTCCAGACTGCCAGGGCCCCTGGTTCTGGCCAGCCTTGCACAGGTACAGTATCAAAATACAAGATTTTTGACAAGGAAATCTCTGCTCTCCAGGTGTCAGTGGTACCCATGTATCTAAAAGCCACCCTGAGGTCCCTCTGGGGTAAGGACAGACCTCAGGCTTTGTGGGCTGGAGTGATGCCCCAGACTGTCCGCAAAGCCCCAGATAGGCAGCTTGGGCCCTTGCAGCCCCACTGCCCTCTTCAAGGCCTGCTGAGAAGCATGGCCAGTAAATGTGTTGCGCTACTGACCTCAGGAATGTTCCTCTGGAAAGCCTGCAGGGACAGGATCATGGGAGCAGCCACTGCCCAGTTGTAATACCTGGAAGAATCAGGAGGGATGGGATCATTCTGAAGCATGACCAGACAATCCCCTCCCACAAACAGGGAATACTGCAATATAATCATTGTCTGGGTTGGAGTCACACTCCTACAGGAGTGTTTCTGTAGGGACAAAGGGGCCACACTGGTCATCTCAGGATGAAGTAACAGGAAGAACAGGCCACTCACTTCTTGTTGATCAGTATCACCAGGTTCGGGTCATCAATGAGTCCTGGATTCTCAGCAAACTGCTGGTAGGAGACCATGTGCTCCATGAACTTCTCTGGTGGGACAGAGGTTGTGTCATGCCACTGGTGTATGTAATGGATTTCAGGACAGCAGAATCCCCCCTCCCTTCCCACCTACCATGAGAGATCTGCCTGCTGCTCCCCAGGCCCCCGCACAGAGACAGGGCAACTGCAGGCATCAAATCAGAGTTGGAGTCCATGGGGCTGTCAGCGGGCAAGTTGAACGGCAGCTGGACACACAGAGGGTTGCTGGGGTCTGCCACAGGCTTTGAACTCTGCTCTGTGTCACTACCAGCAAGAGAAGAAACAGGAGCAACATCAGGCAATAGCTTTAGACATACCTCCATCCTTTGCTGTAAGGGAACTGCTCAAGGACGTCCAAGCTTGGCCAGCTGGGTCAACCCATACCTCCTGGGGAAATAGAGAGCCACCTGCTCTTCATCCAAGTTGGAGAGGTCTTCCAGATAAACATCACTGGGACCCAAGTGAGGGCTTCTTTTGATGGATCCTCAATGCACAGACAAAAAGGAGAGAGGTTAGCTGAACCACCTTTCCAACCATCTTGGCACCTATTGAGAAAGCTAACAGCATTTTCCTCTAGCATATTCATATATCATATAAGGAAGGCCTATCTTTTCCTTTTTGAAAAGCTACCTTAAATCGACATTAACAGGAGCACTTCAAGACACCTGCACTGGCATGAGACTGCTTGCCAAGAGGACACAAAAGACAGGCCAAAGTCCTGCCTATGTTCTACTATGACAATCTGAAGGTGCCATCTGAAGTTAACACCGTGCAAGATAACACTTTGTGATCTCTCTCTTTGTACAATAAGGAATCCCAAGCATCTCTTCTTCAGGGAAACAATTTTGTTCTGAATTTACGCTGGCTGGAAGAGTAAGGTTGGTTAGGACAGGTAACAACATAAAAGTCTGTAAATACACCATCAGGGAGACATATGCATGCTTTGGTCTGTGTGATTTTCCACCTGACTTTGTGTGCTCAGGATGAAGACACAAGTCAGGCCAGGTGCTGCCAGACATTTCAAGTTAAGGTATGGTCTACACTGCTGAGAAATCTTCTAAGCATGCAAAAGCAGAGGCATCCAAGGATGGACTTCAGGAAACTTATGGCAAGAAAGCCTTCCTGGGGAGCTGGGTGGTCTGAAAGGAAGAAAACCTGAGGAACTTCTCTTCAAAGCAAAGGAGCTGGTAGCACATGGGGAGGGAAAAGCAAACACATACACCTTGGCTACCCAGGGCAGTCATGAAGGAGTTACACTGAATGAACAATCCTGCCCCCATACAAGTCCAATACATCTGCAGGCTCAAATGTGCTTCCAGCAGCACCGGTCACCCACTCACCTTGTCTCCTCTGGCCTTCCAGCTGGGGCTTGGGGCCCTCTGAGCCCACCTGCCTCGGAGCAGCAGCTCCCTCAAAGGGCTCCACATCTGGCTGAACCTCTGGCACAACACTCCCACCTCCCTCCTGTGTCTCTTGTGGGGCTGAGGAGGCCTCCAACAAGCGCTCTGCCCCCATAGCACTGGCCATGTCCTTCAGCTTGGGGAGGCTGTTCTCACCCCAGGGTGTGGGTGTTGGCTCAACAACAGACACAGCAGAGGAACGAGGTATGCCCTGAGGTTCTGATGGGCTTGGATCTCCTCCCAGACCTTTGGAGGTGGCAACAAGATGGGTTGCCTCATCCACTGGGACCAGTGTCGCAGAGACAGCGGTTGCTGCAGTAGCAGTCGGTCTTTGTGGACTTGGCTGGTTCAACTCGTTCCAATTTATTCACCTCAAGGAAAGCAGAACAAAAGGTTTGAGGATGGGAAGTTGCCCCAAGCATCAGGCAGAAGATGCCTCAGAACTCCTCTGAGGGTGCCTGGCCACGGCCACCTCTACCTTCTGCAGGCCTTTCAGACATCCCCCTCCCATCAGCTGCAAATGGAGAACAAGAGCAGGGACTCACCTGAGGGAGCCTTCCCCAGCTCCACTGCATGTGGGATTCAGCCCCTAGAGCAAAACTCTCCTGCTGTCTGATCTCCAGCTCAGAGTCACTTTTGGGAGAAGATGGATGGCTCAGGATGGGGCTACAAGAAGAGAAGGGAATCTGGACCTCATTTACCCTACAGCCCCATGCTTTCCTAACACTGCAAGGACATTTAGGGCCAAGAACCCTGTAAGGTTGGTTTCCCATAGAGTCAGTTCTGCCCCATAAGACTACTGCTTTCAAATGAGCAAGTCCTATGGGAAGCAGAGGCCCAAGGAAGCAAAGTGCTATGCCACTGGCTGTCCAGAAGCAGCTCAGCAGCAGAGGCAGGACAGCCCTGTGCATGCAGGCTTCTTGCATCTGTGACCATGACCAGAAGCATCCCTGAGGGGCTCTGAGCTTTCAGCCAGCCACACCGTACCAGGACAGGAAACCCCTCCTTTCCTGGAGGCCCCCAAATCCCTTTTCTTTACCACCTCCCCAACAGAAGGCACACACCCTGCTCTCACCAAAGCTGAGCAGATCACCTTGGCTCTGCCTGTTACCTGTCCATGGAGGCCAGCTCCCCATCAGAGTAAGGGTGCATCTCTGGGGATTGCAACGACCCAGCTTCTTCTTCAGGGAGATCAGTGAAGGAGAAGTACACTGAATCACTGCAAAGAAGGAAAGATGTCAGTTATGCTACTCTCAGGCACCAGCCTCCCCACCTGGAAAGCTGGCAATACCCAACGTCACCATTTCCACTGGCTTTCTGCTCCACAGGAGGATGGGTTTCAACTCAAAACACCACACTGGTGGTTTCAGTGCTGCTGGGCATCACCAGGCAAACACAGAGCCTTGGCCCACCGGATCACCCTGCCCAGACCAAGCAGCTCACCTCGGGGCTGGCAGCTTGCACAGCTCCTCCACGGACACCTCGCTTTTGGGCTCCTCACAGCCTTCTAACTCGGAGTCCAACGCCTCCTTCCGCTTGGGCTTCCTCCTGCGTCGCCTCCTCTTGCGCGGGGTCACTTCAGCGCTGGAGGCCTCCTGCCCACGGGAGAGCTGAGCGGCATCCTCCGGGCTCTCTTCCCTGGGGATGGGGGACGTGCAGAGGCGGGAGGGGATGCTGCCCTACAACAGGGATGGGAAGAGCCCACCAGCTCCAGCACCCTCCTTTTCCAGCCTGACAGCTCATGGCTCTCGTCTGTGCAACATACGCCACCAAACCCTCAACTTGGGGGTGGTTTTGTGGCTAGGCCCAAAAGGAAAGATTTTGTCCATATGACATGAATAAACAGAAGCAGGGCTATCCAGCCACAAGCTGACTTCTTTAACGTGGGCAAGGAGAGGCAGGCAGGAGATGGCACCATGAGACCAGAATTACAAAGGCTACAGATTGGATTCAGCTCTAGAGCCCTCTCCCTGCTCTCAAACCCAGCCCAAGCTAGCAGCGACCACAAGTCAGTCTGGGAGAGAGCTGCCAAGATTTCTGAAAGCCACAACTAGTCTCATCCCGCTTCCCAGTGGAATGGGCAGCCTGCCACAGCATCTGGCTCACTCTCATCTCTGTCACAAGATCCCCCAAGAGGCCAAGCTCTGAGATATCTGCCTGGCTGGCCAGTAGCCATGCCCATTGATGGAGGCCAGTCTGGGATGCAGATATTCGGTCTAATGCTCCCTCAGGGTGCTCCAGTACTCAGATCATCCACACTGGTTGCAAGATCCTTCAAGTAGGAACCTTTCTGGCACACAAAGCAGAGGGGATAATGGAGCCACCCTAGGGAAGAGTCCAAACCTGGTCCTTCCACCTAAAGCCTGCACTTCCAGGTAGTCACGGGAGAACACAGACCAGCAGCACCTCTTTCTTCATCACCAACCTCATTCTCCTCTGATTCCTGGACGAAGAAGGCCTCTCCATTGTCACCCAGCTTCATGTGCAGGTCCACAGGCTCCCCATTGATTTCAATGTCAACCTGGCAAGGGGCAGAAGCAGCCTGTCCATCTGACCCCGCTCACCCATCAGCATACAGCAAGGCACTTCCCCAGGGAGGGAACAGGTTGGGGTTGCTCAGAGGGCTGACAGCCACCCAGCCTTTCAGGCGAGGGACCTCTCCCAATTTTTCTGGGAAGCACAGTCTTCTTTGGAAGACTATGGGTTTCATCCAGGTGCATCATCTCCAAAAAACCTTGGCAAGCACCCCTTTCAGCACGGCTCCCATTCCCCTCAAACATAAACCCACAGGTTTTGGAAGATCCTAGGTCTGAAGACACCAGAGAGGAAGCAAAGTCCCAGGGCAGGCGCCACTTACCACCTTCTCCTTGGAGCGCAGCACACCCAGCTTCCCGAAGCGCACGTGGAATGGGGAGCACTGGAAGGAGTTATCAGGCTGCCTCACCACGACGACATCGATGCAGCCTGTCAGGGTGGCGGGGTTCAGTCCCCGGTACAGCTCCTTCACCGTGACGAAGACGGTCTCAGCAAGCTGCCCCACGTAGTTCATTGTTTGAGACTGCAAGAGAGAGACAGGACTAGACTCAGGTGGGGAAGAAGGCTCCAACAGCTAAATGTAATGCGAGTTTACTCCAGGAGAGTAATTTTACAGCTGCAAACACAGCCCTATCATGGGGACAGATGAGCCTCTAGGGAAACTGAGGCAAACATATGAAGGGCCTTGATGGAGATTAGCCAGAGCCTCTGTGAGCACCAGTGAACAGCACAGAAGCCAGAGCACTAGTTACTGCATTCAGTTTGGAGGAGAGAGACCTTTACCATTGGGATGCACCACCACACTTGCCCCTTGGGAGGGCAAATACTACCTCACAACAACACTTTGCGATCAAGCTGCCGGCACCTTATTCAAACAAGAATTTGGTTGGCAGGAGACTTCCTGCCCTGCACTGTCCTTAAAACAAAAAAAAAAAAAAAGAAAACCTCTCAGATTGGAGATGTGGGAAGTCCGAGGAGCTGCTGCATACACCATGTGCTCACTTTGAACAGAATCCAAACCTAACATGTCCCACTCGGAGGGGAAGGCATCCCACCTAGGCATTGCCAAAGCAGCCAGACGTGGCCCTTGTTAAAGCCAGAACTCCCTGGTCTCCATGCATTGGCCCCTGCTGACATCATCCATCGTCCCAGGGAATCCCAGCAAAGAGGCTGTGCTGCCTGGAGGACACCCGCACAGCTCTGCAATGCCGTTTTCACAAGGCCCTGCTGCATTCTGAGGTTGCACAAGCTCCTGGTTTTCATTAGCAAGAAGGAAAGCCTTGCCTGCTTCCTGCTCATCTTCTTGCCCACTCACGTCCTCCAGCTGCTCGCTCCCCGAGCAGGGACAACTCCCCTCCGCCGTGCTGGAGAAGAGGCACGGCTGCAAAGGCGGAGATTCGTGTGGTCCACGCTGGGCTCGCAGCACAGCCGTGCCTCCAGCCACACGAGGTGGCATGCAGGCTCCAAACGGCTCCCATGCAGCCCACCGCTGGCAGCTGCCTCCTGGTCAACTCATTGAAATCCCTGGGTTATTTTCTTGCAGATCTGTGTTGGGTTGCTGGCTGTTGGTCTCAGCCTCAGGGCCGGAGGACCTCCTTGCTCCGTTTGCTCAGCACTCGGTGTCAGCAGGACAGCAGCATCAGCAGGACAATGCCCTTAGTGTCAGCACATCATGCCAGAGGCTGAGCCCAGCTTCCTGAGCTGCCAGCTCTGCACCCCACCTTGCCCCAAGAGGAGGGCAAGGACGCAAGGTGACCACTTCAGAAGGACCTTGGATGAACTAAAGGAAACCTCTTGTGCCAGCAGGATCCTCAGCCTAAGGCACAGCGTCCCTGCGGGCTCTCAGCACAATTCCCAGCGCATGCCCATCCCAAGGGGCGGCCGGTGAGAGTTGGTTCCTTACCCAAAGGGACGAGGACAAGCAGGTGCCACCTGATGAGCCCTCTGCCCCAGCAGGCACCCAGCCTCTCTGATCCGTGTTGCACAAGCTCAGCCCTGTCCCGTTCCCAGACATCCTTCCTGGAAGGCAGGCTGCGTGGGGAGACACGGTCCCCGCTCCATGTCCCGTCCCCCTGCCTCTCCCTGGCAGCCAGGAATAAGCCCAAAGCCCAGATCCTCCCCGGGGGGTTGGGGAATGGCAGGACAGTGCTAACCAGGCTCCCGAAGCTTCGGTGCCTCCATCAGCTCTGCTGCGAGCAGGGCCAGGGTCACGGGGCCACCCACCAACCTGCTGAGCCCAGCTTTCCTGGGCATCGCTGCCGCTGCGGGCAGCCCTCCAGCTGCCTTCCCCGCTGCGCTGCAGGGCCTGGCAGCAAAGAGGAGAGAGCTCCTCGCTGGATAGGAGGGGATTTTCAGAGAGGAGGAACAATCGGGCTGGCCCCAGTGCTCCCAGGGCTCCTGGCTGGGGTATCAAGACAGACCTGAAAAACAGCACAGGGAAAATAAACCTGCACAGCCCACAGGGTTTGGGAAGAGTCCCCAGGAACAGCCCCACGCTGAGTGGCACCTTCTCAGTAAACACAGGGTG
This sequence comes from Tyto alba, assembly GCF_018691265.1. NCBI lineage: Eukaryota > Metazoa > Chordata > Aves > Strigiformes > Tytonidae > Tyto > Tyto alba. The sequence goes on along the minus strand of NW_024881308.1, from coordinate 6,256,880 downwards.
CAAGGGCTTAATGCAGCGCTGCAGCCACCCAACAAAACACGCTGCCAAATGCCTTGCACCAGCACTACGTCCCCTCTGCAGAGCCAGCGCTCCTCCCTTGGAGTATCTCGTCCTGTTGCCTCAGTGGGCAGAGTGGGCAGCTGCCCCCTCCCCAGGCATCTGCCTGCACCTTGCTGGGGACCCCCTCAGCCCCAGAGATGGGGGCAGTGGGAGGAGGATGGCGCTGGTACAGTTTTCAGCTCAGGGAGTTTAACCCCCTGGGGGTTTCACCCAGGACAGCTGGGAGAAGTCAGGGAACAGAGGGGAAAGGCTCAGACTCCCCACAGCTCTCAGCCCCACTGTGGATGGAGCAAGACCAGTAAGGAGATGAAGAGTAAGTTACACTCTAGAGAGAAATTAATAGGTCGATAAGGCAGGAGAAAGGGTTTTCAAGCCATCCCAAGGACATCAAGCTGCATTCAGTAAATAAACCCTATATAGGAACGGGGCACGCCCACCCTTCAACCTCAGAAACTGGAGGATCACAGCCCTTCACCACACAACTCTAGCAGAGGGCAAAGGGGGCAACACAGCTCGCACCCACCTCTTCAGCTAAAAAGCCTTTCAAAATAAGCCAGATCTCTTGCTGACACCGGCCTGCTCTGCTCCTAGGTGGCGGCAAGCTGGGCCATCCCACCAGCAGCACACCTTTCCCACCCTGCACATGCACACTCCCCACCTGCCACAAAGTGCCCGGGACCTTCCCCATTACCTGGGCAGCTGCTGAACCTCAGCACCTCCTCAAGTTTGGGGCAACCAGCCCAGAAACCCCAGGAGCTGCTCTCTGCCAGCAGGAACACTCCGTCACCCTCAGCTCCTCCTCTCCCTACGCTTCCTTCCTCTCACCTGAGCAAGGGGAGGGCCCGTCTCCCCAACAGCACCCAGTCCCTGAGCTGAGCCTCCCGCTGAGCCTATGTGTGCTCCTGGGAGGGTGGGTGTGGGGAGGCAGCTGACACCCGCACGGAGCAGCTGAGTCTCGTTGCAACCAGCTCGATTGCTCCAGCAGCTCCCAGCAGAGCTGCCAGCTGCCTTGCACTGACTGAGACCCTTCCTCCCTCCTTCTTCAGCCCACCATCCCAAAAGGCCACTGCAGCCCAATCCACCAGGCTGGAATTCCTAAAAACTGTCCTTCTTTTATTTTCCAGGCTAGATCTCCCAGCGTTTAACCCCTCAGGACACAAACTATACAAAGCCCCAGCTCTCAGTATCCCAGGGGATCCTGAGCCCTCTGGAAGACGTGCTTGCAGAGGCTGAGTGTGCAGCTCTGCTGAGAGTTCTGCCCTTTAAAAACTGCCTTGCAATGGCTCATGCAGCCATGGATGGGCTGAGGACAGTCCAGAGGGGGAATTTTCTTGCTAGGGAGCCTATGCCAGAGATTATTCTTCATAGAGCTATAGGGATTGCTATAGGGTCATATGGACTAGGACCATGAAGGATGGGTAGAGCAATAATTGCTGTGTTGCTCGCTTAATTGCTCCTGGATGTAAGATTGGGTGCACCTTGGCCAGGTTCAGGCTGGGAAGAACGTGGAAGATGCTGGTGTGAGGTGCTTGTAGGGAGGAACAAGGCTTCACCAGAACTCAAGGTTTTGGGGGATTTTGAGGGATAATTTTAGCAGCCTCTCAATAACTGCAAACTTTGGAAGAGTGAATCTGGGTGAGTTTATTTCATTGTGCAACCTGGGACTGAAACACCGGGGCCTCTTGCCCAAGCTAGCCCATGTCCCTGGTCAAGCAGGGGAAGGCAGCGTTTCCTACCAGAGCAGCACCAGCTCACACACAGCTAATGTCACCCACCTTCCTGCAAAATCCTCCAAGGCTGCTGCAGTGCCATGGCATACACTGCAGGGAGCCTGGCCTGCCTGCTGCACCTACCCTCAGCACCCCTGGGCGCAGCCTTGGTGGCTCTACAGACCTGCCCCCTCAGAAGGGTGGCTTTCCACCCCCCTCCAGCCCCCCCTGCCCTTCCCCTGTGCTGCAAAGTCCCAGGGTATGGGTATCCTGCACACCCATTTCACCTCTTCACCTCCATCATTGTGGCTTTCTGCTTTTGGTGATTTTGTTGGGTGGGGTTTTTTTTGTTTTTTTTTTTTTTTTTGTTTGTTTGGTTGGTTTTTTTTTCCCCCACTGGCCTTAGGAAAGCTTTGGGACACAAAGAAGCACTGAGCATCATTTTACAGAGGCACCACCAGAGCCCAACAGTGAGGCCTTAACAAGACATGAAGGGAGGGAGTGGGTGGCCAAGCCCCAGGGGCTCCTCTGCCCTGCATTATCTCCAGTGGGATGAGAAAAGAGAGCATGAGTTGAAAGAAAAGCACAAAAAAGCGAAGACTTTAAGAAAACTGAGGCTCTCCAGAATCTCAATGGGCCTGACAGCAGTGGGGAAGTGACGCGCGAATAGCAGTATGCACTCAGGTGAGAAACTGGTGTGTGTGTGGGGGGGTGTCCCCCAAAAAAGTGCATTGGCTCCCACCAGACTATGACTCCCCAAGGGCAGGGAATGTGGCTAGTGTGGGCTCTGCCCCATGACCGCCCAGCCCGCTGTGCTGGTGATTGCCCAGCACCCTCTGTGCTGAGTTTTGGAGTGACGTGGGTCGAGTGGCTGCGGCTCCTGCTCCACACAAGAGCTGGTGGCACTTTGGGGACAGAGGCTCTTCTGCTGGTGTGCACACAGGGCTCTCCCACCCATCGCTCGTGGAGCTGACGTTGCGCCATGAGAGCAGGGAACTCCCAAAGCTGCAGGGTGGCTCTTTAGGACCTCCTTAGTCCCCAAGAAGGGTCCAAACCACCCAGATTGGTGACAGCTGATGGGTTAATGTCACAGCTCATTCCCAGGCAAGCCCTGTTACCTCCCTGTGCCATACTGGTAAGGTTAATGGCAGTAGGACGCACACAGATCCCCCTGTGCCTGTGAAGCACCAAATACAGCCCGGGCACGAGGTCCCAGACCCCACATGGGAACTTCCCTAAAGGCTGTGACAAACCAGCTAAGGAAGGAAGCTTGTTTTCCAGCATAGAGTATTTCTGAGAGCTCTACCCCTGGGTGAAATTGGACTGAAAGCAGCTATTGTGGGTGGCCAGGCATGGCTGCGGTCCCCGAGGAAGGCGGGCTGGCACCAGGCAGCCCCGGCTGCTGACCCCAGCAGGGCTCACGGGGAGCCCGGGGCGGGCGGCTGCCACCAAACCCCACAGCCCCCGAGCAGGTCACCAGGCACTCACACTCAGCAGGGAAGGAGCCCGCTGCAACCTCAGTCCAGACACCTCGGGATGTGACACCTCAAGTGCTGTGTCCTCGTCACGACACCTCAGACTAGTGCTCAGCGATGCCAGGGGAGTGGGTCTCACTCAGGGCAGTGGTTTACATACTGCAAACCCTGGGGCTGTAACACAAACCCCAGGGCTGGAACACAAAAGGACAAACCCGGGCTGCAGATGCCTGGTACTTGGTCAAAAATGCTGCAGAGGACATTTCAGCAGAGGACACCGTTTCTCCCTCAGCCAGCTGAATGCATCCTCAGGTGAGCATGGAAGAGGAAGGCAAAGCCAGGATGAGCGCGCAGGCAGCTCAGCCTTGCTGTGGCTCTGATCCCCGATTCCCTGGGCACAGGGGTGAACACTTGGTGCTTGGGCACCCTGCAGAAGTAGCTTCCTCCATCATCTACCTCCACTGGCTCCTTGCTCATATGGTTTTCCCCACTGGCCCTTACACCTGGCTCCCCATGCGCTGGGCTTTGCTCATCCCCCAGTGCCCCAGCAGCATGTCCAGCTGTGCCATGGCTGCACTTGGCAATATCCATTCCTCCCTCCATGCTACCCTGCAATCCAGCCCTGGGGCATTTTACTTACCTCTTCTTTCCTTCCTTCTCCTCCAAAAAGCTTAAAGTACTTTTAACTGCCATGGTATTTTTTTGCAAAGCCATACAATTATTCTTGGTTCCTGCCAGCTGCTTTTCATACCCCCTCTTGCTCCCCCCTCCTTTTTTTTCTGGAAGGTGAGCCCTGCAGATCCATCACTCCCTGGTCTTCTAGCCCTGAGCACCCCAATTTCTCTGTGCATCCTGCCCTCAGGAGCTGCTCCAACAGGGAGGGGTTTCTTTCCCCTTTTGGGAACTCCACAACCCACAGATGTTTGCAATGAGCCTTTGCAAAACAAGACGGGGTTTTTATTAGTCAACGGAGATGAAAAATTTTCAGCTCCATGCAGTTCCAAAGAGCTCACACCCGTGTCCATTTTGGTGGCATTCATCCTGCATCCCTGGTGCTCCCCCCCACCTCAGATCACAGCCTTCATCCCGCATGGGGCAGTGGCATGGCCAGCCATGCTCTGGCCCCCCGGTGCTGCCTTGCAGGCTCTGCCATGCTTCTGCCAGCCAGCAGTGCTGAAAACCACAATCCTGCCGTTTCCAGTGCCTCACCAGAAAAACTGTCCATCCACTTGGCAGCTGGGAGCACCCCAGGCACTCACTGCCTGGGAGACTCCTAAATTTTCCTCTGTCCCAGAAAAACAAATCGTGTCTTTAGTCGCAGGGTGGGAGAGGGGACAAGCTTGTTTTTCCCCCTCTGGATTTCGACAGCTGCTGCAGATGAGCCAGGACACAGCCAATTCTTCAGCTGCCTCTGAGGTGGAGGTTGATGGGGGTTTTGCCTCCTCCCTCAGTGGTCATATTATTTCTCTGGGATTTTCCAGTTGCTTAAGCTCATCTTTGAGCAGCCCAGCAGTCCCTCATGCTACTTCTCTTTGGATTCCTCCCCCCGCCTTGCTGCCTGCTTCTTCATGGGCCTGGGGTGAAACGCCTGGAGGAAGGACAGATGATCCAGCTGCAAGACCTGGGAAGCTGGCCAACCTGCTTGCCTCCGTGCTGGCTGAGACCTGACGCAGCTCAGCTCATCAGAGATGCTGCAGAGGCGCAAAAACTTTTCCTGGACAGGAGGGAAACTGAGTTGACAGAAAGGGTCTTGCTTTGCTATGCAGACAAGCGAAGCTGGGGCTGGGACAGGAGCAATCTTTCCAGCCGTGGGGCTCAGTGAGTACCTGGGGACACCAGTACGCCCGAGGGCTGGCAGCCCACCTTGCCAAGCCGCTTCCTGCAGCGCCCAAATCCTCTGCCCAGCCCCAGAGCCAAGGAGCCGCGTTCTGCCCCCTTCCCACACTGGAAGGATGCTCCGGGAGACAATTTCTGATGGCCCCTAGCCTGGCTCCTTTCTCCTTGGGTCTGCTCTGTCCTTTAACTTCACCAGGATCTCCCCTAAACCGGGGTTTCCTGAGACACCAGCAAAATCCAGCTGGCAGCCAGCCAGGCTGAGGCATGGCTGCAAAGGTGCCTTTTCCTGAACGCCGTGCGCTGAGCAGGGTGCTGCAAGTCCCAAATGTCAGGTGAGAGATGGTCAGAGCTGTCGAGTTGATTGGGCTGGGCGACCCAGACGCGAGGCTGACAGCTGTCAATCAGCCCAGCAGGTCCCAGTCATCCCCAGCTGAATCCCTCTGCTGTCACCCTCCAGGCAATCCCCACCTGAAGCTGGGATTGTGAAAGGGCTTTCCTGTTACCAGGCCCCTGCTCCCAGCAGAGAGAAGCAGCCTTTTAAGAGCAGGAGGAGCGCAGGGAAGGCTGGCAGAGCTCCCTGCCCCTCTCAGCTGGCTGGACAGGGGCTCCCATTTCCTTCCCTGGATCAACAAAGAGCACCAGAGGCTTGTGAAAGGGGTGATTCAGCAAAAGAGGATGAGAGGAGAAGCAGAAAGAGCAAGTCAGCACAGCTGGATGGGGTGAAAGTCCCATCCCATGAAAGCCATGGGAAGCAAGGCTCACGTGTCCTGCTCCCTCTGGGATGGGGACAATTCCTGGAGGTCCAGCCACTCCGAGGAGCCTGGAGTACAACAGGAAAACAGTGGTGTTGGATTATTTTTTTTTTCTTTCCCATTCCCAGCAAGATCAGGTCAGCCTGGCCTGGCATGTGATGGAGTGGGTGGGAAAGCCATTTTGCATGAAGAAGAGGAAATGCCATCCTCAGTTTCCAATCACAAGCACTGAAAAAGCTGAATTATGGCCACAGGACTGGTTGAAAACTATCCGTTCTGGCATATAAGCATGCTCTGCTGATTTGGCTCCTAGTTTCTGACCTGTTAAAAGTTCACATTTCTTCCGTAAACACAAAGGGTTCGAGCTTACTTAAAAAGAAAAACCAGAAGGCTGCAATTCCCACGCAGTCGTGTGGCTCCAAGAGCCAGGGCTTGCAGAGGAGCCCAGCCACGCTCCAAACCCAGGAGAGCCGACAGCCCTGAGCACCAAACGGTCCCAAAAAATGAAGTGTCTGAACTTGCGATGAGCCGAGAGCCCTTAGCTTCTTTTGTCCCAGCTGCTGATAATCCAGCCAGGACCCACGCTTTAAAGCCAACAGCTTTAGATCAGCGACATCATATTTACATCAATGTAACCGTGAGCAGAGTCCGACCATTAGCTCTGAATCCAGGAAAAGCAGGATGACGTGCGCATTCAGGCAGCTGGAAAATCTTTTATCTTTTGTCCAAAGCTGGTGTCTTATTTCAAGACAGACAACGTTTCCAAGCCACACTTTTTTTTTTTTACAAAAAAAAAAAAAAAAAAAAAAAGCTGGTGTTCTGTTTGATCCCCGACCTGCTCAATAAGCATGCTATCGTTAAATGCTGCCAAAGCCCTCGGGGTGCAGCGGCTGGCCACCCCACGAGCACCTCTGCAGCCTGGGGAGCTCTGCAGCCGCCCCCCCCCGACCCGCAGCAGCCCCCGTCCTGCACCCGGCGGCACGGACTCACCCCACGGGGGGCCATCGGCCGGGAGTGGGAAGGGGCCAGGTGCTCCCAGCCACCCGCGAATCGCCGTGGGCACAAGGCGCGGAGCTGCCCAAGGCCGGGTGGGTTTTCCTTGGCACCACCGGCTGAGCCTGCGCGGCACACGCGTGGCCCGTCACCCTTCCGGCAGCCCCACGGGCGCGCCGACAGCGGGTCACACGGCCCCCGCAGAGCCGGTTCAGCTCCCGAAGCCGGCAGGAGCTGGGGCACAGCGCTGCGCCGGGGCACCGGAGGGTTTGGGGAGCAGCACCCACGCATCCCCCCCCAACCCCACGAACACGCGGGTGCCGGGCGCACGCGCCCCCCCCACCGCGCCCGCTACCCGCCGCGCGCAAGCGCGCCGCCCCGCCCCGCTCCGGCTCCGCTGACGTCACCCCTTCACCCCGCCTCTTCCCGCCCTGGCGATGGAGCCTGGCTAATGCCGGTGTGTGTCGCGCCCGCCCGCCCCGCGCTCCCCCCCCCCGCCCCCCCCCCCCCCCCCGATGCCTGGGCTCGGCGGAGCCCGCCCGCCCGCCCGCCCGCCCCGCCCGCCCCGCGCTCGCCGCCGGGGCCGGGGCCTCCGCCGGACCGCGCCGAATCGCCACGGCGGCCCGGGGACCTGTCGCGGGTGAGTGCTGAGCGCCCGGCGCGGAGGGGCGGCTCCCTCGCCTCGCCGCCGCCGTCCCGCCCGCACCCGCTGCCCCCGGGGACCGCAGACACCCCCTACCCCCCCCCCCCCCACACACACACACAACCCGGGCAGGTGCGGGGGGCCGGGCCGCGGGCCCCCACTCGGGGGTCGGAACACGCGTGTCCTTCCGCCGCCGCCCCGGAGCGCCCAGCCCTGCCGCGGGCCGGGGAGCCGGCGGGCTGTGCTGCCCGTTGCGGCGAGCGGCTCGTCAGCAATTACGATTTAAATTAAAATAAATGGAATTAAAAATCAGCCGCCCGGCCCGCTCTGTGGGAGCTCCGCGTGAGTGCTTGGCTGCGCGGAGCTGCCCTGGACTCGGCTACCTCTCCCCTGGGACGGTCTGCGTTGTGCTCTTTTTTTTCTTTTTTTTTTTTTTTTTTTTCTTTAGTCTTTAGAGGGAGAAAAGTCTTTTTTTTCCAGCCCTCGCTGGCTCCTTGCTTCTGGAACTGAGGGGTGGCTGATCCCACTCGTGTAGCAGTTGGGGCTTAAGAGGGTTTGGTCACTGGTGGGGGGCATTTTGTGGCTCCCGGTGACGGGTTTAACGTGTCTGGCCTTGGGACAAACTGGGATGCGAGCAGGCGGCATCTCCATCTTCACACAGGTAGGAAAACGGTGCTGCTGTTAAGTGACATGCCCGAGGCCGCGTGGGAAATCTGTGGCAGAGCTGGGGCTAAACCCCAGGTCGCTCTCTCCCGATTTCCCACTCGGTGCTTTCCTCGCCTGCCTGGGGACAGTGGTTTAACCTCACAGCCTCGGGCTGCTGGGGTAAAGTCCTGCCTGGGTTGTGCCAGCTCCTGATCGGGGCTTCTGCGGTGGCAGCCGGCCCGGGGCCAGGTGCCAGCGGCCTGAGGCCTTTCCGCTCCGAGCGACGGATTTGGGGAGCGGGGACGTTTTGGAAAGGGGGGTGCGGGTCCAAGGTGGAGAGCGGGCATCGTGTTTGCTTGGATGGCTGGTGTGTCCGAGAAGTGACTACGCAGCTTGTGCTCGGGGCTTTAAACTCTGTCCCCTGGTTCGGGGCATGCTTAGTCTGTGCCCTCAAAACTCAAGCAATGAGGTTTTTCCAAGGGGTCCTTTTTCTATTCTGGTTACGAGATGGGAAACTTTTGGGGGAGAGGTAGGTGATGGGGGTGAGGTAGGTAATGTGTGTTGTTAGGCTGATGGATGTACCTGGAAAAAAAAAAAAAATACAAGCCCTTCTTGAGCCGTGTTTTCCCATTTCTGCTCCCCTCAGAGCAGGCTCTACTCTCACCCACTGTGGGGGGGTGGCTCTGGCCACGCAGGGGGGGTTTCGCTGCTCTTTTCCCTTCGCCTCCTGTCTGCCATCCCCAACCAAGGATTGCGGTGTCCTGGGGAACAATCCTCCACGGATAGGAAGCCAGAAGTTTACTTCATTATCTGGAACAGCTTATTTTAAACTAATTTCTCTTTAAGAGATGAGAAGGAGATTAAAAAAACCTCAGAAGATCAGAATAATTTTATTTACTGTAGAAGAAAACAGCAATTTAATGATAACTTCTATTAACTAGGTTGGTTCCATGACCTTGATGTATTTTACAATTTGGGATGCGTAGCCGAGAAGAGGGAGCAAACTGTTCCAGTCTGTTTATTGTTTTCCCTTAGTTCATCTCACTAACTCACAGAGTGCAAATGCCCACACAGTTTTGGAGCCCTGACCCACCTTTGGGGGTGGGAAAGAGGAGGCTGTTGGATTGCATTCTGCTTCAGATACAGCCTGATCTGTAGCTTGTGTTAATTATATTATAGATGGGTTGGGGTTTAGCATAGGTTTTTCTGATGGGGCTCAGCCTCTGCAATTCCTGCTACCGTAAGAAAGCCGTCGTAACTTGAAGCCCCAGAGTCACTCGTGGGAGCACATCTCTATCAATAAAACCCCTTGTTGCAAAGCCAAGCAAAACCAGCCCCGTGGGGGCTGCTGGCTGTGTTGGGGAGGTGCAGGGACGGGCGCAGGCAGTGCTGACAGCCTGGAACAGGGACACCTGAGGTAGGTGAGCTGGGCTGGGGGTGGGACCCGGCCGGGTTATCGCTGGGGACAGATTTAAACAGCAGCGTGGCTCTGGTTCTCCGTTGCGCGAATGTGTCCCCTCGCTTTGCAGGAAGGTTTTTCTTCTGTTGAGACCTCCTCTTCTTCCCCTCCAAAAATGTGGTGCCCATGTGTATGCGAGCTTTATCATCTGTCTCGGTTACTATGGTGTTACTATGTAAAAACAGCTCGTCTCGTAGCTCCTGGAATTATCTACAACTTGGGTTTACGGTCCAACCCGGGGATGCGGGTCTGCGTCCGTCCCTTGTCCAGCTTTCCCCCGTTTTTGTGGTGGGACGGGTCGGGAGCATCGTTTGCAGGGCCCGGTGGTGGCTCGGTGCCCTGGGAGCCCTCTCCGGGTTACCGGGCACGAGGAGCCCGCGGCTCCGTGCGAGGCTGTCGCCTCGGTGCGTCTCGTGCGGTGTCCGACTGTGGGGCCGTGTCCTGGAACACCCACTCGTGTTCATCCCCTCCACAGACCCGGCCGCCTGCGCCCTGCCAAATGCAGGCAGGGCGTTAGCTGCCCCAGAAAACTGTTGGGAGTGGAAACAAATAACTGAGGGTTTGAGGAAATGTGTGCAAACAAAAGATGGGAGCAGACATCCCTTGCCCTCCACCCCCATGCCACTGTCCAGCTCAGCCCCCCCCAGTTTGTGCAAGCAAACCCCCATGGGCTGCCTTGTTGCTGCCTGCTTTGCTGCAGCGGGTCCCTTGCTTCCCATCTCCTGATTTTTTTTTTTTTTTCCTTTCTGTCTTTTCCACCTGATTTGCATGTAAAAAAGTGTGAGGGAGATTCATCCAATGGAGAGGTCCTTGGTTTGCTCATGTTTAATGTAAGTTATGATCACCCTTGTTCTTGCAGGGAGCTGATGTGGCCCTGAAAAAGAGGGACTTGTTCAGGAAAACAGGAGTCCAGAGCCAGGTCCAAGTTCCCCCGACCCTGCTTGTCCTAAGAATGATTCTCCCTGTGCAGACTTTGAGGTGTCTCTCTCTTTGTGTTAGTCATCCTGGGCTCCTATTTATTTATGTTTGCAACTGAGGCATCTGTTCCAGGTGGAATGAGTCTAGTCCTGCTACAGAGGCTCATTTGGAGAAGATCCTGCTTGCTGGTGCTTGGATGGTTTTTGTGGTGAAGGTCTGCAGTGTCTCACTCTTGCAGCTGTGATGGCTTTTTGTTGAGTAGGAGAGGGGTAATGTTTCTAATTAAAAAGAAAAAAAAAACAAGTTTTGTGCTTCTCCCCTTTGTTTGTTTGGTTTTTCTCTCTTTTTTTTTTTTTTTTTTTTTTCCCCTGAACAAATGTTCTAAATAACAATGCTTAAAATGCAAATGGAGTGACTTTGCGTGAAGTGAAGTCACTCGAGAAGCTCTGGTCGGATGAGGATTGCGGTGGAGTTAGAGGAGCTGGTGATGACACATGGCACAAGAGCAGAGCCGAAGCGGTTGGGTTGTCACCAGATACACTCACAGCCATTGCAGCCGTGGCTCGTCTCTGTGTGGAGCATGTTCTCATGTGTTTCAAAGACTGTGGTTTCTCTTTCCTCTCCCCTTTTAGAGGGACACAGTGCGAGGGTACCTTCTGTTTTTTCTACGTGTATGCTAGGGTGATGTTTAACTGAACTCCTCTTTTGTCTGCATGCGGTTCACTCCTTATTCCTACTTTATTGTTATTTTTAGAAATAGAAAAAATGGAGAATGAGCCTTCTAAACTGTGTGTTCAATTGCAGTGATGGCTTTTGTGATGTTCCTCCTGCTGAAGGCGAGCGCTGCCCTCACCGCTCCAGACAGGCCCCCCATGTGTTTTAGCATTTGCTTGGGGAAAAAAATGAAATAAAAAAAGCATGGTGTTAAGGTTGCAAAAGTTTCCAAGATAGCTCCACCCAAATGCTTTTGCCCAGTAATGCTCAGAAAATCCAATCTGGGTGATGGGGCTTCACTGCCTGCTGTGCCGCTGGGCTGCTCAAGGGGAAAGGGAAGAGCTTTTTGGGTTTTTTCTTCTAATACAGAGATGCTTGAGAGGGCCATGTCAAGAATAGGGTGGGGAATGAACCCTGAAATTTGTTTGTCAGTGTCGTTAATAGAGCCTGGGTAGGACAAGTTTAAATAACGAGCACTTAAAAATTCACTGAGACAAGAGGCAGATGAATCAGTTGAAAGGGGATTCCAGGACGGGAGTTGGTTCTCTGCTATTTGTGTTGGTGTCTTTTAACTCTTCTTCTCTTGAATAGTTGTCTTGAGGTTGTTTTCAGGACTTTTTGTCCTACAGGTAGAAAGGGAATCAGTTTGCTCCCATGAGGATAAGACAGGAGCTTGGTGTGCAGGATGCTCGTGTGTGCTCTGCTCTTGTGCTTCAATAAATAAAGAGTTCTTCATGAAACTTATAAAAACTTCTCTTTTGGAAATAGGACAAGCAAATATTTATCTCCCTAAAGTGTCATGCTAGTATTGCATAAATACTTGAATGGATAGTAATTTTATTTTTCTCTGCTTTGTTTCTTTTTCAGCATATTCAATGCTTTTTCCAGTGGTGTAGAAACACACACATTAATAATTGTATGTAATCAGTCCTGTCTGTTTCTCTTCCATCTGGAAGTTTGTGCATCTCCTATGGACTCGTGCTCTACAGTGCTGTAAATCAGAAGCCATGACACATTTTTCTTTATATCCAGGTGCATATCAGAAAGCAGGGTGGGTATTTTTTGTTCTGCAGAGGAGTTCAGGTCAGTGGTGGGGTCAACTGCCTAAATCAATTTGAAAACAAAACTCACAGAATACATCAAATCTTAACAAAGATTAAAAATCTTTGTTAATCTTAAAAAATCTTAACTTCACTTTCCTGTCCTGCAGCCCCAGTCATGATGATGTTGCTGGTGTCCCTCTGGAAAGTCCAATGGTTGGGTTGTCCCACAGGTGGAGAGTGTGGTTACTGCTGAAAGCTTGTGCCCTGCTGCTTTGTTCTTCTCTCTTCCACAAATAATCAGGAATCAGTTGGTGTCTGTCTGTCTTCAGAGGGATTGAAAGTTCTTGTCTGCTCTTGTCTCCTTAAATTAAACTCTTTAGTCTTACTATTTTAAAAGTTAGGCTTGAGGTCTTCAATACTTGAACCTGTAGCTTTTTATCTCCAGATCTCCTCAGCACAGGAGTAGCAAGGGTCTTTGCTGTAGCACACCAGAGTGCTTGGAGTATATTGTATGTAAGAGGACATTCGAGATGAGATTGTCTTGGGTGCTTTTTGATGTGTAGCATATTTCATGAACTGATGTCTTGGGTCTCTGCATTAAGGATCCAATGATATCAGTGGCTCCTTGTGAAGCCTCATCCAGGCTGCAATGGCTGGAGACCTTCCTGGTGGCTCCAGGTCCTGTCTTAGGGCACTGGTAGCACATTAGCTCATGTGCTAGGCTTTTTCTTGCAGTCTGTGTCATGCCTTTTGGCTCTGGTCAACCCTGTAGAGATGGTCACCTCTAAACCAGCACCTTGAGCATGGTGCTCAGTGGCTTTGGAGACCTTGATGGGTTGGATGTGGCACCAACGGGGCTTCTTGATATGTGGATTTTTTGCAGCCCTGGCAAGATGGGTGTGTTTACTCTTTGCATTAAGGTTAATTGGGTCTTATGTGTGTTCCTACTTGTAGGGTGGTCCTCAGAGGCAATTCATCCTGAAATGTGTGCAGGTGGTTATTTGAGCCTGTTGTGTTGTGCTTTGGTTTGTTAAGCAGTATATAAATACGGACTCCTCTTCTGAAATGTATCCTGTTCTTTCTTTGCTAGGAGTCATTTCCATGTTGGAAAATACTTGAGACAAAAGGAGTGTCTCTCTTTTATAGAGGCAGAACTAATTTAAAATAAAAATCTGGGCAACCCCCCCCTCAGTTGCGCTAGCAGAGGGGAAGCAGACTTGTGGTCTGGACTCAGAGCAAGCAAATGAATCTGAATATTTCATTAAGACCATAATCCACCTGTTAGGCTCTGCTCCTCCGGTTGTGTGTGTACCCTGAAGTGCAGCGGATGTTTTAAATAGCAGCCTGTGCTCCCTGCTCCCATGTCTGGCATTTTCATGCTGCTTTACAGGCAGGAAAGATGGAGACCAAGGGTGATGTAGCAACCATTGAAAGTTTGCAGGTCCTTTGTTCTTAGCTTTTTTCCCCGCCCTGCAGTCAATGTCTGTCTCAGTGACATGGTGGTGTCCTGCTCACCCAGCCTGGGTTGGTGGTGCTGAGCTGTGTTTGCTCTGCCACGTGCTGGCACCGTTTCCGGAGGTTGGAGATTTGGCTGTGGCAATCATGGCACTGCTTATAAAAGCACTAGAAATTAAGATGCTTTGGAGGAAGCATCTTTGGAGCCAGTATACTGGCGGTTAATTGTGCAAAAACCCTCCCCAGTGAATAGTCATTGCTGTGCCCAGTGTCCAGCTGGACCTAACCCTTTCCCAATCTCCATGCTCTCCTGTTTTTGTCAGCATCCTCTTCTTGCTGGTCTGCATGTCCGGATCACAGCAAGCCCCCGATCCCATTCTGCCTTAATTCAGGAGTGCTGGCCCCACCGCCCCACAGCCCTTAGGAGGTTGGTGCTTTCCCTGGGCAGACGTCCACATCTCTGCGTGCCACCCACGGGGACCCTGCTTCTCAGACGATGCTCTCCCCAGCATCCCGCCTGGAGCTGGGCTCCTCTCACTGGGCTAAACTGGGGGCTCTGGGGGTGCCTCTGGCTGCAAAGTAAGCCTCACCACGAGCAACCCTGGTACCCTGCCTAGCCTCACTGCCAGTCCATGCCACTGCTTCATCATGGCTATTCTTTAGGCGTGATTTTTTTTTATTATTTATTTATTGTGGTTTTCAACAGGACGGTTGGAGCTCAGAGGATGGAGGTGAGAAGGTGCCCTTGCTTTCAGGGGTAACCACACCAAATAAACAGCGCTGCAACTCAAACATGAATTCCCTTGTGTGCTCAAAGCCCTGCTGTTGACAGCACTGGCCTATATGCTTGCCTAGGTGAAACGAGGTGGTAAATAGTATTTGAGATTCATGTAGCAAAATTACGGATTTCTCTGCCAGGTACCTTCAAAAGAGGGTCTCCACCAGGGACCTGCGCTTAGCTGGTAGACCTGATAGCTGGAGAACCCGGTCCTTGCCAGTGGGTGGTGTGGGCACGTGTTGCTCTGTCCCTCTCGCTCTTCTGGGGTGAAGATGAAGCCACCCGAGCCCATCAGAGCTGCTGCTGAGGCAGGGGCCATGATGGGACACGTCTGCCATCACCACCTCTGCTCCCCGCTCGGGCAAACCCCGGTTCTTACCTCAGCACGGGAGTTTTGGCACTGCTGGAGTCCTGGGCTTGGAAATGGGGGCTTATTTACCCATGCGTGGGGAGGTCTCCCTTTTTAATTACAAATGTTGGCCAAGGGGAAAAGGGTACGGTTGGTGTGAGGCGGTGGAGGATGGGGTGAACAACAGAGGTATTGATGAAAGTGGAAGCATTGCATTGCCTTCCCATAATGTCTCCTCTGAGGTGTCATTGCTGCTCTGCCCCTTAACACTCGGAAGCGCTGCCTTGTGCATCTGTTCTGCTGGGATA
The DNA here is from genome assembly GCF_018691265.1 of Tyto alba. Classification (NCBI taxonomy): domain Eukaryota; kingdom Metazoa; phylum Chordata; class Aves; order Strigiformes; family Tytonidae; genus Tyto; species Tyto alba. The sequence goes on along the minus strand of NW_024881308.1, from coordinate 6,241,743 downwards.
GAGTTTGTCAGGTCCTTGTAGGCATGAGACTTGGAAGAAAATTAAAAAAAAATATGTTGAATTTAAAATGTCATTGATTTCTTTCTTTATTTTTTTTTGGTATTTTTCTTCTAATTTAATGAATTCCCTACTGTGCTGTAAATTCCAAATGTGAATGGGAAACAATCCCACCAGTACAATAATTAGCATGTAACCAGCAGATGAAGAAAACCCAAACTGCTGAGCTGATTGGTGAATGCTGACTATTTTCCGAATTAATTTCAATAATCACATCTCCCATTAAAAAGAAGACAGGGCGGGGAGGAAGTCTTAAATTTTCCTCAAGCTCAATGTAGTGAAAAATGGTATGTGCAATGAAAAATGCAGTGTAGCTGTTCTCCATGTGATTATAAAAAAGAAATGAGGGAGGTTCTTGAAACAGAATTGTAAGTACAAAGTATTGCTAATTTTGCAACCAGGAAGCATAATTCCAGTTGCTTCTGGGGGGTGGGGAATAGAAATTGTAAGTCAAATGTCCATAATTTTATGAATGTATGTGACAGTAAATAGTCTACTGGAAGAAGACATTCCGTTGCAGTGGTGCTTTGCTGCAGAATGCAAAAATAAGTCCACTGGAGGCCATTAATAGTGAAATTTGTTTCTGTGTTTACCATGCAGCCATCCAGCTCACGAATATTTTGTTGTTGTGCTTTGAAAGGATGGATGGAAATCAGCATTTGGGAAGCGGTGATTTCAAATCATCCGGGAGCTGGGCACCCTCTTACCACGGGGATTTGTGGCTGTTTACTGCCCTGCTTGGTTTTTTTTTTTGGCCCATTCTGCCCCAAAGGTGGGTGATCAGAGAAATCCTCTCTTTGTCTTGATGCCTTCATGGTGTCATGTCCAGACAGCACCAGGAAAGATTGCCTCTGCGGAGCTGTACCTGGCAGCTGGTGTAATGCAGCACCTGAATTTACATTCAGTATTAGCAGAGATGATTTAATTTCCTATTGGTGGTTTTCCCCTCCTAGAGCAGCCTTGGTCATCCTGGCCATGGCCACCTCACCCTCAGGACTTATTTTCCAACAGCAAAGCACAGGCGATGCTGCTACCAGGTGTTGAACCAGAGCATCACTTCAGAGATGCTGTTTTATTCCAGTTTAAACTTTATTTTAGCAACATTTGCTAAGTTGTGATATAGCTCAGTGCTTGTAGGCCTGAAAATATTTCATTTAGAAATGCAGGGGATGGTCTGTGGAAACCCCAGCCCTACAGTTGCTGCTGTTAGTGTACCATGGTGTGCTGCAAAGGCAAGAAATCCCAGTGTGTTTGATGGAACAACCTTTTTATTAAGCTGTTTGCAGGATTAGGGCAATTGAAGGTGCGTGTGATGTGAAATGCTCACTCTGGCATCAAGCCAGTGATCTGATGTGTCCCCTGTTTTTGGTGTGGGGAATGAGAGTTGCCTGGGGTCACCCTGTGGTGTGACAGCCAGGAGGGAGACCAGGTCCCAGTGAGCATCCCTGGCATGTGGCTCTCCGGTCCTCTCCCTCCCAAAGGCTCAGGATATGGTGATACTGTCTGATGTTATTTAAAAAAAAAAAAAAAAAAAAAAAAGTCAGGCCAATCCAAGTGCTTTGAAACAGTATTTATTATTTTATAAATTCAAGCCCAGCGCTCTGTGGGAAGGTATGCAAGCGGATCACTACGGTATTCTCTTTGCATATTTTCCTAATGTTAGAGGCAGTCTCAAAGAAGTATTGCATTGTTTCATTTCCCCTCCACACTTCATGTTTTTCTAAAAATAAAAGCTAATGTCAACAATCCTACAATAACGAATGAGTGAACATGCACGTCCTGCACCTGATTAATTTTTTTTTTTGGTGAAAAGCAAGATTTAGCTGGTAATCACATTATGAGCTATGGGTAAAAATGTATCTTTTAAACCACCTTACTGATGGCTTTTACTTTTTTACCTTTTAAAAACGCCATTAATCAAGTTAGAGGCTGAAAATACTCTCGCAAACAGGAGACCAAGAAAAGTCACTTGAGGTGAGTAAACAAGTTGGCTTTTTTTTTTTTTTTTGTGAAAGCCAAGAAAATGGCTTGCTGCCGTTATGTGTGTTAAGGGTACCTTAAATACAGAGTCTCCTTCAGTGCTGACAGGCATCCCAAACACCTTTTATAATAAATCTCTAATTATAGCTTAGTGACTCCATAGGTTCTCTGGATCAGCTTGGGAATACTGCACCAAAAACCAGGGAGAATATTTATATTTTCTGCAACTAATGAGTGAACCAGATTTAGAGCTGGACCTGGTGAGCATGGTACATAGTGATGTATTTATAGAGTATTATAGAGTTGTGCTTGCTGCTGCATGGTACAGCTTTGGGGCTAAACTCTGCATTTTGGGAAATACTTCCTGAGTGCAATGGTGTGGATTCCTGAATCCAGACCCCAGCTGAGCTGGTTGGAAAAGGGTTCGGCTGGTGGCCAGCTCCTGCAGCCCATCACTATCTCCTGCTGTCTGACACTTGGATTAAAGCCCAGCACTCAGAACCAGGGACTTCAGTGAAAATCTCAGCTTTTTAAAGTAAAAAAAAAAAAAACAAAAAAAAAAAAAACAAACCTACAGAGCTTCGCAGTTATGGAGAAAAGCTGGAAAATGGGAGTTCTGGGGCAGAGATGGATAGGGAAATGCCTTCCTCTCACCGCCCTGTGCTAGCCTGATTATTTCCCAGTATCCCAGACCAGGAGCTGGTGCCGTGGTGTTCGGTGCTTGACTTACTGTTTCAGAAGTTGGCATGGCTAATACTGGCAAGTTGATTCTTTTCTCCTCCGTTTATTTATTTCTTCCCCCCTTCATTTTAATACCGTCTCCTGGGAGATTCCAGCTGAAATCTATTCATTGCTGAGATGTTTCTTTTCCCTCGTGCTCTGGATGCCGGGTCTGGTTTGACTGTGGTTTGTTTCTGGTGTGGAAGGGAAGAGCAGCAGGACAGAAGAGCTGTGCTTGCCGTTGGGTGTGCGTGCATACATCCCTGCAAAGATACCCTATAGGTGTTACACGCTTGCGGGCTCAGCCCCTCTTCTACAGAAACAGCAAAGCTCTCTGTCCATGCCACCGGGGCTTGCGCTCCTCCGTTGTGACCTGCTCACCCCCGGGGCTTTGATGGACCTGCCTCGCTGCGCTGCTGAGTCAGCGTGGGGTCTTATTTCCGTTAATATTTCCCTTGCAAGCTTAAGTTTGAGGTTTGTGAGTCAGCTGGTCTGATCTGATGGTCAGGGATAACAGTGGACAGCTTTCTGCTGGTGCAGAAGCTCTTGGAGAGGTCTGGCACGTGCGAAGGGATACGGAGAGACCGCAAGGACGGGGAGATGTGGGGGGGTAAAGGAGAGGAGAGCAAGACTTCCTGCTTTTTTTTTTTTGGCAGTGTTAAATGGCTAGATCGTGGACACATACCCTGTCTAGGCAAGCAAAACGTCCCAGTTCATCTGAGCTCCAAAGTCAGGCGGGACCTCCGTGGCTCTGCTCCCACCCGTGAGGTTGGGCACTGGCTGAAGAGCGCGGCGGCACTGGGGACGGCCGCTCTCCCCTGCGTTGGCAAAGCGTTTGACCTGAGGGTGCTGCCAGGGCTGAGGTTCACAGCATGGTTCCCCCCAAAATACTCAGAAATCACCAGTGAGACACTGCAAAGTCCTGAAGCTGGACCAAATCAAGTGATGATCCATCAAAGGTTCCTTCTGCTTGGTCATCAGTCCTTGAAAATCTGGATCACGTTACACTCCTGCATGAGAGGTGTTCTCCAGAATTGTGTCTAGACACTTTTTTGTTTCCTTTTTACCTTTGATGAAATCTGAGGTTCTCATGACCCTAAGAGCTGAAGTTTCTCCTAGCTGATGCTCCCAGCAAGAGCATCTTTTCTTTCTCTGGGTATTTTGACGCTCATGATAAAATAGCATGGCTTTGGCAATGCCAGTTTGGGTGCTATTTGTGTGCCAAACCCTGCTGAATACGTCTTTTATCACAGATTTGTAACAGTAGCTGTTGGAGGGGGAGCTTCATGGGAGAAGTGCTTTCAGAAGAATGCTTTTATAAAGGAACAGTGTCCTGCACAAAAAAAAAAAAAAAGTGGCTTGCAGGAATAAAAAAAAAATCCCAAGTCCAACATTTTTCTTGTGTTCATGTTGTAAAATTTGCCCATTAATTTGGGTGAATAAGGTTTTGCTTCCATTTCTAGACAATTTTGTTTGTCATCTTTGTACAAACAAGCACTGTTGTGCTCCAGGCATTTTTTGGGGGAAAAGAAAAAGGCATTAGATTCTGACTAAGAAAGGCTGAAATCCTTGTTTTGTGTAACTCTCCCCAGGCTGAGCCCCAGCCAGGTCCCTGCAGGAGCTGGGATTGGGTCCCAGCTGGCAGTTTGCTCAGACAGAGCTCGTTCGTAGTGGGAAGAGCAAACCGGGAGGACCAAAGATGGGTCCGTTCATCTGTTCCACCTAAAGTAGAAGGAGAGTTTAGGGAGAAGACAAGGCAGTAGGGTTTCTGAGCAGCAAATGTAGTAGTAAGGGAGGATGTATAGTGTCTAGGAGTGTGCTCAGCTCTTCTACCTGCTCTGGTTCCCACTGACCTTCCCGTTGTGTCCCCTGTTGAGTTATGAAGTTTCTAGTCTCTTCAAGAGTTGGGTATTTCTCAATGTCAGAAACATAAAACTTGTCCTCCCGTGCATTTGCCTTGCAATTAAAAATGCTGCTTCTTTAAAATAATATTTTTTTTTTTCATGGGAAGACCTGCTTTAAAGTTACATTGGTGTTTGAAAAGCATTTTGGGTGCTGAGTTACAGCCAACACATAAGGATGCTCTTAATGAGCGTCCCACCCCGAGGAGGAATAGCACAGCACTTTGCTCCATTTTCAGTTTTGGTTTGGATTGTCATACACTGTTCTTAAGTAGCCATTTACTCTCTTTCCCATCTCTTTGGCACAGAAACAAGAGAATAAAACATTAGTAGAGGAGTGTGATTATAATCCTGTAAAAATTGACGGAGGAATTTGGCAGTGGTAACAGCCTGTGAATGTAATACATAATATTTTATTCATTTTTTAAAATTATTAGATTTCAAACTGACAGTTTAAATGACAAATCAACTTAAAAAGATATTATGGACAGTGTAAAAACTGACAGTGTGGTTTTTCTTTGCTAACTGTGGAGTTTGCAAGGTCCGTGCACCACAAAAAAAAATAGGATCCTTTGGTTTTAGCCAAGCTGCATGTGGAAACTGAGAGCGATGAGGTCCCTTGTATTAGTAATTTGTATTATAATAGTATCGTCACTGCTGGCTCCCAGGCTTTTTTATACCTGAGTTAACAGCAGTGCTGCCTGTGCCAGAGTGCTCAGGGGAACTTACTTTTGCTTTTGTTGTCCCCTTGCTCCCATAAAGGGTTTGTGAACAGGAGCAGTAATTGCAGCTGGAAGAGGCTGGAGATCAAGGCAGAGAAACTGTCCACATGTTATTGAACGTACTGACTGTTCAGATACGTTACCCAGCATGGAAGGCAGATCCCAGGGGATTGACAGAGTTCCCCATCCCAGAATGTCCCAGCTCACAGCAGGAGCTGGAGCTAACGATGCAGAACCTTCCAGGCAGTGCAGGAATGGAGCCGCAGCTTCCCACGTCCTGCGGGATGCTGTGGGCTTGGGATTTTTGGGTGAAAGCAAAGCCAGTGCTCTTCGGTTTCAGCTGAACTGGATAATCACACAGATGATCAGAGCCCTGTTAGGTCTTGTATAAAACATGTAACAGAGTGACGATTTCTGCTCTCCAATAATAGACAGTAAAATTTAGATATTTGTGTGCCCTGCGGTCTTCAGAGCGTCCTTGTGGGCAGTGAAATGAAAATGAGAGGAGTGGGAGTCTGCTCTGTTGTCTCCTTTTCTTGGAGCGAGAAGCTGAATATCATTTGCCAAGCTTTAATGCTTGATGCTGCATATACCTCTTTTCTTGAAAATCCAACCTGAATAGGATTTTATTTTTGTAACTCTGCAATAGGAATTCTTAGGTTAATGAGAATATTCCATAATTCGTTCTCTTTGTGATGGAAAAAATTACTAAGGTAGATGTGAATTGGACCATGTCTCTATCTGCTTGTAAATTCTTGGAGATTGGGTATAAAACTCATCTCTCTCTAGCTGAAAATAAACATATGGGGGTAGATAGGTCTGTAGTGCAGAAGGCTGGGGGTAGGTGTCCTCTTCTGGTTGTGGCAGGAGAGAAGAGGATGGCTGGAGGAGGTCCAGAGAGTTGTAATGAGATTGACTGGAGGCATAAAACCACTGGTCTGAACAAACCTGTGTTGTTTGGCTCTAGATAAGAGAAGAGGGAGGGAAGAAATACATCTTCAGGTGCCTAAAAGGGCAGATGTTTGCTTTTTGCATTCACAGTGGATAGGGCAAGAGGTCATGATCCTAATATTGTAGAGAAAAAAGTTCAGATTAAATATTGGGCAATACTTTCCCTAAAAATAACAACTGGATTTGATGGTCTGAACAGCTTGTGGAACATCAGTTGTTGAAAGATGAAGATGCCTTGGAAATATTTTTCTAATATTTCTTGATGGTCATTCTTGCATGATGAAGGTGCAGTTTATTCTCCTGCAAGTGGGAGTTGTCTTGACGCGCTCCTGTGCTCCCCTCCTACAGCACTGGCATGGAGTGGTGAGGCCAGAAAGGGTTGTTTTCAGTCTAAAATAAGCAAGAGATGACAAATGATGTTCTGGGGCTTAATTTTCAGGCACTTAAAAAGATTGAAGTGACTAAAGATAATATAAGTTTGCATGTCTCTCTACAAAAGCAGGTGTTGGCTAGAACTATTTTACGTTCTTTGATTCTAAAATAGAATGTTATAGATGTTAAATTGTATGACTTGCCTCTCTCGATGATATAGCCTTTCCAGGACACTGGTTCCCTTGAGTTGGTAGAGACAGGGAGGGGGCGTGGGTGATGTTGCCTTTAGTATAGCTATTTCTTGTTAAAGAAATATCACTAAAGACAAGTTCCCAGCTCTGCGTAAATAGCAGAAAAATAGAAACAGCCGCTTTAGAGATTCTAAATGGTAGCTTGTCAGTCCTTTAATTGTACCTTGGGAATGGGAACCTTTTTAAAACGGCATCCCACGCGCAGCAGAGCCCGTGGGGCGGGATGGTCTCTGCTGGGCTGTCTCGGGAGGCCCCACGAGGCTGAGCAGCGTCTCCTCCACGCGCATCCTTTGCACGTCAGGACTGTGCTCTGCAGTGTCCTCTCTGCACTCTTTCCTCCAAGAGTCTTACCAAAGATGCCAGTCTGACACCAACTTCCCTTTTTTTTCCTGTAGGGAACAACCGTTTTATAGTCAAGAGTGGGGAGCAGATCTGTGCTGTTGATTTGCAAACAAGGTACAAAATCTTAGGCCGAGTAAGAGAATTAGTTTTTCCTTGGCCGCAGCTGTGCATCACTGCACATCACCTTTTTGTTAGATCCATGAAAATCCAGTCAGGTTTCAAGGTATAAATGAGCTTTTTGTTCTGTGGTAGGTAAGAGAGCATCTTTAATCAACTTCAAGACGCAGTGTGAGAGCTGCTAAATCATAACTTTTGTAAACTGGACTGCGATGCTCGTTGAAGGGAACCAGAAGACTTTTTTTTTTTTATGGGTGTCGGGATGCGGAGTGGCACGGTGAGGAAATTGTGCCGTATTCTTGGCTTTTGGGAAAGAAGGTCCCGTGGACCACAGGAAGGTGCCAATCTCTGCCACAGCTGGGGTCTTGCAAAGTGCCTTCATGCCTGTGCTATTTCCCAGTCCTGGGAACAGCAAGAAAAGGTGAAGCATCCCCAACAGCATCCCCTTTGGGGACCAGCAGGCAGGGGAATTATTTTTGTCTTTTTTCCGGATCATTTTCTTCTTCTTCAGCCCAACCTCTGGTGGGGAAGAGTGCCGAGAGCTGGGCTCAGGGCTGCCTCGCCTGCTTGGGTGACCATCAGGTTGAACCAGGCTTTGGTCTGCGAGGAGGTTTTGTTCTGGGACAGCCTTGTTCTCTCTCCAGCTGTTTGTTTTTTTTTTTTTTTTTTTTTTTTTTTTTTAAAAAAGACAAACCAAAAACCAAGAAGAGAGCTAACAGCTGTTGAATAAATAAATTTAAGGTAGGGTTGCCAGGTGAAAGGAAAACAGAATACACTATATTCTTGAGGCTTTGCAGCAGTTTTGACATTTAAGTGTGTAGCCCCTCAGTGGATCCCTGCACAGAGATGCTGCTGGGAGGCTCGTGTTTCTTCCTCCCTTTTCATGAGCCTGCTGTCCCAGCTGGTTCAGGTGTTACGTTTTTAAATCCCCAGGTATATGAGGATGATTTATTCTCTGTGTTGACTCTCATATTTGGGGAATATACTCTCTGTTCTTGAACTGTTTACAGGGTTAGAGCTGCTCAGTCAAGCTTGATGAAACCATAAGACTTGGAAAGGATGGCAATGGGATGGTAACGATGATCAGAGGCTCTGGCAGCCAGAGGAAATCCCAGGGGCAGAGGGACCCGAGTGTATCGTGGCTATCAGATGCTGGGATTTTAATATCTGAAGGAAGTTAGGAAAAAAAAAGCATGCCTTGGTTGTCCTTGTTGCTATTCCAGTTTCAGTGATAAGCAGCTGACGTGTTTGCAAGCGCTACTCGGAGGAAACCCCAACCCCTGCCCCCTTGCCCTATCTCTCTCCTATATCAATTTACTTGAAGCAGCAACTTCAGGCAATTCAGGGAGGAGCTGCCAGGGTAATAGTGGCTCATGGTGCCAAATTTGCAGGGGGCTTGCTCCATATTTCAGAACAAGGTTTTGGGAAACTCAGATTTTTCTCTGTCTCCAGCTTAAGTTTCTATTTAAACCACCTTTAATTTCAGAAAGCGCGAAGCCACTCAGACTGTTGTGATCAAGGTCACTCTTAATTTAGGTACTCCAAGGATCGCGAAATCTTGTCTGTTAGAATCTTAGCCATATGTTGAATCCCTAAAGGATTGTGTGAATGATATTAAACCTACCATAGCAGAGAGAGCTCATATAATACAGCAAGAGGACCAGTAATGTTATTGAAGGAGGAATGAGAGATAAGCAGCTGGGGCTGTGCTGTTATCACTTCATTTGGGAGACTGTAGTGTTGTGCAAGTTGTTACAGGACATTTACACAAATAACTGGAATAAAAACCCACTCCATCAGCAGTCTAATATTTGTTTCTTATTGTATGTTAAACTTTTTCTGGCGTAGAAAAGGTTGTCACCTGTTATGTCAAGGTCCCAGCATTCAACACTGCGATCTTTCCAAGTGTGTTGAAACCTAATTGGTTCAGAATAAGCCTTCCCTTCATCTTAGGGGAGAAAAAAAAAGCAAGGAAAAAAAGAAAAAGCTGTGGCATCTAGCAGTCATTTAAATCATTTTTTTGTTGTTGTTCTCTGAACTCTTGTGATTTGCCAGACTTGGGGCTGAATTTCCCCCCAGTTTTGTGCTCACTTTGCATTTCCTGTGAATTAAATTGGGAAAATAATATGCATCAAATAACATATAGCAAATAACATATAGCAACCAGCACCATGGGTCTGGGGGGAGCTCTGTCCAAGTGTGGCTTTGCAGAAGGAAGCGTTGGGACACCTGAGTACTCAGCGAGAGAAAACCTTCATGCATCCTTCAACACTTGTCCAATTCCTTTTCCTTTTCTTTTTTTTTTTTTTTTTTTCCCCCCCCTTTTTTTAACTCCTGCTGGGGTTTGGTCTGTGCTATTACAGCCAGAGTGGATGCTTCTTGTCTGCAGGATTTTGGATGAGGTCGGGGAGCACCTTCCCACGTTGCAATGCATCTGTGCTAGTTATTTGGTTAAATGTCTCCATACCGCTTATTTATTTTAGTCAAAGAAACTAACTGGTGGTATGCAAAGGGTATGGTCAGCAGGATCCAACCTGAGAAGCAGACCAGCAGGGCTTTGGCAGAGGACTTCAGCCTGAGCACACACGCTGGCTGAGGCACAGGGACACTTGGGACATGCTGCTGGGGGAGGAGAACCTGTCACTGGCCATGCTCGGGCAGGAGCAGCAAACAAACGTGAATTTTCCCTTCCTCTGGAATCACAACAGAATTTTTCTTATTTTTCATCCTTATTACGAGCTCTGGCTCACCTTTTTCCAGGGTGACTCTTTGTTTTTCAGTACGCTGTTTTCTCCCCCGGTCTGAACTTAATCCCAGAAATCCACTTGGCTGGTTATCCCTTTAGACAGTTAAGTTTAGAAATTATGAAATACATCAGGCTGGCTCTGCTGCTTCTCCGTGGATGAGGGAAGAGGGAGTGGATGGCAGCAGAGGAAAATGGAGGGCAGAGAGGAAGCCCACAGCTACAAGCAGAGCTGTAGGTTATATATAGCTGCAGGCTGTGGCGGTGTCGGCCAGGGTGCTGTGATTGCTTCTTTAAATATGTTCTCGGCCACTGAGGTTTCCAGTCCTGTTAACGAACGGAGCCCATGAGCCGAGAGCTGGGGAGCAGCGTCCCTCGTTTCCAGCATGCCACAGCTGGGAAGTTTTTGCTTTTACTGGGTTGAGAGCAGAGCAGTTGGGTGCTTGGTGATTAATTCAGCGAACTTAGTTAACTTCTGATAAATGATGTTTTTGCTCATTGAGTGGAAAGAAAAAAAATCAGAGATGTGTGTTTTGGGATGCTTTGGTGGGGATGTACTGTGGGGGAGCACGGCAGGGTGGATAGCATGAGCTGGAAGACACCTAAAACTGATCGGTGTTTTATTTTTACTTTGAGCCTTTACTAACCACAGGTCGCCTTTTCCTGCAGAGGTGCAGCAGTAATTTTTTGATGTAACGTCTTCTCTTGCAGCCCTGAATCCCGGCGCAGCTGAGGCGACTGCAGGCACTTCAAAGATGCGCGCGAGCGCGGAGGAGGAGCTGGAGAAGGACAGGCCAAGGTCGTGGTCCCTCGCGCAGGTAGGCTGCCGCTGCCGCCTCGGGCTGCCTGTGCAGTGCTTCCGTCTTCTGGCACGTGGGCAGAGAAATTTGGCATATTTCAGCGTGTTGCAGGATTCTCCTACAAAGGCTGTTCTGGCCCGAGGGCTGAAATGAGTGCTCATGGTTTGTTCTGTTAACCTTTGAGCCCTGCTATGCTCCATGGTTGGTACACTTGGGTTATACTCTCAGAACTCTGAGAATGGGGCAATTTTTTTTTTTGCTTCCAAACATCACACCTTGAACAGGACAGAGTTCAGATGTCCTGTGTATTTGTACTCTTCTCCTGGCTGGTATTTCTCTATGCTAGACTACTGATTTATTTTTTACCCCACCCCCTAAGAAGCCATATAACTTAATAAATGTTCTTCTGTCCCGTTTGTGGATGAGGGGTTAGGAGATCGATGCGTTTTCCCCTTGGCTTCTGTGGATGGAAGAAGTGTGCTTGGAAGTAGGACTCCAGTTTTCCATTACGCTGTTCCAGGTTTTTGTAGAAGCAATTGGGTCTCATACCAGAGCAAAGCCGTTTTATTTGTAAGAAACGAAGCTCTATGGTTAAGCCTTAGTGAGCAGACTGGCAGGGAATTCATTGACCCAGCTCATGGCTGTGTGATAAATGACAGTGTCCCCATGGAAATGGGAATTTTCAAACCCTCGAGTGATTTCTACCCAGCTTGTGGCATGCCTGAAGTCTGCTTTTTAGACATGGTTCTAGACTTTATTAAGTAATTGGTGTTGGGAGTACAACAACTGGACTGATGCTGTTTGCTGTAGCTTTCCTGACACACTTCCAGTTCTGCAGGCTAAATCCAGTCTGTTAAACTGGTAGGAATAAACTGATGGACCCTGCTGTAGCACATGATGTGCTGGGATCCACATGCACCCTCAGCCTCCTGAGAGCTGTCCTCCTTGAAGCTGCCTCAATTCACTGCACCCGAAGTGGATCCTCAAATATCTTATAGCAGTAATCTTGCAAACGCAGTGAATGTTGTTGCTTTCTGGGTTGTCTTACCATTACAGATGGAGAATTCAGCAGGAGGAATAGGGTAAAGCTTTTGTACCTTCACTCTGACTTGGTAAACAGAGTCACAGTCTCTTGGGAAGGCAAGTAGAGAGAAGGGAATTAAATTTTGTATTTGCCACTGAAAGACAGTAATAATGTATTTGGATGCTTGGTGTGGAAGGTCAGCGGATAAGTGGGAAGGACTCCTTTGTGTTACATCTGCAGAAAATAATGTAATTTATTACTCAAAGGCTTGCACCCAGAGACAGACCATGGCATTGTAGCAACATGTGTCATCCTCCCTGCCTGCTCGCGGTCCTGCACTGTCACACAAAGGCTTTCCAATATCTTCTTAGGGAGCTTAAAGAGCCGAACTCGGGTTTTCTGCTCTAGGACTTGGACCCTTTCTCTCCACTCCTCCTTTCCCCCAACCCCCTTCTGGTGTCCTCTCCCGTCCAATTCATTTGTTTTTAAAATGATTGTGCTATTGTGTGCATCAATATGCACATAGCCTGTCTTGTTTTTCTTTTGGACTGAAAGTGGAAAGCAAATCTGTTTATGGTTTTGGTGAGCTAATTCTTCCCCACCCTAGATTTTTAAATAGACTCTTTCTTTACCAAGCTTGCAGGTCTTGCAGGATGTATTGAAGTAATGGGAAAAATATGTTGTGTGTTAACCTTCCTTTTTTGTAAAACTGTTTACAACACCCTTTTCCTAGCAGTGCATTTGGGAAATGCATATCTGGATGCTGTAGCAAGTAGAAGACTTTGAAATAAGAAAATGGGAATTTAATGTATTCGGGGAGGAAATGTTTTGTGTTTTCAACTTTCAGCGCTTGGACTGTAGAGCAAAATCTAGTGAACTGCGTTTAGTTGTCCCTTCAATTATTTAACTTCCCCTCCTGCAAACCCCAGTTCTCAGGCTCGGCTGTTCCCTGGGCTGCCTGGTGCCTTCAGACAGGCTCATTCAGAGCCACTGTTGACTTGGACCTTACAGATGAAGGTAAGAGCAGTGAGGAATGCTCTTGGCCTGTAAATAGTCTGTTGGATAAAGTGCTCGGTATGTCACTGGTGTGTTGGAAATGTTATTTTTACCTCTTGATTTCATCCTTCCTACGAATCAATCCTAGACCTGCCTGGTTAGGTTAACAACCTTTTTTACATCCTTGTGGAGGTCTGCAGAGTGCAGTCCTGCTTTGTACGCAGAATTTTCACCAGGGTGTTCTGGCTGCTGGTGGGACAGAGCTTATCTCTGCTATGGGAGCACTAGAAAAGCCCCAGGGACACCAGTGTCCGCGATGTCCGGCCGGTGGCTTGGCTGCCAGCACTTGTGCAGGAGCTCTCCTACAGCCTGCCTGCCCCACTGCTGCACCTCCTCTCCTCAAAACCTGGCTATTATTTATTTGTACTGTAAAACGATGAGCTGCTTGTGACTGGTCATGGGGTGGGAGCTCTGTGTGGAGGTGGCCATTACATGTTCAAATGCATTTCTCCAGCCCAAGCTTTGTAGGGCAGATGTTGGCTTGGCTTGAGGCCTCTGGTTACTCGTGGAACATAAATAAGCAGGGGTAGGATTTCAAAGCAAGCAAATTTTTGACATAGTTGATGTCACGCTTCTTCAGCCCTGTGTTTAAGGCCCATGGATCTGGAGGCCCACAGTTGCTAGTTTGGTCTTGTTGCTAATAACCTACTGGAGGTGCTTCTGCTGAGCTGGTTGTTGCACAGGGCTGAGGGGTTCATCCCGGTCAGATGGTGTGGTTGTATTGAAGACAGGATCCATGGCATGAGAAGTGTGTGGTGCTTTGACAAAACTGGGTGTTCTGCATGAAATCTCTGGTCCCAGCTACGGCATTGAACGTGTTCCTCACTGGGGTTTATGGTCGGGTGTTGTGGAGTGACAGCAAGGTCTTCTGGTGAGTAGCTTTAAAGCAAAAAGGGTTGGGGTAGGGTTATCGTGCTCATATGACTGACATCAGCTCTTCCACCGAACAGCTGCCTCTGCTCTGCCAGTAAAGAAGAGATGAGGAAAAGACATATTTAATTTCCCCACCCTGAGAGAGAAATTTTTTCTGAGAGCAAATGTTCACCTGCAAATCTACAACAGAGGGCAAAGAATTCCCCGCTCAAATGCTTTGCAAAACAGAATTGTCCTTTATTCCTTTTATTTGGTAGTGTTTGGTTTTGGTTTTTTGGTGTTTTTTTGTTTGTTTTTTTTTTTTTTTTCCTGTAAGAAAGTCTTTAATGGAGGCAGAGTTCTCTTTCTTTTTCTTCTCTCTTCCTGTTGAGCTGATGGAGTTTGGTGCTCCCTAGGAAGGTGATGGTTAAAGGTTAGCACCAAACAATGCTCATCGTTCCCCAACGAGGTGGCCGTAGCCCTGAGCATGGAGCTGTGAAGCTGTTCTGGGATCTGAATGAAGTGGTCTACCTCTGTTTTCATTTTCATATCTCCCCAGTTAATACGTCTAACTGTAAAGTTTTCCCAACTTGCAGCTCAGCTGTTTTCCTGATGCCCTTGCAACCCTTTCCCTTATCCTTCCCTTCCTACTCTTATGGGCCTATCTGCTTGGGACATGTATACAATATCAATGTGACAAATTAAATTGCTTGTACACAGAAAGATGAGGCCACTGGGTGCTTAACACTGCATAAACCTCTTGGCTAGACCCGTGCTAACTGTTTTGACTACCCACCCCCCCCCGTCCCCCATGCAGCCCATGTTGTATTGCATGAAGGGCGAACTCCATCCTCCATGGCCCTTTCCAAGCCTACTGCCCAACACTTTCACTGTTTGTCATCAACTGAGAATTATCTGAGCACTCTAGATATCCATGGACGTGGTTTGATTGTCTGTTGTATTAAAAATTGCATGTGTTTATCATATTTGGGTTTTGATGTTCCTGTTTGCACGTGCATGGGCTTCTCCCCGTGCCGGAGGTCAGAGGGGTTTGGGATGTGGAGCAGTGCTGCAGCCTGGGCTCTGCTGTTCCTCCGTGCTCTGTGTGCGAGGTGAGCTGCCCCCCAGGAAGGCATTGGGGTACATGGGGAGGTGGCATTGCTGGGGTGCCAACAGCAGCTGTCCCCATCCCGCAGACTCTCAGGAGCCACCAGCGTGGATGTCACCAAGATGCCTTCAACCAGCCCCACCTGGTGAGGGTAACCTGAGGGTATGGAAGGCTCCTGCGAAGGCCATTTCTAGTTTCTGTGAATGGATTGGGGTATGCTGAGAGATGCTGTAGGCAGATTTTCTTTAGGAAGGCAAAGAACTGTGGCGTGGCCCCATGGGTGAAGTGCATTCGGGTGTTTCTGTAGCAACACAAACTGATGACACACCAGGTCAAGGAGAGGCCTTGTGTGAAGGGAAAGGCTTTTTGATGTTTGGCTCACTGCTAAGGCTGCGATACTCTGTTTCATCCAGAGGTATTTATGAATGAAGATGCAAATCCAAGGTGAAACTGGGGAACGGGTAAGCTCTTGCTCACTGGAGGCCACCCTTCAAAACAAAGTGATTAACTGCAGAGGAAAAGCACCTCCTTATCTCCCAGCTTGATCTGGAACCTTACAAGCACTTTGGTGGTTCAGCTGTCTGCAGCCCTCGGGGAGTTGTCTGTTCCAGCACTCAGAACATGCTGCAAGTTTTATTTTATTTCCAAAACAATCCTTTGAGCATGTTGAGCTGGAAGGGAAACTTGTAATAGTCCTCTGTGCGATATAATTCAGCGTAATCTCTTGGTAGTGCTTTTGAATGTAAACTGGGAGGGTTTCTGACTAAAGGTGACCCATTAAAAGGACAGTCTGATAAATAACTAGAGTGCGGACTCACAAGTCCTGGGTTCAATTAGTTGCTTTGCTATAGCTTCCTGTGACCGTGGGTGAGTTATTTAAAATTGCTCTGTGCCTCATTGCCCTTTCTGTAACATGCTGGTGACAGCATTTCCCTTCCAGCCAGGAGCTGTGGCATTGGGAAAGGCGGTCTGTACCCTTTTGCATAGCCAGTGTGTGAAGAACCTGGATGGAATAGAAAGCATGACCATCTCATGGGCCTTTCTCCCGTTTCTTTGGGAAAACAGAACAGGATGATCTGTTTAAATGGTTTTATAGGTGCCCAGAGAATATGCTCTCTGAGATCCTGGGGCTCCCTGCATAACTGCAGACATGCGCTAGCAAGGTGGTTGCTCCTTGAGCTGAGAAGCCTTCCTTAGCATTGTTTTCAGTTCTTTCTTTAGCTTTAAATCAACGGCCAGTTTGGGTAGAGCAGGTTTCTTGTGCTCTTTTGGCTTCAGCATTAATTTTTCCTTTAATGTGTTCTTCTGCGTTTGCGCCTGTGTTGCTTTTCTGCTTTAAACCTGGGTGGATGCTAGGGAGAGGTGATGGCTTTGTGAATAAAGGTGCTGCTGGCCCACTGCAGCATGTGGACGTACCTCAGGCAGGTTGTTCCATCTCTCCCTGCTTTGGTTTCCTCCTTTACAGTGGGGGGTAACTGTGCTGACACCCCCCCCCCGCTCCCCCCTTTTACCACTTCCTAAATGTCAAGAGAGGCTTTCCAGCATAGCTGAAATGTGCTGAAACCTCCTGGTTGGAAAGGCAGACAAGTGGGAGGGGCAAGGGATTTGCTGGCTCCTGCACTGTGATGTGAAAATTCCTTGCCATTCCCATGGGATAAGGCCAAGAGAATCCTCCATGTGACAGACATAGCCAGGTGCCAGCAGGAGCTGCCTCCAGATACCTGCGTTTCAGGTGCAGCAGAGCTGCAGGAGTGATGCTAAACCGCTGTTACAACCCAGACTGGGAGCCCAGGGAGCTGTAAAGGTTCTGTGATCTCCTTGGGTTAAATTAAGGTGAAATGACACCAAACGACCAGTTAAAATATTTTGCTTGCGATAGAAACTTAAACTTGGAAAAGGATAGTAGGCAATGTGGTCTCCTATTGATAAATCTGTAAGAAAGAAAAGAAAGGAAAGGAAAGGACAGAAAGAGAGGAAAAGAGTCTGGTTCACCACCCAGGTTCCAGCATCGTCTCAGGTCTGGTTATCTTGGA
This sequence comes from Tyto alba, assembly GCF_018691265.1. Classification (NCBI taxonomy): domain Eukaryota; kingdom Metazoa; phylum Chordata; class Aves; order Strigiformes; family Tytonidae; genus Tyto; species Tyto alba. The sequence goes on along the minus strand of NW_024881308.1, from coordinate 6,224,714 downwards.
TGGTGGGTGCACACATAAGTTTTCTGTCGCCTTTTAAGTTAATCTTACCAGCTGATTAGCATAGTAGACAGAGAGGCAGGTATGCCACAAACACATTTCCATGAGAGACGAGGAAAGGGTGGAGCATGGGTTCTGCCCATGCATCGAGGGGGGATGAGGTGCACCAACCGCCTTGTTCAATTGAGTCAGTGGTCTTGCCTTCCTGCCCCCCCCACCCTTTTTTTTTTTCCTCAGTTTTTGCTTAGGTCCATCTGGTGCTGGTTATTTATCTCTCTTATCAGTCTCTTTCCCCAAACATACAGTTTCAGTCAAGCTACTTTCCTTCTTTTGAGGCTTATCTAAGGAATTTGGCACTACAGCAGCAGGGAAGTGGAGCTCTGCACCCTTCAATACACTCCGCTCTTCCCTGGGCTGCATTGCTGAGAGTAATCACAAAGGCCCCAGCTTGTCCTAGAGGCTTTCTGTGTCGATGAACATTCGAGGCATTGATTCCTTCAGTTCCTTACAACCTCCTTTGTCCTGATGGCATGCAGCCCCTCTTCCCTCTGCTAGAGCCTGATGGTCTGTCCGGGCCTGGATCTGGGAGAGCCGCTGCCATGAGACCCCCGCTCTGTGCCAGCGACCGAGCTCCAGCCGGTGTGGGATGCTGTGGGGTAGATAGAAACGAGCATCTTTGAGATGTGGCAGAAGATCAGGCCTCGTGGTGTTTGTGGGTGGGCAAAAGTGATCCTGGGGAATATCTGACTCTCAGAAATAAAGACAGGTATCTGTATTTCCCTCTGGTCATACAGTTGGGTTCAATGGCTTGTGCGGGGTGTTGAGAAGCACACCAAAGCAACTTAGAAGCAGAGTGTAAATTGGGGCCAGCTCTTTCATCGTTGGTGTGAATATCTGTTGTATGAAATTTTTATCACCTGTGCAAGAAGCATAGCCCAACAGTTGGAAAAATCCATCCCTTTTGGACAGAACCTTTGCTTTCGTTTTGTTCTGCCCTTCCCAAAACCCCAACTGCTTTCCCCTGCAAGGTATCTTGAGTTATTTAATAATATGGGAGGTGGGATGCTGTGAGGCTGGGCAGCTGGCAGCGTGTGCTGTCTGGGGCAGGTAACAGGTTGGGGCTGCTTCTAGACTGGGGCTTTGTAAACCTCAGACTTCAGGTAAGTCTGCCAGCTATTCCCTTAGACCCTGTCTCTAGACTCTGTAGCTGGGAACCCTCCCATAGTAAAACTGTGTTTTGAACAGCAGGACTAACTCTGGTGAAAGGGAAGAAATCAAACTGTATAGGGGATGTGGTGTCTTCAAGCACTTATCCTGTATAACCTACTTCTTTTCCCCTAGTGTGGTTTGTGTGATCCTTATGCTGGGACAATGCATATTTAAAGCTGTAGACTTTTCCCTAAGTTGTGGGTCTTTTAATTGTTCAAGCCGCTTTGTGCACTGGGGAGGGTGAACTCCAGGCTGCCGTGCATGTGTGTGTGGAAGTTCACACGGATGTGTGGCTTCTGAGAGCCTTCAGAGTTGGCTCTTGGAGGATCCTAAGAGGAGATGCTATGGGGAGGGGCTCAGCAAGCATCCCTTGAGGAGAACTAAAATGCCATGGAAGTAAAAGTAACTGCTGGCAGAAGAAAGGAGGGATGAGAAAATGCCAGGCAATGAGGGTTAGCAGCAATTTCCTAACACAGGTGGTCCCTGGTGAATGATTTCAGAACACCTGTATGATCTAGGGGCCAGCAAGTGGTGTGTTGCTCACTGTAACTTGAATATCCTCCTACAAGCAAGGCTTGGCCAGGGGGGAGTTGCAGTCCTGTGGGACATTGCCCAAGATGGCAACTTGTGTAACCTAAAAGGTGAGGGTATCTTCTTCGCTAGCAGCTTTTCACCACTCAGCAGCACTTGCCAGGTGGCAATGAGACTTGTGCCTGATTTTAGAAGGCGGGGAGAGGGTGAAGGGTACAGATAGGAGCAGCTGGCCCTGAATTTTGGGTGCTGCCCCTGGCGATTGCTGAATCCTTCTGATACAAAAGCAGGTGGTCTAGCAGAACCTTAAAAAGAGTGACAGTATACCTCTTTGGTGCTTTGAGCATTGCTGCAAACCAATTTCCCAGCTGTCGCTGGAAGGTATGTACAGTTTTACAGTGTTAATCCAGGGAGAATTTGCTTAACGAACCCTCTTGCTCAGCTGCTCTGACTGATCCTGGCCACTTGGGTAAGCAGCTTGACGCAAGGATTCGTGTGATTGATCTGAAGAGCATTAGCCTTGCGGAGTTTCACTGCAAAGTTACCTTGTCTGCTTCTGACTTCACTGGGGATGAGTCCTGCAGACTGGGAACACTTCTTCCCCTCGCACCTCTGACACTGCAGATATCTATTCACTTAATCTTCTGTTGGTGGGTGATCATGGCTTGTGTATGGAGGGAGTTCCTGCTGTCCTGAGCTTTACCCAGTGTGACACACTCATTTTAGCGCAATATTGTTGAGATGCTTCCAAGTCTGCTCTCTCCCAGCCCGAGGAAGAAAGCACGTATCTGGAGGACCATGTTCTAACATGACTACAAAATGAAAGTCTCCATCATGCCATTTCCAAGCCCCTGAGCCAGCCGGTCATCCCCATTCCTGTATTTGCAGACTGCCTGCTGACACAGCATAAATGTTATTTTTACATTATCATCCCCTGTGCTGACTCCTCCTGCAGTTCAGTTTATCCTGCTGTTTTGTTAGTTATGTTAAATAGAGTTAATAATGTATACTGTGCCATTCACCCTAATGATGATGATGATGATGCATGTTTTAGACTGGTGTAATGAGACCAGCCTTCATTTCTTTCTGAAAAAGGAGGAGAAAGTCTTGATTTCTGTTTCTCTGAGGTTATAACATAGGCTGTGATGCTTTTTGTGGTGTAAATCAGGAATGTTTCTGTAATCTCTGGTACACTTTGCAATGAGAACTTTTCCCTGTTCAGTTGAAGGGCTGGGAAATTTTAGGCTCCTGAAAGACAGCTTTTCTCCAAAGCCTTCAAGTTAAATCAGCTCTAACGAAATGAGAGCCTTCCAATAGGCAAACTGATTTATTTTTTTTTATTGACTCTTATTTCATTTCATTCCTTGGTTATTCCCTTAATTCCATGGAGGGATGTTGTTCCCATTCTGCTAGTCCTGTACCCAGCCTTGTCTAACTCACATAATAGTTTAAGAATGGTGGGATGATTTTGAGAGGGCAAAATGCAGCAGTCGGCTCTCTTTTAAGAAGCATAATGATAGAAAACAGTCACAAATCCTTTCCCTGTTTTCTCCTGTCACTCCCCTTTATGTCACCTGTCTGCATGTCTGATTTGGGCAAATAAAGCAGCTATTAGTGATCTCTATTTGCTGTTGTCACAGCAAGGGCCAAAAAATCCTGGGACCTGTCTACATTTATGGCTTGTTTCTTTTTCTCCCTTTTTTTTTTTTTTTTTTTTGAGCAATTCATCTGGAATTTTAAAAGAGTATTACTCAACGGTCTCTGCAAATTACATAAGTGGCCAGAAAGCTGTTTTGTACCCATGCAGCAGAAGGCTCTAGGAAACATCTCTGTGCTGATAGGCAGCTTTGCCCACCTGGTGAAGAACTGATGGAAGCTCTTTGCTGGGAGTGGGGGGTTGGCCCAGATGTCCTTCAGCAGTCCCTCCCAGCTTGAGTTGTATGTTTTTGTGGCACCCACAAAAGCCCAAATAGGCCACAGCCTTAATTCTGCAAAGGGAGCTGCGCAGAGCTCTTTGGAAAAAAAAGGGGTGTCATTACTTCAAGCTGAGCCAGACACCCACTGGTGGGGACGCGACCGAGGTTTCTACCACGTGGGCTGAGAATATGGGAGCAAGACCCAAACGGAGGTGGCAGGAGCTCTTGGGGTTGGACATCGCTGTCACAACCCAGAGCTGCCGCTGTCCTCTGCAGGCCTGTCCTAAGCAGGCAGTGAGGTGGTAGCAAGCCTCTTTGCACTTGTATGAACATAAAAAATATTCAGAAAACTCATCTAATACAGCTGTTGGAGACGTACCAGTAGCTTCACACCTGGCTGCATGCAGGAAAAGTGGGGCTTTCCTTGGGTTATAATGTCTATGGGTGTATTTTTGAATCCTATGGCCAAGACCTGAAGATAGGTTCAGTATGGCTTGGCAGTAATTGGGCAGTATTTGCATAATGATAGTAATTTCCTTGTTCTTATTTCCTAAATTTGGTTTACAAGACCATGCTGCAATGTGACTTAAAGCTGTAAGTATTTGTCTCTGTTGGCAGTTGGAAATGTAGTATTAGCTGTGACTCTTTACAGAAATAATTGTTCAGTGTTGGAGCTAAATTGAATAATATGGTGGTGTTCGTATCTTAATCTTCCAAATAGCTCTCTTAAGTTCACTACACTGATGTCTGAAAGGCTAAAAAATAATAAACTTCATTGTATAGAGCTTTGAATACAGAGTGGAGGCTTAGTAATTGCTGGCAGTTCATGGGTAGACTCGCTAACACATGGCAAGGAAGCAATTCTCCCAGCATGCCTGAATTTTTTAAAAGAATCTCCTTGTGTCAAGGCCTTGTGATCCACAGATGAATGAATACATCAATATTTTGAATAAAGGCTTGCAGGAGACCTCAATCCAAAACCCCAAACCCTTTACTTGAGCCTGCATACTGTTTTAAAACACGTCTTGTCTTCCTTATCTGTCTGGCAAAAGCTCTTTCCATCGCCCAGCTATTGAGCAGGGTAAGTGGAGTGGGCTGGTGAGCTCGTCTTCCAGCCAGCAAAAGAGACTCCACTGGCTAACTGTTGGCAGAGAACTGAAGTCCTGAGCCCCTGTCCCCTGTAGGAAGGTAACAACCCAACTCCCAACCTTCTGCTCGAGTCAAATAACTTGGTGGTTTGGGTTCTTTTTTTAATGGTGTTCAAAAAAAAAAAATGAGGTCCCTGGGGAATCAAGTGTCAAGGGGAGAGCTTTGCTGATTTTTCTCAGGTGATGTCTATAGTTCCCCTTCAGCCTTGTGAAAGAATTTTTAAATGGAGGGTTGCAGAGGGCAGTTAAGGAAAAGGCTGGTTAGATCAGCAGGCATGAATTGAAAAACAAACAAAAAAACAGGTGAGGGAAAGGGGGAGAACACAATTTGTTTATCACAACTGTACTTGAAACTAATTTTAAATGTCTGTCTGCTGAGAGTAAGGAAATTCCTTTAGCTTCCAGCAGTAAATAACTGGGATGCTTTCAGCTCACAGCTGACCTACAGAGGATGGTGAGTTTTCAACTAAAAAAATAATTGACTCTCCAGTAAGGACAATTCATTCCAAGTGTCACTAAACAGCTGGAGGAACAGAAGATTCCTGACAAGCACGGTTCATATCACAAATAACCCTTGAACTTTGTTCTGTATCTCTGCATACTGTCCAGAGTGTCTTGACAAATGGCTTTGAACAAATACAGTTTTCAAGCCAGAGAGCAGATAACAAGGATTGCGTTTGGCTGGCAGGTGTGTGATTTGGATGCCTGAATCTTGCCTGTGGAGATCTCAAGTGAAATCCCAAATCCATTTTTCTTTTGCTATGAATCCTAAAAGAAATGGTGAGTATTTCAGAGAAAGGTAGAAGGTTGTCCCTTGTGAGCTTTTGGGGGGGTCAGTGGATGAGTGTTTGGTGGTAGGGACAATGTAGTTCTGCATGCCCGCTCTTCTTGGCAGCTGAATAGTGGAGCAGCTAATGTTAGCTGTGGTGAGAAGGACTTTAGAAGCTGGACTTCTCATCAGGCACGTCTCAGCAAAAGGTTTGATCATTAGGATGCTGAGCTCTTAATGGTCTGCCCTGCTCTATGCCAGCAGGACCTACTGGGAAGTGGGGACATCTGGAAGTCTGTCACTTATGTAGGTACTAAAAAAGAGCTGGACTTTTTTTTTTTTGGAAAATGGTGTTCCAGCTGAAGGAGCTGAACATTTTCCGGTCTGACCATACGCTTCTAAAGTTCTTGTGGTTCAACGCTTTAGGCCAGGGTATTGTCTATTTAAGGCAATGGAAGAAAACCCTGTGCCACTCTTGCAGAGTAGGTATGTGAACTGTAAGCATCAGGACCAAATGGTAGTTCTAGAATTAGATGGTGTCCCTGATTTCCCTCTTTGGTTTTAAGAGGATGCAGCATTCTTCACTTACAGTCTCAACTGTTGTGTTGCATTGTTGTATGGGGTTGAACATCTGCCCCTTGCAGCCACAAAAGTGGCTGCGTTCCAGTGGTGGGTGGTTTCTTTCTATTCAGGGATCCTCTAAGGCCTGGAAAAGCTTGAGTTTTAGACATGACATACTGTCAACTATTGCAGATCCCCTTGGCTCCCCTCCTTCCAACATCTGCAAGGCCAGAGTTGGCCATCTTGGTTTGTCCGTGCACCATGCATAGCACAGAAAGACCCTGATCCTACCAGTTGCTGCTGCTGCTGCTGCTGAACAGGGAGTGGGGCCTCACCAGGAATCCATCCATCCAATGCCAGAAACTTTGGTCCCAGCCTCTGGAAGAGGAGAGGGGAGATCTGTCATCAGCTCCCTAGGGAAGGCTGTGCTGCTGGGACCACAGTGCCGGGGTCCTTCCCCACCCAGAGCACCCTCACTAGTGGCTGCTCATGCTCCATGCAGCAGCTCCGCTCTAGCAGTGTTGTCCTGCAGTGTGGCTGGGAAAGGAGCAGGCAGAGCAGCTGTGACAGCCAGCAAACCTCTGCAGGAGTACCCTACCCCACATTAAAAATGGTTGGGATGCTAGAGCAAAGCAGGGGGACGAGGTGCCAGTCCCACACGAGGATCTCAGTCCAGTATTTCTTTCCCCCGGCATTGTGCTGGTGACTGACTGGTGTTTGCTTGGCAAAAGCATTTTGAATATTCATTTGGCTGCGGGATATGAGGGTATGGTAGCTCCTTGAAATCAGCTTAGGGAGGAGAAGAAAGTAAGGCTGCCTTTTTCTTGCTAGTAGTGCTACTTGAACTCTCTCAAATGCATACTTCACACAGATAAATGATTGCGGAGACCTCAGCCTACCTAACAAGCCTGCTCTTGTAAAGCAAAAATTATAGTGCCTGCATACTCGCCTTTCTCATTCAAAAGCCCATTTCTCATTAATATCACTTTATACATATTATTGCAGCTCGAAATGCCATTTTTCTTCTCCCCACCCATTTCCTTGACTGGCTGTGACATACAGGAACTACACCCAGTGCTCGACTCGCCTCTCCTGACCTTTTGTAACTTGGCTTCAAACTCCTTTTTTTGGGTCTTTTGCAAAACACTGTCAGAAGGGAAAAATCCTTTGTTAAAACACAGCCAACTCCTGCCTCAACGTGGAACAGTTTGTTCTGCTAAAAGAATGAGCCAGTTCAGTGAGCAGAAAAACATTGCAATAAACCAGTGGACTCAATAAGCTGCAAAAGCCATCGGCTGCGCGCAAGGTCTGAAAGGACGACTCTGAAGCAGGATCCACGGGGGAGAAAAAAAAAAAATCCACGATCCCAACCTGCCAAACCCTGTTTCCTTGCTTTCAGCTGAAGTATTTTGCAGTTGTCTTTTTGGTTATAGCAACTGTAAGTGGGGGAATGGGAGCTGATGCTGAGCCAGAACGTAAGGCATCTCTTGAAGCTAGCATATTGCAAAAGGGCATGGTGGATGAAGTAATCCAAAAATGCTCAGCTGGGAAGGGGCTGCAGCACTCTAACAGTCTTCAGTCTGTGCTGCAGATGATCAGCTCCAGCGCCCTACGCTTGCTGTCTGGTACTGTTTAGTAGCTCAGTTTAGTCCTTCCCACCCACGTCTTGTTTTAAAGCTCTGGACACTTTATTTCCCTGAAATTGCTGCAGGTCTGTCACTTAATGTACACTCTGTTACTGGTGATCATCCTGGCTCCAGCAAGCGTTTCTTTGTTGCACAAGGGACTTGGATGCTCAGTGAGAAAACCATGTGAGCCTCTAGCAGGCTTTTGGGTTTGTGGTTCTGCAGCAGGATCGTTTCGGTGCTGGTATAAAAGCTGACGCTGGTTTTCTTTTAACAGTAAATATTGTGCTAGCATCTAGAGCTCTGGTTCCCAAATTTGGGGTGCTGGCCCCCAAACAGGGGCACCCACGTGGAGGTGGATGTCCAAACCTGGAAGTGGGGTTGTGAGCAGAAGTGGTTCAGGAACACGGGCTCGGAGGCTTCCCCCAAAATGGGTCCTTGGGACTGGGCATGCGGCAGCGACGCTGAGAGCACGGTGGGCTTCTGCCGTCGGGTGCTTGTACCTGTGAACCCCTCGCCAGCTTGGCCAAGTGTTTCCTGCTGATTTAAAAGACTCGAGTGCCCTTATCAGAAATTTAACGTGGACCAGTATCTATCTATGGTTCTCGTTCTGCTTTGGGAACCAGGAGTCTTTACTCCAAGCTTCCCCACAGTTTTTTTGGCTTGGAGCCAATTTAGCAATTTCAGAGAATAAAAATACAAAGAAGTGTATTTTAGGTGTAACCTACTCCTTTTCACATGCATTCCAAAGGGCTGCGTTTGCCCAAACTGGTCTTGCCCTACCTAAATGATGGTACTTGACAATAAGCTCTAGGTGTTGGATTGCAAGGTGTGTAGCAAGTCTGAACGTGGTGTGGCAGAATATTACTGACCTGTGTGGGGCCGTTTGAGGTGCCTGTGATGAAGCTGCAATCACAAACAGATCCCTGACAATACAAGGAAAAGAAAACCTCTTAGAGAAAGCACAAGGGGCTGAAATTGGAGCTCCTGTGCGTTTATAAACATGACCAATGTTCTCGTACTGTCCTGTTCAGGCACAAACCAGCCCACTGGTATTCACCAGCTGAGCTGAGGTGATGGGAGACCCAGATACCGATGAGCTGAGGGACTTCTTGAAGCTCCATTAATGCTATCTGGTGTCCTCTGCTGGTAGCGTTAACCTCGGAGCCGGCTCTGTCGAGAGATGATTATCTGTCTGCTGGACCTTTTTCTTTGGGGGAGTGCCAGGAATGTTTTGCAACATGGACAAAATGTGAGGATTGAAGCTATGGAGGTGGGTCCCTGGGATGCTGGGACTCTGAACCCTGCTAAGGTAGTGTGACTCGGAGCAAAACTGTAATGAAGCCTCTATGCCAAAAGAGATTATTATTTTTTTGGAAGATGTTAATGGTGTGATTTCATAACATTTATTTTGTGCTTGATCAAATGGATGCGGGCAGAGGAAAAGGAGTGAGTGAATTAATGTTAGTGATGTTCAGACAGAAGCATGCAAAGCTCCGAGGGATGATCAGTGGTTTTGTTTTGATGTGCGTTGTGTTTTGGTTTGTTTTTTTTTTTTTTTTTTTTTTATTCCTGACATTCTCCTGAAATATAGCACACAGGCTTGTCTCTAAGGGGGGCACATTGCCAATAGTCTAAAGGTTATATTATCCTAGTGACCTATTTTTATACTCTAATCGCGTTCTGTTTCAGCTGCCTCTTTCTAGCCCTCCATCTTGCTCAGTTTTGTGCTCATCTGAAAAAAAAGCAGAGATAATTACCGTTAGTCCCCAAGTGCTAAGGCAGCAAGCCAGCCTCTACCCAGGTAACGATGGCAAAGGCGAGTTGCTGCTGTTATGGAAGCATGAGAGCAATCTGAAAACACAGCTTGTAAATGGGTGACGGCTTGAAACAGGGTGATGAGGAGTGTTGAGGGGCAGAGGAGAGAGATCTTCTCTTAAAGGCAAATTTTAAATGGAGAAGTACAGCAGTTTGTAGAAGGGTGAAATTTTAATGAATAGCTCTGTTTAACTAGCCTAAATGGAAAAGACGCTTTTCTACTCTAGGCCTGCCAAGTAATGGAGAATGAATGTGATTGTTCGGTCAACCGGCTTCCACTGCCTTTAGACTGTACCCACATTTTCAAAGCCAGACTTAAGCTACAAAGCACCCTGACCAGTCGACATAAAGAGAAATTGTTCCTTAGTACAAACGTTGACTATGTGATGCTGCTTGAAGCTCAAAACTGCTGAAACTTGTACGTGTGTTTGTACATTTATGCAGTGCGAAATAATAAGATGCGAAGAGGCTTTTCTTGCCTGTGTGGCTTCTCAGGTTGCAGTTATTTTACTGCTGGTTGCTTTCCCTGTTCTTGTTGAGAGCACCTGAATTTTGAGTGCCTGCAGCGTTAGTGTGGTAGCGATCTGCTCTGGAGGGGAAAATCTCATTAACTGTTCATTCATGGGAACTTGCAGTCCCGTACAGGGTTAAACCCCAAAAGAATTAAGTGGGTTATGACCTTGGTCTGGCTTAGGAACCAGGCTCTGGGTGGCAGATGCTACCTACAGGTGCCAGCCCTAGGCAAAGGCATGGCATGGAGATGTGCTGGGAGCCGGGTGATGCTCTGCTGCTGGCAGTGGTCCCATCCCGTGACTTCCCTTCCAGCTGCAGGCTTTGCAGAGTTACTTGAGGAGGATGCTGGACCCCAGCTAGCCGGGATGCCCAGCCGCAGACCGGGAACAGAGGAGCTCAGCCCTGCCAAACCTTGCCTTCTCTTCTCTGTTAGAGCCATGCTGGCACAGCTAAAAGAGAGGTCCCGTCCGCACCTGGGAAGTTGGGATTTGCTCTGAAGAGGTGGGCTGTTCGCTCTAACCTTCTCTGTCTGTACTGAACCACAGGGATGTAGCCTGGAGCGGTCTTTGCTGGGTTGCTGGAGCATGCCCATCCACGCAGTGTGTCTCTGGGATGGATTAGCAATAGCTTCCCTGTTCCTGGCAGGGGAATATGTTCTCGAAGTCTGTTGGTGGTGCTGCTCCACGGCCTCTCCCTGCGCTTTGTTATGCTTTTGTTGTAACCAAAGCCTGTGACTCCAAGTCCATGGTGATGAAACCCAGGTGAGAGCTGGTGTGGGTCAGAATCAGTGAGCCTTTGCCTCTTCTTACCTCCATCTGGAAGGTGCAGGAATCTCCAGCCTTCCTCTCTCTTGCCAGCTCACACCAGGTACCTTTTGGCAAGAAATTAATAAAACTGGTGAAACTCCTACATGTCTGCTCATGAACAGACACCAAATGCAGAACAAATGTTAATACCCAACAGAAGATAAAGAGTCCCGGGATTGCCATGGCTAGCAGTGGCCATGGCCATGGGACTGTGCCCCATGTATGCCGGCGCTCGCTGCTGCATGGACCTGGTTTTCCTCCCGCCCCAGCACCCAGGTAGAAAACCCAGTCCCAGGCTACTGAACTGGCACCCAGTACTGCCCAGAGCAAACTGGGTGCTGTGCTGGGGGGGGACCTGCTGAGAAACAGGGTGGGATTTCCCTCTCGGATGCTTGGTGGTGAAAAGGGGAAGGCGGATCAGCTCTTGCATCTGGGTGCTGCAGAGAGCACCTGCTTGCCGGTGCTGGCCACGTGGGCCATTTATCTGCTGGCCTTTACTTTCTCGTTACCAGTGGGGAGTTGGGAAGTCATCTGTGGGCTTCCCACAGACAGACATGCGCTGGGCCTGGATGGAGGTAGGCCCTAAAGGGGAGAGACAAAAACTCTCAAACATCAACTTTTTTTTTCCTCCTTTGATTTTTTTTTTTTTTTCTATTTTTTCCCCATATTATGCTATCAGCTGAGGCCTGCAGAGTTTCAGCTTAAAAACAAACTGCTATTATTTAAAGTGCCAATATTGTGCTTGGCTTCGTATGAGACAGAAACATCAACTTTGTCCCTGACCTGGGGAGTGTGTCTGCCTGCCTAGCAGGCACCGGAAGTGTTGAGAAAACTGTTATTTTACTTCTATTTTGGTGTTGATTTTTTTTTTTTTTTTAATTTTATTTTTAATTTTGTTTTTTTTTTTAACTGAGCATTCAGTCTTCAGCAGAGCTGCATCAAACAGCAGAACCTGCAGAAGAGCACGTAGCCATCCTACATGTCTGTGTGGAGCCTTGTCCCCAGTGTGAGCGTTGGGCACCCAGGAGGTGGTTGGGCTGGGGCAGAGAAGGGCGACTGTCCCCTTGTCCCTGCGCCGTGGGACCGGAGCTGCTGTGCCCGGCTCTGCGCTGGCTGGCCGGTGATGCTGCCTGGTGGGTTTTCTGGTTGTTGTTTCTAGGCGAGGTTTGCAAAAGGTCACAAAATTTAATCTTCTAACTGGGGACCTTGGCACTGCGCAGAATGAATGTTTTGCATTAACAACCTAACTCATTAATTCACTGAAACATTTAAAACCAAACCAGTTATATCCAGCCAAGCTGGAAAAAGCTGAAAGTTCATACTCAGCAGTGCAGATTTCGAAACCTCCCTTTGTTAATCTCTGCAGAAGTAAATTTTCTGAAATTGCTAAGCTCACTTTGACTGGCCTCAGCATTGTTTTCCTCAGCGGAAGGAAAGCTGCTTCATGGAGGGTTGGCGGTGTGTACCTGGACCCGCCGACGGGGAATCTTGGGTGCCGAGGGGGTAGAAGGGCTGGTACGGGAGGTGTTTGGGGAGGGGAATGCTCAAAGCACCTCTGTAGGTTTGGGGCTGTCTCTAGCAGAAGTGCTGTGTTGTTTTCGTAGGTTGGGATCCCAGATTTCCCAGTTTCCATCTTCCTCCTCTATTATTATTTTCTGAATTGCTAGGGGTAGCACGTCTCATGGTGCTCCTTGTGCTTGTTTGTAAGCTGGAGCTGGGTCGCTGGCGTGTGGCCGTTGTGGGCCTGCTGCATGGAGGAGAAACGGGCAGACGCGGGCAGCGTGGGAGCGAGCTCAGCCCGCGGCTCCCCCTGCCCTCGCCGCTGGCTCCGAGTGCGGGGCTTGCCTCCTCTGAGCCGCAACCCTTGAGAAACTCGTGAGTGGCCACCAAGCTGGCTGTCCCTATAGCCACAACATGGTGGCAGCAGCGGAAAACTGCATCTACCAGTGGAGCAGAGCTTTCCCGTGGTGGTTTGTTTTTTTGAAGTGCTTTAAGTTTGGAGCGGCGCAGACAAGCAATCACAGCGGTACTACGGGGATGGGGAACCACAACCCAACCCAAAGCGTTCACCGGGGTTCGTGCCCGCCTTGTGCCGGGGCTGCTCGTCCCTGTCACAGGAGCGGCGTGTGCGTGGTTGTGTCGCTGTCGTGTGAGCCAGCACGTATCGGCCCCAGGGGCAGATCCTGGTGCTTTAGGTACAAGAGAAATGTACCCGCAGCCATGTGCCGTGCTGGGATCTGACCTGGCCAAAGGCGCCTTTGGGCTGCCTTTCCTTCCAGCATTGGATTCTCTTGGAGCATCACTGGGAGTGAATCAGTTTGACTCCGCTTTAAGTCAGTTTTCCCTCAAATTTCCAACAGTAGTGGCCTGTTTAGGTGCCCAGGTCATTTGACCTGCTTACTCTACTACCTCACTATTAAATTAGCAGGTATAGATTAAATGGGAACCAATAATTTAAGTACAAGGGGTTTGTCTTCCTGGCTGCCAGGTAGCTATTCTGTTCAGATAATGTCTATTTGCTCCAGTTAATCATAAAATAATGTATAGGAAATAAAGTTCTTCACACACGTCTGTACAGTTTGGTCTGAGGGGTTTGCAGTGATGGTATACTGAGCTCTGTTGTAAGGCTGGTTTTTAATTGATGAGTTTTTCTGCCATTAATTTACCCTATCTGTTAAAACAGCCTCAATGACAGAGAAATCAGTGAATTATCCATCCTGTTATATATTAGAGGTGTATTAAAGTATTAGTGCATTCCAGAAGGTGAGCAGTGAATAAAACATGCTTCGATCATGTGGTTATGCAACTGTTCCGTGGAAATGAAACGGACAAACAGTACACTTGATTAATTTTTTTTTCCCAGTAAATTGGCACTGTGATTCACTTCCAGCTAAATTTGCAATCTGTGTTCTCAGGTGGCATTAATATTGGAGCCCCAGCAGGAGAGCTGTGGTGGCTGGGGCCGCTTTGATTGCATTTTTAAGGAAAGTTGTTGGAGAGAGCACGGAGCTTGATGCAAATGTGCTGGTAAATGAAATGCAGAGCTTTTAAGTTCTCTGTAGGTGGGTCTGGCCATTCACATTTACCCAAAATAATAGTGACAGCGTGCTCAGGAGAGGCACTCTGTTAACGTGGCACAATGGGGGTCTTTGTGTATCTCCGTTGCTCTGTATCAAATTTACTCTGTTGACAGATAAAAATCATCTTTTTTATATCAGTCGACTCCATAAACAGTAGGTAAGATCTGCCTGGGACTCGAGCTCTCTCAGTAATGGAGACTCTGGAACTGGATCTCTATCAGGAGTTTGCTGGAAACTAAGAAGCTTGCAGAGGGCTCAGCAGTTTCTCCCTAGCCTGTGCTAGAGCTGCAAAATAAAATTAAGGAAGAACTCCCTTTTACCGTAGCTTTCCTGACGCGAAACTTCTTTCAGCCTTTAAAGCTGTATTTTATAGGCTTCAGGCTGGTCTTATTGTTTTTTCCTAATTGACTTGACTGAGAAAGGTCATCGTACCCTGCTAGATTGTGTAATATTTAACTTAGCATCAAAAATGAGGATCTTGGGATTGGTGTCAAATGGATGCTGTTCCCCTCTGAATAGCAATCCCATTCATAGTCATCCAAGTATTCGACTTGCTAATGCTAATGAATAACTTTCTGGCCCTCTGCAGAGGGAAAGACTAACCATAAAAAGGTGGGATGAGAGTGGCATAAAGCAGGTATTGAGAGCATGCAATTCACACTGTCTAAATCCAGATCACAGATTTAATACATTTTTATTTATAGATTTTTTTTTTTTTAAGTTGTAATTTCTAGCTTTAGCATAGCAAGCAGTCTTTTCTGATGCCAAGTTCAGTGATGACTAACACTATTTACAGGACTGTTTTGTAATCTCAGATCAGCCCACATTAACGGGAAGTTACGTTTTCCCATCAGTCTTTTAAACGGTGACTGAGAGTTGCTGAGGCCAGAGTCGGCCATCCAGGCTCTCCTGTTCAGAAAAAAACTATGTCAGCTCTCAGAACAATTTAAAAAAACCTGTCTAATGAAGTTAGGGAGGTCAGATTGTACTTCCTCCATTTGCGTTTTTGCATTAGGACCTTTCATTCCTCTGTTCTGAAAGCTACCAACAAAAATAAGCAGAGGAGGTATTGCATAAGCACCACAAAGTCATTTGCCCGATCTGCATTTCTCAGTGCATGACATCAGCTCAGAATATCTGATATGAGAAAGCTACTGGTGCACAACTGCAGTAACTGATAGGAATTACCTCTGTGAATCATCTGGTAGGATGGTAAGTTGGTCTTTTTTTGGTTTGGTTTTGTTTTGTTTTGTTTTTGTTGTTGTTTTTGTTCAGTTCAAGTTTTTATGAGTGTTTTTATAAAGCTCCATCGCTGTTACTGTAAATCCCAGGAAAATCTGGCACGGAGTCTTTGTAATATGAATCAGTGCATCCATATGCTTCCAAGTGACCTTGCAATCTGGAAAAATACCATTTTATCCCTGTGCTTAAAGGCAAAAAAAAAAAAAAAGTTGAGTTGCTGTAGAAAAGGTTGACAGAGGGGTTAAGGCAGAAATGTTGTTCTCTCAGATGTGCTGCCTTTCCTGTCATGGGGACTGTCACCAGGCGAGTGACTCCTGGTGCCAGCTACAGCAGACAGCTTTACTGCCCTTGGGTCGTGATCTCAGGCATGGAGCATCCTCTGTGCAGATGGTGAAGCTACATCAGGCCAGGAATAAGGTTGTGCCCCATCCAGCTCTGGACTTCCATAGGCTGGAGCAGAGTGGTAGCTGCTTTAGCTTCAGAAGAAATAATAATAATTAAAAGAAAATTTAAAAAAAAATTTTTTTTTTTTTTCCTTCTGCCTTTTTTTTTTTTAAATGTATCAGGTCTCTGCTCACCCCAAGCCCATGAAAATGGGCTTGCATTGCAGAGAAATGTCACTTTCTTAGGAAATAACCCCAGGGCACTGAGTTGTGTGAATGCCAAAAGCTGCAGAGGTGATGGGAGGGGAAGGCTGGGAGCCAGGAGAAGCCTGGAACATGCGTGTGATGCTGCCTTTGAGTTTTAGGAGCTTACCTTCTCTTGCAGCACCAGACAAAGACTCAACAGCTGCTGTTGAAACAGCAGTGAAGTGTGCAGGGGGTGGGGAGGGAATCTCACAAATGCTTTGTGGGCTTGCTGAGCGAGGAGGGCTAAAATATGTGGCCCTGGCTGCAGCCTCCTTGCTCCCTGCAGCACAGCTTCAGGCGTCTCTGCAGGCAGAGGCTCTTGGCACAGGCACGGTGCTTTGAGCTGGTGAGAAACTTCCCGACAGGATGGTTGGAAAATGCTGTTTTGAAGAAATTGAAAAGTTCTGTGGGGGACATGTTGATTTTTTTTTTTTTTTTTTCTCTCGTCAGTTTTTTCTGATGGAAAGCAGGTGGGTTTCCCAGGGTGAGCCTGTCCTGTATCAGAGCTGGGAGCCTGGGTGCGCAGGGAGCCCAGGCACTGCTCTCTCTGCCAAAACACCAGTGACGGCTCTTGGCAGGGCAAAGTGAGGGGAAATTTCAGTTTTTCCTCCTCAAATAAGAATTTGATGCAGACTGTAAAAGAGTCATGCTTGTGTGTTTGTTTTTAAACAGGTAATTCACAGGCGGTATGTGTGAAAATACAGTAAATCCAGGGTCAAGTTAAATTTTTCCAGTGAAAGAGGCTGAAAATAATTTATCAAGTGAAAAAGTTAAATACCAGGACAGTTGTGCTTTGTCTAATACCAAGGGAACTAACCCCTCCTCCCTTTCCTTGTCCTCAGGTTCAGAGGCAGATATGAACATTTGTCAACATTTGACAACAACTCCTTGGGACATCATGAATTTGCTGGAATCTAGACCACAGAGCACTTGCAATAGCGCTTTTTAAATTTGAATTTAATTTAAGTGAAAGAAAAATAATCATCTGGATCAATTGTAGTGATGGCTAGCAAAAGAAAATCCACAACTCCCTGCATGATACCAGTAAAAACACTGGTGCTTCAGGAGACTGAACTGGATGCTGTAGATGATCGTGAAGGAACGCAACAAGATGCTCCTGCAGAAGGGCCAGCAGCTAGTGATGCTGGTACCAGTAACAGTAATAATGGTGCTTTGTCTAATGGGCACCACGGTATTGCTGATAGCGACACTTATATCTGCAAGTCTTGTGACTTTGGATCTCAAGACGTTCATCACTTCTTTGGGCACTTGGACTCTGAGCACTTAGATTTTAGCAAGGACCCTGCGTTTGCATGCGTTGCTTGCAACTTTCTGGCAAATAGCCATGAAGGGCTCTCGCACCACAATGCAGAGTCACACGTCGGCGAAACAAGCTTCATCTGGAGGGTGGCTAAGCAGGACAATCATACAACTGTGGAGCAAAGTCTCTGTGAGGCCGCCAGCAGCCACGACCTTCCGGGAGAGGTCCCTGAAGAAGGGGTGGATGGCCAGTCCGAAATTATCATTACCAAAACCCCCATCATGAAGATAATGAAAGGTAAACCGGAGGCCAAAAAAATCCACACGTTGAAGGAGAATGTGTCAAGTCAGCTAGGCAGTGAGCCGGAGGTGAAAGAAGGAGAGCATTCATTCCCAAATGGGTGTCTGCCAGTCAGCCAGCCCACTGCGAGCTCAACAAAATCATCTCATATAGTGAATGGCTCCATCATAGGAAACGTGCCTGTTCTGCAGGCAGGTGTTGCACAACTTGTGTCACTGCAGCAGCAACCCCCTTTGCATCAGCAGCTACCTACGTCCAAGTCCCTTCCCAAGGTGATGATCCCCCTGAGCAGCATTCCAACATACAACGCCGCCATGGACTCCAACAGCTTCCTCAAAAACTCTTTCCACAAGTTCCCCTACCCCACCAAAGCCGAGCTTTGCTACTTGACTGTGGTGACAAAGTACCCAGAAGAGCAGCTGAAGATCTGGTTCACTGCCCAGAGGCTGAAGCAGGGCATCAGCTGGTCACCAGAGGAGATCGAAGACGCCAGGAAGAAGATGTTCAACACTGTTATTCAGTCCGTGCCACAACCCACCATTACAGTTTTGAACACACCGCTGGTCGCGAATCCCGGGAGCGTCCCCCATCTTATTCAGGCAACTTTACCGGGCCACGTGGTGGGGCAGCCGGAGGGGACGGGGGGGCTGCTGGTCACACAGCCCATCATGGCAAACGGGTTGAAGGGCACCAGCTCCTCCTTCACCTTGGCGGTGACTTCGGTCCCCAAGCCACAGCCGGCGGCGCAGCATGGCACGGTGAGCTCCAGCAACGCGTCGGGGGTGAAGGTGGTCAACAGCGGCCAGTCGCTGCTCACCGCCTGCCCGGCAATCTCCTCGCAGACTTTCCTGGATCCCAACGTGTACAAAAACAAGAAGTCCCACGAGCAGCTCTCGGCCTTGAAAGGCAGCTTCTGCAGAAACCAGTTCCCAGGCCAGGCCGAAGTCGAGCGGCTGACAAAAATCACGGGACTTTCCACCAAGGAGATTCGAAAATGGTTCAGCGATAGGAGGTACCACTACAGGAATGTGAGAGGCGGCCGGGCCGTCTTTCCTGGAGACAGCGCTCTTGATTCCCTGCCCGAAATAACCTTCGACGTCTCGGCCAGAGGAGCCGAGCTGAGCCCCGCGGCAGCGGCAGCCGCGCCGGCCCCTCACCACCCGCCGCGGCGGCAGTCATGGCACCAGGCACCTGACTTCACGCCAACCAAGTACAAAGAGCGGGCGCCGGAGCAGCTGAAGGCCCTGGAAAGCAGTTTTGCCCAAAACCCTCTTCCTGCAGAGGAAGAGGTGAACCGCCTGAGGGGGGAAACAAAGATGACGCGGAGGGAGATTGATAGCTGGTTCTCAGAGAGGAGGAAGAAGAAGATGGCGGAGGAAAATAAGAAAGTGGAGGAGGCGGCTCGGCAGGAGGAGGAGGAGGCGGAAAATGGCGGTGGGGAAGGGGAGGACTCCTCAGATGAGCTGAGGGCTGCAAATGAAAACGGCTCAGTCGACACCTCCGGCAACAACCCAAACTCGGTGGAGCGGAAAGTGAGTCCCATCAAAATCAACCTCAAAAACCTGCGAGTGACCGAGTCCAACGGCAAAAGCGAGTTACCGGGGGCCGGCACAAACGAGAAAGGGGACAGCAGCTCCAGCCGGCCACCCACCCCTCCAAAAACCAAACTGAACTTTAAAAAAACGGCCCAGCAGCGGCATCTGCTGAAGCAAATGTTTGTGCAGACCCAGCGGCCCACGAACCAGGAGTACGATGCCATCGTTTCCCAGACGGGTCTGCCACGGGCCGAGGTCATTCGCTGGTTCGGGGACAGCCGGTATGGCTACAAGAACGGGCAGCTGAAGTGGTATGAGAACTACAGGCGGGGAGTTTTCCCCCCGGGGCTGGTGGAGGTCAGCCCCACGGGCCGGGAGGTGCTGGAGGACTACTACGAGAAGCACAAGGGGCTGCGGGAGGAGGACCTGCCCGGCCTCTGCGAGCGCTCCCACCTCAGCGCCCAGCAGCTCAAGGTGTGGTTTGCGGTGAAGGCGGAGGAGGAGAGCCGGGGCGCCGTCCCCGAGGAGGGCGAGACGGCGGGCAGCCGGAAAGGGCCGTGCGAAGCCAGCTCAGAGGTGCTGGAGAGCGGCGAGTCGTGGGAGCCGGGCGGCCAGGAGGGCAGCGCCGGGACCCCCGACGCCCCCGGCCCACCGACCGCTGCGCGGCTCGGTAAGGCCCCCCCCCAGCACCGGCTCCGTGGGAGGGTTTGGGCGAGCATGGGGCATGGAGTGCTTACTGTTTGGTTGGGAAACTGAAGCTTTCAGGGAAGGGTTTAGTGCCCAGTCCTGCTGTTTGGGGTTTAACCAAGGAAGTGGTGAGGAACGCCCTGGGAAAGATGGGGGGCTGGAGAAGGAGGATGGGGAGGATCTAGTGAGATGCCATGAGTGCCGCTGCCTGCCTGCCTTGGTCACTGGATGCTGGCTCCACGCTGAAGCCAAATCCTGGCTTTATTTTAAGCCTAAGTAAAACCACTGGAAGTGTCTGGTCCCTTTACCTGCCCCGAGGGAAGGTGGCCCTTGGTTTTATTTATGAAGGGGAGGGGTATTTGGGAAGAAAGGAGCCTACCTGCTGTCCCCCATGCCACTGGCTCCTTCCATGCCTCCCCCCAGCCTTCGGCAGCAGACATAACCCGTGCCTGCTTGTGCAGACAAGAGCCTCCTCCCTTCCCTCTCCTGTCTCTGGCTCTTCAGATGTGAGCATCCTTCTTTAGTTCAGGGCAAGGCTTGGGTGTTGAAGATGGAGGCTGCAAGGAGGGAGAGAACATGAAGGATTGGTGTTTACAGCCGCCTGCCCTACCTCCTTCCAGGACTCACTTTTGGAAGGCATGTGTGTGCATGAGTGTATGGAGGAGAGGAGAGGTGGTTTCCAAGCCCTCCGTGTGCTCTTCAGAAGTGCAGCTGGGGGCTGTTTCCTCCCTGGCAGGGTTCCCACCAGATGGGGATGGCCGAGCACTTGCCCTGTCCCACCGTGGGCTGCAGGGCCCCTCGCCTGCTCCACGCACGCAGCCCCGTGCTGGGCAGCTGGAATCTTCTCCAGCCCCACTGCCTTCCTTCGGAGCCTCCCACACACTTCTGCCATGGCTGCAGGCCTTAAAAAAAAAAAAAAAAATCAAAAAATCCACTAAAATTCATTGCTTCTCTCCCCTGTCTAATGCAGAGGAAGCGGAATGTGGGTTTGAATGGGGCCCTGCCCTTCTTGCAGCTGAGAGGTCTGGATGTGCACTGCCCCATCTGCTTTGCTGGGGAGCAGCTGCAGCCACAGGAGCAGGCTGGGGAGATGTTGCAGAGGGAGTGGTTTGGGGAAGGGTGGTGGGCCAGCTTTTGTGCCCTTGCCAGGGCGATGCTGTGCCCCTGCTAGAGCTCTCTGAGCATGGCTTTATGCCACTGAGAGTAAGGCGGTCCCGTCACCCCTCATGGCACAGGAGCAGGAGGTGCTCAGCGAGGGTGCACAGCTTTGGACCGCCATGGGCTGTGTCCTGCCTTAGCCCTGCTGCTGGCCAAAGCCCACCTCTGCTCCCATGAGGATTTGAGTTTCCTGGCCCCTCTGAATGGGACTGGCCTTGCTCTGCAGTTGACTCCATCAAGGCTCCCAATTTTACCCATCCCAAGGCACTCCTGCACCCCTTCCTCCCCACCCAGCACCCCACCTGGGTTGCAGGCCCCTGCGGCAAGTCGGAACGTCTCTGACACCTCTGTTCTTTTTCAGAAACAGACTGAACTCAAACCACCAGCTCTGGAGGATCTGCTCTTACCCTTGAGAAGAAATTTTTGGTCTTTAAGAAACCCATGGGCCAGCCTGATCCAAACCTCAGGAGCGGGACGTGGTGATAAAGCACTGCCATAAATAAGACCTTTGAGCACAGCACATGAGAGAGCGCGTGTGCAAAAACTGGGCACTTAGCGCAGAGCTCTCGGTGGCCCAGCCGAGGAGATGGCTGAGAGCTGGCAGAGGCGGGGGCTCAGCTCACACCCAGGAAATAGGATGCTCTTGTTTGCTTTCCAGTGGACAGACTTTCAGATTTCATATTCATATACCGATGCCTACAGCTGCCTATACAAGCATAATGAATCTCAGACATTGTGTAAACAAGGTCATTGCTTAGATATGAACTATCATGGCACAATACTTTTTTTTTTTTTTTTTTTTTTTCATCTGTCCATTAAGGTGTTTGTTCTCTAAAGGTTGGCATGGCTGCATATAGGCTCTCCGCCCTTTCTGGTCCTTAAGCCCTGGCAATGAAGTGCTTTGTGGGCACACAAGTGTGTGTGTGTGTGTGTGTTTGTGTTAGGAAAGCAAAGGTATCTGAGAAGAAAACTGCCAATCCTGCATTAAAGTCCACTGGGAGCTGAGTGAGATTATCATCCCTATGGATGAGGTTAGATTTAGCATTGCATACTCTCCAATAAGTAGCAGGTTCCCAAACCCATACAACCGAGGAGATGGAGTTTGGTGTCTTTTGTCCCTTGCTGGATAGAATATTTTCCCCTGCGCTCCTGGAGACTGTAGCAGGCTATTAAATCTCCAAGTCTCCCTTTAATCACTGAGAACTAGCACATAATAATTTTTCCATCCTGACCTGGAATCCTTTTCATTGTTCAGAGAGAACAAGCTGTTCTTCAGAGAACAAACGCAGAGAATACGCAGCGTTGCTGTGAGTGGTTCAAGTCATTGTTGTCTCCAAGGGATCGGCGAGGCAGCAGCTCTTCTGCAATCAGGAAGTTTCCCTCTTGCAGCCCTACATGACAGATCTTCCTGCAGCAGCGCTGGTAACTTCAAGTGTTTGCTCCAGTCCTTTTTGGTTTTTGCCCTTTTTTTTTCCAGTCTATCTGCAGTAGTTCTGGTGAAATAGCAAAATAAATTTCCCAGTTAACCTTCCTGCTTCCTGGTACCTGTACATTTTTAATGTGCCCACGCTGTCTTGGGTGGTTGCTGTGTGATGCAACTACTTGAAGATTTTTTTACTATTCTTTTCTAATAGAAAACAAGGTCTAGAAGGGAAACTCTTGAGCTGAAGAGTCCAGCCAAATGCTGTGTCAAACCATTCTGTCACAAACTAATCAAATCCCAGCTCAAAATTGGTTCCATGTCTTGCCTTCACTTTTGCTCTTGGAAGGCTATTCCAGAACTTCACTGACTTTGAATGGTTAGAAACTTTATTTAAATTTCTAGTTTGAATTAATTTGTGGCTGGTTCATTCCTGGTTTGTTTTGGAGCCAACATTGTCCTTTAACTTAGTTTTTGGTGTTTATCCGCTGATGTATTTATGGAGAGTAGTCATAGCTCCTTACTTTTGCCAGGCTAACTCAGCCAAGCTTTTTCAGTAGAAGGTTTTTATTTAGTGAGAGCTTTTTAATGTGGGAGACTTTATTGTTGGTGGTAAATGATATTTATTAGAAGGGTGGGTAGCAAGCCCCAAAGGATCGGATCCAGAGATTTAAAAAAAAATCTGGTTTAAAAACAAAAAAGCTCTTTCAGAACCTCTTCCAAAGATGGTGTCTGATTTCTACCTTCAATTGCTCTTACTTTTCCAATTCTTTCTTCGTCCCCTCTAAGAGGCCACCTTGTTCAACTGCTCGGAGGTGCTTTATCTGCTTAGTGCTTTGCAAGAGAAGGGGCTTCCTCTTGCCTGGGAGTGAGTGCCTACGTGGTAGGTGCCTGCGCCTGAGCTCGCGTAGCTCCCCTGGCACACGGTGTAACCCCTGTGGCCAAGCACGAGCATCTGCTGCGGGAGAAAATGACCTGCACCCTAAAGAGAGCCGGGGCAACGCGCTCAGATGCAGACACCGGCGCTGCCACCATCCCTTAGCAGTCAGGCAAACCCTCCCCAAAACGCTGCTAGCAGGGGTGGTGTCGACCCGGAGCACCCTGCTGTGACACCAGGCTGCTTAAATCTCTTTCTCTTTAGAAGCACTATTGCCGGTCACGCCGTGGCTGGAGGCATAACCGGCAGCCGTCCCGCCTCGGCCTCAGCCGGGCAGCATCCCCGCGGCTCTCCTCGCGGAGAGCAGGGGCACCTGCACTGCCAAGACAGACAGAGCCCCAGGGGTTCACCCTCGCAGGTGCAATCCTGTGCGCCCTGAAATGTCACAGGTGGCGGGAGAATCTGGGTGGTCCTAGAGCCGGAGGTAGCAGATCTGCGAGTCGTGTGGCCTGAGAGTCTGAGTGTATGTACGGTGTTACCTTCAGAGAACAAATACAGGTAGGTCAATTTACTCTCTAGTGTCTATGTACATGCAGGTTTATTTAAGTACACATATATACAGTTCAGATATGCCATTGATTCTTTATTGCATTAAGATGTACATTAAAAATGTACACTGTTACTAACTACTTGCTATATAAATATGTTGGAAGCGTAGTTTGCCCATTCAAGGTGATTTTCTGTGGGATTTTTGGTGTACACTTAAAGGCCTATGGCTAATTGGAAGAGTGATCCCCGCTCCATCTGCAGAAATGCTTAAGGACTATGGTATGAACTGGTCCCTTCGAACCATTTTTCCATGCACTCGCCGAAATTTTTTGCACTTGGATTGTATTCGGCCAGTTTTCCAGAAAAATTGAGAAGTCTTGTGAGCTAGAGGGAGAATTTCCCGGTGTACACAGAAAAAACAGCTTTGAGGGTTGGAAGCTGCTGAGGTTTTTGAGCTTTGTCTCCGTGCATTCATACAAGCACAGCAGGAGTTTTCTTTCTTTTGGGTCGGAGGAATTTTAAAAAGTGGTTCCATGCAGACTCCCCTCGGATGCAGCAACAGGGCTGGCAAGCCCTATTGCATGGGGAGGGTAAGATTTAGAGTAAAAAAAATTGAAAAGCAATCAAGTTCTATAACTCCTACATTCCTTGTTATCTGCATTTTTTAGTTGACTTGAAATCTCCATGAAAGTATAAGCTGAAAATTATTGAGTGTTTAGCTCTGTGGTCCTCTATTTCCCTATTGCATCATTTTTGAAGCTGAGGAGAAGCAGGTGTCATCTCCGAATAGGCTCAGGTTTTGGTGCAGGACATCAGAAATGCTTTTGCATCTGAAACTGAAAGGAAAAATTAAGGGGTGACTTGACTGTCCTAGCAGCTCTTCTGGTGTAAAGAGGAGGTGTCACCACAGTTCTACACAGTGTATGAATATTTATCATCATCTAATCAAAGATGACTATCTTGACTTGAAAGGAAGGGTGTAAGATAGAGGTCATGTAGCCAGCATCAGTAAGGAAGGGAAATGAAATTCTTCACCTCCATCTGCTGTGTGTGAGCCTGGGCTTGACAGGAACAGTAATAGCCATCATTTTTAATCCGTGTGAATCTTGTTACTTGTGTCTCGGAGGCTGCTTAGATTAAGGACACAATCCAATCACTTAATAACCCAAAACCCTGATTTGTGCCATACCTGGCTCGCTCATGTCAAGGGCTGCTGGTTCTCCTGATGCAAGGAACAGAGTTACTTTATTCATTATCAGCAGGCCCTGCCATGACATTTCAAGACACGGCTCTTTCATGTTTCATTTAGGTAGCTTATTTTTCAGCTCCTTAATTAGCATCCTGGAAATCATTCTTTTTGGTTTGTTTTGTTTGTTTGTTTTGTTTTGTTTTCAGCAGAACACTAAACGAACCATGATTTACAGGCTCCTTTTTCCACTCTCCTGCGAGCCGAGTGCCACTGCAGCCGTGGCGAGAGGAGCGGGCACAGGGCCTTGCTTCGCCGCGTGGCACACAGCGGTCAGCGTTCGCCCGCAGGAATATTTAGTGCAGCTGCACGTCCCCTCCCTGCCAGGCGCTGGTGTTGGTCACCACGAGAAGCCACCAGCCAAAGCAGTAGCTGCTGGCAGCTGTGAGGAGAAACCTGTTAGTCAGCCCACAGCTGAACGCAGAACCTTAACCTGACCGGGCCACGCTCGCACGGATGCTAGAGCTGGCAAGATACCGGCTTGATTACTTTTTGCTAGGTGTCCTGTCTGTTCAGGAGGTGAAGGAGGATGTGGAAGGCTGGTTTTCCATTTAGGGTTTTGGGTATATATATATATATTTTTTTTTTGTAATGAAAAACAACAATTTTTGGTCACAAGTAGAAGTGTTGTATTCTGTCTTCCCTGCAGCCCCTCTCTTAGAGACATTACAGAGACAACCTGATCAGAAGGTGATCTTTGGAAGCTGGGTCACTGGAAATCAGAAAAATGATTTTTCAGCACTTAAGCACAAATTAGAAAGTTAATATGATGCTGCATCTTCCTGTCAAGTTGATAGCGTTTAAAATGCTTGTAAACTTCTCTCCTGTTGCCCAGATAATTTTGGCTTCGCTCTTTTCAAATCAGTCGGTGGCCTGATGTGATTCAGCTCACTGCAGTAACCTCCGTTGTCATTTCTCAAGTCAATCACAAAACCAGCAGGGTAAGATTAGGCAACACTACAAATGGAGGTGGGGGGATGAGACGCTTGCAAGTTGTACCTTTTTTTTTTTGCAAGTTCAGTTTCTGCTGTATGTTTTACTGGCAGTGGTCCCTGCCAGGAATGCTGGATCGGCATCACAAAACTTTAAAGCAGAGCAAGAGAGCTCTGTTACCTAAGCAGTGATTTATTTTTTTGTTTTCTTGTTATTGCCTGTTCCAGTAAAGAGTGCTTTGTTGGCTGACATTGGCCATATTTTGATGGCACAGTTAAAGCCACTTTTCCCCTGTACTGATGGAGAGTGGCATTAGAAGGCCTCTTGCTTACTGGTGCTAGTGAAGGTTGGGCTAGGAATCCATGGCATAGAAAAATTCTTGCTAAAATTGCACTTTCTCTCTGCCCCATCTGGCTCCTGGTGGTGTTATGGGTACGTGGCTGTGATTCCCCTTGCACATACTAACATTGCACTAAAAGAGAGACTTTGGGAACAGCGTGTTGATCACTTTGTTTCTCAGCAGACCACAAAGTCAGCCTAATGGGGTCTCTTTTTTTTTTTTTTTTTTTTTTTTTTTTTTAATTAATGTTATTTAGAAATCATGCTGGTGCTGAATGACCTGGAATTTTTGCTTGGATTTATCCAAAGGAAAATGTAATTGTAGCTGCAATGGGACCTTTCATAAGGGTGGCCGTGCAGCTAGGGAGCAGGGCAAGGGCTCTGTTCTGTAAACCGTCTTTGTACTGGGGAGGTGTGGGGGGTTCCAGTGGGGTTATTATTGTGTTTTTTTTAAGACCACAATTTTAGATGGTCACCTTGGCAATCGTGTGAGACAGGAAATAGTTTTTACTTTTGGTAAAGGTTTTAAAGAGAAAAAAAAGTGAAGCTGCCTGTGATTGTGGGCTGTGGCTATTACTAGGGCTAGGGTAGCTTGTACCTGCTATGGACTTTACCTGCTCTTATTCTGAGGGCAAGAACTCCCTGTAGCAACAATGCCACTTCTGAGAAGTGAACGGCAAGTTTCCCTTCCTTTTGTATATGTGGATGTGAGGGTGGGCGAGGGGAAGAGCTTGCTTGTACAGTTTGTTGAAATGAAACCAGACATTTTTGGTTGTTCCTAAATAAAGAGTGTAAAAAAACGAATGTGAATTGACCTGGTGATGATTGCGCTCAGGTTTGGGGAAGCCCCAAAGCCACGCGGGGTGTGAAATGACCAGGGATGCCCTATGTCCGGTGCCGACACCGGGCGATGGCGAGAGCTGCCCTGTGCAGGGGGATGTTTGCTTTTCCACGAGCAGGGAATGCTCAGACACAACCCTCCCATTCATTTTAAAAGCACGCCAACTTACCTGCGGGGTAAGGCCCCTGCTCAGGTCACTGCTTGTCCCCAGCCCAGTTCAGAAAAAGCATTTAATACCCTTATTTTATCCTTCCCGAGTGATCAACATTGAACCTGGGGCTGCTCCTGGTGTGGTTTTTCCACCCCCCTGGTAGCTGCAAACTCCCTGAAGCCAGGAGGAAGGAGGGAGCAGTGCAGCCCCCCCCCCCCCCAGGCAGGGCTGCACCCCAGCAGCACCAGCCAGCTCTACAGCGGGGCACAGCACCAGACACCCGAGCCACCACGCATGTAATACTGACACTTTTATTGTCGATTAAAGCTAGAGCGGCCTTGTAAATGTATAGTTTCACTACTGGGCCCACAGGCAGTGGCTATACAGGTAGGCAGATGCGATGCCGCCAGGACACAGGCGCTGCCTTGGTCGCTGAAGTCCCCCCTTGCCCGGGGCGCTGGGAGGGCAAAGGCTGGCTGCGACGGGCCTCCGGCAGCCGCGGGACCTCCGGGAATACAGGCAGAGCGGCGACAGCAGAGGGCTGGTTGGGTTTGTTTTTTTTTTTTTTTTTTGGGGGGGGGGTCTCTTTCCTTGCAATTATAGACAGTTTTGTCTCTCACCTCGGCGGCTGGCAGGCTATACGCACCAATGCGCTTCGTTAAGGGCTTGGTGGTGAAGGATGGTGGGTGGTTAGGGTTGGTTAGGGTTTGGTTTTTGTTGTTGTTTGTTTTTTTTTTTTTTTCCTTTTTTTTTTTTTTTTTTTTTTTTTTTAGTTCTCCACTGGAACACCCTTCAGCAGAGAAACTGGAAAAGCTGCCTGAAAGTAGGCCATAGCAGTGCCGTTTCCATAGAAACCAGTTCACAGCGTGCCGTGAGATTCACAAGCACTGGAGGTGCCTTCGCCCGCTGAGATGGGCTACAGCCGGTTGTCCCCGTTGACCCGGGTCCTCCGCAGTACCCTGCAAGGGGGCACAGAGAGGGGACACGGCTCAGGCTGACCAAGGCATGACCAAGTGCAACGCTCCCGTGTCAAAAGCTGCCCCGGGGGAAGAAAGAGGGGGCTCAGCATGTTCCCCACAGCAGGGAAAAGTGCCACTGGCTGCAGCGTGGCAGCTCCTTGTCCCACCCTACTCCCATGGACCCCAAAGCAGTGACTCCCCCAAGGACTGACACAGATTTCATGCCGAAATTTAGGGTTTTCACGCAGCAAACACGGCTGCAGCTCCTCTCTGGGTTGGTGGGAGGCTGCGTTTATTTGCCTCCATCGAGGAGACTAAATGCTGGGAGGGGTCTCACACTGGGAAAAGCTCAACAAGCATGGGCCTACCTTCGCTCCCGGCTCTCGAAGTGGTCAGCTAGCTGCTCCTGCGACATACGAAAGTCCTCAAAGGGCTGCTGGTACCGCGACTCGAAGGACCCCTCTCTGCCTCTGCTCGCCAGCAGCTGGCTGGAAGCATCCCCTGCTCGCTCCCGTAGGGCTGAAGCACTGAAGAGGTTTATTTCGCCATTCTCCTGCTTGGATCAGAAAAAAAAAAAATGCAGTAGTAAAGGGCTTGGGATTTCAGTGTCTTGTAGTAAAGGCAGCCCTGGTGCAGGGCCCCGGATGCCCTCTGAGCTGCCATGTGGGGTGGCCAGGGCTCACAAGGTCTCGGGGGTTTGTAATGTGCAGCTGCTCTGCCTTTTAACAACCATCACTGGCTCCCACCACCATCACTTTAAATGAAGAAATAAATGAAACCTCTGTCTCTGAAGGAGCCCTGCTCTCTGCTGCTGCCAACACGTACGGCCCTGGGCCAGCCGGGCTCTCTGATACTGAGCTGTAACTTCCCTGGAGCGCAGACGGGGACTGGGACGAAGCGGATCTGCCGCCTCCAGCTCTTGCTGAAGGGATTTCCAGGCAAGTCAAACACAGCCCAGGCAGGACCCTGCCTGAATCGCCCCAATTCTCTGCAGGAGGCAAGCCCGGCGCTTCCCACCCTGCCAGGCCTCCGTGCATCACTGCAGCGAAACCCCGGCCGTCCCGCACGCCTCCGCTGCGCCCACCCGCCGCGCCTCAGCCCTGCGCCACAGGCACCCTCTCGGCCACCACCCGGCCTCACCTTGCTAGGGAAAATGTCTATCTTGACGAGCAGGGAAGCCAGCTCCAGGTTCTCGCTGTAGTTGTTCTTCAGGGGCACAGCTCGGAAACCTACAGCAGAGACAGCCCCCGTGTCACTCGCAGCACAGGCAGGGACGTGTCAGTCTCCTGGCACAGAACTCAAGGGGGTCTCCAGACCCCCCAGGTCCCCCCAAGTGGCAGTCGGCCCTGAGGGCTGTTAGCAAATGGCTTCTTCCTCTACCTGGCATTGGGACAGGAGGGACTGAGCCAGCCTAGGGACTGACAGCATCCTCCCATGAAACTCAGCATCTCCTTGGCTAATGATGCAATTAGCAAACTGGTGAGGACCACCACGACACAACCCACCCCGCTTCCCCCACTGCTTTACCTGTCTTCAAGCCTTTCACCAGGAAGGTGGCCTGAGCCAGGAAGTTCTCATCGCTGAACATGTCCTCCTCATATACCACGAAGCGGAGGAATGCAAAGTCAGGGTTGCTGACCTGAAAGTGGAACTGCTTCGGGGTCCAGAGAGGGTTCAGGCCGTTGTCCGCTAGTTAGAAAACACTGCCGTCAGGCGGGAGCCCCATGCCCCCCACGGCTGATGCTGAGCTCAGGGGCAGCCCCCACCCCAGGGCCAGGCTTTGCTGCAGTGCCCACGGCTCCCACCACGATCAGGAGCGGTGGTGCATCTCTCTCCCTTCCCTTCACTAACCCACTCACCCACGATCTCAGTTTTCTGCTTGGCGTTGTCATACTCGGCCCCGGACACTTCCACCTCCACGAAAGGACAAACAATTCCCCTTCCGTTTTTGGGAAGGTGCCGGGCTCCCAGGACCTGGGCAGAGAGCAGGAGAGACTTGGTAAGAGACAGGAGCAAAGGGAAAAAAAAAAATGTGTTTGCATACCAAGACATTTTATTTCCAAATAAATCACCCTGGCTCTGCTAATTGGACAGAGAAGAGACACTGCCAGCCAGCCCAGCCCAGCCTGCCTCACGGAGAGAAACAGCTCCCACCCCTGGAAGCTGCTATGGTGTTACCAATCACCAGTTTGACTTGTAAGCCATAAAAAGAGGCGGCTCAACCTGCCCAGGTTCCTGTCTGCTGCTTGCACAGCCAGGCCTGGGACCACAGCATCTCTCCTCCAGCCTGCCATGCTGGAGCTGGGCTGCCAAGCCGAGCCGCCTTCCCCTGCTTGGAGAGGTACACTGGACACCCCCTGCTTTGCCGAAACTTCTCAACCCTCTTGCTTTGGCTTAAGGACGAAAAGGAGCTTTTCTCCACTGTTGCTCTGCCTCCTGTTCGTAGCACAGTCTGTGCTCAACTCAAATGACAACCTGCTTCCTTGCAGGAGAAAGAAATCCCAGCTCCCTCTTGCCAGTGGCCATATGTCACTCCAGCGTGCTGTCGGCATGCTGCTGTTGCAGGGGAAGGACATGCTGCCAACGCTGGATCATGTGCTTTGAGTCATGCTGGGCTCAAGACGGCTTCTCCATCCATGAAAGCTGGCTTATGGTGGGGACATCGGGCAGTTTTGCCAGAGGATAAAAGGCTGAGCCTGTCTCTTAAAGGAAACGGTGACAGGCTACAGCACAGTGACTCCTGACACCTGCCCATTGCAGCTGCATCCCAGGATGCAGGAAGAGTTTGGAAAACAGGGATTTTTAGGGAGACAGTGGATACACGGTGGATGGTGCAGATGGGACGTGATGGGGTGTTCTCCCTGAGCAGAGCAGTGGCTGTCTGGGGTGGGATCACTCTGGTGAGAGG
Organism: Tyto alba; assembly: GCF_018691265.1. NCBI lineage: Eukaryota > Metazoa > Chordata > Aves > Strigiformes > Tytonidae > Tyto > Tyto alba. Next base: position 6,193,706 of record NW_024881308.1, on the reverse strand, counting down.
TGGCCTTAGAGAAGCTACAGTTTGTGCATGCTGCCAGAAACCTGTGAGCACCTAGAGGCAGATCTCTGCTGCCTCCTCCCCAAGGTCTGTTTGAGACCAAGGGCCTTGCAGAAGACTCTGCTGACCCACAGATAAAAGGCCAGCTCAGCTCCGAGACCACTAGAGGTGCCTGAACAGGCTAGTGGGACAGCCACCAGTCCAAACATGAGAGCTATCTGGTTTGGCACAGCCAGGGCCTTCCCATCCCTGCAGGAGCTTTGTCTGGTGAGCTGTCCCATACCCCTTCTGCCATGCAGCCCCATGAGCTGACACGGGAACAGTCCAGCCCCAGTCCCGCCATCCTGGAAGAAAAAGGTTCAACAAGCATCCTCAGTCCATCCTCCAGTACCCCCCACCAGCAGCCCCCCATCCTCTTATCATCACCAGCAGAGCAAGACAGAAATGGAATGAATAGTCCGCTCAAACCTTGAGCATCTTCCCGAGTGGGAAGGGGACACAGTAAGGTTGGGAATGTTGAGTCCGGAACAACTCAGTGACGAGGAGGGGACAAGGCACAGCTCGTGTTACCCTGTTGGGAGCCATCGTGCACTCGGGCAGTCCCGGCCAAGCTCTGGGGACAGGGATGTCACCTCTGCGGCTCGTGGATGCCACCTGCCGGCACTGGGCCCTGGGCAGGAGGGGTCGTGGGGGCAGCATCCAGGGATGCTCCTGCTACTCCTCTCCAGGCACCCAGGGAGGCCGGTGGTGCTTCCCTCAGCAGCACCCGTGGGTCTCCCCCTTCAGCGAGGGCTCTCCAAGCAGAACAGCTCTTAAGCAGGGGCTGAGGGGTTTGGTGAGGAGCGGCTGCAGAGGCCAGAAACCCAGAAAAACTACTGTATCACCCCAAGCTCGGTACAACCGCCTGGCTCTGCCCCCACGCTGGGGTGAGGTACTGACCTCAATGGAGATGGAGAGCGGCTCCACCCCCCGCAGCGTGCTCTTGTCGAAGGGGTCGAAGACGTCATCCCGCATGTTGGTTGGCTGCAGCACGTACCCACACTGGCCGCTGGACATGAACAAGGCCTGGTTCATCTGCATGGGCTTGTCTGGAGAGCACAGGCAGGAGATGGAGGGAGGAGACCCTGTGCCCTTTCCCCAAGCCAGATCACCTGGACTATTGGTGCCTCGTGCGAAGCCCTTTGCAAGGGGACCTGGCCTGTCCCTTGGCAATGCCTCGTGCGCCTTGGCCTCGCTGCAGGCTGTGCACGTGCAGGAGCCATGGGGTGACTTTCTCATGCACAGTCTGCTCAATCACCCAGTGCTCCATGGGTCACCCCCCTTTTTTTTCCCCTCTCTCTCCTTTCAGCTTTTCTTGTGCTGGCTCCTAGCATTTGCCAAAATGCACTGTGAGATGCTCGAGTTCACAAACGAAAGAGTCAGTGGGGAAAAAAGAGGCAGGCAGTTTTCTAGTGGGTTGGTGAGCTAAGCAGGCTCACATCAGGGTTTGGCAAGGGTCAGGGAAGAGGAGAAGCTGGACTGCATGACAGGAGCAGGAGTGGAAGCTAGGGAAAGGTGAGCAGAGAAGCGAGCTTGACTCAGACCCTGCAACCATCCAGTGTCCCAGGGCTGGGGCTACACCGTCCCCTTTGGCATGTCCCCTGCCCACTCTGTCTGCTGCCAAGGACCTTGGAGGAACTCCTGCTTCCTCTCTGTTTCATCATGTTCTCATGGCACCACAACCTCCCGGGTCAGTCCAGCCCTCTGGAGCACATCCCTCCTGTGGCAACCACGTGCCTGGACATAACCACCAGCTCCTGCTCCCTGCACCCTGCACAGAGACGGTGGACCCCCCTCCTAGACCGCCCGTTTGCCAGGATGGGGTTAGCAGGGGTGCAGGGTACCCCAGGAGCCCGCCTGCTGCCCTCACCTGGGGTTTGGAAGTTGAGTGCTACCAGCTGGCTGCCACAGATCCACATGGGCAGGGGGTCGTAGTTGGAGGAGTCGAGGCGCTGGCCCTTGGGGTAGATGCGGGAGAGCTGCAGGCGGTTGTACTGCAGGAACTTCTTCCCTTTGATCTTGTTGACGTACTTTTCCGCCTTGGTCTCGGGGAAGGAGGACATATCTCGGTAACAGGCCCTCTCTGTGCCGATCTCTGGGAGGAGACAGCACAGTGTAAGCCAGGAGCACATTCCCTTTCCAGACACTTCAACCACCTCGGGCTCCTTCCTAACATCATTCTCTTCTCCCTTGGCTCAGCCACCATCAAGTCGTGCAGACCCTGCCCTGTCCTGGCGCGTGTTTGCTGGGTGCCCAACACCAATGTCTGAAAGCATCAAAACCGCTCTTGGTGATCGGACATGATGCTGCCCAATCCCAATCCCTCAGCAGCTGCTCTGGATGGTGACAGATCCCAGCAACAGAGGGATGGGAAGGGAACTTCCACCCTCTGGAGAAGGACATTTCCAGGGCTCCAGTGTAAACTGGTTCCAACTTGCTTTGGACACCTGGAGATCTAGCCAAAGCAGGACCTCAGGGCACACTGCGGGGTCTGCAACGCCAGGGTGACTGCCTGCGGTGGCCACCAGACCAGCCGATGCTCACTCTCTTCATCGAAGGGCACAGGTCGGCAATAGACCACCAGCTCTGAAAGCTCCAGAGCAATCTTCTTCCTCCTCTCCATCATCTTCCCCTCGGAGAGCTGCCAAGAGAGAGAAAGAGAGCTGTCAGGGCCAGGAGGCAGCAGAGGCGTTGGATAACCCAGCTCACCAACTGTGGTCAACGGCAGCGCTGGCCTGGTGTGGCTGTTCCTGCCCACGCTGTGGGAAACACCAGCAGCTCTGCCGGGTCTGCATGGGGGGACACCACAGAAGCGCCCATGGGAAGGGCCCCTGGGGGGGTCCTGCCTCCCATCTGGAGGAGGACTGGCACTGGTACCAGTGCAGGGCAGCTGTGACCTTGCAGCTGAGCCTTGCCACCCCCACAGATGGAGATCCCCCACCTCCTGAGGCTGCAACACCCTCCCGAGGGACCAATCTTCCCGGATGGCCAGCCTGAACCTCTCAAGCCACAATGTGTGGCCACCACCCCTTGCTATAGTGTCCAAGATGACTCTGGCTTTATCATCTTTGTAACTGCTCTGCCAGTTGTCACAGGCTGCCATCTCGCCACCCCCGCCCCAGCCTCCAACCGCTCCGCTCCTCACCTCCTGGAAGATCCAGGACTTGGCAAGGAGATGTCTCCCCTGCCAAGGGCTCTCCAGACTCACCCGTGCGTCAGCCGTCTGGGCTGCCTCCCGAATCTTCTTCACCCAGTCCTGCAAGTCCTCGTGCGTATCGGCTGCCACGTCAAGGGACAGGCGCGACACCGAGGCCATGCTGATGGAGAAGACGAAGAGGCGGTTGTTCTTCCCCTCGGGGCGGATGGCTGTGTGGGGAGAGGGAGCAGAGGGCAAGGTCACAGCAGATGCTGAGCCCAGTCCTTCACACCAGAGAGGGAGGGAGAGGACAGACAGAGGGACTCTCATGGCCGCGCCAGGACTCTTCAGCTAAGAGGAGAAGCTCTCATTTCTGATCACCGGGAAGGAACAGATGGAGCCCAGGAAGCGATGGGTGAGGATGCAGAGTGTATCCTGAGGGGGCTGAAAAGCCCTCTTGCTCCCATTCTTGCATCTTCCTCCCATTCCTGCATCTTCACTCTTTGCCCTGAAGTGCTCAGGTGAGAGCAGCCACCCGGAGCACAACATCCTCTGGGCTCCGGGGAGCGGGGGGACAGCGGAGCTGTGGACTGGATCCAGCTTGGCCAGAGCCCAGGAGCCCCAGAGCCTGCGGCAGCCTGGCAGGGAGGCTGGACCACATGGATGGGAAGGAGGACAAATCCTGGCAGAAAAGAAGGAGCCTACAAAATTGATGTGAGCTCCCTTGCCCATGGGGTGGCTGCCCCCAGAGAGCAGGTTCCAGGCATGCTGGAGCGGCTCCTTGGCATGACCCTGGGTGCTCCTCGGCTGTACTCAGGCTGCAGGGACACACCTGAGCCCCAAACCCCGAGGCACCCTCTGTGCCAGGAGCAGCAGAGCGTGTCACCGCACGGCAAGCACACACCGTAGACATGCATTCACTCGTGGCAGGCACAGGGGTGCGTAGAGACAGAGGGAGACCAAAGCCCCTGGGCTCAGAAGGGCTGCAAACAGCTGTAACACCCGCCACTCCTCCATCCCTCCCCGGCACTCACCGATCTGGCAGGAGGGCACATCCAGGACGCCTCCAAGCAGGTCTCCCAGGGGACTGTTCTCATCCAGCTGCTGCTTGGAATGAAGCACAGGCAGGATGGTGCTGGGCAGGGTGCCGGGCAGCGCGGCTGGACACACGCACCCCTCCCCACCACCCCACCTTGCTCCGCTCAGGCACAAACTCACCTCCCGCTCCGGCTCCAGGCTGCTGGGACCAGTAATCTCCTCTACGTAGTTGGAAGGGAACCACAGCTGCTTTTTGCCACCATAATCTCCCCTCCACCTGGGAGAGAGGGAAGGGGCAGCATCAGCACCCACTGCGGGGTCCCAAAGCCTCCTGACTGGGGGTCACGGGTGATGGGCAGCTCCTCCATCTTCTGCTTTTAGGGTTTGTGAGGCTTTGGGGCTGAGCAGCTTGTGGGCAATCCCCAAACAGACCCAACCCCAGAGGGGACACACCTTTGTATGAATGGTGACACCGAGGTTTGACTGTGTCCCCGAGGGAAAAAAAAAAGAAGGCTCAGGACACACTCACCAGCCTCCTTCCTGTTTCTCCACATTCTGGATGATGGCGTTTTTGGTGAAGGTGAGCTCGTCCTCCCGCTGTGCCTTGTAGTCAAACAGGGCTTTGACTGCGCACTGCAATGAGGAGGGGTCCCGTGAGGCCGGGCAGCGGGTGGTCACACAGACAACAAGCCCAGGGGATGAGGGGTCACCTCCCGCTGCAGAGGTGTTTGTTGGGGGGGGTTGTGAAGCACATCGTGCGCAGGCAGCTTCCAACCCTGATGCCAAAGGCTGCCAGACCCTAGTAATCCTTGCAGAAGAAATCAAGGCCCCCATTGGTGCGAAAGCAGAAATTACAGGTCTGGTATGGCCCCACACAGGCACTTTCCTTTGGGCCAGAGCCACTGACAGGTTTAGTTTGGAGAGTTCAGAACGAGAGGCAGCCCAGCCTGGGAACCTGCAGGCTTAGCCTAGAGTACATCTTCCTGCATGGTCTAGAAATGAGTGTGCAAAATAAAACTTTTGGAAAAAAGAGAGATACTTGCTAAACGCTCAGGCTCTGCAGGTTGTTTCATGCCAAGCAGTGAGAGTGTACCTTGAAGGTGGGCATGGGGTTGGCTTCCACGTAGAACCCAGGGTGGCGTCCCTCATAAAGGGCTCCGTAGTCCGGCTCCTGTTGAAGCAAAGGGCTCATGGTGACAATTGTGGCTCTGCAGAACAGGTTCCCTACCATGGGGGAGGTAAGGAGAACACCCCAGGGAAGGCACAAGACCAAAGATGATGCTGCACGGAGCAAACAGATGCCCAAACCCACACTCACTGCTGACCTGGGTCAGAGAGGCAGCAACGCATCTCACTCAGGGTAGTGTTTCCAACAGGGCATGAAGCCCCAAGAGGTGCAGACTGTGAGGCACAGAGATGGCTCACACAGCACCACTTCAAGGCACCAGCTCGAAACGGACCTGACCATCATCCTTTGGCTTAGCTCTTCCAACGGCCACCCACACTCACCGCTGTCCCTATCTTCTCCAGCGTCTCCTCGTTGATGGGGTACCTCAGCTTCATCTTGCGGTACAGCGGGTGCTTTTCATAGTAGCTGATCAAGTCCACCAGGCTCTCGAACTCGGAGTTGCCGAGCAGCACGGTCTGGCTCTCCTGCTGCACTCGGCAGTGTTTGATCTTCCCTTCCGCCCTGGCAAGTGGAAAGATGGAGAGAAGCTGCTTAGCACCTGGCAAGGGAGGGTCTCTGCCAAAACAAAGACACCCAAGCACAAGGTGCCCCCAGGCTGGCTGCTGAGCACAACCATCAGGAGACAGAGGAGGAGAGGGGTCCAGAAGGCTCTCAAGGGGCTGTAAGGTCGATCCAGGGCCTTCCAGGAGTGAGAACAGCTCTGGGAGGGCTCACACCAGGCTCACAGCCCCTCTCCTGCTCCCTCACACACTGCAGCATCCCAGCCCACCGCCCTCCTCCCGCGGACGCACCGGAAGGAGATGGCGTAGGAGCTGGGCTCACTCCTCTTGCGCACCAGGAAGGCTCCGTCGCGTGGCACCCGCATCAGCATGTGCTCGGCTTGGGTCCGGGTGAGGTTGGCGTGGTACCACCTGTCAGGAAAGACCCATCACTGTGCACCGGTCTCCGTACATCCAGCTCATCCCACACCTCTGCCGTGCCACACAGTTTCCTCTCCAGCCCATGAAAGGCTGCCTGAATCCTCAAAAGGAGGACAGGGAGCACAGATCGTCATATATGTGACACTGCAACAGGGCTGTCTTCTCCTTTCTGTGGGACAGGCATGAACAGAGCCATCTGGCGACATGCAGCACGGGCAAGGGCATCCCAACCAAGCCCAGTACCTCCTTTCTTTGCACTGAGCTTCCAAGACAACCAGCTCCATCAACAACAAAGCTGGCCAGCATGGCTGCTGTGACACAGAGACCCACGGGGAGAAAGTGGGGACCAGAGAACCCCAGCAGGGAAGGAATGACAGCGGAGAAACCTGGGAGGGTTTTCCATGAGGTCTCAGCTGCCCAGTGGACACAACACACCCTCCCCAAACACACACTCACTCTTTGCTCTCATGGGCGTTGGTCTGTGGCACCGGCTCCGTCAGCCTCATCTCAAACTCGTTGCACCTCAGCGGCACCTCCTGGTAGTGGGTGATGAGGTCGTAGAGGCTGTCGAACACCAGGTTGTCCGTCAGGAAGAACTTGGGGCTGCCGGCGTCCTGCCGCGAGTGGATCCGGCAGTGCTGCACCTTCCCGTTGCGCCTGCGGAAGAGGAAGGGGGTAAACCAGGGTCATCCACGGAGATTTTGCACCTGCCTGGACGCAGCATTCCTGCTCCGCAGGACACCCATCACACAAAGGTCCCAAGGGACTTGACCCTTCTGCACCAGGACAGTGAGTTGACATGATGCTGGGGCACAGAAAAAGGGCAGAAACCTCCTCGTGGACCACTGGGGAATGAGACCCACCCCCCAGTGAAGATGGTGTCAAGATGAAGACCACGCCAGGAGCGACACCGAGCAGCGGGCTGGCGCCTGTGGCCCTCACCAGAAGGAGAGGGTGTAGTCTCCAACAAAGGTCTCGCTCTCTCTGACGAGGAAGGAGCCGTCGGGGGCCCCCGTCTCGATGCAGTACTCCGTCAGCAGCCGCTCCGCGATGTGCCGCCCGTCCCGTCCCGCTCCCAGCTTGCCGTGAAACCACTTCTCCGTGGAGTGAAGCTCGGTGCTGTTGCTCACCTGGCAGGGGGAAAACCCACTGTCTTGGGTGACTGAGGGCAGGCTCGTGGTGCCAGAGCCTGCTCTGATCAGGGCTCTTCCAACCAGGAGCAGGGAGTTTCTGCAGCAGCTCCCACCCTTCCCGCCACTGGATCTCCCGCTGAAGTCAGCTGGCAGTGGAGATGCTCAGCCTCTTGGGCAGTCAAATCCTTTTTTTAGAGGAACAACTCACCGTCATGCAAAGGAGCCCTCACCTCCTTTTGTTCTTCCTCATCCTCGTTTCCTTGGTCGCTTGTTGTCTCTCCAGAGTAATAGATCTTGCTGCTGGTCAGGACAAAGTAATGCGGGTTCCACTCCTGCAAGGAAACAAACTCTGGGCAAAGAGAACCCCTGAGGAAGCACCAAACTGGCCCACCACCCATCCATGGCATCTTCCCTTCTTGATCAGCACAAGCAGTAAGGGGTGATTGGGTTTGTGAGGGATAGTCACTGACAACACTGATTTCAGTGGAGTCACAGGAACTTCCAATATATCTCCTAGATCTGAAGCATGGGTTTATCAGCAGCAAAAAACCAGCATATGATAGGTCTTACATACAAAGTGACTGCAGATCACACTGCAAGCACCCCAGCACATATTAAAAGAAAATGACCAAATGAAGAGCAAATCAATGCAAAAACACTCTGCATGGACTCAGCACGGGCACTAGCAGAGATGAAGATATTGGAGATGGTTATGCAGCTTTACTATTGCACTTCCCTATTTTCCAAAAATCTGTTTCATTCACATGTGACTTCCTGACAGATCCTCAGCAAAGCAAAGCAGCTGAAGAAGTGGACTGTGTATAAGTAAATGCACACAGGAAAATGAATGCTTGGCGCTTTACAAAGCAGAATGCTCGTTTAGGTGTGTTAAGTGTGTAGGCGCTTGGTAGGAGGCAGGCAGGTCTAGAAATGCAGGCCATCGCTCGAACTTACTGCAGCAACAGATAACAGGCTATACGGATTACACAAGAGCAGCTGCAGTGCATCAGCCCAGAGCTCCCTCTAGCTCAGCCTTCTGCCTCTAACAAGGGCCAGCGGGAGATGCCTAGGGAAGAGCACAGGAGAGAGCCAGCACAAAAACTCCTCCAGCCCTCAGAGACCCCTGAGAAACAGGATAGACCAACGGCCTCTCAGATCACTTGCACCACAGCCCTTCCTTCCAGCACCACACGGCGCCTCACGGAGTTTCCATGTCGTCTGTGGAGCCCGCAGAGCTGGGCCAGGGTGGCAGTGGCAGAGAGAGACATACGTGATTGATGGGGTCTTCCAGGTAGAGGATCCCGTTCTTGATGGAGTTGCTGATGTCATTCTCTGAATACATTACGGATGTGGGTAGCTCCTCGTAAGCACTGCCCTCTGCCAGCTTTTTGTGCTGTGGGGTGAGAGAGCGGGTCAGGCACCTTGAGGGGAGCAGGCACCCCAAAAGCAGCATGGATTTCCTGGTGAACAACCCTAAAACTACAGGTCAGCTGCACTGGGTTCCTCTGGACTATAAGGACCAAGGTGAGACCCATGACACAGAGATCATCAAATGGCACTAAAGTCCCACCCTTTCTTCCCAGAGGTGATTTCTGCAGCAGAAATACCAACATCGTCTAAGCTCCCAAGAAAGGCAGCACCCAACTGCTGAGCTCATTTCCCAGCAGCTCCTCTCAAGCAAGAGAGTTCTTTGTCTCCACTTCCACCTCATGCACTGTCAACCAACCCCTTCCAGAGGTAAGGGGCTCCCCTTGGTCCCACACCCTCACCCCATCTGCCCTCAACCTCTCCACTTAGAAGCCTTGCTGGGGAAGAGAGTTCACCTTGATGAGAATCTTCCTCTTGAGCTGGTTTGGAGAGGGAAGGCCGTCAGCAGAAATATCTACTGGTTTGGTCAAAAGCATGTCCCCAAAGACCTTCTTGAAGTTCTGAGCCATGTTCCTCTGCTGAGCGATGCTGCAGTGGTCCTCGATGGACAGAATGACAGGGAAACTGGGAGAAGGAAAAGAGCCATCAGAACCAGCACGGTGTCTGGATGGAACCAACATCTTCTGAGTTCTGTTCCAAAGCCTGGCCTCTGTGCCCTCAAGGAGCAGTTTGCATCAACAGCGATCTGTGCTGTCTTGAGCATTCAGTGTAGCCACCCCGCAGGAAAGTGTCCCCACCACTGCTGGCAGTGCATAGTGGAGAAGGACCAGCAAACTACTGGGGTTTACCCAAGCCTTCCCTCCCACAACTTTTGTGGGAGAAATGTCCCTTTGGCTGGGAGACACGACATGCTTTCTTCCCACTGAATCCCAGGTGCATGGTCTTGTGCCGGATCTCTGGGTAAAGGTGGGCTTCACTTTGCTACAGCCTTGGCTCTACCCACTCCCTGCCTTCCCGGCAGCTCTGCTGGCTAAATCCCAGGCCCCTGCTGTACTCACTCTGAGGTGACAAAGGCATGCTCCTTGATAGTGACCAAGACATCAGAGAATTTGATCTTGGTGGTTAAGGTATGTCCATGGTAGATGACCGGCATGCCATCGGGACCATCCCAGCAATCCACTGAAAGAGACCCACGGGGGAAACTTAGCCCAAAGGCTGGAATACAGACAGGGCACAGACTGAACTAAGCACTGCTGGGAACCGCGTTGGATGGCCGTGAAGGAGCGAGGTGAAAGTCAAGATCTTTCTGGGGGACCAAAAGCTCAAGCACCTACCCCCCAGTCCCGCAAAACAAACGACCTCAGCCCTTTCAGCACATCATGGTGACAACGCTGCCACTGGCACGTCAACCTTCCACGCAAAGCCTTCCCCGACCACCACAAGCTATCGCGACGACAGACAGAAGTGCCGGCTCCGGGTACTCACGTTCAATGCAGCGGCATCCCATGCGCAAGCAGCGGGCGTACGCCTCCAGCGAGGACTCGCTCGAGAACTGGTCCCCCGTCAGGTACCTTTCACGGGAGAGAAGACATCAGCACAGCAACACGCTCACCGCGGGCCCCGGCGCTGCTGGGGCATCGTGGACCTGCCTCTGCGACGTAAGGAACGGCGAGAGCGACTTTCGCCTGGACCTGCCATCATCCCCAGGTGAGGGGCTCGGCTCTGCCCCTCCTGCAAGGGGCTGCGAGCACCACCCTGAGGTCCAGCCTTGCTGCTGGCTCTTGAGAAAAGCCTCAAAGAGCAGTATCAGTGTTGGTGCCACAAAGAGCCCCCTGCGCCGGGCAGAAGCAGGGTTAGCCCAGCTCTTGCAGGCAGACAGGAGCTCGCCGCCTGCCCTCCAGGCTGCTCAGCTGGCTTGGGCTCTCAGTCCTTTAAATATGGGCTAAGGTGCTGCCACTGCATCCCATGAACAGGGACAACAGACAGAGCCTGTCTGCAGAGAAAGCAGTTCCTGCAAGATTCTTACAGCAGCAGAGAAATAAAACGGCTAATTTCAGCTTGCCAGGTTTTTATCACATCTGTCCTTAGAGGCTGTGGAAGATGACACTGCTAATGGTAAGATACCGTCAAAGTGACAGCCTGAGACCTGAAAGCACAGTCTGTGCAGATGTGTGCTGCTGATAACGTCTGAGCAAAACATTGATGGTTAAATGCAGGAGGGACGACTGGGACACCAATAGGAAGGTCTCTGATGTACTGACCCTGATTTGAAAAAGTCTATTTGACCCATCACTGTGATCGGGCAAAGTCAGGAGAATGCCACCCTGGCACAGAGGGAGAGGACACTGGGAGTGGACGGGGTGAAGCGAGCCATCCCTTGGTCCTTACGTGTTGTGCGAGGAGGAGATCCAGTAATGGGAGAGGGGGTTGTTCATGTTCTCCAGACACACCATGTCCAGTTGCGAGTTCCAGATGCTGTTCTCTTTGGAAAACAGGAAGGTGAGAAACTGCTCAGGAAGAAACAGAAGCGTGTTAATGATGCAGAGGAGCCGGGTGCGGTGCTTTAGCTTCACACACATCTTGCCCTCCACGTCAGCAGCTACCGTGCAGGTAGCTATTTTCTAAGCTCAGCACAAACTGACCAGAGGCAACCAAGACAGCACACAAGCTACCTGACCCGCAGTGCTTGAGTAACCCTTGAGTAACCACAGCTTAGGCACTGCCACCTATCCTCTGAGCTGTGCCAGAGATCTGTGTACAAATCCTTTGACCCAGCTGGAGACAAACGAATTGCTCTGCATTTTATTTTGCAGCTCACATGGCAGGCAATAGCTCACCAAGGCCACATGGATCAAGAGACCCTTGTGTGGGAGTCAGTCCAGAGTGACAGCGACATGGTCATCTCCAGCTGTTTTTATTATTTTGTTTTCAGCTCTTCTTGTTTTGAAAAGATCCTTACATGCCCCGAAGGGGCATTAAGCCAAATGCAGCCCCTTTCCTCCTCCAAATGAACTGCCTGATGAGCACTCCCAGCCGCACGCATTCAGCACAAGAAGAGAGCCCAGAAGTCATTCCCTTTGCCAACCAGCTCTTGTGCAATGTAGTGGTGACCCACCATGTTCATCTTGTATAGCGATGCAGCTTACAGGAGCTGTGATCCTTCAAGCACCACCACCCCGCAGTGAAAACACAGATGGAAGAGCTGTCACACCTCAGCACACACTGCACTGAGGACGTCACACCCTACTCCACCCTGCTCCATATACACTAGCATTCAAGGTGTCTTACTTCATCCAGGGAGAAATAAGGCTCATCAATCTCCCTCAGAGGGTCTCTCAGAAAGTTGAACATGAATTCCTGTACCTGAAGGGTATCTGCAGCCCAGAGCTCCTGCAAGCCCCAAGAGAGACATAAAAAAAGAAACCATTTCAGAAAGTTTTATTCAAAACCACGTGCGGCTCATCCAACTAGAAGCTTTAACCATTAAGGAGGCAGTTTTTAATGCAAGACCATCTCTGCCAAGAATCCAACTGTCAGCACAAATACCGAACAGCATGCAACTGCAGAAATCTGCCCTGTTTCTAAGTGGTCTTAATTTTCTCAGTGCCATGCATTTTTCTCTCCAATAGCTCCTTTGCACACATCTGCCATCCCTCCTCCTTCGGCAGCTGAAGCCAACTTTTTGCTTCTCTCTCTCCCTGGGTGTCTCATTAGGCCATCAAAATGGCTGCATCTCTTCACTGGTTAACCCTCCACTCGCTGCAGACCGTGGGCAGGGAGGTGGCGGTGGGGATGGGGAGGACGGTGCAAAGCAGGAGGCCCCAGGCTCTGGTGCGAGGCACGGCAATGCTTTCATAAGCCGCTCCTGTCCCTCTCGAAGAAGGAGCCCAGCAACGAGACGGGAGCCCAGCGAGAGTTGAAATAAAGGGTCTGCACAGCCCACAGATGCGCTGCTTGCGCCTGCGTGCATGCCCGAGCATGCATACTGTGCTTGCTAAACAACCTAAGATTGCTTTTAAATGGAAAGGTCGACAATTGAATTGATTTGCTGCTCCTCAGGACCCGCTGAGACCTCCTGAGCAGACAGGATGGACCGTGACACTTCGGCTGCTGCGAAACGTCCTGTACCAGCCGAGATCACAGGGACTGGGTAAATCTCCACTGACCAGTTCCTCCCTCCTGGGGCCTCCACTCCTCTCAGATCTTCTGCTCCTGGTCCCTCTTCTGATCAGGTGCCTGGCTGAGGCCAGGTTTACCCTCACCAGCGCTTCCCCTGCATCACCTCCTGCTCCGTGAAGGACGCGCTCAGGTTGGGGCCATGCCAGGCAGAGCACCCCACAACCCAATCATCCCACCTCCACAGCAAGGCTACCCTGGGAGTACCGGATCGCTACCGACACTCGTGCCTACCCGCTCGTCCCTCCCCTGGGGCTGTGTTGAACTCACCCTCTGATACTCCAGCAAGAACGTCTGCAACTCCAGCAGCGACACTCTGAAGTGCTCAGACCTTTCTCCACCCCTGAAAAGCAGTGAAGGAGAAGCTTCGGTCACTCATGCAGCACATCACAACCAACTGTTACCGGCATCATGTGAGATACCATCTGCAACTGCCACGGCACATGCAAGCAAGATGTGCCCTGAGAAAGCAGCGCTGCAAGAGCAGGGTGGGATGAGCAGAGAGAGCCAAGGAGGGCATGAGAGAAAACACACAGCAGCTGAGATTATATGTCCACATCTCAGAGCCAGGGGCTGCTCCAGGATGCACACTGCCAAAGGTATGACAACATGAAACTCTCGAGAAGGGCAGCAAAAGTCATCAGAGGGACTGATTTGTACAAAAAATAGAGGGGCTGTCTTGTACAAGAGTGAAAAAAACCAAATAGGTGCAGAGCAGCCAAGGGGTGATTGTAGACAGGATAGAGCTACAGGTACCCAGAGGACATCAAGGGGCTCAAGGAGGCAGGGCAAGGAATGAAGGAGGGAATCATTTGTGGGTGATTATCTCAAAAGACTTGTCCATGAACATACCAAGCCGCAACGGACAGCCAAGGGCCATGTTGGGGACTAACACCAAAAAACCCAGAAATGGAGCGGGCAGTTCTGGCTGCCCTGGGCAGAGGGATGAACCAGATGGTCTGCTGAGGTCCCTGCCAACTCTATTTTCTATGGTTATAAGAAAAAAGAGAGGAAACCATGGGGAATTACCTGGACAAGTTAACAAGTCTCTCACTCTTTAGCTCCCCTGTCTAAATTCAAGCTCTTTTTACCACAGCTGAGATGCACACAGGGCAGGGCAGGGCACGGTTGGCAGTGGCACCACGGGCACTGCCTGCACAGTCCCTGCCACTGTGGCCAACCAGCACCAACCACGAGGACAACCTTTGGGAGATGGCTCAAGGTCTGATTACTTCACGTAAGCCAACTGACCGTTTCTGGAGGTGGCTGACCTGAGCTGGATCTCAGTGGAATGTCTGGGAGGAAGAGAGCCCTTACCGACCTGAGCTGAAGCGTCTACAGCAAAGATGCTTATTCAGAGTGCAAAAACACAAGCAGCACGGTGGCAAGAGGTATGTGGCATGCCTCATCCCTGACACACTGCTGCAAGCACCAAAGCACTTTATGGAGCAAAAACCAGCCCCTTCCCCAGCAAATACAGAGAATTATCCACCTTTCTAGGAATGGGACATCCATCTGCAAAAGAAGAAGCACAAGCATTAGGTTTGCACTCAATCTCACCAACGTATGTGAAAGCACAAATTGATTGAGAAGGTAACAGAGACAGCAAACCAGTACTGTGCAGCTCAGCTTTCCTTACAGCTGCCACCTCCCCTGTCCCCAGTGGCCCAAGCAGCCCCTAACCAGCCTAAAGCAATAACTTCTTTGCTCCCTGTCATCCCTGGCCCAGAGGTAGGAGATAAGAGCTATTAGCTGAGGGCAGCAGGGTTAAAAAGGCAATTAAGAGGGAATGCCTAGTAACAAATATGATCTCTCCCTTCCCTTCCCAGCCCTGGAGAATTCAGCTCTTACCATTTTCTGGGCGCTGAACATCAGGCTGCGGTAGAGCTGTGCAAACTGCCCATACGTGATATCTCCGTTCCGCTGCTCCACGTCCTGTGGCAAAAAACAAACCAACAGAGGTTTTACAGGGGCCATCGACAATTCTGCATGGCCTGAGGGGTGTCTCCTCCCACCAGGATTCCAGGGGGAAAATGAAGAGGAAAAGGTCAAAATCTGGCCAGACTCTGCCTCCTGCCTTTGCCCATCTCTGCTGGGGCCAGCAGGACCCTGTAGTGCCCAGGACACAGGAACGTCCTAAACTGAGTCACACGATTCCCCAGGCTCACCCACGTAAAGGCATCACCGTGCTGATAAAAGCATTACCGCTTACTTGAAGAGTTGCAAAAGGATCATTTTAATTTTCTGTTTGCTGAGAGCATCTGAAGTGCCTGGAAACTGTAAGACCCAAAGTGTACGCTCTCCTTTGGTCTTGGTGCTGGTGGAAGTGGCTGGTCATCACGAAATGACCCTTCGTTCCTGGGTCTGCAGTGACGCTGGCAGAGCCGGCCGCCCGTCACCCGGTGGCAGTGGGATGCAGGAGCTGGGATGCAGGACCCACTGGCCTCGCTGCCTGTCCTGCACTCTACCCCACCAGCGCAAAGCCCACGACCGAGCCAGGAGCAATGCGGGGAGCGAGGGAGGCAGGGTGGGGTGAAGAGAGGGTGCTGGCCACAAATGGGCCAGGGTGCGGCACCCAGGGGGAGCTGGCACCTCTTCAGTCGCCGCCGTGGGTGGGGGCCCTCCCAGGAAAGGCTGGGAGCCTCTGCAGTATGCAAACGCTCCGTGGGAGTTTAACCACCATCAGGTTTTACTCAAAGGCAGGCAACAGGCTGCCGAGGGTCCCCAGCAAGAACGAGGAGAGCGGAGGGGTCACGCACTCACCGTGAGTCTCTCCCGCAAGAACCTCATGTTGGGGACCCGGTAGTTGACCTGAGACAGCATGTTCTTGAGATCCTTGGCGGAGATCCTGGCTCGGCAGGGGAAAGAGGGAAAACACATTAAGGAGGATTGGGATAGAAGGGTCTCCCCCTGGGACCCGGACACCACACGCACAGAACGGCTGTGCCCAAAGGAACACCAGCTGTGAAACCCAAGGACGGACAAACATCCCCAGAAGGACAGCGGGGTTGGGACCAAAGGCAGAATAGAAGAACCATCTTCCACCCCAATGGATTCTGCACCTGTGCTGCACGTGGGGAGCAGAGAGAGGTGCTTGCATCCCGATGGGAACTGCAGACACTGCTTCTGCAAGCTCCTAACACTGCAGGGCGAGTCCAGCACCCCCAGCCCACTCCAGGTGGTGCCGCAGTGGGCACACAGCACCTACTGCTTTTCGGGAATGACCAGGGAGAAGCATTTTCTAAGTATCTGTGCCCCAGCATGGATGCTGGGTGACCAAATCCCTTCCAAAACCCACTCCCTGGCCTGCGGAGGGAGCTGGAGGAGGACAGGCTTTCCAAGTGGTTTGGACCCAGCTAATTTTATCTTAAAGAGAGGAAAAAAGCCATTTTCAGTGTCTAGCCCCAGGGACAGCACTGCCACATCGCGCCCAGCTGCGCTCCCCCAGCCATTGTCACACACATGGTTGGCACGGGGCAGCCAGCGCAGCTGCCCTACCCCTGAGGCCCTTTGCACAAAAATGCCAGTTCCTGGACTGGGGAGGGCTCTGGTGCCAACCCCGAGCAGGATCCCGAGCCCAGGTGGGCAGAGACAGGCAGCAGGGAGCCCTGGGCAGCCCCTGCCCGCTCCAGCGTTGCTCCCCCATGGGGCAACAGCCCGGCAGCGAGAGAAAATGTGGATATCTCCTATCTGCAGGATTTAAGAAGCCGAGAGGTCTGCGTGCCATCGTTTTCTGGCAGCTCCTACCTCAAAAGCAAGCCCTCAGCAATTGCAGATGCTGCTTTTGCCCTGCACTGAGCGAGTGGGAGCTCAGGACCCTACAGGATGCTCCCCCATCCCACAAAGCGCACGGCGGGTCTGACCCACGGAATGTTCACGGTTTTGGGGCACAAATGTAAACATGCCAGGGAAGATGCCCTGTGCAGGGGTCACGCTGTCACCTGCAGTGATGCGGAGGGGCAGCATGAACCGTGTTTCTTTTATGCTCTCCCCTGGGAATGGGGTGATCTCAAACAACACAGAGAGAAGGAGGGAGCCCCAAGGAGAGGAAGAGACCGGCTTGTGTCAGGCGCTGCAGAGACGAGGGCTGCCGCAGCCGGTGGGACACAGAGAGCCCTTGTTTCTGGGCTCAGAGCCACGGCGGACTGGGATGCACACACAG
Source organism: Tyto alba (assembly GCF_018691265.1). Classification (NCBI taxonomy): domain Eukaryota; kingdom Metazoa; phylum Chordata; class Aves; order Strigiformes; family Tytonidae; genus Tyto; species Tyto alba. The sequence continues at coordinate 6,176,548 of NW_024881308.1, read as the reverse complement.
CCAGAGCAGGACCTGGCCCGGCTCCCACGCTGTGCCCAAGGCCAGCACCCAGCCAGCCAAGGACCATGCAGGCAGCATCCTGCCACTCGCTGGCAGGAGAGGAGAAGAAGGGGAAAAAAAAACAAAACAAAAAAACAAAAACAAAAAAAAAAAAAAAACCAACAACAACAAAACCCAAACTGGCAAACGGCACCAGCCTCCCCTTCCCTCCCAGATGAATGAGCTACAGAGCCAGCAACACGCTCTCAGCAGGAGCAGCAGCTTCGGTGTCTCCTCCCTGAACCTCCACCTCTCTCAGCCGGAGAAGTCATCCCTGGGGCTCAGGGTGAGGGTTTGGGGGAAGGGAGCCTGTTCCTTCCCTTCCCCAATGCACCCAGCATCCATGGCCATGCGGGGTGCTATGCAAACCTCAGGGCAGAGGGGTCCCAGCTACGGGGTACTGGGTGGCAGGGAAATGGGGTGATGTGGGAGGGGAGAGAGCCAGGAGCGCAACGGTGGCTCACGAGAGATGCCCTCATGCGTCAAGGACCACAGCACACAGCAGCTCTCGTGGGACTCCCAACGAGACACCCAGAGCCCCCAGGGTCACCAGCACTAACCCCCGCTTGGCGAGAGGCTGAGACTGCAAAAAAACCTCTTGGAAACAAAGCGGGAGGGGCTGAGCAGCAGGCCCAGCAGTAGGCATCGGGCTGGAGACCCGCTGGAGCCAGCGCCCGGCTCTCGAGATGCTGGGCTGGTTTCACAGGGAGGTGCTGGGTCACGGCACTGCTCGTTGATGTGACAGCACCAGGAGAGGCGAGAGCAAACCCTGTGAAAGCTGTAACCAGCATTTCCCCCTCTGCTTCGGTAAGAGGATGGGGTATGAAAGGATTTTATTTACTGTGTGTTATTAATAATGTTAAAGTGTTGGAGAGCTTGGATAAACAGCTTGGTACTATTTTGAGATTTGAAAGTAAAAACTAAATAAACAAACTAATGTCTTCTACGGAAGTTTTTTAAGGTCTTGTGACAAACAGGCCAAAGCAGAGATCCAGTCCTCTCACAGGGTATGAAAACATTCCCCAGTGCTGTAACTCTGCTCCCAGCCATGGGCAGCTCTCCTAGCCAGAGGTGAAACAGTCTCCTCCACAACAGTTAGGAAAAAAACTCCCAGCATCCTGTTATCCTCCTCTTTCCACCTAACCTCCCTTGGAAAAACAAATACCCAAAGGCCCAGCAGCCAGTGAAAACAGCCAACATCTGCCAGCAAGCTGGAAGGTATGCACAGGCACCCAGCCGGGAGAGGGCGGCAAGGAAAGGGCTCTGGCGCAGGAGGCTGGGGCCTGGGGTGAGCGCGGGGCACACGAACACTGGGAATGATTTCTTCAGCTGCCAAAAAACTGCCCGTTCTGGAAAGGACCAAGGATGGCTTGCAAAAGAAGTGTTTTTTAAAAAAACACAACTCACTGTTCCTTTTTCAAATCCTTTTCCAGGCTGAGAAGCAAAAGCAAAGAGCCCAGTGACACCAACGTTAATGCTGAAACACCCCATAAGGGCAAAGATTTAATCGAAGAGATGTATGTGCCCCATAGGTGCTGCCTCTACTTTGCAGAAAACACATGGATGCTTGCAAAATGGGGTGACCCGAAACCTTTCCACATTCCCCTCTATTTGCATTTTGCTCCTTTCACTGCCCAGGCTGGAGCAGCAGCTCTTCCAATTAAGCATTTGGTTTAATTCTGAATGCTAATAGAAAGATGATGAAAAGAAAAACAGGACCGATGTAACAGCCTGGCTTTCAGCTTTGCTGAACATGCCTTGGGCAGACAAATCTATATATCCAATCTCTCTTGTCCTGCCGGGATGCCATTTCATTAGTTTTACTGTATAACCAGATGAGAAAAAGGACCAATTTTTTCCATTTCTCCTGCATTCATGCTCCAAAACCCACACAGAGCCACCCCTGCCCCTGCCTCAGTGCGCTCCACTGCTGAACTAGGAAATATTACGTTCAGTCACCGCTGAAAACCAGTACGCCGCATATAAAACCCAAGCCTGGATTCAAAAGGCGTGTGGTGTGTGCAGAGCAGCTGCAAGAGATTAAAGGCCGCTCTCCTTCCCTTTCTGCCTCTGTGTGGATTTATCTCTCCTCCGCAACAACCCTGTGCACCCAACGGTGTGCTCGCCACGCCACAATATAAATCATTGCAAAGGCAAAAAATGTCCAATGCAGAGGGATTTCTCCCCAAGCAACACCCTCCCTGTTCTGCTCTGAGATGTGGACAGGTTGAATTTAACCCCTGGCTGCCCAACAGCGGGGCCATCTGCCTGTCCTGGCTGTCACGGGCACCATGCTGCGGCTGGGAGGGAGGGAGGGACACGGCAGTGGGGACCAAAGTGGGATGAGAGGACCCGCTCGCTTCTCCTGATGAGTACGGAGCTGTGATTTTTGCCTGCTGATCCACAGGACCGACCTGGCTGACTGTGGTTACCCATGGCTCCCCAGCAGCATGCCTCTGGCACAGCCACCCAGGTTTTCGGGACGAGTTTCTTGGAAGGAGCTTGCTGCAGGGATGAGAAGGACTCTGGGGCTCAGCATGGAGCACGGAAATGGGTAGCAGTGTGAGATCAATAGCGTTGGCAGGGACCAAGCAGAAGATGCTCTGGAGCCCAAAGCTCTGCGGTGAGCCCTGCCTGGGCACCCGGGCACATTAAGGGGGCAGATGGGGCCCGGGTGCTCCACCGCAGCCCGGGGGGGCACGAGCTGATGTGTCAGAGATGTCTGCCTCCTCCAGAGGAGGACTGGAGGAATCCCCCTACTCCAAGGGAGCACAGTAATGTGGAAATCAGTCTTGAAAGGTTAATGGGCTCAGTTAACATCACGGGGGGAAAGCACATCCAAGGGATAAAAGGAGGAAAATAACAGCACCTTGGGAAGAGGAGACTGGCACTGGCATGTGGCCGGGGAAAGCGGGTGACAGCAGCAAGCAGAGCATAGTGGAACTTGCCTCCTTGACAGGGAAACATCCCTTCCCTTATCTCTTCATGGTGGGTCATGACCCACTTCCTTTCCCTGATCTTCTCATGACGGGTTCAAGCGTGACATTTCACCTGCTAGGACGTCACTAAACATTCACCCAAGAACCCCACATGTAGTGGCCCTGCTGCAGCCCATCAGCCTAGAAGGCAAGCAGTGAGATGATCCACGGCCTCATGGACCTCAGAGGAGGAAACAGGGTGGAGAGTAAAAACCACAACCCCGTTCAGCTCTGATGGGGTGGCCACAGCCACTTGTTGGCTTTTTGGTGTCTGCCTCCTGGCCCCAGCTGGGGGTGAAGGTGTTTCACATCTATGAGCTCTCAAGGTGTTACTGGATCCAAACAGCTGGGAAATAGGTCAGGGAAACATGACAATTTTTTGATGCTTCTTTAATTCGTTGAAAATCAGCCAGGGAAGTACTGGGACTTGAATTAAGGTTCCTTGGAAATGAAAATGAAAAACCTAAAGAACCCAACAAAAAATCCAAAGCAAAGACTGGGTTTTCAAGTCAAAGGTAAACCTTTCCAGCTCAAACCCTTCTATGAATGTCCATGTCTGTGCAAGCAAGGGTTTTCTCTCTTCTTACCTGTCTTCCCGGTTGCGATCCAGCGAGTAGAACTGCTTCCGGAGCCACCTAAACAGAAAGGCACAAACATGCACACACTTAGCCCCAGCTGCCCAACATCAAGCCCGTTTGGTTTGCCTGCTGTCTCTGGAGGACGCCCAACGCCACGCCATCCACTCCCACAGCCCTCCTTCCCACTAGAGAACTTGGCTCTGCTCCCCTTCCAGAGGCAGCCTACCCTATTTTCATGCAGACAACCTGCCCCCCCTTTAAAACTGTCTCTGCCTGAAAGCGAGTCCACAGATAAGACAAAAATCAAAGGTATTCTCTTCTACATGCCTCTACATTGAATTGCTACAGATAATACAGGCTGGTCACACATTAAAATATCCATTTCGTAGCAAAGCTCCTTTTCCCTGCGTGCACGTGAGATCAAACTCTGGCGACAGACGATGTAGCACAGCAGGTCATGGGGACGAAGCCTCTTGAGTGCAGAGGCTGGAGTGCCAGGTCAGCACAGCTCAGAGAGGGAATGAGATGTTGTCACTGTGCTCGCCTTCTTCTGTCAAAAAAGGATAGAAAAGGGAAAAAAGAAAAAAAAAAGAAAACAAGTGCAGGACAAGGACAAGTTCCTCACCTTTCAATCTGCAGGGGGGTGGCAGCCCTTAGAGTGTCTGCCACCAGCCAGTTCAGCCCCTTGATCCACATATTGACCTCGTCCTCAGAAGTGGCTGTGGAAAGTGCACGGGAGAAATGGAAGGAAGGGATGTAAAGCTGACCACCACCCCAAACCTCTTGGGACTATTCCCAGCATCTTATATTCCCTATTCCTTCCTTCATCCTATTTCTGATAACAGCTCTTCCCCATGCAGGTGCTCTGGCTGGCTCCTCTCCCTGCCGAGCTCCTGCTCCCCTCCCATGGGATGTTCGGCTGGCTGGACCCCTTACCCCTGCATGTCACACTCCTCCGTTCAGCTCCCGAGAGCTGGGGGGTTATCTTTGTTGCCAAGCAGTAATGCTCTGGCTGGCCTGGGTGACAATCCAGCACCTGCTTGGGAATGTGTGCCGGCTCCTCCATAACCTCCCTGTCAGCAGCTCCATCCCTTCTGAGGGCAGAAATGCTGTCTCTGTCCCCGTGTCCCGTGGCACTAGCCAGACAGCAGATTTGCCACGGACATTAAGGAGTCAACATGACTGCCTCCATCAGTGCTTGTCTACATGGGTTTAATGAGACACAAGATTGAGTACTGTTACCACAAAAAGATATTGTCCATCAGCTGAACTGCAGCCAGCGATTATGAGCCTGTCCTCCATCTGAACAGGAGGAGACTCAATAGCATAAACCTCCCCTCTTTCAGTACCAAAACAGAAGGCTGGGTGCTCCAAGGCCAGCTCGAGTCAACAGACACGGCGCTGAGGAAAGGTGAGACCAACACCTCAGAGGTACCGAGGCTTTGTGAGTTACCGTTTGCCACTGTCAGCATTTTCTCACTCAGAATTGCAAAGCAGATGTGAGATTTTACCACTTCATGTGTGGGGCCAGCTACCACAATGCAGCTGACGAACACCAACATGCCAAGCTGAGATAAAACACTTGATTTCAAGCATACCTTTGAACTAAGGGCTTCAGTTCACCCAACCTTTGGATTTACTGGGCAAATTAACGGACATAACTAGGGGTTGAATGTGTACCCTTCAGGGAACGAGTGTCACCTTCTTCCAAAGACACTATGGTGTGGTGAAAAGAGCATCTGCCCAAGGCTACATTCCAGCTCACTCATGGAAGGATGCATTGGAAGCTTGGGTCCTGTGGTGATGAGGTGTCTGCCCAACCCTGCCCTGGCCAGCCCCGCAGCCACAAGTGCTTTACCTTGCAAGCTGAGGGTCTTCAGCCGGAATTCTGTGCCATAGAGGACAACAAAACAGTGAGACTGGTCCAGTCGGAAACATGGATCCTCCTGGTACCGGTCAAAGTCACGTGAGTTTTTTCCTGGACGAATCTCTTTGATTTCACGAATATCCACTAAGAGAAAGGTAAAACAAAAGGGGAGTTCAGTGAATAGCTTGAAATTCCCATGAAGGTGGAGGAGAAGGAAGGGCACGGATAAAGCGGTTTTAGTCCTATGAAGAGCTGGATTACCACCCATCACATGATGGCAGACCCAGGGATGCCCACAGCACTGTGGTACCAGGCTCCCAACAGCAAACTGCGTTTCCCCGGCTGTGCTGGAAAGCAAGGATGGGACGGCTGCCCCGGCCCAGGCAGAGAGCTGCCAGCCATCCGAGGACAGCGGACACGTGCTGGGGATGGTGCCTCGCAGAGGGACTCGCTGCATTCAGGCAGCAAGTGCCCACCATGGCATCCTCCCAGCCCCCTCCTGCCACCGCTGACGGCACGGGCTGAAGAGGCACCCAGAGCTCTAGCACAGCATCACCAGTCTGGTCCTCAGCACAGCCACAGGTGCCCAGGTCCTCCCAGAGCACGTGCCCACGCTTCTCACCTTTGACAAGCCCTTCAAGAGCCCCAGCTCGCTCCTCAATCTTTCAAAGAAGCACAGAGATCTCACCGCTTATCTCGCGCATCTCTTGCCGCACGCATGCGGCTGTGCATGCACGCAAGCCTGTAAGCACAGCCCCTTCTTGCCAGTCCCCTAGGAAGCCTCCCCAGCCACCACCCTGCTATTCACCTCTGTGTCCCCAAGAACAGTTGGGTCTCTCACCTCCTGCGATCCCCAGGCACTATGGGCAGAGGGCACTGCTACTGCAAGCTCCTTCACCCTTTAGCTTCACACCTCACGTTTTCCTCTTCCTCCACCCAACACACATCTGCACTTTTTTTTTTTGTCTTTCAAGACAGTAACTTTTTTTTTTTTTCCTAAGAAAGTTTTTTTACAGAGGTAAACCCTCTGAGGGCACAATCTCCTGCCCAGCTGGATGAAATCCTGTTTTCAGCTACCACGTCTTACAAAGACCACAGATTTAAGATACACTCCTCTCCAAGTTCAAGTTAGATACTGAAACTTCAGTTGATTCTTGGTTTAAAGAACTTGATGATGCCTCTGCCGTCTCCCTCCCCACTTTCACCCTAAATTATGTCTGCATTTTCTGGCATCTCTCTCCTGCCCCATTAGCATCCTCCCAGCTCCTCTGAGCACCACCAGGATGCCCAGGGCAGTCCCTGCCCTCAGACATGTGTCGTCATCACGAAGAAAATGACTAGGGAAGGACAGCAAAAAGGGACGAAACATTTATCACCCCTTGGGCGGTGTTCAGAAGGCCACAGAAGAAAGAACAGTGCAAGGATCAACCAAGCACAACCTCTGGAGATCCAGTTGTGGTGGATCTGCCACACAGCTCTGGAGCAGATTCGACCGCCGCAGAAACCCACTCCCCACCTCACTGTCAAACATCTTCCAGAGAGAAAACATTAGAAAAAGCATGAAAACAGCCAAATCTCCAGAGATCATTTGAATTACTGACACCACCAGGGAAGTCTGGTATCAACAACATAAATGTATGTGAGTTATGGTCAGAACTAGAGCCAAGGGAGGTGGGATAACAACTCAGGGCTCCCACCTCTCATAGCTTTGTACCATGCATATAAAACAAGTCCCATGGAGTTTATTGTTAAAAAGAAATGTCTTCTTTTTGAAGCTGTGGCAGTGGCAGGTGGGGGTTATTATTGGGGGGCAAGCCCAAATTACAGAGGAAAGCTTAGAAAGTTGCATCTCTTGCCGGATGGGAGATGGCAGGGTCCTGGGTCACAAAGCTGGTAATTCAGTTGGCCAACATGTTACCCTGGCCAGGGCGGGGGCTGGTGATGCCAGAGCTGTTTATTATCCTCACGCCCATCCATAATGCCAACATACTTCCTCCAGGGAATGGCTGAAGAGGACAAGATGAACTGCAAGCAACCAAACCATGGCCAAATGAAAACCCCCAGGCAGCACCCACCAAAGGGTGGCTAGGGCAGTGCTGGCAGCACCACCATCACACCAGGCTTCTGGGACACGGGGACGGCAACGTTCTGAGGATATTCCTGAGGTTACAGGGCTGGTGTCACGCCTCAGCATCTGTCCCCACTGGGCCAACCCAAAGGTGACCAAGCATAAGGCAGCAGTGTGACCATAAGGGACGGCCCGGGGTGGCGAGAGCTGACCCAGGCAGGTCCTGGCGAACGGCGGGGCAAATCCAGGCGTGGGGCTGGCGAGGAGGCAGACCTGCCCGGCTACACGTGTGGGGGATGAATCTGATGGTGCAACATCATCTGGCAGCTTCAGCTGTGGCTCGTGGAGAAGACGAGCAGATAATTTCCACCAGCAACCTCAGAGCCGTGCTCCTTTGCAAAGGGCAGCTGTGAGCATGCCAGAGCATTAAACACCAAGCAAGGAGGAGCTGGAGAGACATTGGTAAGGGAGCATCTCGCAGCCTCCCAAGAGGCTATTCTGGGAAAGGATTCTCATTGCCATAAAACAAAGAGAAAACAACAACAGCATCAAGAGAAAAAAAAAAAAAAAAAACAAAACAAAAAAAAACGAAGAATCTTTGCTTCCTGGAAAAAGAGTTTCTTAAATGCTCGGGGGAATCAAGTAACAACATTTCTGAGTCACGTTTCCAAAGCAGATGATGCTTCTGAGCAATGTGGGATGGAGATTACTGCAAACCTGGCGTGTAATTCATCCCAATTAAACTCCACTTACTGCACACACTGTGGATCGACTCGTCTTTCATTTCAATTTACTGCAGTTTAAAACTAGACAGAAAAACTATCTGCTCATCACCCGCAGCAGCAGCCAACAGCACTGAACTGCATCGTGAGAGATGACGCTCGCTCCAAACGAGCACCACGGCAAGCCAGACACAGGGCTTGGCACTGGGGAGAGTCACAAACCCTACACGAGGAACATGGGACCCTCTCTTGGTAGGATACACGGCGCAGCACCGTGGGTGTGCAGCTGGAGATGTGGGCAGCCCACTCGTTGCCTGACACAGGCCATATCCAGACTGACCACTGCAATAACCCTCCAAAGCCCATCACTAAGAACACAGAAGGACCCAGTTCTTTAGAGCTGCAAAGGGATGACAGACAACCTCCTGAAAATAAGCAAGGGTTGGACTTTTTAAGGCATCACCTACCCTTTGGAAATGAGCTGGCTGGAAGTTCAAACGTTAGAGTGCCCTGCCATAACCTGCCCATGTGCCCACGTCCTTAGTGACACAGCATGTTATTTTAGCCCTTAAAAAAACATATCACAGTTAAGTTCTTTGCATCTAGGACGTGCACAGCAGGGCTGAAGACTAATCCTGTCTTTGAAGGATGCAGGGCTTGACCAAGGCAGTGGGAAAGAACTGGCAGCTGGGTTTTCATGGTAGTTGACCAGGCAATAACTACTTAAGGAAGGTGCCAAAATATTAATGGCCTATCTTTGCATCACACTGCAAGCATCTCTTCTCTGCTTCAGGATGCCACAGCATGCTATGTCCTGCACTCACCTCTCGCTGCACGGAGCATCGGTGGGTTAGTAAGCAAGTAGTAAGGCAGAGATACTGGTACAAACTGCATACCTAAACTCCACGCAATGGAGAGAGCCCTGGAGCAAGTGAGGCACTTATCAAAGACAGAAGCACGCAGGGAATTCCTAGGGTGAAGGGCAGCCTCTGCGAGGACCACGCACCCGGAGGGAGCAGGGTAAAAACCTCCAGCCCACGCATGCTTGCAGCTGCTTGCTTGTCTCTCTCATCCTCCCAAACATGCCTGCATGTGCTGGGGAGAAGGCGGTTTAGGGTTTGGTTTGTGCAGCCCTCCTCTTGCCGCAGAGCAGCAGATCAGCCTCTCAAACCCCGCTGCCTCTACTGACTCAAATACCTTCCCGGCCGCCTTGCAGCATGGAAGGAAATGACTCTTAGCAAGAAGCACAGCAAGCACAAATGCCACCGTCCCAACCAAGCACGCACCGAAACGTTGCTTCTCTGCACCGGCCCCTGCCTCTGTCCCACCCCAAGTACCCCCTCCAGCACAGGACTGGGAGCCACTGTGCATGGGAGAAGGAGAGAGGAAGACGTCTTGCTACAGCCCAGGTCTCGCTGGGGTTTTCTCTCCCTGATTTGGCTCGTGTCAGCCCCGTGAGTAACCCCGGCTTTGCACAGTGCCAGCCAGGACCCGCTGCTGTGGGAGCGCACAGCTGAGCGGTGCAAAACCTGCTGCAGGTGGGTTTTGCAGCCTGGGCTGAGCACGGCTCCACCGCAGCTTGGCAAGTTTGTGAGCAGCTTGTGGGCCTGCAGGCAACGGGGGCAAAGCCCACAAGCCCCATCTCCCCTTGCCATCCCCTGGCTCACACAAAGTCACTCTCTCCCACACCCGGGTGCCGCACTCCTCATCCTCCTGCCTGTCCCCACCACCGCCACAGCCAGGCACATTATTCCAGACGATAAACCAAACTCCAGCCCGTAACTATTTCCACTGCAGCGTGCAAGAGTCCCAAGTCAAACACAGCCGTCTCCTCACACCCCAGCCACCCTCTCGCCAGTAAACAGGAAACCCAGCGCCCGCGGCAGCCTGCGTGCCCTCCCAGGCACGGGCCACCTTTGCCTTTTAATGCCCCCCTGGCTGCTCCCACCGCGGTTGCTTCAGCAAGTGCCTTTGGCTGCTGATCCCACATACGTGGATCTGCTTGCCAGCGCCTGCATTTACTCAGGCAGAGCCCTGCGGCTTTGCAAACCTGCAGGGAGGGTTGTGGGGGCAGCCCTGACCCCCCTCAGGGCAGACAGGGAAAGCTGGCAGCCGGCCTTGAGCAGGGAGTGGAAATTAAAAAGGAGCGGGCAGATGAGTAGAGGCGAGCTGGAAGCTCAGCAGAGGTTCCCCGTGAGTGCAATGAATGGAGGGTGGCAGAGCACATGCTGGAAATGACGTCTAACCACTGCTCCACCACCCTCAGCACCAGCAAGCTCCTCAGGTGAGTGGTGGCGTGGGCTCCGTGACAGCGGCCCAAGTGTGCCACCATGGGTCTGCACCTTGGGTCCTTGCTGGGAGGAAAGACCTACCAGGGATGAGGCCAAAGACTAGGGGATGAGCACCTGGTGTGGCCCCAGCACCACGAGTCATATGCACGCCTGGGCAGAGGAACAAGTGGCAGGTAATACAGGATGAACCCTTCAAAGCTAAGAACCAAGTCACCAAGGTGAGCCACATCTCCTCCTCCCCCCAGCCACCCTCTCAAATAGCATGCTGTGGAAGGCAGCAGTCACACAGAAGGTAGAAACTGGTCTTCATCCCATGAGGACAGTGGCAAGAGGAGGAAGAACTTGATGCAACAGCGACAGCAGAGGTAGAGGGAAGCTCTCTGCTGGTATATAAACTCCGCTGCATCTTGGCAGGGCTGAGAAGCCTCAGAGCCGGGACCAGCAGCAAGCAGGGAGATGCGCAGGGGATGAGAGGGGAGGGCTGGAGCACGCTGGCTGTCCTCCAGCCCTCCCAGGCGGGCATGCAGGCAGCAGCCAGGAGAAGCTCTGGGAAGGAGGCAGCGAAGCCCATCCAGCCCGGAGATGCTCTAAGCTCCTCACATGGTTCCACGCTGCATGCTGAGCCGTGCCATGGCCGTGCAAACAGGTTGTGCCCTTCACAGCCTCCCAAATTTTGCTCCCCCCCCACAGCCTACCACCAGCAGAAAGGCCTGGCCCTCCACTATGGAAATAAAAAAGGACATGGTCACATTTCTGGGCAAAGATCCTTCCCTTCAGCAGGAGCGGGATGCATCAGGAAGAAAAAGTTGACCTCAGATCCACCCTCAACACCATTAAAAAAAAAACAAAAAAAAAAACAAACACCAACCAAATTGCCCTCTGGTTACATGAAAACCAGATCCACCCTTCAAGTCATGTAAAACCGAAACTTCATCTAAGCCTCATTTAACCACTGATGGATGGGGTGTTGTAATGTGTAAGGATAAGGACACCCTGGAACAAGCTCCAAGGGTTGCAAAATCTCCACCTCCAGAAGATTTTTGGAAAGATCTAAAACTGATTAAATAAAAAAAGCTGACAAAAAGAGGGTTTAGCCCAGATTATCTTCCAGGATGGATTTATGGGGGACAGCCTCCAAGAGAACAACCACCCCCTCAAGAATTATTGTTCGGTGCAGTGTGTCTCCCTGGGGACAAACGCTGCAGTGACAGACACATGGTCACTCCCAGCCCAGCCTGACTTCAAGTGGCTGACACGGACTGATCCTGCCCCGGGGCAGCAGAAAAGCCTCCACACTACTCTGGCAAAGAAAAATACTTAAAAAAAAAAAAAAAAAGTCTTCCTGCTATTCAAGTGTGGATCGCAATGAGCACAACTCTGTGGTCATCTCTAGGCTTCCCATCACTGGAAGGGGTGCTGGGCAGTCAGGCCTCCAGAGATAGGCTGCCGAGAAAGAGGAAAAAAAAAAGACATGACTTATATGTGCATGTGGGTAAAAATAAGAGAAATCTATTATGCAACAGCATGGAGAATAATGTAGCTCCATCTCCCTCTTAGTATTTCAACAGAAGCCCCCTGAAATGGATATTCAGGCCAGCGCTAGATATCAGGAGCTGCAGGAGTCTGGAGGAGGACTGCAGCCCACCTCCTCTTGCTGGAATTTACCAGATGGTTTATCACCTCGAAAGCAACCCTGCCCAGCCTGGGGCTGCTCTGCACCCACTCAGCGCTTTGGATTTGCTGACTGCAACCCAACACTGCTCAGAAAGAAAAAAAAAAAATAAAAAAAAAAAAATCCCCCATGACTTCAGGGGAACTGTCTAGTGTGTGCTAAGTGCTTTGCTGGACAGGGGCCAGAGCCCTCAGCACCTCGATGTCTGGAGCCCCGTCGCCTGCCCTTTGCTATTTATCAAGCCCCTTCCGCCTGCAGAGCTCCGGGCGAGCCCCATTTTTGTCCCCACACGGACCCATCCCCACATCAACCCTCGATGCTGGAGAAATTGGGCAGACAGTAACTATCTGAGCTTGAATTTGGCAATTTGAATTCTGCAAAAATTAAGGTGGCTCTTACAGTCTTGTGTTGCACCCATAACAAACGCAAAAAGTGGGGTCCTGCACTTTATATTCCCTCCACAAGAAGCAAAGCAGGATTAATTAGAATCGATCAGAAACATATTTCAGAGGGCAGAGCTGTGCATCTCTCATTAGTATAGGTTTTCAGAGTGACAATAGCTTAACCTCTCAACCCCACAAGCTTCCCTTAATCGACGACACTACAGCAGGCAGTGTAATGGTGGATTCAACGTCTCTGCACAGAGACGCTGTGGGGAGGTTACTGCATCCTCCTCCCCGCTGTGCCTGCCATCAGCGTTGCTGTGCATCAGCTATCGGGTTTCCGAAGGACAACCCCATGCCATTAACAGATGGCTTATCCAGACAGGAGAACAAGAAACCAGCTGAGGCCTCTGATTTGACCTTACTAATTTTTCAGAGGGTAGGAGGCTGAGGCATCCATGGAAGCCAACATAAACAACAAGCCAGCAGCGCCCTGTGCCCCAGCAAATCCCTTATCCTCTGTGAACTAAAAATGGCCATGCTGCCCTTTTAGTGAGGCACCAAAACCCCTGTAAAAAGCTCTCTCACCCCCATTACTGTCCCAGGGAGGGACACAGCCACCCCGGTGCTCAAGGGCCCGTTGGGTCCCACTGCTTTTGTTGCTGCACCATGCAGGTACTTCTGCCTCAGGAGAAGGTGCAGATAAAGCTATTTTCTCTTCCAGACTCAGCTCAGCTGTGTCTCAGGTTGCTCCAGCAAGTTGCCTCATCTCACCTGCTACCTGCATCAGCGAGCAGCAATTTTTGCTCTGAGCCACTGCATCGTGCTGCGAAGCAACTGTTGCATTAGCCCTACCCCAGAGGCAGCAACATCCACACAGAGAGCACCTTCAGAGAGAAGGTGCTGGGGGAAAAAAAAAAAAAAAAAAAAATAGCTCAATGGGCTGGAGACGGGACAACAGGGAGCTCCCAGTTAGCCAGGACGACTGGGAGTAGCCTGGATCCCAGCTCGCATCCTGGCTCACCTCTCAGTCAACCAGCGTGGAACAGGAGGATTTGGCAGAGAGCTGAAACGCCGCCCTGGGAGCCGGCACCTCTGCCCGGGCGCCGGCAGCGCGCACCAGCAGCCCACGCGGGGCACGCGGGGACGCGCCGGCTGCTCTGCGGGCACCGGCGTTTCCTGCCCCTACGCCCCTGGGCCACGTGTCCTGCAGCTCCTCAGCTCCAGTTCCTCCCTCCCCTGTGTCCCCCCACCCCCCCAAATCCTTATCAAATGCAGAGGAAACTAGAGGAGATGCGCAGGGAGATTAGGAGACGCTGCGCAGCTGCATCGCTTTGCAGGTCGGAGGAGAAGATGCAAAGAACCACCCTTCCCTCCTCCATCTCACGCACCCATGTTACAGGCTGGAGCAGGGAGGCCAAGGTCCTGCCCAGACATCCCCCTGCTGCTACAGGGCACTGTGACCCTCTCCCCAGGCTGACCCAGACCTCGCTGCTCTACCTCATGCAGCCTCTGAGTGCTCACGAACATCCTCCTGACGCTAGAAGCAGCGGCAGCTGTGGGCCGGCAGCTGCCTATCCTGTGACGCCAGCACATCTCTCCTGCTCGCTCTCAGCTGCGAGAAAATACGAGTTAAACCAACCAAAGCTGATCCCCCAAGTGAGCCAAGCAGCCTCTGCCTGCAGCCCAGCACAGACCGGGGATGTAAAGGCTGGCAGTTCCCACTCTGCTGCTTTCAGCCTCCCAGGGACCACCTCACCCTCGGACCCCCCTGGCCTGAGCCACCTCCCTGCCACCGCTTGGCCTCAGTGCCGCTGAGAAGGTAGCGTTGGACCCATCCCTACCTCTGGTGGGCTGCACGGCCTCAGGCAAAGCACTCCGGCTCCTTCCTCAGCCTCCGCTTCAGAGCCCCCTTGGTTGTACCCCTGGGGCCGTGGGGACAGGGGGGGACATGTCACCGGGGAAGTGCATCAGCCCAGAGCACCTGCTACAATCGCCACACTGGTACGTCCATCCCAAAGCCAGATATGAAACCACAACAGCAAATAAAGCAAAGGAGCAGAGGTGGGACACTGATCCCAAGATACAGCTGCTTGTTGCAGTCCCAGCCCGAGCCCCTGAAGAAGCACCAGGAGCCCCTCTGGTGCAAAAATCCTTCCACGTCCTGCCTCCAGGCACCTACAGCCAACACCTTTCCAACGGGGAGAGGGAGGAAGAGAGGCTTGGAAGAAATTGGGCAGGATGCACTGGGGGATGTCCTCTACCTACTGTCAGCTAATGGCCAGCAGTTAGTTAGCAGGGTTATTACAGGGAACACCTCCAGCCACCCCCAGAAGGAATGGGTCTCAGCCCTCCCAGTTGCTCTTTCCCCTCAGGCTGCTTTAGTGCTGGCACAGCCTTTGGCAGGGGTGTTTGCAGGGCACAGGGCTCTTGCTCTATGCAAAAAGCATTGACCTAGTCCCACAGCCAGGCTTTCTTTTCCAAGCAGATGAACTCCTCATCCAGGATGCTATGCTGGCTCTCACAGTCTCCCCCAAGCCCTCTCCCATGTCACTGGAAATGGAACATCCCATGCAAGCTGGTCACTGTGGCTCCCTTTGCAGTCCAAGGAGGGATGGGCACTTCAGTCTGACCCTACACAGGCGTACAGGATAGGTGGGGAGAAACTTCTTAGAAGACACATCTCTGCCATGACTACTGGAGAGAGGACATCTGGCCCACACCTCATCTCTGGGGTGGCCAGCAGAGAACATTGTGGGAAGAGCCAAGATCAGGGCGAGCCCATTTGATGTCTCCCTCCAGATATCCTCCCACCATCCAACACTCTGCAGTTTGCGGTCTCTCCTAGAGGTTAACTTATCAGTCTACAGGAGGGTGCAGGCATCCAATTTTAGGACAGGCACTATGAGGAGGGGTGAACCCCGAGCAACATGAATAGTCTGCGAAGTATGAAAGCAGAGTCACAGTTTGTGGTGCAGAATTCACCCAGCTCAGTGCTGGGTCTGGGAAGTACACGCTTCCCCCTTGCTGGACACCAGCAATCCTGACCCTCCAGCATAGCCCTGCTCAAGGAGACAGGCAGCTAGATGGCAAGCATCAGGTGAAGGGCCCAGCAATCCCCCTCCTGGGATGCTTCAGGGTTCCCTCTTGTCATCCACGGAAATTTTGTCTGCATGAAGTCATGGGGTTTCATACCAGGATTTTTGTATTGTGCTGGGCATCCAGGGCTGCCAGCTGTATCCACTCCCACGTGCAAGGCTGGCACCCATGACAGCACTGGACTTGTGCTCCCATATCTTGCACGGTGAAGACACAACACTTCCACCCCAAATACAAGCAGAGGTATCTCCAGGTAGGTTAAACCCCAGTCTTTGCTTGCACAGACGCTGCTCTGAAGAAGTCTGTGTCCCTTCCCCAGATGAAATAAGGCCGGTGGCAGCCTTCAGAGCCACCCTCCAGTCATCAGCCTGGTCTGTTTGAGAGGCACAAGCTTCCACTGACTCAAATGGAAAGGGGAAGCTCGGCACCAGTGCTTCTGGACTGTCTAGGGATGGCTCTGTAAACCACCCTCAAGGTGACCTTATTCCTGCATGGCAGCAAGGGCTCCATCCCCCCCAGCCCTGCTTGGGAGAGAAACATAATGACCTTACAGGAGTATAATAAAACGGTGGGAGGATGGGGGAAGCTGAAGATCTGAGAGCACAGCTCCTCCAGCCCGCCTCTCCTGCTCTCCCTCCCTCCTGGGCGGCCGCGCAGCAGTAAGGAAATCCGAGAGGCACCACAGAGGGCAGGGATGGATCGATGGAGCACCCGACACGGCGCTGCGGCTCGGCATGGAAGGGGGTGAGATGCTCAAGAAAGCTGCTCCCTGCACAGGTGTCTCCTATCAAAGAGCCCAACAGGGAGCACTTCTGTGTAACATCCTCACACCCCTCTCCTTGAGCTCACAGGGTCACTGATGTCCCCAGACTCTCAGCCACCTGGAGGACTCCTACCCACTGACAGCACTGCCTGGGAGGGGAAGGGGATGTGGGACCAAGCAGACTGGCAAAAAAAAAGCAGGAAAGGAGGGCAGACATGGCAAACCAGCAGTTCCTGAGAGCCCAAGGCAGTCAAAGGCACAGCTCACAGTGTGACAGCCGGGAGCTTGGCAGGGCCAGCAAGGAAGCCCTGGCAGAGATGGATCTGGGGACCTGGGTGTCCAACAGCAGCAAGCTCTCCTTGGAGCCCTTTGAGGATTTTTGCATCTAACGTCGCTGCCTTATTGATTCTTTCATGCCTGGGGAGTCGTGCCCCACTGGAAATCAAATGGAGACAAGAGTAGCAACACACTGTCCCCAGGACAGGGCACAAAGGCAAGGAGTGAAAACTGAGGGACAGAAAAGATTGGTCACATTGTCAGCAAATGCCAGTGATGTTCAGATGCCATGACTCAGTTTTCATCTATCCCACCAGATGATGCAATCAAGTTTCCGTGACAGTGATTTAACAGCAAAGATGACTGCTGGCCAGGACATTTAATGAGCAGCAGGGAGATGGCTCATTCCCACCCCTACCAGGGCTTGAGCTCTTCGGTGTCTGGCTAAAGTTGGGAAGAGAAGAGTAGGATAAAGATCCCCTCTGCTGCTGAGCCGTTCGAGGTCACCACAACAGCCTGACCTCTTCCCTCACCATGCTCAACTCAAAAGCTGTTTTGAGACAGCAAGGACTGAGTATTCACTAAAGCACAGATGTGATTTCCAGATGTATGCCCTCCCCTACATCTCCCTGTGTGCCATTATCTGCAGGAGAAGCCCCAGAGGGCCGTACCGTCTCCACCGATAACACAAGGAGTAGCTGAGGCACCTCCTCACGTCACCTCCTCCTCGGGCTCTCCATGCCCGTCCCTTCCACCTGCCATGCCATGAACCAGAGAAAGAGGCTGACAGAGTTACCAGAACAGCTGCTGATGAAGTCAAACCTTCTCTGTCCCAAAATGGTTAAAAATTGAAACAATCAACCTCCTCTTCCCTTTTCACCAGTTTTGCTCTATCCGCACTGACTGTGATGGGACCACTGATGGTGCTGGCTTCACCTTCCACCGCCAAGGCAAGAGTAGGGCTGATAACCAGTCAATGGCACCTTGTTACAGCACTGTCAAACTGAAGATCTCCAGTCACTGAGCAGATGCTACCTAAGCCACACAGTGCCCTAGAAGAGAGCCATTATCTTCAGTTTACGTGGGAGAAGCAGGAACTCTCGGTGATGGTCTTCACACCAGGCTCCTCTAGCACATGGGTTTGTTTTTTTCTTAATGACATCACCTGGGATTTATTTGGTCTGCAGAATTGGAGACCTCCTCCTGCTTGCACACTGACCTGCTCCATGGTTCACACCAAATCTGATGTGACAGTGATCCAAAATTTCACACCCTCATCTCTAAGCCTTTTCATAGTACGCCCCAGAGCCTGAGCTTCTAGCGATTATGGGGACCACACTTGAGAACAGGCTGACACAATGCACTGAATGACATAGATGCGACACTGAAAAGGGGGAAAAAAAAACAACCAACCTAACCAAGTTCTGCTGCTTTTCTGGGATGTAGAGCCAAGCTGTGACCCAGCAAGCCTGGGGAGCTTGGCACTGCTCGGGGCCTGCTCTGGGACCTTTCTGGCCCTCTGAAGTTGAGGAGGGTCGCGAGCTGGCAAGGATTAGCAGGACAAGGACTGAAGGCTCAAAGGAGAGGGCGTATCCAGAACACCCAGGGATCTTGGCCATTGGAACGCGAGGTGGCTGAGTGACGCCTGCGGGACAGGCGCTGGCAGAGGTACCCGAGCACGGCAGCGTGGAGAGGCGAGGCAGCAGGGCCTCTGCTTCTGCTCTGATGCAGCCCCGGAGCACGAGAGCCTTGCCTTCCGCTCACACCGAGAAGGACCACGTCAGGCACCACCCAAACGCTCAGCAAACGAACTGAGCCACCCCCCATCCCACCTCTCCACCAGCTGGAAAGCAGATCTATGGGGTGCAGATTTACAGGGCAGGGTGCCCAGGGGGTTAAAGTCCTCTTGGACATCCATGCTCCTGACACTGCCGAGCCCCCGCCCACAGCCACCCCCGTTATCAGGCCAGGGACCGCAGGTGCAGAGACACCCCCCAGAGAGGGGGAGGAGGAGGGATGAAGGACGCACCGGCACATGCAGGAGGGATGTCCTTTAACCGCCACATCACCCAGCACTTCTGGGAGCAAGTAAACAGGAAAAAGACTCTCAAGCAGCTGCTCTACCCAGCATCCCCACGGAGCACAGCCTGCTGCGACAGCCTTCCCTGATGTCCCCTCTCAGTGACAATGATTTCCAACCCTGGCTGGTCTGGCCCTAGTGCGGATAGATGCTCACGCGGAGCAGGATGGGGCCCTGAACAGTGCGAGCCCGGGAGGAGAGGAGCAGGGTGCAAGTCGGGGAAGCTCCAGCAGGGACGGAGCAGCTGACGGCGTCAGGAGGCAGCGGAGCAGCCCCAGCATCGCTGCGGGGCACCGAGAGCGTGGGGGCCCTCCCGCTCCCGTCCCTCCAGGCACCACGGTGACCGCGCATCCAGCTCCTGGGAGATGGGTTTTGAAGTTACGAGGGAAAAGGCAACCGGAGGCTACTTCAGTCCCTGAGGACAATTCACCCCGCGGGTTGCTCCCCCGTGGGAAGGCAGCAGTCCTGCACGCACCCCGCCCCGGGGTAAAGGCTGGGGGTGAGCAGAGGCTGAGCTGCAAACACAAGGCAGTATAGGTCTGGGCGCGATGATTTCATGTGTCAAGGCAGAAAAAAAAGTCACATTCCAAGAAAAAGAAAATAAATGTGTTTGTAATGGGTTGGGGAGAAAAAACAACCCGTAAAGCACGGTCCTGCCCCTTCTGCCATGGCTGTTAGCCATTTCAACCTCAAGGCCAGCAGACTAAGTCAGTTCAGCAAAGCATCTTATTCATGGAAGCTCACGTGCTGGACCACAACCTTCGCCAGGCCAATTTTAAAACAACGACGTGGGTTTGCCTGCCTGTGGGCGGCCAGGCGTGCATTGGGGCACCGTATTAACAGCACAAGAAGACACGATGGACCAAAACCTCAGAACCACAAGTGTTTGCAAACAGAAGGTAGGAGCTGCAGAGGAGAGCAAGGGAGGGGTCTGTTCTGGACTCTGGAAGGCTTTCCACAGCTCTCCAGCCAGCCCCGTTCAGGACCCCCAGCTCCAAATAGAGCTGAAGAGCCACCAGACCACACAGGCAGCAGAGATGGAGCTGAAAAGCAGTTTAAAAATCACAGAATTATAGAATGGTTTGGGTTGGAAGGGAACTTAAAGATCACCTCGTTCCAACCCCCCGGGCAGGGCCCCCTTCCCCCAGCCCAGGGTGCTCCCAGCCCCGTCCAACCCAGCCTTGAACCCTTCCAGGGAGGGGGCAGCCACAGCTGCTCTGGGCACCCTGGGCCAGCGCCTCACCCCCTGCACAGGGAAGAACTTCTTCCTTGTATCTAATCTCAATCTCCCCTCTTTCAATTTAAAACCATTACACCTCTTTCTATCCCCACACCCCCTGATAAAGGGTCCATCCCCACCTCTCCTGTCCCTCCTTTAAGCCCTGGGAGGCCGCTCAAAGGTCCCCCCAGAGCCTTCTCTTCTCCAGGCTGAACCCCCCCAACTCTCTCAGCCCGGCCCCCCAGGGGAGCTGCTCCAGCAGAGACATTCAGAGTGTGGGCTGCCAACATCGCAAAGCTCTGCTGACTTCTACAGATTTAGAGTTGCCAGCTTCTGCTAGACATGCCAGCCCTTGGCCTTTTGGGTGCCTAGGGTGCTCCATAATTATGTGTCCTCCTGCCATCTGATGTATCAAGGTGTTTGATCTGGGACAGGGATGTATGGAGAGGCAGCAAGGTGCCCAGAAATAAGGAGAGCTGGGACAGGAGGGATGAGCCTGGCACAGCCATTGCGCAGAAGCAGACAGCCATACCTGCAGCTCCACGTGCTGGGGGATCTCCAGAAAGGCAGAAAATTCTCAGAAATGAGGAAGTTTCTCATTTAAATTGATGTCAAAAAGCTTTTTCCATGTAAAACAGCTCTTTGTGCTACATAAAAATCCTCAAAGCTGAAAGATTAAAACTGTCTTGAAGGAAAGATTTCTCCAGCACTGCAGAGTCCCCTCGGGAATGGCTGTTGTCACTGTGTCCCCCTCCTGAGGGCTCTCCCCGGTCTGGGAGACATCCTCCCACCACTGCCTGATGTAACACCTCCGAGAGAAGCCACGTTCAGTGGAACAGATGAGCAGGGACGTCGGAATGGAGGAAGAGCCATGAGATCACCCACCCACCCCTGTGCACGGCAGGATACAGTCACCACGCAGAGGATGTGCTAGATATTAAACCGATCTCTGATGCAATACCAGCAGGAGAGACCCAGCAGTAGCAAACACCGTGACCAAGTGAGCCCAAAAACCTCACAGGTACGTGTTTGCTGGGATGGTCTGAGGTTTCTGTGAGCATCCCTGGCTGTCAGATACCAAATCATTTTCTCCATACAGCTGCAGGTATCTGTTGAACACACAAACCTTTATTCTTTTATCCTTCTCTAGATAGGTATCCTTCCAGTTGCTCTATCTCAGCATCATCTTCCGCCACCTGCTCTCCAAGCTTCTTTGTCCAAGAAGAGGGGAGGATGTGGGGGGGCAACTTTTCAAAAGCATTGTAAGTACTTCAAAATTTAAGCCCAGCTGATTTCTACTGCCCTTAAACCTCAGAACACACAAGAAAAGAAAGTAAGCCTTCTCCACTGACTTCAGACATTTCCTTTTACTGCAGAAAAAGGTTCAGCAGGTGGTTTAAATGCAGAGCTGCACAGGGTTTTTGTGATGGAAGCCCCACACTTCCTCACCACATTCTGCAAGCTCTTCCTGGACTCCCCGCACCCGTCCTTTATCGTGTGCTTTACATGAGGTCCCACCAACCCAGCCCCAGCCAGGCCACCCAGCTTTGAGGAGCAGTCACATACCTCTGAACCCAAACCACCAGCCCAGCTTTTGGTTGACATCCCATTAAGCAGAGATTATTGCTGTTGGTCCCTTCATCTAACGAACTGTGGCCCCCCAGTTGTGTGGTCCTGCTGTATTTCTACAGCCACGCAGGACTGGCAGTCGCTGTGCTCGAGGGCAGGTTGATCAGGAAGAAGTCTCACAGCTCCTTCCAGCCAGTTTCACGGCCTGGATGAGATGCTCAGCACAAACCGTTTGCAATGCCAACCCCAGCAGGATCCCACTTTGGCAGAGACAGGGAAGATGGACACATACAATCAAACATGCTCCACTTCCAGCAGCTTCAGAAGTTACCAGCTGGTGAGGACAGGACACGAGCAGAAGCTTGTAGCCAAAACTGTAAGGCAGTCTCAACTGAGCACTTGTACTCACAGAGCTCCTGCTCCATCCCAAGTGTGGGAAAGTCTTATATCCTGGCCAGACTGCCCATCACGGTGCAGCAGTGTCACTGGGGTCAATTCCCAAGGGACACCACGGTCCCAGCACTCTCTGGAGGGGAAGGTCCCAGCCAAAGAGCAGTGCCCAAGTTCCCAGGGTCACAAAAATTAAAACGAAGGCTGCACCCCTGGGGCAACTCGGTGGTCAAGCCTGCTCTACCACATGCAAGCCTGCAAGCCTTGGGGACGGAGACCTTCGCACTGCTCCGGGACTTTAGCATCAACTCCCCCCCCCCCCCCCCCCCCCCCCCCGCCCCGACTCCTGCCGAGGCTGCAGACAAGCCTCTTCTCCTCCATCTGCAAGATATGCAGAAGGTCACACGCCTGCTCACACAGGGACAAGCGATGGGCATCGTTAACAGCCTGCACGTCCCTTCGGGATGTTCGCAGTGCACACCACTGTGATTAGATAACGGAGCTGAGCAAACGCTTCGCTGATAAGAGTAACTACCCTGCTGTGCAGGCAAGGGAGCTAAAACAAAGAGCAGTAAAAAGATCACAGATTGGGTTGGGCGACTGCTGGCTCAGCTCAGAGATGGGGCATGTTAAAAGTCCTGTATGAAATCCCACGACAGAACTGCCCCTGGAGATGGGAGGTGATGGCACCGAGCACGTGAGGTGCTCCTCTGCAAAGCCAGATGTTCAGATCCAGCTTTTTCTGATGCTCCTCTCACCACACGTGGTGTCCAGCCAACACGGCTGCCTGCAGGCAGGGAGGAAGCCAAACCACATTGCTTCTGCCCTGAAAAACCTGAAACGCTCAGGCCCTCAGCGTAGGTGAGAAGTAATCAGCCCGACACTATGCAAAACCTCTCCAGCACGTTTTAATTAGTGGGATTAAAACCATAAACTGATACCTTCCACATGGCTGACAGGCAAACGAAGGAACCAGATGGATGGACAACATGGGTGCAGGTACCACGGGTCTCCCAGCCAGCTAACCTCTAGCTGCTCTCCAGGTTGCAGAGAAGCATTTGAGATAACAAGGGAGGAAGTAATTTGTGACATGTCTTACTACTGCCTGAGTAGGGGGTCTTCTAACCTGCTCCTCCTGGAAGATGCTACCAAGAAGAGAAAGATGACAAAGGGATGTAAAGCGAGAGAAAAGAGGCTGTTTCAGTTTGGAAGTGGAGGCAGGGTAGAGCTTGTTCGCTTTTCCCAGTTTAACACAAATATCCTAGCAGGAAGGGGACTGGTAACGACACAAAAAAGCCTTCACTCCCATCAAGTCCCGCAGCAGAGCTTCAGAGGGGGAAGCTTTAACCATTACAATGGTCACAAGCCATGCTCTCACCTTCCCGCACCAGCAATTTCAGCACCCTCCTGCTCAAGGCACCTCGGGAGCCAGCTCCCCTCCTCCCAGCCCCTGCCCACCGGAGGGGCCGCATCCTTCAGCCGTGGGGTGGTGGAGCTGGAAGGGGACCCACCGATGCAGGAGCCGTCCTGCACCCCAGGAGGCTCCAACTCTGAAGTTTGTTTATCCTTGAAAGCCATTTCTGGCTTGTTCACTTCTCAAGAGCTCCAAACCCCTCGGCTTACTCAGATGGCCTCAAAAAAATAAAATTATTTTTTAAAAAAGCTGTGCCTCAGTGGAGTAACAAAAGAGGCAGGTAGTTAGAAAGGATGAGGTGAGTACAAGCCACTCTTCAGAGTCACTTTGTATTAATATTTTACAGTTCCTGCCTTTTCTTTTACAGAGGCGACAGCTTTTCTCCACCTCCATGGGACTGAGCTCATTTCACTGAAAGCAAGAATGCAACCAGGGTTTTTTCGAGGTGGTTTTTTTTTCCCCCTCTCTCTCCCCTATAAAACAAACATCTGCTCCAAATTTTCAGCTTGCTCTCTGAGCAAACTCTCTGAATTTTCTGACGTGTTTCAAGGCAAACAGATCAATTAGAAGCTGGCCTATAACCCCCCAGCGTGTGAAGTTATGAATGCAAGACCCTTTTATATTAAGAGACGAATTACGTAACACAGGAAGTTTAAAAAAAAATGCATAAAAGACAACTGACTCGAGGGATTAGCTCTACTTTGCTTTGGGTGATTAACAAAAAGAATAGAGAATTATTAGAACTATTCCCATCGTAACAGCCAGGCCCTCTGCAGAGTTGATTAGCAAGAAAGCAATGCATTGGTAATTAGAGCTGGCTGAAACCCTTTTGGATAAAATCAAATATTAATTGAAATTACTTTTTCTTGCACAAACCAGGATTGCATTTTGCAGTTTCATTTTTGAAAAAGTACAGGCAAAGGAGGCGACCGCTGTTCAAAGCGAAAGGCTTCTGACACAGACAAGTTTGCCCCCTCCAGCCCATTCCTCAGCTGATTCTGCTCACTGAGAGCCACAACACTCTGGAGCGAGCTGAAGAGCTTAACAAAGAGCAGGAGATGGGTCCTTTCCAACAGAAGAGGTTCTTCAGCTGGGAGCCCAGCTGGCTGGAGCCCCTGCTCTGCCCGCTGCTGAGTCAGAGGGGAGGAGCGGGGGGCACACACGCTGACAATTAACGCGCAAGGTCACTCTATGCAACACTCATGAAGCGCTACCCAAGGGTCACAAAGCAAGGGGACGAAGAGGAGGGCTGTCACCCCAGCAAGGGCTCCCCCCTCCTCTCGGCACCAACGTACCGCGACCCCAACACCTCCCTGGGCTGCCTGAAGGTGGCCAACAATTCCTGTACATCTGCAGCGATGCCACCCAACCCACCAAACACAGGCTACTCCCCAGTCAGCACCCCTCCCGTCCCACCTCACCGCCGCTAACAGATGCTGTTCAACACTAAGGGCTTGTCCTTATGTGCTAAAAGCTCCTTCCAGAGGCCAGCTCAGCTCCTGCTCGCTTCAGTAAGTAACTTGAAAGAAAAGACGTCCCATCACCTCTGAGCAGAGGCAGCGTGGCCAGCGGAGCTGGCAGCCATGCACCCGTTTGGTCAGGCAGACAGCACACGGCTGCCGAGGGCCAAAGGCACGGACGGAGGATGGGGGCTTCCTTGGACCTTCCTCCAGGCGCGCTCCTGAGGCGCTTCCAGACACGGGCTGACCTCAAGCCTGCTCGGGCTCTGCTCCCCTGAAAGCCCCAGGTCAGCACGTGCCAGAAAGCCAAGCACCACCAAAACGCAGCTTTTCATGAAGGTGAAGGCAAACAACTACTGGCTGACTACTGCAACCACCCAGAGCTCAGAAGATATCAGAAGTACTGACAGACAAGCGCCCACAGATCCCAGGAGGGCAGCAGCTCCCTGACACCACCCGCAGTGATGTCAAAGCTCTGAAACGAGCCGCACCACGCCAAGGAACGATGACTGGCTGTGCCCCAAAGCCCTCTCCTCCCAGCACACAGCAGCTTCAGCCCATGTGCCCGAGCTCACCCAGAGATGAGCCACCTCTGTCCCCTCGTGCACTGCCTACCACGTGGCAGGAGGCTTCCCGAGCTGCAGCCACGGGGGCTGTGCTCTTCCCAACAGGGTCAGTTATGGAGCCAGGTCCCCCCAGCACTGCCCACCCTTCCTTGGGACAAATACATGTCTTGTTCCTGCAGAACCCACCAGGTGCAGAGAAAGAAGCATGGGTCCTTCATGCTGGGGTGTTCATGGAGACAGATGCCTCTCCAAGACACAGACATCTACGTAGACGCGCCCGGAGTCCAAGACCTCAGTATGTGAGATACTCACCTGTTCCAGAATGACTAAAAGCCCAGGCTCATTCCTACTTATACAACTAACTCACGTCTAGGGGAGTCTGGAGCTCCCTTCTGGTCTCCGTATCTCAAGAAACATAAGAACATTCATTACTGACCCATGAACACAGCAGTCTTTGACCTGCAGGCATTGTCTGGTGGAGATGCTGTTCCATGTGAAGAACACCTCACCTCCTGACGTCTGGCTGCTCTCCTCTGCTCATGGCCTCACTCGTATCGCAAGTTTGGGCCAAACCAGTACTGCCACAAAAAGCAAACCCCAATCCTCCTGCCAGCCCCAACCTCCTGCTCCCCACGCCAGCACGGCTTGTCTTCATGGGGAGAACTGGGTCAGTCCTTGCTCACGGTTAAAACTAACTCGCCCTGAAAGTGATTAACTTGGCTCCAGATCACTTCCCGCTCCAGTTCCCCTGTGGATGCTGTGCCAGTAAGGACTAGTCTTCGAGGAGGGGAATACCTCAGGGTATTTGCCACGTGAAGTGGAGCTGTCACACACCTGGGTTTTCCCAGGCATCCTTTTTCCGCCCAGAAAGCACATCCAGATAAAAATAGGGAAGTTGGCCAACAACCTAGTATTGCTGGCCATTGATCGCGTGGCTTTGCCTCGCCTGCCTAGATACACAGTCACTATTTGTGTACACAAGCCGATAGTTCCACCTGGAGCTCCCACGCTTCTGTCCAGGAAGTGTTAAAGGAAAGCTCTACTTCTCAGCCCCGCCAAGGGAGGATGGGTGCTGCTCAGGGTGCTGGGTGACACCAGAGATGGGGACCGAGGACAGCCTGAGATGCTCGGGTGCAGGGAGGAGGCCACGGGGAAAACATCTGGCATCAGAGAGATGGGGCTGAAGATACAGCGGCTCTTCAGGCTAACGTCCCCTCTGTGCAGCATGGCCCATCCTGCCGCTCGGGAGGGTCGCACGCACTGCAGGAACATCACACACGGCAAAGGAACCCCAAGTAATTTTCCACTGTGACATTTAAAGGAACACGAGGGAACCGGCTGTCCCATGTTCCTCAACTCTTGATTTTCTCTTATTAGAAACCAGTGTATTTTATTATTTTTTAAATTTGATCATCTCGGTCCCTGGGACGCACGCTCTCTGCTTTTACTGACCTGCTCCTGGCTGCCTGCACAGCACAAGAAGTCCTCGCAGCCACGACATTATCGTCATTGTTACCACCACAGTTTTGGTACAGAAGCTGAAGTTCTCTAAATTTCCCTGAAGTTATGGTCCCAGCCTCACAAGGACTGCGGCGCGTGCTGAGGTCTGCCCACAGGAACAGTCGGCCATGTAGACATGGGTGGGACCCCTGTCCCACCACGGGCCATGAACCCACGGGGTCTGTAGACGCTGCTGGAAACCAGTGCCTCGCCAGCAAACCAAACGGGTGCTTTGCCTTAGTTTAAAAACAACTTAAATCCAGGGCCAACAGTGTGCTGCACTCTCCTCCCTCTCCCACAGCCTCAGAGTTCCTAAAGGCCACTCTGGGAAAGGTACGGGGCAGCTTTATGTCCCAGTGATGCCAACGGAGCCCAAGGTTCCTTCCAAACCTGCCTGGAGGCGCTGCTGGGCAGAAGCTAAAGGACTCCAAGGGTCTTAAGACAAACCAAAGCTCCAAACTGGAAGCGCCAGCATTCTGTGGTCCTGCCAGAGAGACATGACCATCCTCTCCCGCCTCCTTTCTTCACCTGAGCCCTCTGGCAATGCCAACAGCACCCAACCTTTCCACCCTGGGCCAGCAGCACTTGCCAGGGGAGATGACAACCCCTCCGGGGCTCGCTGCGCCCCAGGGGCGCCCCTCGGCGCGGGGGAAGGCCAGCGCCAGGACTTACATCACATCGCCTTCGTGCGTGTCCCCTCTTCCTCACCTCCAGCATCGAACAGAGACACTGTCCTCGCGCTGGTGCGCGTGGGGGCGGGAAAGGTAATTTAAGAGAAACAGCAGTAACCTAGGAAACCAACGCCGAGGTTAAAAGTTTCCCAGTGCGGGGCCTCCCTGCCCTCTCCCCCCCCTTCCCACCCGTCTTCGTGGTTTCACACTCGCATTTCTTATGCGTCTTTTCCCCTGCCCTCCTCGCGCCAGAGGCCCACGTCCCACGTGGGAAGCTGTACCCCCCCGTGGCTGTACCCCCCCCCCCCCCGATGCAAAGCGGGTGCGCAGGACCCGGCCCTACACTGACCCTGCTCCACCTGACCTCATGCCGCCAACCTCGGGCAGATGTGCGAAGGGGAGAAGAGGAGAGAGGGAATTACACTGCAACATTTTGGGGTTGGTTTTCCACCTTTTTTGCCCTTTTCCCCTTTCACTTCATCTGTCGCGACCCCAAAAGGCTCAAACTAACCCTGCCTCCTTCCGAGGCTCCTTACGGCTTTCAGGTGCAGTTAGCCAAGGTACCACCCAGGAAAAGGCACCCAGCGTAGCCCCGGAGGAGTCTGATGCCGAAGAGGGATGCACAAAGTTGGGGGGCGGCCACGACGGCACCGGCCGGCGCATCCCCCCCCGGTCGCGGCCGGAGCCGGCCCCGGGCAGGAAACCCGGGGACCTTCCCCGCCACCCCGAGCTGCTGCGCGGGGAGGTGCCGGGCACCGAGACACTAGCGTTCATGGATTTTATTTTATTTTCATTTAATTTCCCCACTTTCTCCTCCCCACCGAGCCCCACGCCGCTTGCCGAGCCGGCGAACGGCGGCTCCCGGGACGGCTCCGCCCGGGGCCGCCCCGCACCCATCGCCCCGAGGGACCCGGAGCGCTTTTCCTCCCGAGTTTCCCGTGGGTTCCCCCCCCACCCCCCCCCCCGGCACTCACCGGCTCCCTCGATCTTCTCGGAGCCGCGGCTCCAGGTGACCTGCCGCGTCTCCAGCTTCACCTGGAAAGTTTTCCGTTCGGGTCGCTGCGACTTTTTGGAGTAAAAGAGGGTCATGACGGTGCCCACCTCCAGGCTGCGGCAGAGGTGCGCTGCCTCCGCCTCGCTGGGCGCCCCGGGGCCGCTGCCCGGCGCGGCCGCCATCAGCGCCACGAACAAAGGGGAGCGGGAGCGCCCGGAGCGCCGCCGCCGCGCCCCACGGCCGGGGGGAGAGGAGGAGGAGGAGGAGGAGGAGGAGGAGGAGGAGGAGGAGGAGGAGGAGGAGGAGGAGCGAGGAAGGAGGTGGGAGGAAGGGAAGGGAGAGGGAAAGGGGCGGGGCGGGGGCGGAGCGCGGCCCCTCGCGTGGGGCGGGCACGGGAGGGCGCCGGGTGGGGCCGGCGTGGGGTCTGCGGGGGGTGAAACACACCCACACACACCCCCCCCACACACAGCCCCTCACGCGCACCCCCCCCCTTCACGCACACACACGCCCACACCCGTGGGGTGACACACGTGCACAGACACACGGGTGCACATACACACACGCGGGGGGTGACACACACCCGTGGGGTCCACGGGGCGTGAGACACACACACGGGTGCACACATGCACACCCCCACACCCGTGGGGGTGACACACATGCACAGACACACGGGTGCACACACATCCCACCCCCCCCCCCACCCCCATAGGGTCCACGGGGGGTGAGACACACATACACCCCCCCCATGGGATGACACACATGCACAGACACACGGGTGCACACACACACACGGGGGGGGTGACACACACGCACACCCGTGGGGTCCATGGGGGGGGTGACACACATGCACACACCCTTGGGGTGACACACATGCACAGACACACGGGTGCACATACACACACGCGGGGGGTGAGACACACACACACACACACCCCCCTCCGTGGGGTGACACACAGACACACGGGTGCACACACAACCCCCCCACTCCCCCCACAGGGTCCATGGGAGGTGAGACACACACACGCACACACACAGGGGTGCACTCACACCCACCCCTGGGGTCCACAGGGGGTGACACACCCACACACATACACATGGGGGGTGACACACCCACCCCTGGGGTCCACACACACACACACTCACGGGTCACACCCCACTATGGGGTCTCGGGGTGCCGGTGTGCACCCCCGCAGCGTGGCGCGCGTGGTGGGGGGGCTGTCTGTAGAGTGTGTCGGGTGTCCTGGTGCTCCATACCCCACAGCACGCCTGGGGTACCGGGGGTACCCTGCACCCCGCGTACGTGGCCCACATAGTTCCGCGGTGTGTCACACGCCCCACAGCGCAGTTTGCGTGGGGCCCTGGGTGTGCAACGCCCCCCGTGGCGTGGCACGGGTGGGGTGCCAGGGGTGCCGCATCCCCCAGCGCTGCATCCCGTGGGCCACCACCCTGGTGCACAGCCGTGGGGCCGAGGGGCTCAGCTCCCCCCTCCCCAAACCTCCTGCCACTGCCCCCCCCACCCCTCGTGTCCACCGTGGGGGCCGTGCTGCGCTGGGACAGCCCGAGCGGGGTGGCTTCTCCTGGGGTCAGTCCCCTCCACCTGGCACCGTGGCACCGTGGCACCGTGGCACCGTGGCGGGTGGCTCCTCACCCCACCCAGGCCTGTGGCTGCTGCAGCTTCCTCCCCATAAATCACGGCTGGAGCTGCGCGGGCAGGGACGGTGGGACGGGGTTCACGGGGCGGCCGGTGTCATCCCGTCCCCAGGGGGATGTGTGGGGAGCCGGGGGTCACAGGACACTCTCCAGCCCCACTCAGGCCCTGGCCCCACACAAAAGCGGGGTTAGCGAGGGGATAAGCGGTTGAATTGGGAAGCCTTCCAGGGCGGTTTGCTCCATTCGCGTGGTTAAAGCCTGCAATTTCCCTCTCTGCGCTGCTGGCCTTCCTCCCTGTGCCCTCCTCCTCATCAGGGTGCCCCAGGGCAGGCAGGGTGGCCCCAGCCCGCTGCTGACACCGAGGTGGGGTGGCGGGGCCATCGCCCACCCCAGCGGGAGATGCTGGCCAGGAGCCGCCCTGCCCGAGGGCGAGCACGGCCCCGCTGCGGGAGAGCGTGGGAGAGGTTGGAGGAGATGTAGCCCTATATATAAATGCATAGATACACCTATATATGTGTGTGTATGCAACATGCACACACACACACACACAGGTGTGTGTGTGCAGGCCCATGGCAAGGCAGCACGGGGCTGAGCAGCCCTTATCGCACCCTCCAGCTCATGGGTGGGTCTGGAAGGGGCGCCGTTTGCTAGGTGAGGTGCCCATCACCGAGTACACCCCAAACGCCAGCAGCCCCCTCTGCCCTGCTGCTTCACCTGCCTTCACAGGGCCACGCACGGGCACATGCGCGCACACACACGTGCAGACACGTTAGGAGCTCTGTAAGGTTCATGAGATGTTTAGGATCCTACCCGATGCCCGGGCATCGAAAAGGCAAGGACAAGGGTAAGAACCTAAACCTGCCCGTACACAAACGACCAGTGGATGCCAGCGGGAGCGCGGGGCGGGCAGTGACAGGACCCCCTGCCCCACTCCCCCCGGGGTGAGCTGCTGCTGGGGAAGTGGCTCCTTGCTCGTTTGACGGCCTCGCTCGGGACGGGCAGGAAGCAGCCAGCTCCCAGTGGTCTTAAAATAGCTGAGCACTATGGGCACACCCTTGTTTTTGAGGGCAAAACCTGCGAAGGGAGCGTGGCCATCAAAGAAGCAAAAAAGGTAACTCCCTCACTCCCAAAGGCTGCCTGGCCGTGGTGATGGAGAGCACCCACCACAGCGTCTCCCCAGCCCCGGAGCCCTGGGTGGCTGGGGCCGGCGCGTGGAGGTGGTGCTTTGCGATGAGGTGCCTGCGATGGATATTTTTTCTTCTCCGAGTTTGACTAATCACTTTTTAGCCTTGCATCAACTTTCCGTGTCCGTGATGCTGCCACGCCAGGGAATTTCACAGTTTAATTTGACAACACGCAAAACTGCTTTTGTCTGTCAGCTGCCCCGCAGCCTCGTGCGGTGTCCCAGCTCCTGTACTGGCCAGGCAATCACCCCCCCTGCCCCTCCGGGCAGCAGAAACTTCCTTCCTATCCCCATTATCCTGTCCCGCTCTACCCTGCCGGGCTTTGGTCCGCAGTTGGTCAGACCTGTTTTGCTTTTGAAGAAATTCCCTGGATCATGTTCATTATACGGCTGTGGAGGGTGGGGGGGCTCTGCAGGTCTCCCCTTGCAAACACCTCTGGGAAAAGGGTTTTTTCCCCTCTGAGTGGCCCCAGCACACAGTCCTGAAGTGTGGGGTGCCGACCCCCCCCCCGTATCCTGTGGGATTCATGGAGCAGCTGCATCCTCTGCCCGGGAACAGGCAGTAGGCTAACGGCCAGGTGACCTCCGGCTTAGGGACAGCCCCCGGCCTTGCTCCAGGGCTGGGGAGCAAAATCCAGAGAAACAAAACACTGAGGCCACCCCACGGGTGAGTGTGTGGGGGGGTTCCCACAGCCCAGCATCCCTCTGGGAATGGGCGCATCCCTCTCCCACCCTGGGGACCGTGCGTTGAGAGAAGGTGCCTGATCCTCGTCTGAGTAAGCGGTACTCAGCGTCTTGTGGTCCCCAGGAGAGACGCACCGCTCTGGGTTACTTATTAATTTCTGCCTGTTCTGCGCTGCTTGGGGTGGCTAACTGAGAAATCAGTCCATGGGCTGAGAAAATCATTGGGGAAGAGCTTCCCCTGGTCCTGCAGCGAGCGGGGATCTGGAAAGCCCACAGAGAACGCAGTGCCGAGCTACCTCCTGCCCCGGTGCGGTGTTTGCAGACACAGAGCAGTGCAAAGCGGATTTTTGCCGGGGATGGAAAGCAGACCCGCCTGGGGCCACAGAGCTGCTGCAGCTGCTGGCACAGTGCCTGACCGAGGAGCTGGGGCGAAGCCGTGCCCGCAGGCAGGGCTGCCTCCCCCCCCCCCCGCCCCCCCAGCCTCCTCCAGCCCCTTCCAGGCATTACAAATCCCTCTGAATAACCAGCACCTGATGGGAAACCCGCTGCAGCTCCAGGTTGCCTGTCCCCGCTCCCTGATGTTCCTAGGGGAACACACACTTTTTTAATATCCTGAATTCACCTGGTTTCCATTTCCAACTCCTGAAGCCTGTAAGACTTCAGGGGGGACGGGGCTGCGCCCAGTGAGGTTTGCAGCCACCGGGCCCTGTCCGTGGGTTTGCGATGCACAAGATCCTGTTTCAACCTAAATTTTGTCCTCTCCGCCGGTCACGTCACCGCTGCCTCAGTTTCCCTCACTGCCAAACACAAGCCCTGCTGCGGGGCAGGCGAGCCGGACCGGGGCGGTGGCACTGGGGCAGGCGAGGACCAGGCGCTGCAGTGGTGGGATGCAAAACGGGAGGTGGCACGTTTTGTGGCTATTTCTGTTTGCACAGTGAGTCAACGAGGTCAGGGAATTCTCCGTTTAAATTGTGGGATGTGTGGTCCTGACCCTGCTGTGTCACAGGCAAAAATACAGATTGAATCCTCCTCAGCTCCCTGCCTGGGACAGAGCCGGTGGGGCAGCATCCCTGCTCCTCCGCCGTTCAGAGGGAGCCGAGTGCCTTTGCAAGGGCTGGTTTTGCACCGACATACTTCTCCCTTCTGCTGGCAGGACGAGGCACAGCACACTCCAGCCTGGGACATCAGCCCGGCCTCACACCTCCAGGCAGAGCAGCGCTTCAGAGCCACGACCCCCAGCCTGGCCAGGAGCCCCCCACCATGCCCAGGGAGAAGGTGGATCTGCTGGCAGCGATGCTGGGGGGGCGGGAATCCCCCTCTGTGGGAGCACATCCCTCCCTGCCGTGTTCAGTGGGGCAGGGGGAGAAGCACATTTCCCTGCTCAGCAGCGTAGGATATGGGAATTTAATTCACCCAGGTCTGAACGTGGGGAGGGAGGACTGTATAAATAGAAAGGATATTTTTACAGGCTGCATTGTTCCAGGCACGGGCAGGTCGAGAGCACAATGAGCCCCTTTCCCTCTCTGCTGGCATTTTCTCTGCTGCACCTTGGAAAGGCCCCAGAGAGTAAACGGTAACTCCTGCCAAGATGTGAGTTTTTGCAGCCACAACAAAGCGTCTGAAAACATCGCAGCGGGCAGCAGGAAGCCTTGCTCAGGTCTGGCTGCCGAGAGGCTCCTGCGGCTGGCTGAGCCCGGCCCCGCAGCCACCCTCGTGGGGTTTGGGAGCCCAGCAAGTGCTGCCCCAGCATCGGGGTGCTTGAGGGGTGCTCATGGAGGAGGCAGGGCCCGTGTCTGCTCCAGGCTCCCCAAGGACACGGGGCTCTGGGCTGCTCTCCAGTGCCAGGGACGGCTGCACCCCCCAGCCTCCTGCCCTCCCCAGCCAGGAGGAGGAGAGGGTGTTGCTCTCACTCCATCCTCTTCTGTCCGGAGGGCTGCAGGTTAATAAAATACAGCAGAGAAACCACGCCAGGAAGAGCAGCTCAGGTCTCACCACATCCTGCTGCTCTTGCTCTCCGCTGCACTGGGCAGGGCATTTCCCAGGACCAGGCGAGAAGACGGCCCGAGGGAGGCAAAGCAAAGGGACACGGGGGTGCACTCGCAGGGAAACCCTCCGTGAGCTCTGGTCAGGTCGGGGTGAAGCAGGAAGGATCAGAGCAAGGCAGACAGGCCACATCCCTCCCAGGTGGGACAGACAGGGGACACCCCTCTGCCAGCAGCGGGGACTGCCAGCTCCTGGGGTCCACCCTCTCTCCAGGAGGAGCCGAGGATCCCAAGCTTGTATGGCACAGGGGAGAGCAGCCCCTGCCCTCACCCCCGCTCCCTCCAGCTCCTCGTGCTTGGGCACCCAGCAGCCGTCCTGCCGCCCCACAGCACCCTCGGCCCCCAGCACCCCAGAGCACCCTCCGCACGCAGCTCCAGCCCCGGCCCCAGCTCCTCTCCTCCACCCCCACCCCAACCCTCCTGCCACAGCTCCAGCACCGGGCTGCAGATAACCTGCTTTTGGCCAGAGCTTCCAGGCTCCCGAGCACACACTGCAACCTGGGCACAAGGATCAAATGCTGCACTGGAAAGAAGTAGAGAGGCTGGAGAGGGTCCGGAGAAGGACCATAGAGATGATCAAAGGACAGGGAAGCCTGTCATGTGAGGAAAGGCTGAGAGATTTGGGTTTGTTCAGCCTTAAGAAGAGAAGGCTGAGGGGAGGGAGACCTTATCACTGTGTTCCAGCATTTAAAGGGTGGCTACAGAGCAGATGGAACTCTCTTTTTACAAGGAGTCATATGGAAAAGATGAGAGGTGATGGGTACAAGTTACTCCTGGAGAGATGCCAACTGGTGGACACAAGAGGAAAATTTTTCACAATGAGAACAATCAGCTGCTGGAATAACCTCCCCAGGGGAGTGGTGGATTCCCCAACATTGGACACTTGAGATTCAGCTGGACAAGGTGCTGGGCCATGTTGGCTAGACCAGGCTTTAGCCAAGAAAGGCTGGACCAGATGATCCTTAAGGTCCCTTCCAACCTGGTATTCCATGATTCTATGATCAATGCAGAGAACGTTGTCATCAGCTACAAGGAATAAAGGAGAACTCACACAGCACTCCTGCTGCCTTTCCTAGTGCTTCCAGATGCACCTGGCTGGAGCGTGTCCTGGCTCTCCACGAAAGCGGCCTCGTGGAAGGAAGAGGAGCTGAAAACTGCCTTACCACAGGGGCCACCCAAACGAGCACCGTCGCACCCCTTCTCCCTGCCAGGCCAGCCTGGCTGGGCCCCGCGCTCCTGCTGCCTCCGGCCACTTCCCGTTTCACTAAAAGCAATGACCCCCACTTCCACGGATGCTCGAAGGGCCCCCAAATACAGATGCTAAGCCATGTTCCTTAGGTTCCCACCAACTCACCAAGTGCAGTCAGAGTCCCAGAAGGGATCTCTACGAGGCATCTGCAGCCACGCCTGGGGGCGAGGGCGGGCTGCGAGGCTTGCTGTGCAGGCTGCCCATGGACAGGGCTCCAGCAGGGACCAAGCAGCTTCTTATTAAAAGGGAGTAAAATCTTCCCGGCAATTCCTGCTGGGGTTGGGAAGAGGAGCTGGGCAGCTCTGCACCCAGAGAGCTTGGCGGGTCGGGCTGCTGGTATTTGAGTGCATTATTCAAGGCAGATTTCCCCTGGGGGTGCACGAAGCAACCCGGACAAGCAGCCTTGCCATGGGGGGAGCGCGCAGGAGGGAACGGGGAACCAGGTGGAGCCACGGACCAGCCCAAGGCCCAGCACCAGGGTGAGCTGAGGAGCAGGCAGCAGGATCGCGGGCTGGCAGACAGCCTGGTCAGCTTTGTGCCCCTGCCAGGGCTCCAGAACACCCCCCCCCCGCCCCCATGCTGTAAAGACCAACTTCTCCACCCACTGAGGGTTTGGCTCCGTGACCACACCGACCCGACACAACGAGCTGCGGGCGACAGTTACTCAAACCATCAGGACAACAGGGGCAGCTGTGGACAGCGTTACCCCTTCCAAAAGCCGGCCGTGGCCGGGCGCTTCACCCCAGAGCCCCGAATCTGCGTGCCCTCAGCTCACCCCCCCCCCCCCCCAGGGAAGACACAGCCCCTGGGCCAGTGCCAACCCACCCGGCCCTTCCCAAGGCCCCAGCGAGCCCCGTGCGGCCCCGGCGCCCTGCTGCCCAGGCACTGCCGGCTGCAGGGGGGCTGCGGGAACAGCTCCCCCAGCCGAGGGGCCCAGGGCCCGAGGTGAAAGAACACGCAGACACCAACACTCAGTTAAGTTGTAGGAATTTATTTTAAATAACCTACAGTTGATTAAAAGGGAATTCATGATAAAAATAGAAGATACTTGTTGAGGAAAGGCTGCAGGAAATGGTCTTCGCACACACACTACGCTAACAATGCCTCTAAGACTAATGATTATAGCAAAAAAAGGTTTCACATTAAAATTCTGCTTTTTAATTTTTTAAAATTTTTTTACACAATTACAAAAGAAAAAATAAAAGCCCTAAAATCTTGATTATTTTCCTTTTTTGGACCAATGCTCATTTCCCTCGAAATTTATTGACCTGTGAAACTTCTTTTTACACAATAAAATCTTTCAAGTAAAAGAGGGGAGTGGGGCTTAGAAAAAAAGGGGGGAAAAAGGTAAAACAGTCTGACAAACCTAAAAAGTAGATATTCTTGAAGTGAACAGAGCATGTTCAGAACAAAGGGTAATGGGAATGTCATTTGTTGCCAATTTCACTTGTCCTCAAATTCCACACACATCTCCCCATCACACGGCCCCCTCCCCCCGCCCGCTCCCCAAATCTACACGATCTTTAAGATCAAGAAGAAAAAAACCTGTTTAAATATTTTAAAATAATTAAAAGAAATAAAAATTCACATTTAAAAAAGGAACACTCAAGTCAGGAGGCCGATTTCCCATCACGCTTTGCTCTGAACAAATGTGGTGGATATTTGTAATTCATGTTCCAATGCCACGACTGTTTCAAGTGACAAATTGAAAAAGATTTGGGTATTTCCATGACTATAGTGACAGCTGTAACAGGTGCGTTGGGTTTCTTAAATTTTGTTTATTTGTTAAATTCTGAAATGGGGTGGGAGGGGGAGGGGAAGGGCAGGGGTTAAGGAGTCCATTTTCTATTAAAATATAGAAGTTATTGCAAAACCCTAACTGTAAAAACGCACCAATATAATTGGATTTTGTATACAGTAGCTAAAGATTCCCACGCTCTCAGTGTGATGGTGAATTTGCCTGGCGGAAGGTTGACAAATCCCCCATCCACTTGCCCTGCCTCAAGAGAAAAACCACACAAACCAGACAGCTAGAATTTGGAACTCTGAAACATTTTTAAATAAGTTGTCCATAGGACAACTGGCTCAGCTCCTTTAGGATATTTCCAGGTTATGCTTTCTGCAAGATGTTGGCTGTTTTATCTGATGCTCACTTGCCCCTTTCCTCCCCCTTCCCCAGCATCCAAGGACAAGTAAGGCTCACAGTTTATCAATCTCCCTAAAAACCAGGCTACTCCCCTTTTTTTTTTTTTTTTTCCTCATAAAATTCAGCTCATTAAAAACAGGTTAAAACTCATAGTCTTCCTCTGCCATGTCGATAGCCCAGGCAAATTTCTCTCGTTGGGTTTTGTTATAAATCTTCTCTATAGGAATTCCCCACTTCTTACACCTGCAGAAGAGGAGATGCTGTTAGAGTCAGCACAGCACAGGCACTGAACCCCTGGCTGTGCAGCAGAACTGCCCTGCTCTGCCCTGGCACCAGCCTAAGCTCTGCCCTGTTACAAGACACCCCACCTGGCCGAGCCCCGCCTGCCTCCCCATGTCAGACCCCGCGGGTTCTCTGAGCCACCACCTCCCAGCACAGTGCTGGCCTTGGCTGGCATGGCACGTCACGCTTGCCTCAGGAGACTCTTTTATAACTTCCTGAAACCATTTGAAGATATAAGGGAAGGCCACAGAGACAGACATCTCTGGCAGCAGAGGGGCACTGCTCTCAGCCACGGCCCTTATCTGCTAACAGCGGGGACAAGACACAAGTGATGGGGTGGTTCCTTCCAGCACACCCCGGGGAAGATGCTTACCAAGCAACAGAGATCCTGGGATCCAGATAGTTGAGTTTGGAGGTGCCCAAAGCAATCTGCTTGTTCTCCTCCCTATCTGTAGCCTGAACCTCCAGCTTCATCAGTTGCTCCTCAATCCTCTGCACTGCTTTCTTCTTGCTCTCCACTGTCCTGAGGTGGGAAAGAATCAAAGCATTTAATTCCTAATGCCCCGATAGGCTGGAGATGGCAGCACTGTGGGAACCCAAAGGGACTCTGCTCAAGGTAAGCAATGGCACCAGCCACAAAGGGCAGCTGTGTCAGCACAG
This sequence comes from Tyto alba, assembly GCF_018691265.1. Lineage (NCBI taxonomy): Eukaryota > Metazoa > Chordata > Aves > Strigiformes > Tytonidae > Tyto > Tyto alba. The sequence goes on along the minus strand of NW_024881308.1, from coordinate 6,138,053 downwards.
ACGGTGGCACAAAACACTCAGCGCATGCAATTAAGAACTGACATTTTCAGAGGCAGAGCAGAAATCTGAAGCAGCAGTTTTGTTTTAAAGGATTGGAAGCAACAGCCTGAACCATACTGATGCTACACCCACTTTAAAACCAGCCCATCTATCCCTCTGTAGTAGTCACGCTGTGATTCTGCTTTCAGAGCTCTCAACTCAGCACCCCTGTGGCTATTCTGCAGAGCCCACACAGAGTCCGAATACATCATCTGCACCGTGGGCTTCCAGCTGAACAGAGCAGAACCCAGAAAAGTGCATGTGCGATTGTGCAACTCCTGGCTCCCCATTAAGATGGCAATGCTGCACACTGGATCCATTGCTCTGCTTGGTCCTGGGCAGCAGGGTGGTTGAGCACTGGCTGGTGTTCAGCTCGGAGGGCTAAGAGACACCGTGGAGACTGATCAGGAACTGCAGCGTCAGACCACCCTACAGTCCTCAACTTGAAGGCCACTTCTTCATGCACAGAATAAGGAGGGGACAGGAAAGTCTGAGGAAGTCTTCCCAGATCACAGGCTGGGGAAACAGAATACAGGGTGAAGGACCCATCTGGAGCCGAGAGTACTGGGAGCATTGCACAGCCTAGTAACACCAGCCTTACTTTTTAGACTTCTCATCCCTCCGGACCTTGGCATCAGCTTTGGCGCTTTTCAGTTCTCTCCTGGCATCAGCTAACTGCTCCTTCTTGGCATCGATCTAGGAGAGGCAAAACCAGACAGCAGCACTGTAAACAAGCTGCTGACAACTGTGGCAGTCACCCCTGGGCAGCACTGACCCAGGGAGTGACCATGTTCAGAATCTACCAGTGGTCAGACCCACTTCTGCACAACAGTTAGGCCATTGGCCATTCAGTTTGCTGCAAAGCCTAGTGTGGTGAAATACTCCCCTCAGAAAACTGGGCCCCACTCATTTCCAAAGACAAAGTGGTGCTGGGAGGTCTCTCACAGCTACAACCAAGCAGGGTGAAGGAATTGGCTTGGCCTGGGCCTGGCCAAGAGCCCCTCCAGGCAGCTTGTCCGCTTCCACTGTATCCCGCCAGTACCAGCTCTCTGATGGTCACATGGAAGGATGATCCCTGTTCCCTCAGCAGGAATCAGTTCTTGCCTCAAATTCCTACAGGCTGAAAGCTGTTAAGGCTTCAGGCAGTTCTTCTCCAGTAAGTTTAGGATTCGGGGAGATTTAGCATTTTGCAGCTCCCGTTCAACCATTCCCCTTAAACATCCCCCAAGCTCTAAGATCTAGGGTGAAGGCAGCCATGTTAGGTGTTACAGAAGCAGGGGACACTGCAGTGCCAAACCAGAAGTCCTTATTGTGAAGGTTATTCTAAAGCCAGACCAGGAACAGACCTAACCCCTTTGGACCTCATGGCCTTCACCAGAAACAATCTGCAAAGGAAGAGGTCAAGTCAGAGGGGCATAATGTACCATGTACACAGCCTGCACTGACAGTGGCCTGGGATTCATGCAACTGGAGTGGATGCCCACTCTGGGTTCTTTAGGGGACATAAATCAGAGCTAGAGACTGCTGCTTGGAAGTTTCAATGGCAGCAGATCGCATAGCTATGGGATGAAGGATGGATAAAAAGGGTCCGGTCTTGGTCTTTACAAGTAAAACACGACTCAGACTGAAAGGTGTCGCTTTCAGCTCGCTACTGCTCTCCGAGCAGGGCCATCTCTGATGCAGCACTAACCAACTCCTGACAGGGAAAAAGCAGGCTCTGCTTCTGCTTCACCCCAAGTGAAAGGAAATGTGACTCCCGAGGTGCAGCGCTTGAAGCCCTGCCCCAACCCAGGAGCTGGGCAAGGGTGAGGGTACCTTGCTCTGCAGGTTCATCATGGATTTCTCGAAGGTCTTCGGCGGGGCCCTCTGGTGGTTACACAAAATGGCAACCGCTCTGTTGGCACGGTTATAGGAAAGGATCTTTGCTGGGATGTTGTCGTCCGCTGCAAAGAACAAGAAAGTGGTGAACAAGTGGGTTCTCCAGGGCTGTGCAGCTCCAGCCAGCGTCCCACCGACTCCGCAAGCTGACAGTCACTGCGGAACTGACCTTTCCCTCTGACAGGCCAGTCTCAACGCTGCGCTCTAATTACAGTCATAAGAGCCTGACCACTTCCATCCTGGGCTCTAACTCTTTCTGGGATGGTTTTTTCGGCAGCAACAAAGACACCATTTGCCACTCAAGAGAGGGGAAGCACATCCATGCTCAGAGCAGAGGACAGCAGGACCACACTGCTCAGACACTTGAGCTTCACAGATTCAGTGTGCCCACTACAGTGTAAGCTACCAGTGGTCAGAGAGGTTGTGAATGAGCAGCCAAGAAACATGGGGCCTTGCTTGCCACCTGCAGCACTCTATAATTAACAGAAAGCAAGTAAGAGATTTGGTAGAGGACAGGCATAAATGAGCAGGCACACCTTGGTGTGCCTACAAGTCAGCTCTGCCCTGCCCCAGCTCTGCGCTGCTCAACTACCCCAAAAGATTCTCTGGCAGCAGATTTTTGGTCAGACCTCAGCTGTCTGACATTTGCACCAGGATAACTACAACAAGGAAGTGGTATACACACATAGGGCTTGTGGCTAAGCCAAGGAAGCCAGGTTTGTGCTGCAGGGTAAGATCTGTTCCACTCAGTTTCAAGGGCAAGACTTACGATTAGTGAGCTCCTTGAGCTGCTGCTGTAGCGTGATGGAGGCATTGTAAGTACGGAATACCTTGGCTGTCAGTCCCTCCATAAGGTCTTGAAGGTGTTTGTTTAAGATACTGGTCTAAGGGAGCAGAAAGGAGATGACAGTTAGCACTAGAATTGACCACAGCATTTGTGAAGTTTCTGGACACATGGCTGATGAAGATATGCAGCTCACGGCTGAAGCTGAGTATGCTCAGACCTGACCACAACAGAATGGCCACAACATTACTGAAACCACAGGAAAAGTGAACAAAGAACCAACAAGTATTAGATTAGTATCAAGTAGCGTAAGTGGCCAAAAAAGTTTTCTTTAGTGTAGAGATTTTGATTCCCAACCAGTAGAAAAGTGCCTGTCCCATCCCAGGGAAGGTGCCCAGACCACACCACCGTGCTCCCACAGAGCCAGATGTGCACATGGGGATGGCATCTGAAAAATCTGTCACCTCACACAATCATCATCTCTGAAAAAAACTCCCCAAGTCAGAGCCATCCAGGCTCACCAGGACCACAGCCCATCACTTCAGGAACCTGTGGGCACAGTGGACAATACAGACACCATATTGAGACAGACTCTCGCTGCTTTTAGGCCGCTCAGAACAGCTCTGGAAGAAAATTGCCACTGAAACCATTTCTGGAACAGAACAGTTGTTATTGCCTGGTGCAAACTGAGCTTGTTTGTGGTGCTCTACCACCATCCCTCACTGTTAACTACGTGCTTACATTGAGGCGGTCAAAGAGGTCATCCTCAGGCTGCTTGTTCTCCATGAACAGCTGAAGATTCTTAAACACCTGCAGGAAAAGGAAACCGGCAGCTTCAGGCACAGAGATCAGACAGTGCTGGGCAGCAGTAATACATACGGAAGCAACACTGCTCGGGAGCCACTTAAACTGTTTTCAGGCAACAGCAACAATGCTGGATGTTACTTCCCAGCGGGCAAAGACCCATCTCTCAATAAAACACTTCTGTTTGAAGGTTCTTCCCCAGCAACAGCAGTCCTGAGCATTCAATGTCCTTTATCCTCATCCTTCACAGCAAGATTAGAAGAGACTTGATTCTGCTCTGGCTTAGCTGCCTATCAGAGAAAGAGACCCCAAAACTACCACCTTTCCCCTACTCTCCATCATTACTCCAGCCAAAGACAACCCTGGGTCATTTCCCATGGAGTGAAGCTACTAAAACCCAACCCTTCTCGTTGCTGAATTAAATGTTTCATACAGTTCCATCCAAAAAAGCTGCACTGGGGTAGGAAAAATAATCAAAGCATCTTTGATTAGAGAGAGACCACAAATCCCAGCTCTGCATGCTCCAAATCCCCAGTTCCCAGCTTCTCAACAACACACCTTCTTCTGTAGACACCTAATACACAAAGATTTCTAGTTCCACAATAATCAATTCCCCATTGTAAGCACTGAAGAAGAGAAACCAAGAGATAGCAAAACCAATACATTTAAAAAGGCAAAATGTTTTCTTCTTTAAACAAAGAAGTAAGAATTCCAGCACATGGTCATTTCTATAGCAGCCATAATTTGTTTTGTTTGGGTCTTTTGTTTGTTTTGTGTTTTTTTTTGTTTTGTTTCCCCCCCCCCCCCCCCCCTCCAGTTGTTCTGCTCCCCAAGAGGCCAACATATACTGCTCATTGTTATTACAATTACCACAGTATTATACATGCAGTATCTAACATGCTATGCTGACTGCAGAGCTGTGGGTCAGATGCAAAGCTGTTACACCCACAAAAACAAAAGTATTTCTGGAGAGTGCCCACCAGGTTCACACTCCTGGATGGGGATTTATTCTGAATATGTCAAGATCACAGCAGATTTGAAACTGGCAGATGACAAAGAAATAAAGGAATTAACGTTACCTAAGAAAGAAGTCTTGGTTGGTAGATACCCAGGTTCATAGACCAGAAGTATTAGTGCACCTACTTTGTATACTCTCCAACACCCAAGATCAAGACTTACCTCAGTGAGGGCTCAGCTCCATCATGAACAAAACCACTGTGACAGAGGAGGTAATATCATGAAAGCCCAAGCCCAACTGCTACTCTAACGGTGCCATGCAGCACTGTATTTCAGAACCTTGTATGCTATTACTTGTCATGCAGGCCTAGAACTCTACCACCTACACGTGACAAAATCAACGCTGCTGAACAGAATAAGACCCACAAAACTCATCTAACATAGCTGTTACAGTTATGTTATGCCAACTCTTGACACTGAGACCACAGGGAAGAGCAGTAAAATATTTAAATATCTCAGTCTGCTGGGTTATGTCACACTACCAGCAGGCTTATCTTCCACAGCACTGCCAATAAAAAGGGAAGAACATTAACCAACTTATTTTCTGGCTAGGTATCTGACCAGTGACAAACCACCCTGTTATTGTCATCAAAGTTGTGTTGACCACATTTTCCTGCAATTCAGTCTGAGTATGTGTTTGTGGAGGTGCCTTACCCTCTTCTCAACAGGGACTTTGTTGTAGTATCGGATGGAGTCTTTTCCGAGGAAGTCGAACTCAACCACGTATTCCTGGCCATCCAGTTCTGGATGCAGCTTGATATGTTCTACTCTCAGAGAGCAGCAGCCCACGGTGTCAGCTGTCTCTCCTTCTTCTTTTTCATTACCAGCTCTCAGGGCAAGCTACATTTATAACAAGACAAGAAAGGTAAGCATTTCAAACCATCTCAGGACTACATAGATTCTGGAAACTTTCAGACACTGGCCTAGAATGAACAGTGTCCATAGGAGAAGAGAAAGAGAGAAAATACATTTGAGTGGATAAAACTGACACAAAACTCTAATAAAAACAACCTTAAGGTCTCTTTCAATCTGTTCCAAATAACCCTACAGTAAAGACACAAATCTACCAATCTACCAGAATATCTATTTTTTTTTTTTTAAGAGAAGTTTAAAGCAAGATGTTTTACCAACTTTTGCTCATCAACTCAAACTGCAAGACAGTTCTGATTAATGGAAATCCATTTCAAAAAGTTTGGCATTAAAAAAAAAAGTAATAATAAAAAAATTGAACTGACTTCCATGTGAACTCAACCTGATACAAAATCATAAAGTTCAGTAGTCCCTCTTCTATGATCCCACCTCTTCACTGCATGCTAAACAAATAGACTTTAAATAGCATAAGACACTTTGGGTTATAGAAATTATCTAAAGGCTGCATCAAAAAAATGTGCTTTAACAGTACCGGCTAAACCAATTTCTAATTTCTGAAGAAAAACCGCCAGTGTTCATATGAAACCACCATTATTCAAATCAAATTTTTGTTTTATACCAAACAATTTAGGACAAAACTTGTTAATTTAGTCGGTAAAGACAGCATACACTACCAGGGCAACAGCTCTCTGGGAACTGGTTTTAAATAGCTTTAAATGCATCAATACAACTGCAGTTTTCCTTACGCTGTGGTGAAAAGATTAGCATAATTATGAAACCTCACAACTGTGACCTCAAACTAAAGAGGTGACAAACCAGCAGAAACTCTCAGCAGGAAAACCGAAACAGTTTGGAGACAAAAGGCCTACACAAACTTCCCAGTAATCCAACTGGGCGATCCTGGAACCAGGCTGTGAATTTTGCCTGAACTGAAACAACGCTGCCTGAAATAGTCATGGTCAGTACAATAGTTTATTGCTCTGGATGCCAGGTAATGGGAAGGAAAAGGAGATGGGAGCCTGCCCACCAGGAAGTCTCAGGATACCTTAGTAACTGGGCCCAGCTCTGCCTCAGGAGCAGACACACAGCGTTCCTGAGTACTCCCAGCAGGATGGGAAAGGTGAGGTGTGTGCTGGGGAACGAGCCTTACCTTATCGATGAAGTACAGCGCCACAGCCCTCTGCCGTACTTTCATCTCTTTGGATTTCCAGTCTTCTCGGTACTGATTTCGGATTTTATCTACACACTTCTTCAACCTTCGAGCTGTCTCATACTTCTGCCAGTCCTTCTCACCCTGCAGAGAAAGTTGGACTACAGTCAGCGCTAGAAAGCAGGCAAAGGACCAGTTCCAATCTGCATCTCAAGGCTTTGCAAGCCTGTGTGTGGCAAACAGTCTCACTGTACAGAAGCACTGAGATTTTGCTGCTGAAGAGCTCAGCTTCAAACAATGCTGCCATGCAGCTGTAGGTAATTCAGATTTCCATGATATTAAACACTTCCATGGAAGCAACTATAAAGACACAAAAGGCATTATGTCTTCCATGCTTCTCAACAGATAAATGGTTTCCTCTGCTTTATTCAGATGACACTTATGTTCCTTCAGCTGTGTAATTGAACACCCATAAAATGTAAAAGCAACATCAACAGTTCACCATCATTACTATATATTCAAGCCATGGCAAAAAGGGCATGAATTCACAAGGAACAGAGTTTTCCCTATACTTGTAGGACAAACCACTTGTTTCCAAACCAGGGAAAAAAATATCTTAAAAAAAGACTTCATGAGAACAACTTAAATTCCACCCCTAAAACTGAAGGCTACTTATCTTTCAACAGGTTTATCACTGCTTTTATGGAATTGATCTGTTGATTGGTTATCTGCTCCCACACCAGAGTTTGTTTTCCTTCAGTCATGAGCTCCTTAGCAGCCTTCTCAGGCAGTAGTCTGGCCACATTTTTAGTTCTACAATTGACTAATTAGCAACCCATGGTTAGAACTTCACTATGTGATCAAGCAGGGGAAGTTAGGGCCAAAAGCAGGTAAAATATCCACCAGAGCAAGTCCATTATTGGACAAATTGCTTCTTTTTAGATTTACCCAGGGTAAAGGATTCCTACTAGGAATGATACAATGATGCTTTTCAACAGACATTTTCCAGATTTCCTCTGCTCACCTGTGCAGTAATTGTATTCTTTCTTTTCAAGGGGGAACAGAAGCACAGAACCTTTACTATGTTTTTCAATCAGCGTAGAATGAAATAGCAAGACAGCTTTACTTCCTATCTCTCTCCTAACCAACAAGCTACATTTGCTTCTTGGAGATATGACCAGTAAGATTTTTTTTTTTTTTTAAACTAGATCTTTACCTTAATTCTTGAGCTAGGGTTCAACATAATGTATTTGATAGAGCCTTGGATGTTCTCGGTCCATGACACCAGCCAGGTAACCTTGTTATCGTGCCGGACCTCCTTCCATTTGTGTCCTGGTGGAGGGGGAGGGATCTTGGAATCCCTGTAGAGAATTACACAACAGCAAATAAAAACTATTTAAAGAGACTTCCGCAGCATCAAAATAGAGAAAGTAACAAATACCATCACACAAAGAAAGCACAGGGAAAGAAGCTGAGGCAACATAACTACATATTTTCACAAGCAGGAAATCAAGTGAATCAAAGTAAACAAAGATCAAAAATGTAACTGCTATCAATATGTATCTGCTGAAGAATCATACTACAGGTGGGAAGACACATTGCTAGGATCAGCTCTGATTTGTGGACACCGCAATAGTGTAGACACTTAGCAGGACAAGATGGAAGAGAAGCCCACCAAACCTTAGCCTTTGACACCAAGGAAGACAAAGTAGGGCAACCTACCTAGAAGAAAATTACTGGCAATACTAGCGGGACTGTTTAAGCAGATGTAGGCCATAGGCATGAAGAAGAAAATATGTTGACAAAGTTCTACATGAAACCCATGATAGACTTGTGCAGTCTTTGCTCATATGACTCAAGTTTCTTATTCATTTAAGTAGCACACGTATTTCTATATGCTTGAATATCAACCTATATAGAATTTTAAAAAAGAGGCTATCCTATCTAGAAAGCAAAGCCAAGGTGTGAAGCATCCAGTGCTCACTTGCTGCAGTTAATGATGATGTCTTCTGGCATGATGCGTCTCTTCAACATGCCCATTTTGGGATGGTTCCCACGACCTCGGAAGAGACCTGGGGGTTCAATCTTAAAGTTGGCAATCCTCTCCTTGTGGTTGTCCATCACGCAGTATCCATATTCCTTCAATAGCCGCTCATTCTCCTCTTTGATTTTCTGGAAAAAGCCAAAAGCAAAGATGATATGGGATACCCAGCACCATACACACCTCTGAATTCCAAGACTTAAGAAAATGTGCACCACACTAATGCTGAAGACCCAAAACAAAATCAGATCCCCGTCATGCCGAGTGCTGTACCAACACACCGAGCAGCAGGCTGTCCAGGAAAGCATTCATAAAATGCAAGCAGCACAAATTGGAAAAAAGGAAAGAATGTGCAAAAACCCTCTTAAAACTTGTGAAGACAGCTACAATTTTGCCACAGATCACAGCTACAAGAGCAGCCACAGCACAGTACTGCTGCTTTGTAGTCTATATTCAGCATTTGACATCCACTGGACTTTACATCTTGTTTACGCATAAAAACCAAACTTCTGTGTTTGAACTCAGCATCGGAAAGTGGGCAGAGGAATGTCTCCAGTCTGCCGCATGTCAAGCCTGTGTCAGCAAATGGTATCATAAGCAGAACAGAGTCTCCTAAGTAAAAATGTGCTGAGATTTCACTGCATACTTCTGTGCTTGAACTCTAATTATACAGAAGGAAAAATAAAAACACTGCAGCTCAAAAGAAAACATCTGACCCATAGACAGCACTGGTGTGCCAGCCAAGAAACTAACAGGAAAAGCTGCTTCTGCTCCATTGTAATAGCTACCATGGGTGGGAACTGAGAAGGACTCACCCACACATTTATCAGCAGCAAGACATGGGCTTTCTATTTTGCTGGGACCCCTCTGACCCCAAAGGCCATGCTTCCAAGTTACCAAGCCCCTCACTCAAAGGACAATTACCATAGTGTTGGCAAAAGATCAACTGAGAACTTGGGGCAACTTTCCAACTTCCATTGCAGTAAGTCTCAGTCATCTGAAAGCTATTTAATTCTCTCCCCATAAGCCACTGTAGCCATGTTACTGGAAAATAAAGTTAGCTGTCGTTGCTCTATCCCTTCCACCATCCCCAATTTTGCCCTCCAAATCCAAGGAGCTTCTAAAATGAAAATCTATCCTTAACTGAGTATCCACTGCTCATTACTGGCCAGGGACCAAGGCTCCCATGGAAGTAGCACCTCCGATTCTCTTTACTTAAGCCGGATCAGAAGCCATAGTCCTATCAATATCATTTTAAGTCAGGATGAAACACAGTGCTTTGCCCTACCTGAGCTGCACAGTAAAGATTCCTACAGTTAATGTGAAAGCAATAATTTGAAAGCTAGTAAACACTGATTTATAAATGGCAAGGCAGGCAGAGGACTCATTACACAAAGATGTTTACAAGGCAGCTAAGAATCAAGAAGTCCCCTAGAATTCCCTCTGGTACCTGTTTCTCCTCCTTGGACATCTGTTTCCTAGCTTCCGACTGAGCTTTGAAATACTGGCTCATGTGGGTGAAGTCACACTTGCTGAGGCTGGTGATAGTGCTCTTCTCTTCAGAGGTCATTTCCTTGCAGAAAGAAAGTAGTGCTTTGAATTTTCATGCATAGTAGAGCTTACCCTACCCCAGGTAGCTTAAACAGGAACAATAGACAGGTTCTCACAATAAATCCCCAGGAATCCCCAAATTCTTGCACATGCTCACTCCAGCTAAGGTCAAAGAGAAAATGACAAGCAGCAGAGCGTATGGAGTGCTGGCCTTCCAGCCATCTGATCTCTGCGAGCACTGGGCAATGCTGTACCACCTTCCAAAGTGCTCTCATGCTGAAGAGTGGCTGGGAATGTTAAAGGATAGGGAGAAAAACCCAGTAACCCATCTAGGAAAACTCCATCAACTGTTCTAAAGGACTGATTTTACGGGCGATGACTGAGGTGAAGTTGTGAGCTTTAGGTCTTTGGGAGGGGTTTCCTTCTAATATAGAGCTGTGTCTTCAACAAGGCATGTAAGAAATCAGCTATACTCCGTCATGCTGTAACAGGCAAATTTGTTTGGGAGAAGTCTGGCTTTGTTGGTTTAGAAAGGTGCTTATGATACAGTCCTTCCTGGTTGAACTACAGGATAAAACGGAAACTGAAACCGCTATGATCTGAGGCACCTTCTAGTTACCTCAAGCTAACTTTCTTGTGCACGGAACAGCAGCCCCTTTTCACTGCCCAGTGCTGAGGAGACACTGGCCACGCCTGCAGTCACTGCAGCCCAGGACTACACGCATACCTTTCTCCAGTCTTTGAAAAAGTTTTTCCTGAAGATCTCCTTTGTAGTGTACTCATGATCAAGCATTTTTGCAAAGAATGTGGCAACTTCTTCTGCTTTGGTACTCAGCTTCATGACTTTACCTACAAAGAAAGGTTTTTCTTTTTAAAGAAAATGGTAAACAGCAATTGCAGGCAGAAAGAGGCCATGGCAAGTACCTTAAAGGACACTATTTTTATCACAGAGAAGTTTTTCTTAAAAATGTTATATAGTACAGCAAATTGGCTGAACAAAGGAAACAGAAGAACACAATTGCTTGATTTCCATCATAAACATTTTGAAAAAAGTTTCCTCTGGAATCTAAACATTAAAAAAAAAAGCAATAGCAATCTGATGCAAGACAGGTCTGAGACATGCAGGGCAGGAAGGGGAAAAGGCCTCCTGCAGGAAACCGTATGCTGAGACACCCCACTAGTGTGTACGCTCCTGGGGAGATACTGCTGTTTGAAGTGAAAGAGGCAAAGGATTTTATTAAATTTCTTATTCCAGCACTCAGACATATGTGAAATACAGTCTCTGTATTCATCTTCTACCCACAGAGGGACTCCACTTTGGAACACCCCTTCTAGCCTTTAGCTATTTCTAGTCAGGAAGAGCCCTTCCTATGGATATACCACAAATAGACTGTAAAGAGATGCCAAATACTTAACTAGCCTTCATTGCAGGGAAACACTTCAGGTTTCTGCTAGTCATTCCCTCTGTTGTGGGAATGCACTCCTGTGTTTCCAAATCAGGCTCAAAAGCTAGTCATTTTTAAGAAACATCAAGCTTTCAGTGAATGGAGGGGTCACATTTCAGCTTATCTGCAAGACTGTAGTACAAAGTGAAATTTCTGCAAGGGAAGACTTTAAAACACAAGGGAAAAGAGCCTGCTGCAACACTGATGCTGTGGATTTGACATCTAACATTCCTATCGAGTGTCTTTTTGGTTCAGATTGCACTCCTGATGACACATGAGGTGCCAGTGATCCCTGTGGAGGATTCTGCATGCAGGTCACATCTCCAGCTAGTTGCAAGAAATATTTAAAGTCCCAATGGGCTGGCAGACAGTCAACACCTGTAGATTTTTTTAACAACCATTTTACCACACCAAAGTGAATACAAGAAATACTACCGTTGATTCTATGCTCTTGGAAGAAAAGACAACACACTTCTGAAGCACTACATGTTTTAAAAAGTTGCATCATCTCCGAAATTGAAGCATGGGAGTCAGCTATAAAGCCTTAAGATCCATAAACCCTTGTAAAACAGGACTTAGCAAAAAGGCCTCCCAATGACCTGAGAATACTCCACAATTAAATTAAACCAACAGTAACTCTGCCAATTTTTAAGCTGCAACCTAAAATACAGCATTTGTTTGCTTATAACAGGAAATGGGGGAAGGGAGAGACAGCAAGGGAAGCGGTTTTTCCAGGCTGCAAGTCTAACTTGAAAGATGCTATCGAGTTAGTAACATTTTAAGGAGCTAAAATGACTGATATTTTCCCCCAGCAGTTGAAGGCTCAGTCACCTTTAGCTAATCTCTTTTGAATATATTTCATTGGACTCAATTGCCTCCTTTCTAGAAAGGTGTGAAAAGACTCTCAGTGACAGAGCTGGACATTTCAAGAAAAAAAGATTATTCCAGAGGCATGAACGTTAGTTACCCGTCTTAAAAGCTGAAAACAAGACAGCAAGCGGGGGACATAAGCAGAAGAGACCACACAGCCGTGACTGAAATGGAACTGCTACCACCTACACTCTTACCTTGCCCCAACTGCAGAAAAACATGCAAGTTCAAGCCACCTCTGTGGTATAAGCAGTAGCTTGTTAACCCACAGTCACTCAAGCATACAGTCAGGCCCTAAAAGATGGCTTTGGCATTTCAGGCTCCTTCACCGAGGCTGGTATTGTTGACACTAACAATAGCTCCAGCAGTCATTATGTTAGATGAAAACAGGCAGTCTCACTGCAGTGCAATCACTAGGCAAGGGACAGATTCCTCCAGTGAGAGCCTGCAGCCTGGCAGCTGGCTGGCCAGCCGTGGTGTGATTATTGGACTCCACAAATCATCCTAGGATAATCTTGAAATTAGACAATGCCTTGTGAGCACAGACAGAGGCTCACAGCAGCTGCTGTGTAAATCAGACATCTGATTTTTTTGCCTAGTTTCTCAAGGAAGGCTTATGTGATTGCTTTATTTGCCAGACCCTCCTGCCCGCCCCATAATTACTGAGCCTATTGATGAATTTCTGCCAGGACAGAGACAGAGGTCGCAAAAATCCCTGCGCTCCCTACAGGTTTTGTGAAATAGATGGCTAGATAGAAGAGGAGCTTACTGCTGCCTGCACTGAAGGGATAGCTACAGTGTAATTTTCCCCTCCTGTTCTCTAGACAGCAGGAGAGATGGTACATTCTTCAACAGAGAAAAAAAAAATCCCAACTTTGCATCAAGTTTTTATCAAACCTCAAGAAAAAAGCCTGGACATTCCTGACCACTGTTCTACTTGCTTGGGGATAGCCTTTAATAGGGTGCACTATGTTTATTTCACTACACTGTTGTGGAAAGTTAATGCCACCTATTTCTCAGTATTTAAAAACACTGTGTCATGTCACATGAAAACAGCACATTGCTCCTGGAAGAGTTCCATGCCCAGATGTCCATTTCACCCCAAATTACATTTTCATCCATTCAAATGCCTCCCACTTAATTCAATCCTGGGTTAATTTGATCCTTCATTTAACATGATCATAGGACTAAAAGGAAACACACAGGTCATCAAGTCTGCTCTCCAACAGGCATCACATCATATAATCCCTTCCACATGAGCCTCTAACAAACAGTCAGCCCAGCATATTAGAATCCCACATCAATTAGTTCTACCACACACAACGGTGAGTGGGACCATGACTTACACCAGAGGGCTGTGTCCTTGAGGCCAGAGTTATCCCATGCATCCCTACAAGATCCTAATCATCTGTATCAAAATTTAATGGTCTTTTATTCTGCACATGTCACCAAATGATCATGAATTTCATCACAGATGCTGGAAGCGGCAATTCCTAAGGTTGAAGAAAACAGAGCAAGCCTAAAGGTGACCAGTGATGAAGTAGCTACAATTATGTACTCTACTGGTTATACACTGCTACTCAGGCATAAGACACACTCATACTGCTAAGTAACCTGAGAGATTTTACCACCGCAACAGAGGAGAACAAGTTCATCTCTGTGTCAACTCGGTTTGCACAATTCAGCAGGCTGTTCCTGTACTTCCACAGATCTTTCCTTCACTTAGCTGCTGAAGGACTACTTTTAAGCTAATCACTAAAACAAAACCACCTCCTCATCTCTGCAGTCCCCAGAAGAATGCCACAATACCCTGAGAAAGTTTATTTCTCTTCCCAGCAAGTGGAAACACAGATTAACTCACCATCATAATAAAACTTGACATTTTCAGGCAGAGGTTCGTATGGTGGAGCAAATACAGGACCTTTGTGCTCTAGGAACTTCCATTTAATGCCTTCAGGGTAGCGCTCTTCTTCCCACCTTCAAGAGAGAAATATGAACCAATACAATTTTAAGCTCCTCATCTTATTTTATTACTATGTGGGTACAAGAGTATGCTAAAGAAAGTCAGCAATCAATCACTGCTTTGTCAAGCACTGTCACCAATTTTTTTCCCCCTCCTCCCTACCTTTTATTTTTTTCTGCTTTTTAAAAAACAGTATAGCCATGTCCATGAACAGACCACTTTGGGGCATGGGTTTTCTGATGACACCATAGCCCTCACCTCCCACTTGCTGCTCCTTTGTGAAACTCACACAGATGAAAAAGCTTAAAACTTAAGAAAATGAAGAATTCGGTCTTGTAAAGCAGCTAGGATCATGCCAAATTAGAGTCAGCTGTGATCTAACATCAGGTCCAGGATGACTGCTCAGCAAAGCCAAACAACTGTAGTCTATTATGCAGCTGCTTTCAGATGTGGACAAGTATGCCATTAAGGGCAGAGATAAAGAAACAGATGTTCATTTATGACCTCAACGAGAACAAACCTGCTTCGACAAGAAAGACTGAAACCTGCCCTGTCATTTTAAATTAATTCAAATTATTTGGGTAAGAGAAGCGTACTTGAAAAACACAGTAGCACAAGAAAATTGCAAGCTTGCCTTAAAGCACCTCTACAAAAATGTTTTACAATTGGTGCATTAGGTATCACAACACAGCAAGGTAGGCGCCACCAATCCCACATTCCAACTGAACAAACTCACAGGGTCAGCAACTCATCTACAGAGAAAAGGGGTCCCGCCAGGCCAGTATCCTCCCCCCAGTTTCCAGTACCCTGCCACTGATTCCACACTCCTCCCCTCCTCTCTACACTTCTTTCATCATTACCAGAACATTACTGCTACATGCTGCTGGCGTAGGATCCCCTGCTGAGAAAGGCTATTTTACCTTAGTGATTAATCAACTGGAAGACCATTAACCTGTCACAGCACTCATTCTTTGAACTGCCCAGACAACTTTGTTGAGCAGTCATGACAATAAATAAAAGTTTCAGCTTTCCTCTAGTGTCAGCCCTATGAGTCCCATTCTGGCTACAAGAGCAGTTGAGAAAAGACATGCATGTACTGTGCACATCTCAGGAACTGTGATGCACAAATACAGATCACTTCATCCCTAATGAGGTATCAGCATCACTGCACAGAAGATAAGCGCTGTATAAAGAAAAAGACAATCCTGTACATGAAAAATTTAGAGACAACAGTAATTGTATGGAACACAGAACTTCCCTATAGTCAGAAAGGCACCGTCTTTGACCATATCACTAGACTAAACTTTTTCTTAAGAGTAGCACAGTTAAATTTTTAACAGCAAAGTGCACAGTATCAGCTACCAGTACAAAACTTGCATGTCAGATTTCAGTCCATATCTAGGAAGAAGAGTTGAGTAAACTATGCTGATATAAGAAACTAATATTGACATTTACAGTCTAGACCCCAAATATTTATACTCCTAATCATTGTTTTTTTAAATTAATTAGAAACTATAAATCTAAATATTTTGTCAACCATAGGCCTAGGTTCTTCTACCCAGAAGCTCCTTCCAGCAAAATAAATCCAAACCACTTGCCTCTCTTCCCAGCCAGGAAAAGGTTATCCTCTCTGACAATGAGTATTCTTATTCCAGTCAGAACTATAGGGGTCATTCACAGTAGCTTCTACTTTACAGGACAGGTTTGCTATTCTTGGTTTTCAGCAGTGGCTTTTTAAGATTTATTATTCTTGTATTTACTTGATGACAAATCCTGTTCCTCTACCCATTCCTGTTCTTTTATAAAGGACGCATGTAAAAGGAGTACTAGAAAAGCAGTAGTTTAAATACATAGCTGAAGCACATAGTGCCTTTTGGGAGGGCTACAAGGAAACATGGGATCCATGGGGTAGTTTCTAAGCCCAAAGCTAGCAGAAAGTTTGCCACAAGATCATACACCATTCCCAATCCCACCTTCACCTTCCTAAACCTTGTACATAAGCATTAAGACAAAAGGTAAAGGTGAGCCTCCTGCGGTTAGCCAATTTTTCATCCTCATTTGGTTTTCAACAAAAAAAGCATTACAGTAACAGTAGCTCCTGGTCCTAAAGCAATGTTCTACAAATTATTATTCTGTGCTAGCAAGGAGAATGCTGCCTATAAAGCTGCCTTACTGATTTCAGCAGAAACTGTGCTAATCAGTCATACAAGTTCCTTGATTAAATCCCATAACAAACCTGCCTAAGAATGCCAGGGTGGCTCAGGAAGGTAGAGTTGGGGAGGGTTTTTCAAGTGGAATGAAAATAGAGAGGATTTACTACAAAAAAACAAAACAAAACAAAAAAATCCCAAACAGAATATACCTCAGGGATATGTTATTTCAAGGAAATGAACTTGCTATAACACAAGGTGGGAGAAGTGCTCATAAGGTATGCTTCTGGATCACGTATTATTCACACACTGACAGGGTGTGAAAATGACCTCTAAAAGAGCTCCACATGGTGATGAACGAGGCCAATGCCTTGGGAATGTCTAGCATTAAGTATTCACATAAGTGAGGATGAAAATGCTCAAGGCAGCAAGTACTTGAGGAAGCAGCCAAAAAAAGGTATCAGACGTTCAGAGAATTGACTCAGATGGAACATAAAATGCCCTTAAGAGATACAACTGAAGTGCAGATGAAACCCTGTCCAGTAAAGACACACTATACAAAGCTGCAGATGGACGACAGGAACATCAGCAGAAGGATGCAGTTACCTACTGCCAAATTTCACAAAACATGCTTTCAAAGACAGTTTTCCTCAGCAGTAAGCACAAATCGCAGAGCTTAACACAGCTACCCAGGACTGTGCTGCCAAGGCAGGTGAGGGGAGAACAGAACAGCTTTCCAACGAAGGCTCACTGTTGAAGGATATGGACTACAATACAAGGGAGCTGTGATAACAGAGTATTAAGTTAGACAGAACCAGCAAGAGCAGCTGAAACAAAGCCAAAAAGACAACAGATTGTTAAAGCTTAAAGAGACCTTCTGTAACCTCCTATTGCTTCACGTCCCTGTAGTTTGTTAATGTCAAAGCACATTAAAAATATGCTGTCAAAGTGATTTAGGAAAAAAAGTGGCCTAAAAAAAAAAAAAAAAAAAAAAAACTATCAGGGTAGTTTTGGAGAGGGGCCTGAAAGCTAAATTCCTAAGACAGTATACAAATATGAAAAAAAAAACGTGCAAGTGCTGCTGTTCTGAGGAAGCTGTGACAATCAAAGAGAAATATGCAAAGACTACAAACACTACAAAAGAATTTTTCCTTTTAAAGGTGAATCAGTAAGTGACAATAAAGGGGTAAAATACTGAACCTGAAAGGATTGAAGAAGACTGCAAAGGCATTCCCCAACACTACAGATCTATTAAGAATAGCCAAGTGATCTGAGAAAACACTCACAGAAACATCATCCCCAAAAGGTCATAAAAACACATTACAGGAGGTAATGAGTGCAGAAAACACATATGCTCTTGAAAACCACATACACATTAAACTGAGGGAAGTACTAAGGCCCAAACTTCAAAACACACAAGTAATAGCTCCTCAAATCCAGCAATAACAATAGCTTAAATTACTATGGATAGTTAAAAAAAATCCAGCAGGTTTTTTACACAGAGCACTACTGATGCAGAGCAGGCCCGTCTTCCAAATGAACCACAAAGTTCAGATTTATTTGAAGTTTCTAAAAAAACTGAAGAGAGAGTGAAAGCATAACTTCAGTTGCTTAGAAATGTTATTTGAGGATCCTCGGCAAGACAGAAAATACTTTCTATTCAAAACTTATTTTCAAAATTAATTTTCCAAACAGTCCAAGCTTAACCGGTCACTTGACAAACTTTCATTTTTGTGCCAGAGGCAGAAGCAGTTTTTAGAGGTACACAGTTGACATCCAGCTAGAATAAAAAGGTAAACACTCTCTCATGTTGTATTCTCTGTATAACACTGATAAGATCTACTAGAATACTAGTTAATACATCTGCACATATGTATATATTTCTGCTGATACCCCAAGCCCACAAGTTTTCATATTGCTCTGAAGAGTGTTGCAAGGAGCAGGCTCTGGGCACAAGAACACTGGTATCTGATCATTATGGGTAGCCTCTACAATCTATAGGAAAAAAAAAAACAACAAACAAACAAAAAAAAAAACAACAAAAAAAAAACAAGCCCAAACAAACAAACAAACCAACCCAAGCCAACCCAAACCACCACCCAAAACCCACAAAAAACATTTATTGTTTTAGGTATACCAAAAAAGGTATTTTATTTCTACTTCAGAGGATGAACACAGTGAATGAGATATTTATTTAGAGCTTACCAGAACATAAGCCAATTATTCAGAACAAATCCTCATGAATCAATGAAATAGAAAGCCAGATGTGCTTATGCAGTCAGCATGGGAGGTACCAGGGAAAGTCCAGGTGCAGAGGGTAGCCTACATCATTGATATATAGTTACCATTTCCATTTTTGCTCCTCTTCCTTTTTCGGCTTCTTTCTCTTGTCCGCTTCAGGGACTTTTTTATCTTTGCTCTTAGCTTTCTTTGCTTTGCTGTCCTACAAAATGAGTAAGAATCTGTTAGAACAAGCTACTGTATTTTCCTCCCTCCCCGAAAAGATGTTTTAAAACTAAAAGTCTGTCTCTTGGGGTATGTAAGTTTGACCACAAACAACTGAATTCCTGTGGCCTCACTACATAAATGTGCTCTTAGATCATTCTAAGTGAAAGTCGGCTGATGGACCCACTTATGTTTTAAGCCAAATTCTTTTACTTTACACCTGGGACATACTAAGTGCACACACAGCCTGCTATTCTGCCTCACCTGGTAAGTGGCAGGTCTTGGCTATAGTAACGTGATTGCTTAGTTATAGAAACACTCTCCTTTGCCTGCACTAGAGGATCTAGTCTGGCAAATGCTACAGAGCACACGAATACCATTGAGGTGGCTTCTGGGAATGTACTGATATGTGCTTACTATAGAGACACTTTCAGTGAAGGGAAGAATTAACCACGTTGACAGAAGGTGCTTGCAACATGTGCCTCACAAGGGTATCTTTGCTAGATGTGGAGCATAGTTCATTAGTCCCAAATTATGGATAACCCCTCTTTGCCAAGTCCCTCTCCAAAGAAATTTCCACCCTAGGCTCCATCCAAAAGCTTTAAGCGTCTTTCTAGCAGCTAATCTTGGTTTCATCTCCTCTGCTTCTGAACTGTGCTACATCAGCTGTGCAATTACCAGATGTTAGTAAGGCTCCTCTATCCTCCGCAAGCTACTTAACAGAAGGACTGTGAATTGCCTGGAATGGAGACATCTCCTCCATCCGTTTTAAGAGTAGGAGAGAAAATTTTCATGCCTCTTAATATATTATGGCTCAGGTAAGTTAGCCTGCACCATAGATGGGGATCTACCACATGCAGCTTTGCCCCAGACTGGCCCCTGCCTCCTTACTGTTGAATCAGACTCCCCCCCGCTCTACATAACACCAACTTGTCAGCCTTGCTCTTCTAAACTCATCTTTCACATTACCTCTTCCTCCTCTTGTTTCCTTTTCTTTGCTTTCTTGATGTCTTCTGTTTTGATTTTCTTGGGTTTGTACTCAGCACTGTAAGAACAAAAAGACTAGCTGATGAAAATAATCAATTTTTCACTAGAAAAAATAAGAAGTCATACACATGCACAAGTTCACAGTATTTCTGGCATGTTTAGTTTCTAAAGAATATAATTTTACGCCCCAATGTCTGAAGACTGAATAACCCCTATGCAGCAAAACAGCTCCTACAAGTTTCAGACTGCTGAAGCAAAAGTCCTCCTTCATGAAGAATCAATTCAAAAGCACTAGTAGTCACCCAGTGATTACATGGGATGGGATAAATGGGCCAAAGCTTAGTGGCATGTTCTACCCCCCACAACTCCTTTTCCAGTTGTCAGTTTGGGATCTGCCCACAGGGCTTACTTTTTGTATCTCTCACTAGTTCAAACAATAGCAAAATTGACTACTGGCAAATTCTTAATCTTTCCATTGCAGACATGAGAGAGGAGGTCACAAAACCTTAACAGAAGGCAGCAAATGATTACACAAAAGAAAAGATGTCACACCCATCTCTCTTGGAAACTGAGCAATACCATGTAAGAACAGAATGCCACTATGCTTAAACCCTTCCAACTCTTTAACTCCAGACTGCTAATAAGGTCACACTATCCAAAGAGCTGGATGCACACAGATGGTGATAGATCAGTGTGATGTAACGGGGCTCTTATTTTCCTGGGTAGGCTACTATATCAGGCAAAGCATGTGTACTTTCCTTCTGATTTAGAGACAAAAATCCTCAGCATAACCCACAATACATTTAGACTCTAGGCAAATCATGCTAAGCAGTGCAGGCAAACCTCCTCTCCACCCTCAAACAGGCTGACAATGCATTTTCTTCCTCTTGTGCAGTCATTTCCTCACCCAGCAGAAACCACTGCAGCCACTTAGCTAGCATGAATACCTCACTTGCTCAGATTTATGTTTTACAATCTTTATTGGTGTCTTTTCTCTACCTTCCTTCTGGGTTTTTCCTTTTTTATTTACTAGCTCTGCAACATTTCACAGCACCATCTGCTGAAGCAGGTAATGGTGTTTTGCCTTGGAAAGCACAAATACTATCCTTGCCCTGCTCAGAGAACTTATAACAGCATAAAGAGTCTGGTCTCAGACCTTCAGTCACCCATCTGAACAAGTTTGTACTGATGACCTGAAATCCCACCTGCTCCCTCAGTGCTATCTTTTTAAAACTAAGGGCAAGCATCCGAGTCACCAGCACCCACGCCACTTACTCATCATCTTCTCGAGGTCTCTTCAGGGGTTTAGAGTCCTCTTTAGGAGATGCATAAAACCCGTCATCATCTGGTTCATCTTTAATACGTGGTGGACTAGAAAAAGAAGCAAAGAAAGGTGGTTCTAACTTCAAAGAAGAAGTTTCTTGGAAACCAGCAACAACTCAGTTTTAAGAAATAATCATCTGCAAGACAGGCATGTCTTCCAGTCGTGCAACATGTTGTCATCTTAAGGCCCCAAAGACCTGAGGTGTGTCATTCTCTGAATATCCAAAGACACCATATAAGGAGAGTCATTCAGTGTCTATGTATTTGCCATTTCTCAAGCAACAATTTCAACTGCTTATATTTCACTGTGTTTCTTTCAAGTCTTGAGTAAAAACAACTGCAGCTTCCAATATACTTGAAACAAAACTGAAAATGCATGCATGTGTGCAGTGGAAGAGAGGACATTATTTAGTTTCAACTCAATATCCTTATTAAGCCTGATAAGAGAGAAAAAGATTATCAACTAAACAAAGATTTGAAAGCTATTCCCCTGAATCTTTTTCCAACTCAATATTGAGGCATGTGGAAACCAGAAAAGCAAACAAAGATTTGGCAAAGTTAAACTGTTCAGTCTGTTTTCACTGTCCAAACTGTGAGAAGCAGTCCTGTCCCTTTCAACAAACCACAAAAGTTAAGGCAGGCTCAGTGTTTTCAGCCACAATGTCCCAAGACATAATAATAAAAAAAAGAGTGCAAGAGAGACTATTCCTTTAAACAAACTCATTATTCCTAGATTTCACAGAGGCATTTCACTTCATAAAGAAAAAGATGTCTCAGAGTCAAAAATTACATTTTGAAGCACTTAGCGCTGCTCCATTCAGGCAGAAAAATAACAGTGCCATCCTGGGCTTTCCTATTCATATTCAATCAGCAATTTCTATATCAAATTGACTCAGTTTCCAAGTCAACATGCGGATTTTGCAATTGGACAGAGCCCCCCCGCCCCCCCAAAAGCAGCATTCTGCTTTGTAGATCACAGTCTGGAAGAGACATTCTGGAGTCTTATTTTAGCTGGTAATGTGTCCACGAAGCAGAACAAGGCAGTTTGCTCTTTCACAGCTGTAAAGCCACTGCAGTGCTAGCAGATGCAACTCAGGGGAAACAGATATATGCTGCTGTAAGAAGCCATTTCTGCGGCACCCCTTATGGTTAACTAAGACACAAGTCTGCAACACATAGACAACTGCAAAACATCTATGGAAAAGGAGGTATTTGTCCCATTTAATTTATTCTCTCTTCCAGGCAGAAATTTACAACTACTGTTTATGAAGGTGCTAGTAATTTTATCCAGTCTATTTTAACACTGAAATATTTTGCAACATTTTGTAATAATGGGAAATAAAGTGTGATTATATTAAAAGCAAGGAGCTGTATGACCAAGCTGAACCTTGACTTGCATTGTTCCCAAGACTGTAACATTGCTCATCATACCAAGTCTTAAGGAAGAAAATCAAAACCATGTGAGTGAGGATATTTTTCTCTGGTGAACTTGTAAAAGAAGATTTCAGCAGGAAAAAAATAAAATAATTACTTTACTCTTAGCCAGCTTTTGGCCCTGAAGAATGCATAATTGTGAATGGCTCTTCCATGATTTCTTCAAACAAACAAAAAAAAATGCTCTTCGACCTAAAGAGGACCCAGTTACCTTGATATGAGAATACCCAACGTCCCTGGTTAGATTAGTACACGCATGCAATTCTGATGAATAGTATAGGCTAGAAAGAGTTATTATTAACTGTCTCCTACACCATGAAACACCTACATGTCATTGCTTTCTATTTCCAGAGCATTCCCAGAAGGGCCTGGAGAGGGCGCCTCTTCCCTGTGCCAAGCATAACTACTTAGTTTGCATTTTTAAATAAGAGTAAGGAAATTAAACAGATGTACTCATGTCAAGAGGGCACATTCAAAGTATGCAAAGAATAACTAACAGGCAAGGACTAGACAGGTGTCTTCTCCCAAGTCCTCTCTGTGTACAGAACATGGTGAGACTGGAAGGATTTAAAAATTTTTTTTAAAGTGGATTAATAAAACTGGACACATGACTGAAAGCTTTTCTTAACTAACAGATACAAACACAAGCATCCAGCATACCACAGACCTCCAATAAGTCAATGGACTGGATTTAACACCTCAAAAATAACCAATGGCTGGATTTAAACAAGTCACGAGATCTTGGTCAGTCAACTATTAAGAAAAAGTACTCTCGTATCAAATGCTCACTTCAGGTTTTTAATAAGACTACTTAATGATGACTGATACAACACCTAAGTCCAGGAGGCTGTATTATTAGCAGAAATTTAGTAGAGTAGGACACCTAGGCATTTTCTGAAGGTACTTCTGATTTTACACAAGCACCCTCCTTACTTGTCACTCCTCTGCACACGCTTTAGGCTGTAGTCACTTACAGCAGAGACACTCAGAGGCAATCTGGACTGTCTTTACAAGGCCCAGCCTCCAGAAGCAGTCTGCAGGGTTCAAGTACCAATTTTACAACAGAGGTTCTTGCGACTCCAGCCACCAATGTTTCCACAGTTCAATCTGTCCTTGGGAGAATTCAACTATTTAATACTCAGACAGACCCAGCATGTGCAGGCAGATACCAGATATTCAACAGCTCCCATCTCCAGTTACTAGGTAAGTAGATCAATTACCAATTCCCTTAATTGAGAAGAATATATCGTCTGAAGGGGTCAAAACCATTCCAATTTTTTTCCAAGACTAAGTGAGAGGACTCAAACACTGAGCGCCTAAGAAAAGTCAAACATTTTCCACATCATAGACCTGATTTCTTACCTGGAAAAACCATTTTCCTTTTCCTTCTTTATTTTTATATCACCAGAAGATGATTTCATCTGAAAAACATAAAAAGTAGGAGCTGATTAGCACCGCCCAGAGCACCTTATGCCTTTCCAACATGCAACACAGGCAGGATATTTAACTTGTGGAAAGAACCAAAGGGCACTGTGACTGTGTATCTTCATCCCCTGTAGCCCTTAGTGACCCCTACATGACACAGGATAAATGCAACATTTTCTGTAAGTCTTAGTCAATTCTGTATTTTCTGACCCTCTGATTTCTTCAACATAATGGAGTTAAGTGTACAGTTTGTCCTTGCACAGAACAAACATGACCTAACAAATTTTTCTCCCTTGTCTAAGCTTGGCAAAGTAAAGGGAAAAAATGTGGAGACAGTGGACACAGCTCCACTGTGGAACTATTTCCATTCACAATACCTGCAGATAAAGCCCTTAAAAGTTATTATCTAGCACTCCACAAACCAAGTCTCTGGGTTAGCGCTGGGATAATTCTCTCCAGGTAGATAAAAACCTGTAAGTATGTGTAACATCTAACCCAACTTTGTACCATTCAGTAGTATAAACCAGAACCATCCTCTTGTCTCCCTTATAAGAGACACCTACCTTCTCTTCCTTTCTCTTCTCCTTGTCTTTATCTTTGTGTTTGTCTTTGTGTTTCTCTGAGCTGCCATCTTTGTGTTTGGTTTTCTCCTTGTCTTTGTGTTTCTTTTCCGAGGAATCTTTGTGCTCACTGCAAGACAAAACAGTGTGTTTGCAGAGGGGAACACAAGGAGATTTCACTAAAACAGGCAACTTCCATTGGTAAAGAGTCACAGATTTTGATGATTACAAACCCTACAAAATAAGGGATCACCTTAACAGGAAGATCCACCACACAATCTCCTGTCACATGTCATCCATTCTCCTTGAGAGGAAGAGGAACAGGAGGGGAACATACCACAAAACCACAGCCACCAAGCGCTCCACTTCAGGAAAACCCCCATCAGCCTGGATTGCCGAGGAAATCCACAGCTGCTACACTTAAAGCTCAATACTTTAGGTTGAATTCCCACTGTCTCTGCTTTTCTTCTTTTTCCTAGTCCACGTAAAAGGTCACTGGAATAGAGCTGCCAGTCCCATCAATGCCCATGTCAGCTTTTGCTCAGACAACAGTTTGTCATTGTAGCAGCTCTCATCTCTGGAACTTAAAGAGAAAACCGCTGATCTCTATTATTCCCGAACAGATGGGAAAACCAGAGCAAACAGGATATGTGATGTCCTTGTGTTTATGCAAAGTCAAACAGAAAAGGCAGGAATAATTCTGCAGTCCTCAGTCAGAGCTGTTTCATCAACTGTGCCTCACCACTGTGGTCAGCCCAGCTCTGCTCAGCTGAGATGACCGTGCCATGCAGGATGGGAACTCGCCAAAGGTGTTTCCCAGCAAGAATCTGATCTGCTACTACTCGGAGTCTGGTGCTATGGGCAACAGTTTAAATACCCAGAATTCCTCAGTCAGAAGAAAGTTAAAGATGCTCCCAAGGAGAAGAAAATCAACCTTTTAAAATTCCGTTTCTACCCCCTTCTGATTTCTGAGACATTTGGATAAATTTGAATCACATTTTCAAGTTTTTTGTATCAACCAGAAAGACACATGGCTGCTTTCAAATGAAAATTAGTTTTGTCATGGAATGACTTGACCCTTGGAGCCAGAAAGAGAGGAAACACTCTCAGGAGACTCATGATAGAAACTGCAAAAACTGGCCATGAGGACAAGCAGCACTGTTGTAAAAGCCAAACAGCAAGCCTGTCAATTCAACAGGCCTTCAATACACATTTATAAGGTTGTGTGGAATCCCGGAGGTCGCCCTGGGCTTAAGCAAGCCAAAGACACAGTGGAAATCAGGTTCTCCTCTACTGGGCACAGCTAGGCACCAGGCAAGCCACCTTCCTCAAGCTGGCAGTTCATGTGCCTCCTTCCTTAGCACTTGATTCCCATCACTCTGGGACGTACTCTGCTTCTCCTCAGGACTATGCAATGCAATGCAATGCTTTACTAAAAATAGGTAGCTTCCTTATTTCCGTTATTTCAACACGCGAATGCAAGCCCAAACCAATCTGGGGGAACATAGCCCTAAAAAATAGCAGGCCTGGAACACCAATTAAGAGGATGATTTTCAAAAATGATATAGACTCAAGTCTTCTTTCTATCATAAAAAAAGACTGCAAAAGTGTTGGATGTATGATGGCTACAGAAAGTAAGCAGCACATTAACCAGCTCCCATAAAGCTTGCGTGTTATTAAGAAGGCAGCCACAGTCACAAATATGCCAACCCACACCCAGCTGTAGAACTGCAGAGTAAAGTCCAATGGGGAGAGTCTTCAGAGCCTCACATAACACTAGCACGAATGGACCTGAACCCGCAGAAGGTCTAAATTATTTGAGCTCAGAGTAGCACACACTCCAATAAATACACACTGGCCTTCCAAGCCCAAGCAGCTAAAGCATGAAAATCCATGTCTGAAGGAAAACAGTATATTCATGAACCGTGTGGCATTAAAAGAGATCAGTAGGAAGATAAACTAGTTTCCTTTTAACTCTCTAGCAACCTCTTTATACTACATGTAAAACTGTAAAGGAGTATCTAAACATTAAAAGGCAACTGGCACTCTAGAAATTCTTGTAGATAGACACACAGCACCACATGTTGCCTGTGAGTGAAGATTTAACAACTGCAGACTATTCTTACACAGCAGATCGTGTTATGTACACTGCGTGATTGGGACATGCAAGTACGTACAGAGAACATCCTGACACTGGATCTCGGAAAGCCACGAGATGCCTGCTACTCTTGCCCAGATTTGACATCCCAGTTCCTGTACCCTGTTTATTCACCAGTATTTCAGACTAAAGACACCTATTTTCCTTTGCTCCAACTAGATTAATTGACTGTCTGAAAGTACACACCCCACACATGTTATTAATCGGTTTTAAACTCAGGAAGGTCTGCAAAGTCTGACTTGGTATCTTGTACTGTTATTTGTACGCTGGGTACCTCATTTACCAAAGATTTAAGTTTTAAAATTACAAAGGCATATCATCATACAGGGAAAAACATAACAAACAAACATGCAAGTCTTAGACCCATCTTGTTCCCTGCAAGTCTGCTTGCTTCTATTTTCTGATTCTCTCTTGTTCTTATCTGGTATTTAAATCCTACCTGAGATAACATGTTTTACTCAGACAACAATTTGCATCTGCAAAGCATGGTACACACTGCAATCGATGGAGTTAGTTCTCTAAGGTAAAGTTCATGGCAGTGTCTGTTGCTTGGGAGTTTGGAATAGGAAAAAAAAAAAAAAATTTAAAAGCACCATACTCATTCTCATTAGCAGCCAAAATCATTAGCTTTCAGTATGTGACTGGTAGAGCCCTGAGATGTACACAAAACATGACTAAAAGCAAATTAATAGATGACAACCTACATCTGCAAAGCTAATACTGAATAAGGCAGAAAATCCCATTGGCCTAGGGAAGCAGTGACAATTTATGTGTTGAACGCTTACAGACTACAGCTGGAATAAAAAAAGTGCTTAAAAACTCCAATTGCTTAAACAAAAGCTCAGATGACATCCCTCTTGAAAGAGAGTATGTCCACCACTGAAAGGCTGTTATACAATCTAGTCTAAAGCTAAGAATTTTCAGCACCGGAGTCAGAATCAAGAAGTCTGGATTCCTGACTCAGTAGTTGTTTCTTCAATTTTTATTTTTTAATCATATGACTATCCTTCGCCTTTGCTCTGCACAGAGCAACGTGGGCTCAGATAACCCAAGGAAACTCTTGTCTCCAGTTTCACTCTGCAGCTTCATTTTCAAAACAACAGTATTGGTGGCTAGACCCTGAGGTCCTGCTTGCTGATGCTCCTGGTACGTGACTAGAAGAAATTCCCCAGATAAAAATCTGATTTCATGTGCTACTTGCTCCAATGTAAAAAAAAGAGAATAAATTTCTTTCCCTCATTTGTAAGTAGACTGCTTGTCAGCCCTATATGTTTCTAGACACCAGACCACAGGTCTGACTTCCAATAACTCTGCCCAAAATTTCCTGACGTGTTCAACGATGAAGGCATGTGGCCCTCTTCCCTAAGAGGGCCCCAAATCTGCATCTCCCAGAAAAGCTCATTTAGAAACATGCTGATGACAAAGACCTCAAGCAACAATCCTGAGAAGAGCACATTTTTTTTTTTCCTCCAAAAGCAAAGCAAGTTGCTCTTATACTAACTTCAGTCAGCACACTGAGCTGCTTTGGTCTTTCATTTGGCTAAGATACTTATGTGATCCTCCAGGGGAACACAATTTAACTACAACAGTAATCTCAAAAGAAAAGAGAAGGCAACAGGATGCCATCCTTACTCTGAAGAAGGAGTTTCAGCCTTCTATCAGAAAGCTATTTCCAGACAACCCCAAAGGGACTGGGAACAATTTAAAGATCAGAAGTCTCTCTTCCTGGCCAATTCAAAACTGAAAAAAAAAAATCACTTTAATTCTTTAAAGAAACCAAACACAACCAATGAAAAAGGTCTCAAGACCTCATGCACCCAGATAATTTTATTCTGAAATCCTTTCTCAGGGCACTCTGGATCCTTCACTACCTTTCCTGCACAGACCACTCTGCCAACAAGCCAGCTTGAAGCCACTGAAGTAAGACAGCAAAATCCCCTCTAAGGTAGAGGGAAGCTTCAGTGCAAGTTAGCCTGAAAAGAGGACAATTGGATCATAAAACAGTTGCTCACAATCTGTTTTAGAAACACCCAGCTTTGCCAGCAAAATAAGATCTTCCTTTTCACTCAGTCCCTTAGAGTTGAACTACTGCAATGGCACTCAAGAGTTTTACACCTGCACTGTTTTGGGTTTGGGTTGTTTGTTTTTGTGGTTTGATTTTGGTGTGGTTTTTTTTTTTTTTTTTGCTTTGTTTGTTTTTTTAAAAAGGTAACAAAGTACAGTAGGACACCATACTAATACATGTAGAACCAAGGATTACATCATCTAGAGATATCATGGTACTGGCTTAGTTCAGACAAAGGCCAGACGAGTAGAAATGCATCTCCTGAAGCACTACAACCTTTTTGCTAGCTTGCTTACTGTCTTTCATTTAGAGTCCAAGTGCGAACAAGGCCTTGGAGAGCTCTGGCTTGAAGCAGTAAATGCAACAGAAGCAGCCATCTCTTGAGAGCATGGCTGTTATTTCCCAGGGAGGATGCCTGCAGGAGGACAGGAGGGAGGAGCGGGAGCGGAAGGGAGAACAGGCACCTGGCAGCAGCTGCTCAGGCTACAATCACATGGGAAAATCACAAGTGGAAAGTGTTTCCAAAGAATGGCAGATGTGCAGATCACAGCTTCCTTCTTCAAACTACAACAGCTTTGCAGTAATTTAACACCGCATTCTTCAGGTGCCATTTATGTATGTTAATAATCCCTTCCCAGGCCCTTTCCATTCCAGCTTCAAAATCACAAGCTGGGAAGGATGCTTTATCTAGAGTGTCTCTTATTTCCTCTCTCTCATATTCTCAGTTGTAATTAGGTCGTGACTGGGAATCTGCTACTAGCAAGAACCAGAGCCTGCTGCAAGCAGAGCTTTGCTTGCCTACTCAGAAGCTGCTACAATGCAACTGAAGCGTAAAATAACAGGGAGCTGTGATTTTAGTGAAATGTGAAAACACAATAGGGACAGAGCATAGGTTACGCAGCCCATGTCTTGTCTGACGTAATACAATAGTAATGGAAAACTGTGATCAGCTTCAGATTAATGCATACCAAGGAATGGCTGACTGTGCAGGGAGCATTTCAGAAGCAGAAGGCACACCAGTGAAGGACAAGTTTTCACCTGGCTTGCAGTATTTTATGTTCACTGTTAGAGGGTTATCATATGGTAATACAGGGAATGAACACGTGAGCCCCAATGGTTCTGCAGGGATTTCAGCAATACAATTAAAAAAAAAAAAAAAAAAAAAATCACCCAAAAAACACAAAAAAAACCCAAACCAAAACCCTGAAACCGCTTTTCCCAGAGTTGAAAGGAGTCTTTTCACCAGTTTTCACAGATAATAGATCAAGCCTTTAGCAAGAGGCACGAGATAAAAAGCTAGACTAATCAACAGCTGACAAAAATACTAAAAAGTAGAACAATATTCACACATTGAGACTAGGATCAGGCTTAGCAGGCATTTTCTAGGGATGTGCAAGAATTAGGTATACTACTAAATGAGAAGCAAAAATTTTTACTACTGGAAGGCAGTGTCACATTAGAAAACTGATCAAGGTGAACTGTGCACTCAAACAGGGAATAAAAACAAAACCACCTATGCTAAAGAACAGGGGCTGCTGAAATTTTTTTATAATTGCTTTTTCCCCTACGTCAGATATCCCTGCCTCTTCCTGACCCCAATGCACACAAATTCTTAGCAGTCTGGGATCACATAATAAACCAGAGGTGTGCAAGAAGTCTGAACTGAAATTTATCTTCATTCACAACTAGCAAACACCTAGAATCTGTGTTTTTCCTAGCAAAACTATAAAACTTAGAAATTGCCAGTGTAGATCAGGTCTATAAACCCTTTATGTGTTCCACACTTCTGTTCATTTCAAGCTGTGATCACAAGAGATTTAGTAAATGAAGTAAATATGCAATCTGACAGAAGATTTTTCTTCCTGTAGCTCAGATGCTTGTCACACTGACAATACAGATCAGTGCTGCAAGAGCAGCGTCTTTACTCCCATTCCCTGTCACAGCCATTTCTGCACTCTTCAGTCTGCTGGCAGCCCACACTCCATGCAAAAAGCCCAAGACACCTGGCAGAAAGCCACGTGTTACTGCGATCACTTCTAAACCAACCTCTAACAAGTCCTGGCTTCAAAGGACCCATTATTTCATTATTTTACAGGGTCTACTTGTTTGAAATGCTTGTCTCCCACAGATCAGAAACCTGCCATATCAGATTTATTTCATTTTATTTTTTTAACCGCTGACATTTATATTTAATGGGTATATATTAGATTTTCATTTGGGGATCAGGAAGTACAGGGCTGAGAAAAGGAGCAGAAGAAAACACTTTTCTTGATAGAGATTGCTTGATAGCAATGTGGATTTATTCTTTGATATGGATTTTTCTTAAGTGGGCTTTGCATTTTCTTTCCTTGAGGGGTGACGGAGAAGATCTGAGGCACACAAATGTTCTCTCCCAGTTTACTACAGCTGTAAATGAGTGGTTAAGATACAGGAGTGTCATCTTGTGAGTGGGAGAGGAGGAAAGCAAGAAGCAAAATTAAGAAGTTCCACATACCACTCCACACACTTCTGCCATATGAAATCAAAATTATCTATTTTAGGTGTTTCTGAGACTTATCTTGGCAGTTTAGATCCTTCAAAGTCTGGATACAGGAAACACTTATTCTCCTGCATTGGAGTTGTTCTGTCTTCCTGATGCAGGTTTTATTTTAAAAGCCTTTTTTAAGTACAGGACAGGAAATGAAATTGTCAAATTATTAGAGACAGACATAAAAATGACCTGCTTCAAACACAACCAGACAATGCTCTTAACTGTGTACAATGTCCGATGCAGTGCTGTACTTCTCAGAATGCAATGAGGGGACCCTTCACACACGCCATGTAAGATGCTATAGAAGTACAAGCCCAAGTTTCACTGACAACAATGGCTTGAATTTCTACTAAAGCACCGTTCAACCTCCGAGAATTATCAAGATACAGCATGTCTTTTGCAGTGACACAGCAGCTTTTCTGAAATACAGAATGGATTTTCTGAAGATTTACATGCAATTCCATTAATCTAAGACAATATTTTCTAAAGGATTAATTTTCAATTTTAGCACAGGTGACAGGCTTTTAGTAAGTGCTTTAAAAATTCCCCATACAGGAAAAAAACATTGGAAAATCCCACATTCTTGTTACCTTGGAAATTTTTTGTTTCATTTCTAATGGAGTAATGGCTATTTTTCACGTGTTTTTCATTGGAAAAAGAGAAATGTCAGTACAGACAGGCAGGTTTTTTTCCTTCAAAATTCTTCTGTGAAGAAATATCCTGTCAAAATGGCTGTCAATTCTCAGCAGGGCAGAGGTTCTCAGAGGTCTGCTGCGGTCCCCCACAGATGGATTCAGCTGACGTTTTTGCTGCAGTCGGGAAGTGCTGGACAGTCACAGTGGAGGGACAGTAATGTGGTGGCACTGCTGCAGGGCTGGGTTTTGGGAAGGGCACTTTGTCACCTTTCTTTATAGAAACAAGACCTTTGACCCAGTAAAGGCTTTACAATAAGTTGTAGTGAGATGGTGAGCAACCATGAAAATCTCTTGTACCACATATCTGCTTACCTCACTGCAAAGGGCTTTAAAGAGCTGTTGAACTTAGAGGGTTTTTTTTTGTGTGTTTTTTTTTTTTTTTTTTTAAACTAAAACCAAAGACAAGCATTGATAACCAGTTGCTGTCAGTAGTATGCTACCTAGCATATATTATCCAAAAAATAAACACCCTTAATGTGGCCCTTCAGGGTGAAGGTGCCATGTGAACAATGTGTGAAAAAGTAACTGCTTTTTGAAAGAAAATCATGCTATGTAGACAGCATCATGAGAACAGATCCATCAGTACGTACTTTTGTTGCCAAAACTGACGCAAAGCGTGTCACCGAGAAAAACTCTCCTAGCTGCACACTTGAAAAACTTGGAAACAGAATTTTCTAAGCAGTCTGAAAAATCTTCCAAACCAAGAGTTTACGGGGGTTTTGAACCCATTTGCTAAAAAACTAAAAATGCACAACTTTGTTAGCTTGCAGGCACAACTGGTTGATGCTGGGGAAGATGGGCATTTACCAGCTCAGTGTCAAGAAAACCCCTTGCCTAAGCATATCCCTGTTCAATAAGCACAGTCGACGATGTACTACCACCATTTGCATCTGCACGAGGAATCTTTTTCAGCAGTAATGACCATTACAACCAAGTATCAAAATAAACTGGACCTAGAACCAGCCCTTTGAATGGCTCTCTTACAAAGGGCTAAGCCAAGATAGTAAAAATTAATGAAGCATAGGCAACCACAATCTTCTCTCAAGAACAATTTTGCTTTTGATCTTGTTATGTCACAGCTAAGAGTCCTTCTGAAAGAGGACAATCCCCCATTCCCAGTGCAACCCATCTGCTTAGCAATACAACAGTGATGGACACTGGACAGTCATGCAGGCCATACTAAAATTCAGACTTCTCTGTTCATCTTGGCTCTGTCCAAGAAAGGGTTTTGGTACAGTGACGGTAGTAGTAGAGCCCTAACTGAAACTCATCTTGCCTCAGCCCTTCCCCATCCTGTCCCGAAACTCACCAGTCTGGCCTCTGCCATCCTTGGATTCACACCCTCCATGGGAACACTTGGCAGACTCCTGGCCACAAGCACATGCTCAATTCAAGTCCTTCCAGCAGCTCCCTTTTAAGCAATTCCCTGGTCACAACAAATCTTCCTCCACCTCCACTCCCATGTTGTGAATTGCTCAGTTACCTCCTTCACAAGACAATAGTTACCAAAACCTAATCATCACAGACACAACTTACATTTATAGAATTGCATGGATGACAGCTGAATTAAAGGATGTGGGGAAGAAATGCTTACATTTCAATTATGAGGTTAGTTATTTCTAAAAAGTTGTCTTAGAAGTCAGCTGGCTTTACACAGCAAGCAGCCATATACCCTGTGCGTGACTGAGCATGAACGGGGCAGTGAAGATTTTGGAGCACTCCTGAAGGAACAATCCAACCAAAGCACCACACACGTGTCTGCGTACATTATCTTCCCTGAGTACCACCTTTCCAGACCAGACCGCATGATTCAGCACTAGAATACATTCATTTAAGGTGACAGTTTTGAAAGGCAGAAAACACACTACAGAAAACTTTCACAAGCTGTGCACTTAGCCTAGGGAAGTGAAGTCCCACCTCGTGTGTGGGCCTGAGGAGCAAAGCAGTATTATGTAATCTCTCCCCAAAATACACCTTGAGCAAAAGCCTTGCATATGCATGCACTCAGTCATGCCATCCACACAGGTGTACCCTATTACAGGACTCAAAGATGCAGTATATCATGCTCACAGCACAAATGAACACTTACTAGATAAATGGGAGTGACTAGAAGCTTTAGACACAGTGCCTTGTAAAATAACGTCTTTCTCATAGGGATTTCAAGGCAACACTGTAGGGAGAAAGCAATTACTTCAAGACTGATTATGTATCATATCATACAAGCATGAATACGTATCATCTCGTGAGCTACACCTCAAAAAACATAATAGCCATCCTTATCTCCTTTCCACTGTTTTGGTATTTATTGTTTACACAATCAGTAGTGTGCAGCTTCAAGTCACAAGCCATAACTAGTTCTTCCAGTTAAAAATGCACTGACCATTTCCAACTCCTACACAAATAAGGCCAAATCATTAATGAATTCTGGAAATTTAAAGATAGTGCTTACATTGCTCCTTACAGAAGGATGTACTTTGATAAGATTGAAGGACAATGTGTTTTTTCAAGCAAAGCACTGAATATGTGGAAATGTGAAACTGTCAATTTTGGGGTGCATGCTTGAAGATCAGAAAATCAACGCAATATAGATACATGAGCAATGAAGAGTGCAAACAATGTGTCCAAGGCACTTAAGCTTTCTTGTGGAAGCCAGTAAATGCTGCAAGTTATTTGGCCTAGATTTTTTTTTCCCCCCTGTCAACCATTTACTTTCAAAACAAAACAAAAAATATATTATGGAACAGTAAGGCTGTATAACTTCTCAAAAGGTCACAGAAAGCTCAAATAAAGTGCGACCCCAATAAAACAAACCTACTGCTCAGCACAGACCCTCTCCTTATTTCTATGCTGCTTTTTTAATAGAAATCATTGTTAACACAAGCTTCTTTAATTCATTTTTAGGTTATCACACTTGCACAGCAATTAGTTAATAACACTTGCTTGGCCATAGCGTAAACACTATCTGCCATTCACCAAGTGTCACAACAGAAACTTACCCTCCGGGGACTGTTTTCTGCAAGTTTCATTGTCAATGTAGGCTCCATGGCACTTGCATGTCAGGAGTTACAACTAGGAATGCCTTCCTGAGTAACATCCTGTGTGTGACGTACTCGCCCTGTGCTCCATCACACCAAATCACCACAGACAGACCTGCATATCTGGTTTTTGCAGTTCACAGACTAGGCCAGGCTATTAGCTGGACCGTGGAATTCACCACCACCTCAAGAGCTATAGGTCATCACAGACTAAGTAAGTGTTTATGTTCAGTGTGGATGATATGGCAGGTGACTGGCATGAAACACCTTTCTCATATACTGACAACGTAGTGGCTCAATCACATCAAACAAAACAGCATGCAATCCTGTCAAATTCATCATCTAAACCAGCAGAAGTTCATTATACTGCCCCACAGTGTTGAGATACTCAGCTGTTCTAGTAGCAGGCCAAGGACATCATCATCATTCTGGGGGACCACCTTCCCAGAGACTTCTAATTATTAGGAGGCTTAGTAGTCACATTAGGTTCACCTATGCTAAAACAGGGAGGTTTATACCAACACTCAGAGTGCTCCACATTTCTGACAAACAATTGGAGCCACGCACATAAAAAATTACGAAAAAAAATGATCAATCTTCATGAAGGTGGGGTTAAACTAGTTTTTAATGCCTTTAATAACACTAAGCTACAATAATCTCTTACACATTAGTATTAGCTCACATTTGCAAGATACACTACTTCAGCTACCCATACGGAAATGCATGCAATTACAGAAGTTAGGCTTGAAGCACCTACACTCATATAAGCCGCACTCAAAATGTAGTAATTCCATCCTCAAATATTATCAGAGTAATTCTTGTAAGACTGCATGTGAAAAGGTGTTTTAGCCTATGAGCACTTCATCGATTTTTTCCTCACCTATTACTGTGCTTGGACTTTTCCCGGTCTTTTTCCTTGTCCTTCTTGTGCTCTTTGTGCCGGTGTTCTCGGTCTTTGTGTTTATCTTTGTGTTTGTGAGAATCTGCAAGCAGAGAGGCAAAAAAAATTAAGAAACAAAGTTGGGAGAAAACTCCATGCCTCCCTCACGAACCTCTGAATCTTTCCCCACCCCATACAAATATGCTCTGTGATTCAAAATTTGTAACAAAAATCTCAGTTGCAGTGGTCCTAAATGGAGTCATTGTTCCTGCAGCACAAGTTAATTAATCTTGGCAACAGCTGCGTTTATATGGTCTTTAGTTCAATGACCTTTAAATGCTTTACAGACCTGAAGAAATGCAACCTTTCTTATTAAATAGGTAAGTATGGCTATAGCAAGTTCAATCTGATTTGGCAGATGGAAAACCTAGCTTCCTATGCCTGTAAGTATTTCATGTCAAATAGATTGTAAGGATACAGAAACAGAGCATAAAGTTGAAACATTAGGCCTGCTTGATCACAGAATTTAGTGCTACCTCCACAAGCATCTAGTCTAGACAAACCAGCACACACACACCATTAAAATAATCTTATTTTTTATCCCAAACAGTGCATGACATGACAGGCACACAGAAAGTGAAAGGTGGAGTCAGGAGGGAAAAGGAAAAGAAAGGGTGAAAAGAAAAGAGGACTAATAATTCTCTCCTCTTGCTCCTCTTTTGCAGGAGACACTTACCTCCCTCCAATAACAGCCCCACCAAGGAAATCCAAGATGACAGCTGTAATGAGTATGTGCTGGTGGTAACCCACCTACACAGGTGAGGACCGGTCCAAATTAAGTGACAAGTCAAAAATAGGAGATGGCACTCAAGTAAATCTACATGAATGCAATAATTTTATTGGTATCAATTTCTACTCCAACTGACATTTCCTATCCTCAGTGACAACTGTACTGTACAATAAAATCCTTTAAAGCACCAAGGAAATAGATCTAGCACAGAAAGAGAGCAATATAGTTGAATTGTAAACAAACTCATTTACAAGCATGTTTGGGTCCTTAAATGTTCTTAAGTAGATCAAAAAGGAGTTGAGGCTGAACTAGCACCTCAAACCCACCTTAAAAGACATTATCATTTATACAGTCAAGGTCACTGTAATGTTGGGAGGAATGTGTGCATGCCCAAAGACACCCCCCAGGCTTTTCTGGTGGAATGTTTTTGTTTGTTTGTTGTGTTGGTGGTTGTTTTGGTGTTATTTTTGGTCTTTTTTTTTTTTTTTTTTTTTACCATGCTTCTCAAAGCAACTAAAATTAAGCAAGCTCCTCAGGACACCTAAAAGGCCATGCTGAAATTGGCAACTGTTTTCAGATCACAGCACCAGAATTTCCATCAGCAAACTTGGGTGTAAGGTATTAACGCTTAATTAATCGTAAAGATGTTACTGTGCCTCTAAAAAGGCTACTATCCCCACACTAAGAATAGGAAACTGCAACACAAGGATTTTGTGACTTTCAGTCACATGGGAAATGCATTACAGAGCCAGGAACAAGCCTCATCCTCCTGACTCCAAGTCTTTCACCACAAATTCATTTTTCTCCTTAACTGACACCAGCTCTTCTAACCTCAAAACATTCAACTGGTTTTAGTGGAAACATACCCACAGCCACATTTCCACAGAATATGATTTTAATTTTTTGTTTTCTATAACTTCAGGTATTGTTTTCAAACACCTGCAGTAAGACAACATAAAACAACATATGAATGCTGACATTTAAGCCTCCAACTTGCCTTCTGCATCTTTCCTCGATCCTCCTGAACTTGGCAGCACTTCCTAGTGCTTTGGTATATACAGTATATACATTTAAAGCGCAAGATT
Organism: Tyto alba; assembly: GCF_018691265.1. NCBI lineage: Eukaryota > Metazoa > Chordata > Aves > Strigiformes > Tytonidae > Tyto > Tyto alba. The sequence continues at coordinate 6,100,079 of NW_024881308.1, read as the reverse complement.
TAGTTTTCTGTATTTTGATATACAGGCATGTGACAGGTTATGTGGAACATTTGGTGTTACAGCATAAAACACCTAAGAGTTTTCAAATACCTAAACAGCAAAATCTATTTCACAGCAGGCAGAGCTTTGCAGTCATCTCTGGCAAACTGTGTGGGGACCGGACACCTACACTCTCTGAACTGCCAAGAAGCAATTTCTCAGAACCCTTCTTCCCACCAGGACAACACACATTTCACTGGCAAAAATGTTTTCGCAGTGCAGTTCACATTTAAGATTCTTCAGTTCAGCCAGTAGCTGGAAGCTCAGGCTGTTTGCAAACTGCCTGGGTTTTTATTCCACAGAGAGTTTACTCACTGATTCCTAAAGCACCAGCTCAAGTGAACAGCCATCTATTTACACTTGATGAATAGGTAAATTGCTAGAAAAAACATCATGATGCTATACATAGAACTATGTACACTTATTTTATAACATACTTGCTTTTTAAGGAGGCACATACCAACACTGAGTCAATTTTTTTCTACCAACCAATCGATGGAAAATGTGTGCAACTGACTCAATGATATTCTCTTTAGAACTTAGAACCACAAGATTATTTTTCAGCAAAAAAGTGGAAACCAGAATAGTCTTTTACCTTCATCACTAGATTCCCTTCCAGCTGACTCGTGCTTTCCAGCTGAATTTAGTATTTGCTCTTTAAAAGTAGTTCCAGGGCTATACCCTGGAAACACTGGAGCCAGACATCTCTTACCCCAATCCTCTGCACTGCTTACGATTTGGTATTTTCAGACAATTAAAGCCTGGTACAGCAGCAAAAAAATGTGCCTGACCAGTTAAACTAGCTCTGCTTGATAGTATTTGTCACTGCTCAACTTTGCTTTGCTGCCTACAGAAGGATTTCTAGCAGGAAGGTCTTTCATAGAGGTATTCCGGCTAGAAGGCGGGCCAAAACTGCTGGGGAACAGGAGGTTGTACGCATGGTCTTGAAAGCAGAAGAGAAAAACTGGCAGGAAAGCTTTCACTCAAGTGCAGTCAAGGCTGGATAGGTACTTGGCGTCTCACACCGGACAATGCTTTAAATTCAGTACCTCCATGGAGGTAAGTGTACCCCCTCCCAGACATGACTCCTAAGAACTAAATTACTCTGGAGTATTTGCCTGTTATTCAGACTCCACGGTGTTGCTTGCTGACACAATGCCATGAGGTAAGTTAAGAATGAAGACTTCAAAAGACTTTATTAAATAGTCTTGAACTGACATATGTATGTCTTCAGAAGGCATTAAAGTTCCTGGTCTGTCTTTTTTTTATTTTATTTTGAGGGTGGAGCTGGATGAAGTTCAGGAGACTGGGTCATTGAAAAAGATGGAATTCTTTTTTTTGGCATATCACACAAAAATGCTTTGTTCCAGACTGGCTTTATCTAGGAGTCCAAGTTGATGGTTATTTAGTGGCTGACATGAAACATGTTTAGGCATTTCACTCCTGTTTGTGTACCCACTTCACAGAAATCAATACAGCAACACCTCCAACCAAATTACACAAGCAACAGATGACAGAATTGGGAACAAATAAGACACAGTCAGCCACCTCGCACCAAACCTCATCAACACAGAACCAAATAATGGAAGTGCTCCTGTCTAATATATCTTCTTCGATAGCGTTAGCATATTGATTCCTAGAAGAATCTTCCAGCCTCCAGTAACTCTCTCCCAGCTTGCAGCTGAGTAGCAGTTGATTAGGTCCAGCCTCACATGAACTACAGAATGAGGTCAGACATTATCACACATTCAGATTTGTTTCCTGCCTTTTATGTCTTCCATTAAGTATGTCTGCTCCCTTTAACACTAAACAAGGAGATAAATAGTATTCCTTCTCCAAGAGCATTAGCAAAATCCACTGTCTACTGCAAGCAAAGTTCAAACCCCCAAAAGCTTGTGTGATATTATAAGATTTCAGAAATTTAAAAGTATCTCTCCAACATCAAGGTTACAGTGGGGACAGGGGTTATGCTCACTGGGCAAGGATCCATTACCCCTAAGGCTCTCCCTTCAGTACCCTCTAACCCAAACAGAGCTTTTGGCATCTATTCTGTTCTAGAAAGCTTGATGTCTCTGGCACTGGATCTCTGTCTGTTAATGCTGAGCCTGGTATATCTCCAAAAGATTACTGCAGTCCCTGTACTATTCCTGCCATTCCCCCTATACCTCCAACAATCACGAGCAGCTCTGCATTTTTGTATGTTGATTCATCTTTCAACTCTGTTTAATTACAAGGATGCCTGATTTAAGGATGGGAAATTCTAAGCACTTTTGGTCCGTGACTCTGTTTTGTTCCCCCCGCCCCCCCGCCTTCGCTCCACCACTAAGTCTCTGGGGAAAGGCTGAGTCATAACCCTATTTGCAATACTTGTATATACGTATTACTGGAACAGTGCAGTTTTACTCTTTATCCAGGAACAGAGCTGTAAAAGGTTAGGCATCTCTAACTACAGCATAACAAGAACAGAGATGGAGTAAAAGAAAGCCCTCCTCCAGCAGGCAGTTGCCACCTGGAGAGGACGAGTACCAACAGACAGCAAAGGCAAGCAGGCTCCTTTCCTAAAGAGAACAACCCTTGGCTTCATGGATTAATCTGGTAACAAAACAATTATAGTAACAAAACAATTATATGGGACTATAATGTTTGTAATCACAAGACAAATTCACTTGCTTTTAAAACACTTCTGAACACCCTTCTCTGTACCCCACCCCCCACAAAAGATTACTTACATATCACAATCAAGGGAAGTAGGCCTACTTCCTACATTAATATTTCAGTTTTGACAGTAACTTCTCTAATAAAATACTGAAATCACAGAGAAGAGCATAAATTCTTGTATGCCCAATCAGTGCAACTATCAATATTTGGGAAAGTACCACTGGCACATGATACAGGATACTATAGATGCTATTTTATCCCACTCCCACGCCCCACTTATATTCCACTTCCATTTTATCCCATTTTCACACCTTGGCATTAGAATTTTTTTATTTTTTATTTTTTTTAAATGTGAGCAAGTCTGATCCTTCTCATTTCTCCTAAATTAATGGAGATAGCCAACAAATTAACACCTGGTAACCCCAATTTCTGGTCAACAGTAGTTTTTCCAGATAAACTTAATAGCCTTCCATATTTGCTGTCTTTCAGTTCACTATCTTGTAAGTTTTTGTGGGCACAATTTGAACACTTCATTAACCTGCTTACAGAAAGGTTTCTTCCAGCAGCCTTTGCAACACCAATTCCTCTTCCTCTCATTAGACAGCCTAGAAAAACCTCTAGTGGTACCTATGCTGGTATTTTATTCATTTGAAGGCTCATCTCAATGCTTCTCTACACTGATGTCCAGAAAGGTGATTGAAGCTTACTTGATTCTTGGGACTGATATCTGTGCCCAAATCTGAAGACACAGCATGAAAAATTCATCACATTACCAACTAAGAAAAGCATTTTTAACTTCTTGTTACTCCAACAACATTTCTGCTTCCAGATGAGTGACTGAAATTTCTGCCCCAATTTAAGTCCAAAGCCTTGATATTAGATATTTGTTACAAGAGAAGCATATAAGCACTCAAGACTTTTTCAGGATCATTGGTCTGTGTGAGTATGGTGCTCTCTCTATTATTACTGGTACATTCAGCCATCCTGAACCTGAAGCATGAGCAAGAAGCCCCTTCCTATAAGCACAGAGGACATATGTGATGAAACTACCCAGGTTTTTTTCAGCCTCTCATCTGGAAAGAAGAATAAAGTCTTAAAAAAAGACTTCTCCAGTTCCACTGCTAAATTATGCAGCTGAGAGGCAGGTAATTCAGTAACACTGGATTAGGTTCAGAAGCTGGTCAAGTTCAAAAACTTCTCATGAGTCTTCCTGTCACTTGAGAAATAGTTAGCCCATTCTCAGCTGAAACACTATTTCCATATTAGACCATTTACTCCAGCCTTTTTACTATTTAGGCTGATTTCCTTCTCACCTGTTGTGATGCAAAAGTAAGCAAAGCATAAAGACTCTGTATGACCTAAATGAAACAATTTTACTCATTTTTTCTTATCTCTCACAGGCTCTCCTCAAAAGTAGTCATATTAAAACTGCAGATTATCAGAAAAAGGCCTTTTACTTTCAAGTTACTCAATTTTTATCATTTGTTACCATTTATTTTGTCAAATCACATTACTTTTAGAGCTTTGGTTTCTTATATGTTGGGTATAAGAAGACTATTAAAGTTATCAAGGTTCAGTTGCTGAAATGATGCCAAGAAGGGCTATGAATGTTCAAACATGTAAATGTATCTCAAAGTGTCCAAAATACTCTTCATATTCCTGGCAAAGAACATGTACTTTTGCCTTGGGCATCTGATCAAAATAGTTTAGTGTTGCACTAACTTCTACAATATACACATTATATCAGAAAGTAGAAAGACGGTAACATTTAGTCATTATCCCAGATCTTTAACACCAGTTGTGACAGGGTTAGCAGATTACCTAAACAAGCAACAATAATCCCATGTGTAAAGGCTGCTCTGTGAAGTTCTGGTCAATTTATAAACCGTTTGCCTGAGAAAGCAACTACTGTGTGGAGATGAAAAAACCCACTTACAGACCTCATGTGGCTCAGAAGAACAACCATACAGAGAAAGTGGCATGGTCTGAGGCATAAGGGATCACGATCATCACTGTTAGACAGGTTATGATTTTTGACTAGTAATTGATTTAACAGTTTTAAAGGCATGTACAATAATCCCACCTAACCAGTCTGGAAGAGGTTTAAACTTTTCTAAAATATTTGTATTCCAGTTGGAGGAAGTGACAGTGTGATCATGGTGTTTCAGTAATTGATTACACAGTGTTTCTAGGGATTGTTTAAGTGGATTGACATTGCTGTAGCCCAAAAAAGGGGGAAGAAAAGCTACTGGACAGAAAGCAGAGCTGCATCCAGGTATTGGAGACAGCACCCTCCCCAATAATGCAAGGCAGACTGAAAGAAAACAGAACTGTAAGGATGAAAGATGCAGAAACTGTAAAATATCTATATGCAGCTAGAAGTGTCAAAAGCAGAAAAACATACCCAGGAGGCATTGTTCGAGAGATGATGGTACTGTGGGAGATACACTGGAGCAGAAAGCCATAATCTAAAATAAACTTCCCATGTGAAACTGGGTATGTCACTTACTGGCCTAATGGCCCTATTTACACAACTACAGAATACACATAAAACATTTACCCTGGAAAGGTATTGCAGGTCTGTTTGCTATGCTGTTTTATTTCTCCAACAGCTGACTGCAAGACATTTGGAATCCTGAAATGAGAGTGACCAAAACATCGAGACCATGATTTGAGCACTCCATAACCTAAGCATTAAATTCAATAAAAGAAGAAGGACCTGGGTTTTCAGTAGGTGTCCAGAAAGGAAACTACAGTGACACTGAAACAACACTGCCAGGCTTCTGCTTCTTCAGGGTGCTATTCTTAATGGCACAGATATATCTTTCAAAAGCACTCAACCCTTTACCAGTGCTGAAAGACATCTCCATAGTCAACATTGCTACAGAAAGCTATTTCTAAATACTTAAACTCCTTCTTGAAGTCAAATTCAAATGAAGTACAATTACTGTGCTATCACAAACTTACTTCACTTCAGGTGCACCACTGGGTCAGGTGCACCAGTGCAGGGAGGCTTACACTTCAACAGTGCTCACTGCTTCCCTCCATAAACCAGAATACAATTTGAGTTTTGTATTTTACAACAACTAAATTAATGTTGACTAAGCACAAGGAGAACACATCAAGTAGCTCTTGGTTGTGAAGCTTAGATCCTCAGTCATTCATTTTCCAATCATACAAGGGAAGAAATAGGAAAAAAAGAAAAAGCATGAAAGCTTCACAAAAAGGGAACACGGGAAAGTACAGCAGAATAACCAAACAGTTTATCCTTTCTAAGTTAGGAACTTTACTACTGTAAGCCAGACTCTATCAGAGTGTATTCTTCCTTTTTCTAAAGTTTCAAATGAAGAAATATATCATCACTGAATAGATTTGAGTCAACCTATTTTCTAGGCTATCTGAGATGAAATTCCTGGGCTGAACCAGAACTGACCACACCACATAGCGTCCAATTCAGCCAAAGTCTGAAAACTTAGTACTTTTGATAGAAACAGAGTAAAGCCAATGACCTTACAACCCATTTCCACACTTCAGCAGTTACTTGAGGCAAAAGATACTACAAGGACAGACAGATATTATATCTTCTTCCTTAAAAGGACTGAGCTGAGAAACTTGGCTTCAGAACAAGACAGACCCCTTAGTTATTGCATTCTTCATTAATCTTGTAATTTGAAGGCCCTGTATTCCTTGCTGTAGAACAGAGGGAAAGAAAGAAATGTGTGGAATGAATTGGTGATGAATCTTGACAGGGGAATAGAGACAGACAGATACATAGATAGATAAAAGAATTGTCTCCAGCCATACTCTGTCCTTCAGAGTAGCTCCTACCAACTTCTTGAGAAATTCCACTTACTCTCCACCAAAGTTTTATCATGCAAGCAAGAATCTTACACAGCTTTTTAAAAACATGAAGTTTGCAAAACAAGATCAACGCACCTTCTGCTCCACTGAAACCCCAGGGCAACTGCAATCTAAGGAAGAGAGGTAAACAATGTGACAGAACTGCTAACAGTGAGAGAGCAAGGTGGGCACAGGACCAAGTCTGCAAACTAAACTGTACACTCACTTATCCATCCCAAACTTTAAAAGCTTATCATGGATAGGTTAATAAGGCCAGAAAAAACCCACAGAATGATCACTCCTATCTTGTGTGACTGAAACCTCTGGGACATGACGTTAACCTGAAGCAAATGTCATTGCTGGCATTTCATCTAAACCAACCAGCAGGAGCTGGGTAGGTAAGCAAGATGTGCTGCATGAGCCAGTTCAGAAAGTGAAGGACATATATTCTTTAGTGGAAATGTTTTGAGCCCTTCAAATTTTTGCAGCCACACTGGATTGTTTATTTTCTGTGCACCTAATTTTTTCACCTGCTGGGGAAGTACCTAATACTCTGTGGGTAATTAATGATTAAGTAATCGAGATAGCTACATGGTATAAAGGGATGCTGATCTGAAGAAACCGCTACACTTCAAGCATTTTGCAGCAAAACAACTAAGGGGTGTAGACAGCAGCAGCAAATTTAATGACCTGTCAGTGCTGCTTTCTGGAAGAGGTGGCACATTCACATATGCCTATTCTGCAGCAGATCTTAGTTGATGTGTAAGAAATGCATAAAATCACTACAAGTAGAATTGCAGTAGATTATATTAGACAAAGGACGAGACTGAGGAAGCCTTATAAAGCATGAAAATACATGTTTGATCAGTACAGAAAGGCTAAATTAATAGCTGCTTCTTACAGATGCCAAAGGGCTCCCAACCGAGAGGCAACAATGAAGTTTCAATCCATTATTTGCATTCAAAAGAAAAAAAAAAGTTCAATGTGAACTGAAACATGTGTTTCCAGGGATTCCCAAGATGTAAAACATTCTCCTGTAATTGTATAAATAAGAGAGACTGAAACCCATTAGTATGTTTCCACTAACAAAGCAGAATAAAACAGAAGAGCAAGTTAAAACTTCAGGGAAATGACCAGTGTCAGTGTACAGCTTAAAACGCTGCTGTGCTGGCATGGAAGAAAGGGAAGTCCAGAGTAGTCTCTCTTAAGGAAACAAGATAAGAGCAAGCCCATCCTTCTCCCTATTGATATTTAGTCTTCTAAGGCTACACTCTTATGAGCAGAAATACTTAACTTTCCACAGCCTCCTCCATTCAGAATTTGAGTACCTTCCATTTTAACACTCTTCCCTTCCCTTACCAGGGTAGAAATAGTTTCAGCAATTTTTTCCTGTTGCTTTATGAGTCTACACCCAAATGAATAAAAAAAAAGTTATGCACTGCATGTGCAGCTTTCAAGCAGCAGCAAAATTGAAGATACACTTTTTCAAAAGCCATCGTCCACCATATCTCTGCACATCAGGCAGCCAGGATGAGGCTGAGAACAGCATCTAGGGAAAAATCCATGCAGTGAGAGCTCGAGGACTCAGAAAAGCTCCAGGACACTCTAGAAATAAAGCCATGTTGGAAGCATGTGCAAGTTTATATGGTATATGCCCACTTCACTCCTACCTGCTGTCACGTGCAACAACTGCCTTGCTTTCACTAAGCACCTACTCCTCCCACCTCAATCTCGCCCAGAATTACTTTCCACTGCCAGTGAAGGGGTCCAAATACATAGAAAAGTGGAAAGCTAGGTAACTGTAGCAGCTAACGCCCCTTTCAAAGCCAACTCTGCTGAATCTGAGTATCACAAACCAGATCCAAAATGCAAAAGGTGAGAGCAAACAAAGGACAGCCACAACAAGCTTGAGCTTCGTTACCTCTCAGATTTCAAAAGCCTTACACTCACTGCAACTAAATCTGTGTTCCAGTTTGCTAATACACACATATACATGGCCGAGACCCTGGAGGACTTATGGGTATATAAAGTGAATGTGGCTGAAGGGAAACAATCTATTCAGGGAAAAAAATTTGCATTAAAAAAAGTAGCTACAGGTAGGTTACCTGTATTTCTTTTGGTTCCACTAATATCAAAAAATTTTCACTAGAGCATCTAACCTCAGGATTTTTCAAACTCGCACCCACTTCCTCCCCATTGTGCAAAATGCAGTTAACATAACTGGCACAGCAGGAAGGACGCTCGCTGAGAAGGCCTGGACAATTGTTCACAAACCAGCCTAGCATCCAGGAGTGTAAAACTAGTTTAAAATTATGAAAGAAGGTAAAATTTAAGGGCATTCAAATAGATAATGCAAGGGGAACTAATCCTATTTTCAGAGTTAGAAAGCGACCAACCTTTAGCACAGATCCAAGGCTTAGCGCAGAAACCGTCAGGCGGTGCTGTCACACACAATCTACTTTTGGGAAGAGACAAAGGGCTGGACACACGCACCCTGCGCCCCCCAGGGCTGGATGGATGGGGGCCCTCACCCCTGCCCCGGGGCTGGACAGACAGCAGGACCCACGCCAGAAAAAAAGGCAGAACAAACTGCCCAGGGCCACTTGCAAGTTGCTGCCAAAGGAGGACCAGAGGTAGTCAGGCCTCTGCTGGCCTTCAGCCCTGGCTCCCAAGTGTTCACTACAGTGGGGCAATTGCAACATTTATGGTTGTGTTTAGACTTTGGAGCTATCAGGGACAGAAGAATACAGCCCATCCCTTACTTTAACACAATCTAAAGCAAAACAGTTCACTTAACCCTTATTTTTCTGTTTTGCAGGAATCCTTTTCCTTAAGAACAGCTTTGCTAGCAATCTGGGTTGCAGAATTTCTGGGACAGCACACAACACACTACTCTTCAGCAATCCTCTCTCATGAAGGATGTGCAAGCCAGGGTAGACTGAAACACTCACTTTTGCTCGGTCACCAAGCACACTTAAACTAGAGACACTTTTGCTCTTTGGTTGCTTCACAGCTCAGAGAACCCCAGATTATGTTCACGTGTAGCATAAGAATCAAGCCTAGACCTTAAGTGAGGAGTGCCGTGACTGTGCTCCTGCCTGCATTGCTGTCACAGGCAGGTGGGCTGAATCATCTTCTGCAGATTTTTGACAAAGAATTGCCCGGGGAACAGCTCTGAGTTACTTCAGTAGACTGGGTCAAGAGCAAAGAAAATCTTTTGGTGCAATCTGTGACAAATTCACACCGCCGACAGAGAACTTCATGTACTGTACTCCACTGTAGACTGAGTCAGTGCCCCTAGCAGAAGGTTTTTCTGCCACCAACTGCTCTTTATACCATCATTAGAAAGGTGCAAACAACACAATTTGTGATGCAAAGTCAACAGCTGCTTACTGCATGCCAACTTTCAAGCCCGTGAATCAGGAAAAAACAGGGGCAAACAACTATAACTCCTAGTCCTTAGGATAATAACAGACACTTCAGTTATATTAAAAAAAACCCAAATAGATTGATATTATTTTGGGGCATAAGAAAAGTTTCAGTTCTAAAAATGGCACTAACCAGCAGGAAAACTGCTGTGTTGTCAGGAATAATTACACTGCAATGATGTCAACTAGAAAAATATTTTCACTTGCTGGCTGTGTAAATCACTAGCGTTTTTGGATTCACTAAAAAGAAGTTTGTAAAGACTCCCTGAAATCCTGACACTTCCTCAGTGCGAGAATGATGTCTCAACAGTAGCTCACACAGAGCCTGTATTCGCACCAACAACACATGAGGACAAGGCTGGCATGTTTGACTATCCTGGGTTTGACCCAGAACAAGGGCTCCCCCCAAGCAAAAGTTTTACAGAGGATCAAAAAAAAAGCAATTGCATTGAAATGCTTCTCTTGCAGCAGTCAATGAGTAGCCTCCTGTCAGCAGTCAGGATCACACAGAGTTTATACACATGGGAGTGGTATAAGCTGTGCTCAGCGTCCTCAGAGGAGAGGTTCTAATGGCATTTGTTCAAAGCCTTTTATTAACCATCCCTTGACAACATGATGTGGCTTTAGCCAGTGCTGGCCTCCTGCTTGCTGTAGGGAGGAAAGACTTGAAGAGGCAGCACCCTTGGGAACAACATAAGGCCCCTGCAATCATCAGTATCACAGCATAATCGAGTCTACAAAACAGAAGAATGGTTGGTACAAGCTTTAAATCACCTCTGCCAAGCACTATCCGTGTTTTATGCAATGGAGTCAGATATTTCTCCTATTACTTGTTTAATATTGTGCTTACTAAACTGAACTGATGGACAAAGCATGGGTAAAGCCTTACAAGAAGTTCGTTTCAGAAGAGCAGGCACTTGTTTTTATCATACTCAAGCTGGTTCCTCACTATAGGAGCAACTCCCACACTGATTCCAGCTGGTAGTCTGTTTGTTTTGTTTTTTTCCCCTATCTACAATCATCACTTTCAAGTATAATAGGGCTGCATTGGATGGATACAGCCCGATGTCACTCCTGTTCCCATTGTGGCTGAGTTAAGTGATCACTCACCCACACCAGGCTAATTCCAAAGGGTGTCTGCAAGCATCTTAACACCAGCGCCTGCTTTGCAACAAGTCCCACTCTCAAGACAAGGGAGGGAATGCAATTCCCTGCGCCTTAAGGGGACATTACTGCAATTAGCATATGAGAAGAAACCTGATTCCAGCTAAAACACACAAGAAAGTAAACAAAAGGTAAATGTTTAATGACAGTTGAGATTTCTGCACTTCCAACTGTCTTCTAGTCTTAAGAAAGGAGGGGATAGAGGACACAAAGAAGCATCAGCACAGATGTGTTAGGTCGAAGTAGCTTTAAAACTGAGTTTTAAAATAAGGCTATGATTGCAATACTTAAATGACTAGTAAGTACAGCTCGTAGATATGGTGCACCAAATTCCACTTGAGGTCTTCAATTCGCATCAACACACACAAAATGTTACTTTATATAACGGATTTTAATCTCTTTATGCACCTGTAATCTGTTTATTTTGTTAAATCCAGGTCAAGTCTCACTGGCTGGCAACTGTTAAATCACACTGATACAGATACCTGAATGTAAAATGTAACCTGTTAAAGTAACCACAGCATGTTATCTTGCATTATTATGCATAACAAACTCATAACGTTTTCTATTTAAAAAGCTCCATGCAAATGGCTTGTATCTTTGGATGGAAATCAGAATTTTATTAACACACAGCCAACATTTTCAGATTCCACCTTATGAAAAATTCACATCTTCCTTGAATAAAACTTATGAAGGGGATATCAACATTAATTTGTTTCACATCCAAAGTCTACTAAAAGAAAGCAAGCATAATCCTTGGAAATTGAACTGAACCAATTGCTTCTGGTTACCTCGTTCCTCAATTTTAAGAGTTGTTCTTTCTTTACCTATGCAGAAATAACTAGGTGTGAAAAGTTAGCTTTCTTTTTTCAGCTTTCAAATGGCTTCCACCACAGTCACTAAATGAGCTGTTTAAACTGAAGGAAATATGCTGCAGGTGCAGAGTCATCAAAAGTTCATTTATCACTGCACTTCAAACTCCAAGTGCTTAACTAATGACTTCCACCATATCAGAGGTTCTGCTTTACAACTAGTGCTACATGATCACACTCTCTACTTTTCAGGTTTTCTGAACATGAAAAATAACATTATTTAAATATTTTAAGAGGCTGGTTGGTAGGAAGATTAGACACATTAAATACTACGAGCGCTACAGAAGCAATCACAAGGATTCAAGACTTTGTTATTCCTCCTTAATAAAACCCCAAGTGAGAAAATGAAGTTATATAGACTGTTTTCAGGAGTATTCCAAATGAAAAATTAATAAATATTTCATTCCACTTGATAATTTGACAGCAGAGACAGGCAAAGGAAACAAGAGGAGCATCTAAGACTTTTTACAATCCGATAACTTCTTCCTGAATGATTCAACTGTAAAGCTAGGAAGAACTATTTTAAAGTTTCTTGGCTGCCAGTTTTATATATGTTGAAACAAATTTTTTAAAAGGGTATTATGATTGTTACTAGAGTAAAAATTAAATCAGTACATCTGTTAAAATTTATTACAAATTTTACATGAAGGACTAATACCACCTTGAAATCTGTAGCCACTCCAGCTGATTCAGTAGTTTGCTCCTACGCAAACAGCCCAGAGCAGCAGCTGTACTCTTCCCTCCTACCCTCCTCTTCCAAGTATTTCAACCCTGTGCTAGACAAAATCACTTCTGGGAGTGAAGGTGCCATACAGGTACCCAGGAGCACAAAGCAACACTCAGACTCTTCAGAGTAAGCTCTGCTTTACCCAAAAGAACACAGAAGCCCCAGCGGTTTCTGAAACTGCAATCCCTCAATATATTTAACCTGTTTGAGTTTGCATTCATTTCAGCAACACTGTTTTGTAAGTTTTAATGTGTACCAATTTATTTTTGAACTTGGATCTGCTCTACAATTATCAATTACCTTATTTCCTGTACTCCAGTCCCTATCAGACCAGAAAAAAACCTCCCTCTTTCCTGTGATCACAACTGCAACCTGTGATCAGCTTTACCTGATACTATCAGATGTAAAAAGTCACCAATACTGTAACACTGGAACCTTGAGCTTTCATTAATGCATAGTGATAGTACTAAGTAAAGCCTAAAATTGGGGAAACTGCATGATGAGTAGCCCTAATACCATAAGAAAAAACGAATATGAATAACCTATTCTGAAAATCAGCAAATGACACGAGATAGTTAACTTCACATGCCATTCCCCAAACTAAGAAGCTGCATGGACAAATCAAAATACTCCTGGAGAAAGAGGTATAATAAAATTAAAAGTTAAGTAATTATTTGTAACAGTAACATTTCTCTTCCAGTGATGGTGTACTAGATATCCCAAATTTGAGACAATAAAAGGTGAACCTGGTTTTCTAAGGACATTTGTTTGCATCTCCAAGGGGTGAAACAGTTCAGTAGTCTCTGCTCAAGAAAGGATCCCTAACCAGAAAAACAGTTCAACATAGGTTTTCACAACAAGACTTTAATGTACCAGTTACCTTGAGATTAAAATACAAAGCAAGATGCTTTCTGCCAATACAGTCTGTGACAAGTACTGGAATATTGTCTGCTAGCACTTAACTAAGACAGCTACCCTGATATAGAAACAGCATTTTTTTTTTTTTTTTATGTGAAAGTAATAGACACAGACAAGTAAAACAAGGAGACAATTTGCTAATACCAAACAGCCCATTCTCAGGAAAACCTAACCACTACAGTGAATAGTGTGCACTTAATGTCAAGTCCAGCATTTGTCCATCAAGCAGTGCGTTAGAAGTCACTTTATGAACTACATACACATCTGACATACAAAAGTAATTCTGGTTTGACTTAAGTGCAAGGGAAAACTGTAGTCATCAATAGGGAGGAAATATCATTTGACTCAGTGCACAATGATGCTTGACAACCTATTTCTGTACTGATGCCTTTTTGGAGTACCAATCTTCTCAAGTAATTTGATCTGAATTTAGTTGTGTGTGTAAATAAACCCATTCAGATAACAGGATTTGGGAAATCACATACCTGTAGTTAGCAATGCACTAACCACACTGCCTAATAGTATACTATTAGGATACCCAGCAGTGACAGGGAGGAGACAGTTAAGATTTAGGAAATAGTTTATGGGATGAAGAACTGAGCATGTGCCACTGGCACTTCAACCAAATGACACTGACATCAGAACATGGAAATAAGAGACCTATGAGAAACCTAGAAATGACAAATTTGCATTCATTTTTAAGCCTTCAAACGTTTCATGGATGCTTAGAAGAAAGCCTTTCTGAATAACACAGTGTCCGAACTGAAAACTAGTGGAAAACTTACCTTTCCAGTCCTGAAGCAACTATGATAAAAATCACCTTTATACTTGTTTGTACTTATTTTTAATTATTTTTATTTTATTATTTTTAAATACTTTTCTCATACTGGCAAAAACATCTAAAGTGAAGGCTTCTATGACTCTGTGCTCTTATAGAGCTAATTGCCAAAGACTAATTCCAAAGCTCTGCTGAGATCAGACTGTTAATACACAGAAAAAGACACTATAAAAAAAACATCAGCTTTGAAAAAAAAAAAAAAAAAAAAAATCAAATAACATATTTATTTCAGCTCCATTTAAAAAGTAAATATTTACCATGTACAAATCAGTAGACTTCTTCCCTAGGACCCCTCTATAAAAATGAAACTGAGAAGTGTTCCTTTCCCCAGCTCAATGGCCCTCCCAAAACACAAACACACTGATGTTATGCAAAGAGGACTCCTTGAACTACTAAAGAGTTCCTTTAAGGGATTTAAGGTTTCTTAGTCTGCATTAGAGACCAAGCATGAGGCTCCTGTGCCTGGGTAGATGGGTGGGGTATTTACAAAAACAGAGGAAAAACACAAGAAGTTAAATTAAAAACAAACTAATTCTGAAATTAATAATGAGGCTCACATCTGTTTTGAACACTGTTTCATGCTCTTGTGAAATAGAGCTACAGGGGACTTTTTTCACAAAACAATGCTCCACAGCTTCATTCTCTATAAAGAAATCCATTTAAAAATGCACACTTTAACTTCAGTACACAAAGACTTAGTAAACCTCTTGATCCTTCAGAAATGTGGCCGGGGCATTAGTATTGTTTCTCATTCTAACCAAGTACACTGATGAGAGATGGGCAAAGCCCAAGCACAGATCAGTTCCTAGGAGATCCAATCCCCCTTTGGAACTAGCCATCCCTGCTGTCAACACCAAACATAACCTGTTTGCTAAACTGCATGCAGACCAGACTCAGTTGCTGTGCACAGACAGCACCAGCAGCTTTGAAAAAAAAAAAAAAAAAAAAACCACAAAAAACAAACCAACAACCAAAAAAACCCAAACAAATAAATTATCAGATTCATGAAAGAGGCAAATATTGTACCGGATGAATGCTGTAAGAGTGGCCTACTCATGAACATAGAGAAAGACAGAGTATTTTAACTCAGATTATGGTTCAACAATAAATTCACTTTTCCTCTACACAGATGAGGTCACGCTTTGACAGTGACAATAGCGAAACCATAAACTGAAGATTATGCATCACTGGACAAGAGTCTCAACAACAGGGCTGGGCAAGAGGGAAGGGACAAACATGTTAGACACAGAAAGCAATGCTTGAAAAAGCTGAAGAATGACAGCTTTACACATTCATTTATGAAACAAGAAACTGATGGACTCATCAATTCAAGTGCTTCTGCCTTTTGCCTAAGATTCAGTTTAAGAATTAAATGACTGGGATAGCCAGCTCATTGCTAGCTGCAGTCTCCATCCACTGCAAGGCAAGCTACAGAGTGGGTCAAACAAAACTACACTATGCTGAGCTCTCCCAAGAACACGTGCTGACAACTAAAGCAGCCAAGCGTAGAGTACCAAGTGCCAAGCTTTACTTTCCTCTCTACATCCATTTGATTAGAACCGTCTAAAATCCAGAAAGAAATTTCCTTTAGATACAAGTGATGCTGAATAAACCTACTTGATGGTAAAAAAAAAAAACATTGTTTATGACAGCTAATAAACTCCGGCATATTTTAAACTGGAAGGCTGTATCTACTCATAGAAACAGGTATTTCAAGGACAGCTTGCTTAGGCTTCCCTAATGAAGTGCAGGTGGCATACACAGCTATCATATTATGACTGAAGCAAGATGCTAGCTCCTCTGAGAGGTTTCCTGGTTTCAGAGTAGGAAGAACACAGGAGGATATAAGAAAGCAAGAGTGAATAAGGCTCTTGAAAAAGATGTTATCCACATTCACGTCCAAAGGTACAGCTGGAGAGAAGTTCCAATCTGCTGGAGCAAGATGGAGTAATCCAAACACCTACACAGCTCCAGTATGACCACTTGCAAATACCAGAATTAACAACACTGATATCCTGACTCTGATTTGTGACAGTGTTTGCTTACTGAAAAGATGGATCAAGGCAACACTTACAACAGGATTGGGAAACACTGCAGAAGTTAATTAAGGTCACTCGTTAAGAGTTCATTTCTTGCATTGTATTTGTGTTCACATGAACCTACTGCCTCTGGATCTGGCAATTTACACTCATACACTGGAATACAACATGCACCTTCCTTTTTCTACTGCCAGAAAGCACTCAAGACATTTTGCTCTTTATCCCTGAGGCGCACTGTTACCAAACTGAAGGAACCTAATCTTCAGTCAAAACCAATGCTAAAAACTAAGCATTGAAGGGAAATGCCAGTAAGGAGACCTTACTCTGATCCACACACAAAAGGGTTTCCTGTGCACAAGCAGCATTACAACAGATACAGCACATTTTAACAGCCTCAATGACATTCTCGGTCCTCAAAAGAAGAGCAGGCAGCTTTTTATTCCCCATCTGGTGGTCATTAACTCTAGAGTACAAACCTCAGAGTACGTCACTAGTACTACTCCATCCCTCCATTTTGTACACGCTGCTTCTGTTGCAATGAATCATACCCTCACATGGATCTCCAAAGAGCTTCTGCTTCCAGTTTCCCAAAAGGCAAGATTAAAATGAAGATTGCTCGTCTAACTTGTAAGTGTACCTTCTTAGGCAAGTTAAAACTGGTATCTGCCCAACCCAGCTGTTTTATCTCTCCAATAATTGATCTTACTCACACACTTGCTAACATTCACACATTGGCAGAAGACATAATATGCTCTTCCTATTGCTCAAGGCACAGTTAGGAGATACTCATACCAAGGTGGCATGGATGGTGCAAGAGACTAACCTGTAAAGTACTTGATGCTGGAACCTCGCACACAGACCAAGAAACCACTGATCTCCCTACTGTAAATCCACTGATTTCACTAACAGCAAAACCCAGGATGCAGCATGCCACCGGGGGAAAAAAAAAGCATGCCTTAGCTCCTGAGATGAGTTGTGCATTTAAGAAAAAATTATAACATATGCTAAAACTGAAAAAGCTTTTCTTTTTTTTTTTTCTTTGTACTGCCCTTTGCTAACCACCTCAGTCTTCAGCTGGAGAGAGAATTAAAAATCAAAAACAAATGTCCAAGTTGGAATTGAATCTTAGTTCTAGCCAGACAGCTTTGTATCTATTTCTGTGCTAGAAGAAATCACTCCCACTCAGTTCTTGTTTCTCCACCTCTGAGAAGAGCATAGTACTCCCTCCACTCCCACCATGTTGCCTATTTAAACAATATGGCCTTAGGACAGGTTAACAAAGTACAGCACAAAGGACCTTAATCCCAGGCATACAGTCCATGTGTAACAATGTTCCTCCCAATGCTTCCTGCCTTCAGCTTCAAGAGTCTCTCTTTGTATTTAACCCTTCATCTCCACATAGCCTGACCAAAGCACCAAGCAATACAGACCGTGCTGATAGCTGGCAAGACAGCATCACACAAGCCCAGAAGCTGGAATAAGAAATGCCAAGGTACTCATCTCCCCAAGGAAAGAAAGAAGTCCTTCCACTTGCATCCACTGCAGAGGCAGACTGCCCTCCTACCTGGTTACTGAGCCTCCAAACCACCTCATGTCACAATCTATGTAACAGGGTATCCCCTGCCACTAACTGTACTTTTCTCCTCCTAAACTCTGCTTACAGACCACAAAAAGAGAAGTTGTGCTACCCTGACTCCAGAAATCTCTGCATTTCAGTGAGAAGACCACTGCATGTTTCTCAACTCTACCTCCAGATATTTAAAAAATCTGCAACAGATAGTTACAGTATTTCAAAGAGAAAAAAACACAGAAGGTGAGAGCCCACTTTCACTCATCCTCTCCCCTAAAAGGTCTTTTTTGGCCACCTCTCCAAAACAAGAAACTGTAACCTCAGAGGAAGATGAGCAGCCTCTTTTGACAAGTCTGGCTCTTGTTCAAATACTAGAATATAAATAAGCCTTGAGCAGTAATACACTGCCATCAATAAAAAGTTCAACTAAAGTACACTGCCCTGGCCCTAAACCACGGGTCATCTATTCCATGTTACATACAAAGGAAAAACCACCACATTGTCATTCAAATTGAAAAGGTATACAGAAGAAAAATGGTTCTGGATAACACTCTACAAGTTCATATTCTCATGTGTCAGAAGCAGGATTAGGCAATAGATAAGAGGAAGTAACAAATGCCAGGAAAAATTAAAAAGTCATCTATACTTGCTTGACTTTTTACCATGAAGCCACATCTCTGGTCAATCTATAAAAAAATCTTCTTAAAAATTCTTAAAATTATTTCATTTACACACTGCCACACATCTTCTAGCTGCACCAAACTGACCAGACATATGGACAGAAACAAGACAACTTCTAATCTCATCCAGTATATGCTTAGTGGAGTGAACCCAACACTTCAGAAAATACAAAGCATTTGGTAAAACTCATACCAGAGCAGTCAAACAGTGCTCATGCATTAGACCAGTGGGTTTCAGACAGAACAAGCTGTATGCAGTCTTAAGAGGTCTCATGTTCAACATGGGTATTTCATTTGTCCCTGTAATTTATTTCCTAACACAGTAAAATGCACTACTACTGAGGTCCCAGGTGTTTTCTACAAAAATTAGTAAGACTTTGCAAATCAATGATTTCAAAATGAGCAGTCACCACGGTCTTATTTTTAGAAAAATCACTGAAAAACAGGATTATGGGAGAAAAAGGACATTCTTAAGAATAAGAACTATGCCTTCATCGAGTATGTAAGATTATTTCTCCCCCAAATAAAGTTGTACTATCTCTAAACACTGTGTCTGTAAGAGGCTATGTCAGCTGTATACTGCAGCTGATGAGCTCTAACAGGCACTTAGCTAGTACATCCTCACCATGGAGCACGTCTTTAATGGACACAGATATGACCTAGCTGAAGAGCAGTTACACAGACTGATCAAAGTATTTTAGTGAAGCTGCAAGTACACTCCAAGCTTTCCTGAGGCAGAAATCAATCTCTCTTCAGCCATGGAAAGATACAGAGAGCTGCAGAATCACTCTGCTGCAGCACTGAATTCCATGAATGTCCATCTGTCATACAACCACCTATGTTGGGCATAATTATGAAGGAGCAAGTCTTCATCTTTTGGT
This sequence comes from Tyto alba, assembly GCF_018691265.1. NCBI lineage: Eukaryota > Metazoa > Chordata > Aves > Strigiformes > Tytonidae > Tyto > Tyto alba. Next base: position 6,080,425 of record NW_024881308.1, on the reverse strand, counting down.
GGGCAGCATGCAGCTCAGTACTCTGCAATACTGCTAGAGAAGGAAGCCATTGTCTTTACAACACTCCCTAAAAAACCCCTTCTCTGACGAAGGTATAAGATAAAAATACATACAGGCACACCCACACAGCTCACAACTGCACAAAGCATATGGTAAGCTTGTGAATATGAACAAATACATTCATGTCAAAAATATCGATAAGGAATCCAAAAAGATCTACCGATCATAAGATTTGTGGGAAGCAACTTTTGGCTCCAAGACTGACAGAAGTCTTCTAAATAAAAGAATATCCCAATGGCCTGATGCTGTCCCTCTTTACCCTGCAATCATCCCAATTTCAGAAGCTACTGTATTCAAAAGTAAAAAGGGATTTAAAGTACATTAGGTGGAGACACAGGCTGTTTTTCTTAATGAGGTATTGTCTGCTGAGGCTGAATGGCAAGCACCTACACTAACTTTCCAGCTATGCCTCCTGTATTTGAGTCTGCACTGCCCCCATCCCATCAAGATATGCATTTCAGACATCTTCCAGTCCCCACCTCTAAAGCCTTCCAAAAAAAAGAGTAAAGCATGCTCAATGCTGCTTGTCCTTGTGACTCCTTCATGTTGGGACCTGGCAGTTTTGAAACACACAGCAGCTGTCAGTAGAAGTTGTCTAAACTGAACTATGACTGAGACCATCTTCAAGTGAAGCTACTGAAATATAAGTAACAGTTATGAACAAAGGCAACCTCCCCAGGGTGAAACAACAGTATCAAACGTAGTATTCATGAGAGCTGTCTGGCCGTATCTTCTTTTTTCTCGCAGTTATTCTATCGGACAAACAAGCCTTGAGAAGATGGAAAGCATCACTAGAACTTTGTGATAGCACTAGCAAATTTGTGAGGCAATTCTTATTTGAACCACTATCCTGCTTCTACTCACCTTTCCCCATTACAGCACTCCATCTCTATCACTAGCTATTAATAGGGAACTAATTGCCAAGGTTTCTCACTTCCCCAAAAGCATGAAGTCTGATATCCACCAGTTGTGCTGGAGGGTCTCCCAGAATACTGTTTGTTGCAAGGACTGGCACAAACTTGGGTATTTCATATCACTGCTCCTGCTGACACAGACCGAGGTTTAACAAAGTCCAAGAACTGTTGATGTTGAGCAGGTGTTACAAATGAACAAGTTTCAAGAAGACTGACTGCAGCTCCATAGCTTGCACTTTTATGCTCAGGTCTGGAGCTCTCACTTATTCATCAGGTGAGTAGCCACAAAAGCCAAATGCAGAAACCAAAATTCAATTTGAAAATAGGCAAGTATGTTCATGTTTCTAAAACCAACAACAACTTTCTACTGTTCTTTATAGCCTGCAGGTCACAAGAATACAAAATTAACTTCACTCTTTTCCCATCACCTTATAAATCTCCTAACTCTGAGCATGACATCAGAAGGTATTACTGCAGTTCACTTTCTAGGATCATCCATTTAAAAAGCAAGCATTCAAGATGAAAATATTTCTAACTATAAATCTGATTAAATCCACTGGAATTATTTAGTATTTATGTCAGCCAGGACACTTTGAACAAATGCTGTGCTAAAAATACTGCAGTCTCATACACACCAGAAAACCACTACTACAACTTGTTCAGCTGAACTACTAAATAGCAGGAGCCTGCAGTAGAAAAGGCACTCTCTGCTCTGCCCAGAACATGACTTCGACACTATTAATTCCAGTGATTCAACCAGTGACAGACAGTGGAAGCGACCAGAGGCACATGCAGTGGGAGCTCCCCAGCGCAGACAGTCAACAGCAGAGCAAGGACAGCAGTAACTGAGAACACTGTTTAAAAGGAATAATCCTACTATAGCTCAGAACTGGGTTTTAAACTGATTTTCCAGCTGTTCTTCCAGAAGAGCAGGTCAGCAGCAAATTCACTGCTGAAACAACAGCAAGTCCATACCCTTCTCCTGTTCTCTTAACAGGAAGGAGCATTTTGAAATCTAATGATGATACATATTTAAATGCTGACAGTGCTAAACAGCTCAGAACGGATAGTCATGCAGGGAGAAGGTATGGCGAGGCATTATTTGTCATATGCTTCTGTCTCAGTCAAATGAAAGAGTCCCAGCAGAGCAAGGTGATAAACACCGATTTCTACAGCGAATATCCTCTCTCAGATTTGGAAACCTAAGACACAGTCTTCCAAAACTGCAGGCATGAGCGGAATATATAATGCTAAATAGCATTTTGCTTCTCATGTTTCGGAGTGTGAGGTTTTCTATAAAACCTGGGGCACTTTCTATAAAACTAGCAGCCACAAAGGCAATTCAATTTAATAACCCAATAAATATTTCTGAATGACTGCGTGTCTTACAAGGATATGAAAAATTATTAGCACAACCAGCTCTAGCAGACTTGAAAGAGAAACTATCCCACCTTGAAAAGCCACAGGAAAAAAAAAAATTGCACTGATTTCTTATGTTAAATTGTCCTTCTCTTAAATAGTCACTGTATCACTAAAGCCCATTCCCGCAGTCCAATAACAAAAAAGCAGATACACTGTCAGAGCTCAGCTGATTTTAGCAGAACTATAGCAATTTACAACACCAGTAAGAATCTGACCTAAAGCCTCCGTCTAATAGTGCAGTGGCTTGTGCTATTTCAGCAGGTATTACTTTAACAGGAATCCAGTGAAATCATTAACAGAGGAATTTGAGTCAATGAGATGTTAAGTACTTGCTATAATTACATATTATTGCAGTTTCTGCTGACAGTGCAACTCAGGAGGTTGGAATTCAATGAACTATCCAACAAATATCCGAAATCAGAGTTGTAAATGAAATTAAATCTGAATTTGTGTTCCATAATGTTTATGAGTTGTGTGCCTAATTTATGTGAAGCCATGTAAAAAAACCACACTTTTACATTGGTCTAATGGTTAAAAATTTTTCATGTTTTGCAAAGTAAACAAAGTAGCCCTGATAGTATGTTAATAACAGATATCGCTTAACACTGTAGTAAAAGGAAAAACATCTTAAGAAAATCTGCTAGAAGTAGGAAGCACACAGGCCATTAACCCCCGAAACACATCTTCCAGCACATTTAGGTAATTCTGCTGAGTTTTAACAAAAACAAAATTTGGCCACAGTTAACAGAAATGCATTCAACTCCCCACTCCCACAAGACAGCCATTAAGTTTTAACCTGAATGCTGAATGTGTCAGAACAATTAACACAACAGACCTCAAGGTCTTTAGTAAAGCCCTTCTGAGGCTACTGCTGGGAAAATAGATGCAATCAACTTACCTAGCACATTACTTAAGAGCAGGTTACCAACAATGCATTTATTTACATTTCTGAGTCTGCATTTGAGAGGTGTCATAAATGATCAATTTATTTCAGAGTGACCTCACTTGTAACAAATCTCAAGATTCCTATAGTAAAGTTACACTGTTATATTCTACAAGCCCTGCAACAGATTGCTGTGAACATATTGAAAATCAATGCAAAAACAAAGTTAAAAAATTTTGTAGAGATTGATGTCTGACGTTAAATACTTCTAAAATAAAAAAGCTACATGTTTGCAGACCTAAAACTACCCCAAGTACTCTTCTGAGGCTGTGGGCAGCACTTCTCACAATGCAGGCTCATCACCCAGCACGGCAGTCTGGAAGTGAAGGCAGGGAGTGACTCAAGGCTTGTGTTGGAAGGAACAAATTACATTCTTCAGGATTCACGTCTCCATGTATTACAAAAAAGGGAAAGGAAATTTTCAGTGGAGATATCAATCAGCACCTAAATACCATTAACTACCTTTTGTATTTTGGATCCCTTGCCAAGCATTTGACATTTAAACGCAGAGACAACATTCTCCCAGGGAACTTAAAAGACAGTTTTGCCCCGATGTGCACAAGACATAGATAGACTACAAACGTTTACCTGCAAGCTTCCTAACTTCATGAAGCCCGTTTAGTACAGTGGCTCTAACAGCAGAGCTAGGGTACACAGCGTCCCATGTCAGAAGTGGCCTTGCTCTCCTTCAAAAAATACTCTCACCCATCCAGAAGTCAGCAGAGCAAGGAAAAACAAATCTGGTCTCCAACAGACTGTTTCACAACCATTAAAAAATCTTAAGATCTCTGTTACGGTGCTCTTCAGTTTGTTAGAATTTAAGTCACTCCCACCTTACACGTCCAACTCTATCACACATGAAACACGAATATAATGCAAAACACAAAACGTGCCATAAATCCTTAACTTGTAAGGTATTTGTTCAGCACTCTTAGTATTTAATTTAAATTTTCTTCTTGTTCATTCCCCTTTGTATCTTCACGCTGATATATACAGAGGTGCCATACGAGTGCTCAGGCCAACATAAAAAACCTGCCAGTTTCTGATAAGATGTTGCAGTGGCAAGGGCTTCTTCCCCCACCACAAAAAATTCACTGTTAAAGCAAGTCCCTCCTTCAAGCATGTTTGACTTTCAGAAGCCATATCTATGATGCTGGACAATCAAATTCACACTTAACTCCTCTTAATATACTGTAATGGTTACTACAGTGATACTGGCCTCAAATTGCACCTTAACATAATTGGTCAAATCAACCAGAGGAAAAAACCCACTGCTTAGGGTGATGCCTTTGCTTTCTACGCAGAATAGTTCTGCATTTTACAGACATTCTGACCAAAGGCTGATGAACAGCCAAGACACTAACACCAGTTAGTGGAATTTAGTGGCTTTGGAACACAATTTTATTATTTTGCAAAGAAAAGTAATTTTTATCTACTGCACTCTGCAAACACAATGGGAGAACTGAAAGTCAAGATAAATTGCTTTTAGTCTCAACATTGTCCTCTGTAGTTAAGAGGTTGTTACTTTCAACCTTAATAACAAAGCTCTTCAAGGGAAAACTCAAAAGAATCCAAACAGATTTTGTATCTGAAGTGATCTGCAATTTTACCAAGGGAGAAGAATAAAATCAGAATGATTCCCTCCCTGAGTACGTAGTTGTGACTCAACATTCACATCTGTGAAGGGGTCATTTTCAATGACCAAGTTGTACTTAGAAATGACAGTTTTAGACTATCATTTCCCTCCTACAATGCTGAAGACTGCGAGGACATTACTTGCTAAAAAGGCTCGCTGTTTCAGCACAATATTGTTCTCAGGATGGTTTGCAAACAGGCACTGCTAGGGCTGAACATGGAAAATTCTTTGCAGTGCATACTGATACTAAAAATACAGTTAAGGTGAAAAAAATACACACTATGGCCAAATTAAACAGGAGGGAGAATCTGGATATTGAGACAGAATGCAATTACCCAAGTTGGAATTTGCCCAGGACACTCTTGCTTGGAGTGATCTGGCTATTTAATGACAAGAAATAGTGAGGAATACATATTTACTGCTGGCATCCTCTCTCATACCTAACACTACCCTGCTGTCAATGAAACTGGTGTGTAATCAGATCCAAGTTCTCAGCTACAACCTGGGTGCTTCTTGGTGACCTGCAGTGGGCTAGCAGATCCACCTCCACCCACCTTACTTCAGCTGCAACAACTTGTGTCATCACCACCTGAGGTAGCATGTCCATTGACCCAGATATGAACATTAGCAACAACAGGAAGCTTCAAAATGCTTAAGCTGCTCTATTTACCAATACACTATCCAAAAGTCACCCAAAACATTATTTTTTAACAAAAATGTTTACTGCTGGCACATTCAACATTTAGAATGAGTCAGTGCCAGCCCCCAGGAAAACTTCCCTTCCCTCAAATGTAAAGGGGAAAGGCAGCCTAAAAGGAGACTCTGGTTCTACTGTTAAGCTCTGCCTAACAATAATCAAAGTACAAACCAATTCTAAACATCTGGGGGGGGGGGGGGGGGGGGGGGAAAGTACTTGAGATTCCTACCACCCACTCTTAATCTTTGCCACTAAATAGGATCAAAACAAGAATATGAGCTAGAGCCTCACCGCCATGCCTAAATGAGAACCACTGATCTCAGATCCGCACGTGACAATTCCCTACATAGAAGTGCAAAGAACTCCTGTGTAGAGGAAACAAGACTGTGAGCAAGCAGAGGTGACAGGTTTTCAGGAAGATCAGTTGTGGTCACAAGGTCAGAGAGGACAGTGTTTATTCAGCATTATTCCCTTAACAAGACTAACAGAGTTACACGCACCTTTCAGCGCTGAAAAGGATTTGGGATTTTAGGGGCCTCTGATCAGTCACCATGATGTTACATGACTGCCATAAAATAATTGCTATAGAAGGAAAAGGGTGCCAATACCTACACTAGTATGAATTTGTTGGGTATGCCTGATTTACAAGGAATTTAATTTTCCCATCAAGGTGTTTTATTTTGAATTTCTGTACTGAATTCCTCCAACACATGGTAGAAATAAAAACTGAAGGAGTTTTAAGTGCCGGATGCCTAGAAAATCTTAAAGGAATAAACCAGCACATGGTCACAATAGAGGAGAAAAATCCCTCTAAGAGGTTCACGGGAAGCTGGAGTGGAAAGGTCAAATATGCATCATTTCCCCTATGTAAAGCAGTACATAACTAAAACTTACCAGGGAGTACTTTTCCCTAAATAAAGATGAGCCTTAAGCAAATATTTCCCAGCATAAGAAAGCTACAAGTATTCAAATACATGCTTATATTTAAGTTGCTTCAAGAGTTACTCCTGCACTTGGCAAATGCACTGCACCCATTTTTCTGTTAAGTTATTCACAGAGCCCTACTATAGAATCAGAATGGAAATAAAAGTTGAAAAACTGCATATTCACTACTGTCTGCTCCTACTGCACACATACAATCACATTCCAATGGACTGACAGAAAGGTGCACACAAACGAAGATTTGTAAATATTTACACACAGTAGCCTACAAAGCAACCAGGCACATGGACATCATCCAGAAAAGCATGCTAAAAATCAGTACAAGTCAAGCAGATATCTTCAACCGTTTTTTTTTTTTTTTTGTTCTCTATCACCTAACCAGTCAGAGGACAGCTCTAAGTTCCTTACACATTGACAATAACATATACACACAAAGGTAGGTTGCATGTCCTCAACTCCCCTCCACCATGCTTAAGCCCTTCAATTTGACACCTCCCAACTAGGGGGGGCTTGCAATTAGCTTACTTCCTAGAAAAATTAATAAATAATCAGAAGAAGTTAGTAGCCATCAGGCTGATTAGAAAATATATGTGTATATATATGAATATAAATATATATAGAAATATAAGTGTGTATATTCATATATAAATGTATACATATATATAAAATTACAGGACTCCTATAATGTTTCTGAATGAAATGAACTGTTAGCTTGAAAACTTTCTGAAGTGATGCTGTCTACCTTTCTGGAATTGTCTACACTGTAGAGTGGCTTTTTTTTTTTTTTTTTTTTAATGTGGGCTTTTATTTTAATTATATAGCCCCACCCAACAAGGTAAAGTTACATCAATTAAATAGCAAGGAAAGAAATAAGACTGATCTTAAAATGGATGCAGCAGATTCTTTTAAAGAGCAACATGTTGCAATCACCTTTCATTTTAGGGGAAGGGAGGGATTCCCTGAAAGGAACAGAGACAGAGAGCAGTGGGGGGAGGGAGGCTGCGATAAAAAACGGCTCGGGGATTTATTTTAGTTAAAAACTTTGCCTTCCCCTCCGTTAAGAAGGGGCTGGGGGCCGGGGATCGCCACCCGGTGCCTCTGTTGACGGCTCCTCTCCGGCAGCTCGGGAAGGAGGAGAAGGAGAGAAAGCCACACAGAAGAGAGGAGAAAAAGAAAATGGCGCAGAGACTAAGTCCCGACCGTCGACAAGGCGACTTTCCAGGGAGGAATCGGGGCCCAAAGGGGACCCGGGGAGAGCCGATGGGCTCGGATCGGGGGCCTCCGGTGCCCCCACTCCGGGAAGCGGGGGTCGGGGGGCGGCGAGGCCGCCGGGAAAGGGGGGCTTTTGGCAGCTCGATGGGAACAATGGGGCCGGTGAGCGAGGAGCCGGGACTTAGTCTCTGGGACGCCATGTCTGTGCGCGGCCGGCGCGGCGAGGCGAGGGGCGCGCCGGGGCCACACTCACCGTTCGCTCGGAAATCCGCCTCGATCTGCGGGGAGAGGAGACAGGGAGAGACCGTGAAAAACGCCGTCCTGCCGGGGGATTTTTTTTTTTTTTTGGGGGGGGGGAGGGGGTTGTCGCTGGATTTTTTTTTTCTCCCTTTCCTTCATTCTCATTTTGAGGAAAATTAAATATCAAATGAGAAATGACCAAAGCGATGCAGAAAGTGCCTTCCGTGGCGGGGGGGGGGGAGGGAGGCAGGGTGAACCGACACCCGCACGGCTCCTGGGGTGACCCCCCGTCTCAGAGGGGCGCAAGCCAAGGGGAAGGTGGGGGGCCGCCCATCTCCCCTTCTCCCTGGCAGGGGGTCCCACACGAATCCCCTCTTTTCCCCTCCACCCCCCGTGGGGGCAGAAACGGGTGCCGGGGCGGGGGGGAGGCTCGGTGGATGGGGCGCCCCAGCACGACAGACCGGGTTGACAGGGCTCTCCCCAGACGCGTGGGCTACCCGGAGCGGGGGCAGGCAGGGGGCAGCGGCAGGGCACGTCTCCCGTCACGGCGGTTAGAGGGAGGCGGGGGGGGGGTAGGGGGGGTGGTGTCAGCCGGTCCCCCAGGGCCGACCCTGAGGAGAAATAAGGACCCCGCAGCCTCAGCGGTGAGGGGCCGGGGTCCCCCGGGAGCGGGCCGCCGCGGGCGGAGAAGGGTCGCTTACCTGGGAATCGTTGTGCAGCTGGTCCCCGCTCATGCCGGAGGTGCGGGCGGCCTAACGGAGCGGAGCAGGAGGAGAGGAGAGCTGAGGAGAGGAGAGCCGAGCCGCGGCGCGGAGCCTGGACGCGAGGGAGAGCACAGCCCCTGGCTCCGCCGCGGTTGTGTAACAGACTAAGTCCTCATTTCGGCGCACTGCGCAGGCGCGGCGGCTTTTACCGGCGGGGCGGGGCCAAGCCGGCGCTGGGCAGCACCTCGGGGCGGGGGGGGGAGGGAAACGGCCGCTCGGGTATTTGCATCCGGGCCACGCCCCTCGCGCTCGCGCCAGCCGGCGGGATTTGCATACAGCGCCACCGCCTTCCCCTGGCGAGCTCCCTCCGAGCGCCGTGCGTCCCCCGCCAGTCCCGCCTCTTCCTCCCTCTTCTCCAATCGCGACGAGCGGAGGCCTTGCCCCTCATTTACATGCGGGGCCCCGCCCCGCCTCTCCCCTCCCCGCCGCATTGTGTAAGAACCCTTGCCCGGCTGGGCTCGCAGTGCGCATGCGCTCCAACCCCGCCCGTTTCATTAGCATGCCGAGCCCCGCCTCCCTCCATGCAGGCCCCGCCCCCTCGCGCTGCGGGAGCATGGCGGCTGGCTGCCGGCAGGCAGCGGTGCGGGAGCGCGTTCCCCCCCCCCCCCCCCCCCCCCGCTATCCCCGCGGTAACCGACACGGTTACGCACCGAGCACCCTGCGAGGCCCCCCCGGGGCCTGTGGGTTTCCTCGGGGCCTGCCCCACCGCCCCGTGCAGCGGTTGTGTCCTCACGGCGTTCAGTGCTGCTCCAGCAGTCGGTTATGGCCGCGCTGACGGCACCCTGGTCAATGCCAGGCCGGGCTGCAGTGTGTGGGAAACACGGTGTTATTTGGGCTGGATGGCTCCACCGGGGTTCCGCCTTCACTCCAGGTGGGCCTGGGTCTGACGGGCTGTTCCCTTAGGCCGGTGCTCCGCAGCAGGAACTCTGCGAGCTCAGCTGAGCCGCGCTCCCACAGAACCTCTGTGAGTGCAACCGGCCTGATGCGCAGCTGGATTTTGAGCATTTCCAGATGGCTCAGTTGCCCGATCCCCTTGGCAGGACAGGAGCTGAGCGCGGTGTGCGTACCTGCCCTGCGGAGAGCCCCAGCGTGCACCCAGCCTCTCCTTCGTCTACACGATTGTGCCAGGCTGAAACACGGAGGTTGCAGCAACCGCGCAGGGATTGCATTGTGCCAGGTGCTGCACCGCTGCCCTGCGTCCAGAGAAGAGTGATGCTAAGGAGGGACGCAGAGCAGGCAGGTTTGGGCTGACTTGACTTGTTAAAGCCAAGGACAGCAACTGTGCGTTGCAAATAAGAGCTTTCTGCTTTAAAAATGGATCAGCCAGCACGATTTTTCTTCCAGTGTTAACAGACCCTTTATTTTTTTTTTTCTCTCACGAGGAAACGGAGGGTAAAGAAGAAACAAAAGCTTTATTTTCTTTTAGTTAATGTGAGAATGAATCACATACCTTCCTAGAAGAGCACACCCCTGCCCCAAACCAAAGGTGAAGACATTTATTTCTGTTCTGCAGCAGCTCTACTGAAGGGGTTTTCTTTTCAGTGTACTAAATGTCAGGTTTAGTATGCATGGCTGGTACATGTCTCACAGGACTGCCTCCAGTCTTCTTCTTGGAGCTTCCATCCTATGCTGCAACGCAGACTGTACCTTTCCTCAGCTTCTTTACACAACCAGAGCTTTGATTTGACACTAAAATAATCTGGCGCTGCCAGGCTATCTGAAGAGATACATCAAAATGTAAGCAGAGACAGCAGCCACCTATTTGCACTGAATATTTATATCCTGTAAAGGGAAAACTCTCTCACTTTCTTACAGTCTTCAGAAGAGGATCTGAGGACTTCCTTTTTTTACCAAGAGCAGGCAAATATTTCTGGCTCTAGAGCTGTTTATTATGCAAACTGCTTTAGTCACTGTTAGCTTTTTAAATATAAACATAAAGAAAAGGCTATTTCAGACACCTCTCCCCTTGGAAGAGGTGTTTGCCCCTAGCTCACAAGAATGAGATGAAAGGGGGCTTTGCTCTGGGTTTGAGCCCCTCCTCACTGCCACCCGGGGGTGTAGAGGCTGTGTCCCCCAACGTAGGACAGCCTGCAAGCGGGCTGGCACCTCCAGCTTTCAGCATGAGAAATTCCTAAAAGCCCTTTCTTTGAAGCAGCAATTTCAGTTTAAATCTGACATCTCTCCGTCTCCCCCAGAGCCTTGCTCAGGTGGCTGCAGCCAGCCCCGTGCAGAGGAAAGGATCACTACCTCTTCTAGCAGCTGCCATCTTCACAGGCATTTGCAAGCGCACGTCTGGTTGCAAAACAGAGCCTCCGAACTGGCACATGAGAGGCTCAGTGCTGCGCCAAGAGCCTGCCTACAGCCAGATAGGAGAGCTTTGAATGTCACAGGAGCTGCTGGGTTTGTTAGCTCAGGCCCTAAAAACGACCACTCCCATGGCAGCGGTGCCAGATCCATTACTGATGAGCAAAACCTTGTGCCACAGCTGTGAAATACCACTCATATGGTGAAGGAAACCTCTGGCTGAGACATCCGTACCCAAACCAGGCAGAAGTATCTCCCAAGGATCACCTCCCATCGGCTACATTTTGTGTCCGGTCTCCCACAGCGTCTGCAAGGAGCCTCTGCTCTGCTCTTAGATCCCAAGAGACAGGGAGATATATAACTTGTTCAAAAGCATATTAAACCATAACAGCTGTGTGGCCACATCTGTTGCAATGAGCTGTATGGTAACAAACCCATCTGATCTCATGGGATCCCCTCCAAACCTATAACTGCACCATCAAACACCAGGAGTCCGCACCTCCCTCATCCTTTTCCAGGCTTGCATCCTTTGTTGCTGGGGGAGGCTCTACCAAAACCAGGGAAAGGCCCATACAGGACACGCTGCTGTACAACGAGTCCTTTCAACAGCAGAGGCTGGCAGTGAAGTGGTTAACACGCCTGGACGGCAAGGCTGTGCACACCCCATCAAGATAAATGGGGAAAGTTCACACCTCTGAGTGCTGTTGTCTGTCTCTGTCTCTCCAGGGCTCCCTGGGACTGCAGTACATCACCATCAGGTTAATGTAGCCTAGGTGATTGCTTGCAAAAAGAAACGGCTGGAAACTACGTGTTTAAATTAAATCATAAATCGTTCTGGATATAAAACCTGTAGAAAACCCTCCAATTCTTGATCTTGGTAAATTGTGAGATTTGATTTATTTGGTGTACTCAGGGCTTCTTGCTGTGCTCAGAGTGCCTGTTTGGGGAGAGGGAGGCGGGTGCCTTTTTCTTGACCATCTTTGCAGTCCTGTGTCAGGATGGGATCCTACACCTTTCCCCAGCTTGAGTCCTCGCTCTTGTGCGTGGACGAGATCTGTAAACGTGGGAAATGGCCTTGCCAGACCCAGCTGCTGCTGCGCTGTGCCTGCAGGCTGGCCTCAGCCTCCGCTTCTGCGCGGCTTCTCTCTGGATGCTGGAGCAGAGAGTTCAGGGCAACAGCTTCCACAGACCTGCCTCCCTCATGCAGCAGCTGGACCGACAGCTCTCAGGGGTCTCTGCAGAGGCTGTGTCAAAAGTGACCCCAAAGGCTGGACAGCGCTCCGTGCAGCAAAAGCGGGACTCCTGCCTTCCCCGAGCATTGGAGCCAGCATGGACTCCGTGGGGTCATGGTGCCCAGGCCAAAACAAGGCCATGCTGTCCCAGGCCTGAGAAGTTGAAGATAAATACAAAAGTGAGGCTCTAGGACCAACAGAGGAGATTAAACCTATACATCCAAATGCCTAAACCCTCTGTAGCCCTCTTTCCAAGCCATTGCCTTGATTTTAGCCTCAGGTGAAGCCATTTACATTGTGTTGCTTCAGTTAATTCTCTTTTATATTCAACTTTATTATATGAAGCATTTCACGTCTGAAAGTGAAACAGATTTGGTAATTAAATAAATCCATAACTTGTTATTTTTTATTACAATATAAAAGCTCAGGTCTTTGACCCTCTGTCAGAGTGCAGGAAGAAGAACAGATCATTGCCAACTTGTACAATTTTATTAGCAGTCCCACATATCCAAGTTCACTTGTTTTGTTTTCTTTGATGTTATTTTGTATTATCTCTAGTCTTACAGGCAGCAGCAAATTTCTAGTACTTACGTTTTAGGAAGAAAAAAAATCTTTAAAAAAAAAAGACCAGAATATGAAACAAGTGCATTCTGCTAATGAAGAGGCAACAAAAGACCAGTTACAAAACAGATTTTAACCCCGAAATCTCATTTTTAAAAACTGGTCGTGATATTCAAGTCTTAGCTCATTTGTAAAAGCTGTGGTTTGGATACTTGTATTGCTAGTCTACAATTTTTCACAGCCAGAGACACCTGCCTGATATGCAGGATTCCAAATCAGTGTAATCCTGTAAATGTGTTGTCATTAGAACAAAGTGACACTTGTAAAAAACAAGAACAGTCAGATATACAACTCCCTCCTCATTTTTCATTAGGATAACCTGCTCAAAACACTCATACCTATTATGTACTGTCAAATGTATTGAAACTAAGTGATCTCAGTGCTTTGAAAACTCTTTATTTTCCTCTTTAATAAACTGCAGCAATTATTCCCACTTTTATATGTAAGACAAGGGAGCAAATTAAGCGGAACCAGCAGATAACATTGTAAGTGGGAGCTTTCAAAGGTCAGTCTTAATTACCGAGTTTCACCTGGGATGGGAGAAGCCTGCAGAAGTCCTGGGAAATTATTAGTTAGAAAACAATAGCTGATATCACTTGTACTTTATGTCATCCTCATTTGCCATGGTTAAGGGAGCCAGGAGTGGCAGAAAGGTTGGTATAATGGAAAGAATAATATTTGGATCATAATCTAACGAGTACGTAACTGCATTTTCTCCTGAAGCCAGCTAATGTACACAAACCCATATACATCTGCTGTGATAGTTTGTGGCTGCTGTATGACCGTTGCCTAACGCTGAATGCAGTCAGGTATTTATATTCCACTATGCCACATTGCCTCCCTGCTCCTAACAAATAAAAGCAACTCTCCTGCTTGCGAAAGCAATGGAAAACCCATAAGCAGCACCTTGTTTCAGCCTGTCCTCCTAATTTTACTGTGTAGAGCAGTGCCTTCCTTGTATTTGGAGACTACTCCATCACCCAGGCTCCCAGCAGCAGAGCGTGGGTGCTTTGGGAGCCCCAGTGCACACAAGAAAAGCCACCCTTGCATAATGTGGCAAGTGTAGGAGGCAATAGGATGGCTCTTTTTGAGCATTAACATGTTGCAAATATAACTACGATAAAGAGCCATTTCATATAATCTGTGCCCCTGGAATGAATTTCTCATGAATTTAGGCTAGCCGGTTTCACTTCTTTTTTTTTTTCCTGTAGCTGATTTCAGTTGCTATTTCTCACATAGTGGCATAATTCTGTGATGCAGATTCCTGACATTGCAAGGAAAGGGTCCAAATAGTTCTATTCATATCAGAACTGCTACTAAAAAAACACCCAGAGTTAAACTTGGTACCCACAGTTAATAAATGGTTCTCCTTCACAGTACAATGAGATAATATTTCCCCTGTCTGTAGTGTTTTCCATCCAAAGGAAAGAAGAATCCCCATTTTGGGAAAGAAACTGCTCACTTGGAGTGCTTCCATTTCTGGAGTTGTGCCACGTGAAGAATGCTGGGCCCAACTCCAGGAGATCTGAGCAGCCTAAACCCATCCAAAATCCATGGGAGCTCTGATACTCATCACTCCAAGCACCAGGCCAGACGTATCCCAGAGACCACCCCTGCTAAACCCAAGAGCACTTTTGAAATGGAGCCTTTCAAAACTTTGCTCATCAGTGGCAAAAGCTGAAAATTCAGCAGCGACTCGGTACAACTTCCCATCTGACGTGCCAGCATGCCATTGCCCTCCTACCCCAAGATTCATGCCAAAGACCTGCCTTAGGCTGAGGGCTTTGAGATAGTCTAAATTCAGCCTAGCCTGGAAAACTCAGCAGGAGAGAGCCCCCAGATCTTGCAGAACTGCCCTTTTGCTAGCTTGCCTAGCAGGCTGGAGAGCAGTCTGACCAAATGTGTGAGCACTCAGACTTTAAAGCCTGACTGAGGTGTGAATTGCTTGTGCCTTAGTCAGGAGATGACATGTGTCCCTATTAGTGGCTTTATTATCTCCAGTGGTCCCGTGCAGTTGGGCGGTGCTCGCCAGAGAGGAAGGAAAGTCCTGTGCCCACAGGGCTTCAAGGGCTGCTCGGTTCCTGCTCTGGCACAGACTTACTCTTGGCTGATGCTTGCAGCCGTGGCAATGCTCACCAAACCGGTGCTTCCCCATGGCAGTGGTGGATGGGAACAGCAGGGCCTGCCATGAAAGCACTGCACCCTGCTTGGTGCACCAGGCTGCTTGGGGGGCCCACCCTGCACCCCCTGCAGCCCAGGCCGCTGCCCTTGCATCGCCATGCCAGCGCTGGCAGCTCTGACGTTGTGCCTCGGCTCTCACAGTGGCTCGAAGGGTTTCTGCCATGTGGGATCTCAGCAGGCAGATGCAGCATCTGCCCTCTTCTGTGGCTTTTTCTAGGCTCTGGGTAGACCCGTTTCCCTCTCAGCACAAAAGGAAAACAAGCCAGAAGGCTTTTTGCAAGTTGACACTTGGTAAAGTTCAGATGGAGACAGGCCCTGCTTTTGGGGTTACAAACCCCCTACACCAGGGAGAGGGTGCTACAGGTTACCCTGCTTTTGGCCTCACTGTGCTTCTACTCATCATCCGACAAGTGAGGCTCATGGTTCTTCCCCACCAGCACAGACGATGGGGTGAGAAACGCAGGTGTGGGATCTTCTGCTGATCAGGTGAGAATAATTCAAAGGAGTCCGGGTGCGTTCAGGTCCAAGGTCATCAGCCTGATTGGTAGTGCCATCACTGAGCAGAGGTAGCTCAAGGCGGGGTCTGGTAAGGACCACCCTCTCCCTGCAGGTGGGTTAGACCTAAGCACCCCTCACAGCCCTTCAGAACATGCCTGGGGACCAGGCTGGGTGCAAATCCTTGTCTTAATATCAAGATGCAGCAAACGATTGGCAGAAGCAAGGGCAGGGCATGCCGGGGTTGTGCATTTAGGGCAGGACTGCCATGGTCCACCCCACAGAGCAAACACTTGCACCCATGGGTGCCCATCATGAGTGTGATGTCGCAGTGGGATGCAGTGTCAACAGGCAGCATCACCTCAGTCTGGAGAGGTTTTTGGGAGAGGCTTGTGTCCAAGCCTAGCACTGCCCTGCTACCAGGCTAAGGCCACTGGCTCTGAAAATCTAATAAGCTGCTATTTCAGCTTATTAGCTGGCTCTATAAAACAGAGTTTAAAGGGCCACTGTTGGAGTGAATCTGACCAAATTTGTACATTTTATCAAATTAGATGGTTCTGTATAAAAATGTCTGTATCACTGGTTTTGAATTTATTTGTCATGGCTTTAGCTGGAACAGAAATCTTTCCTAAAATAACTTGCAATGTTAGTATTGTAACAGAGCTACGAAAGCCTAAGCATGAACCTCTGATCAGGAAATCCACCGAAACCTCAAGTGGAAATAATCACTTTAAAGTAATTCTGTCAGGGAGGAAGTAATGAAGACACTTTATAAGGAAACCATAATCAATCTCAAATAATGAAGAAAAATAATTATGAAACTTACTTTTAAAATAATGAGGGTTTTTTGGCTTGTTTTTTTTTTTCTTTATTTTTAAAAGAGAGTTGTCATCTTCAATGGACTTTAGATTTGTGAACTCCTTAGACCCTCTGGAATATTAATAAATATTTACATGTCCTATAGAGGTCTTAATAAAATATGAGATGAATATTGCCAATGCCAAGGATTTCATAGCCCCTTTCAAAAATCCACATCCTCAAAATAATGAGACTGGATTTAAAATAATGAGTATAACTTTGTGTTTGAATTCTTAGCACTGATGTCTTGAAGGTGCTTTTTATTATAATTTTTATGATGAGGTGCAATAGAAACTTAGACCTGATCTGCTCAATATAGCTGCACTGATTTAACACAGTAGCAAATCAATTTAATTAGATCAGTGATTAGACTTTATGTGAACACACCTCCATGTTAAGGGAGGATTAAACTACTGGGAAATTACATCTTTAAGTCAGAGAAACAAACTGCTGACTTAAAAATAATAATAATAATTAAAAAGAGGTTTTTTCTTTAACATAGATCTTCTTTTGGACCCATCTAGAGAATGGGGCAGGTAAGCTGTGAGGAGGGAAGGTGCAGTCACCCCCTGTGTCAAGATGGACAAGAAAAGGCAGTGGGAGAAAATTCTCACAGTGGTAACCTCTGGATCACTGACACATCCACGTTTGGATGTGCAAGATGGAGCAAGGCAGAACAGCATAGACCATGACTACCAAAAGGCTGGTCCAGCAGATCTAGTCCCTGGGTCAGTAACATCTACATCAGCATCAATGTCTATATCGAGAGAGATAAACAGACAACAGTCATCATGGCATTAGAGAGCTCAGATGCTATGGAGATAGCACAGAAATGTGGGTAACCAGCTATCTAAACTGATGTTTAACTTAATCTAAGGCCTGCTGCCCGACACTGATGAGGGTGCTTATTTTTGCTACTGTTCCCACCATCTGCAAGAAGCTCTGTGCAAGCAGGCCCTGGTGCCTGCGTGGGAAGCTGGGGGTGCAGCAGCTCTGGGCACAGACTCAGGCAGGCAAGTGCAGGATCCGTGCTGCTGCTCTCAAATCAGGAAGCCTCTCCTGGTGTGTCTGAGGGTTTCTTCTGTGTAGCCCCAAGATCACCTGGCAGCAGGCTGTGACACGGAGAGCAGACGACTTCCTAAAGCTTTCATCAGGACTGTGCACCTCTGACAGAATTCATCATGGAGATGTGTTAACATTAACTGTAAGTAATAAAGTAAGGGTGTGCAGAGCAGTTATAAAGAGAGGCTTAGCCAGCCCTAAGTAGCAGGTTTAAACATCTTTTCATACAGCTAGTGTAGCTGGTATGTTTATATGAAAGCACTGGTAGCAAAGCATAGCTCATATCACAGCCCAACTGCATGGATGTGGAGCAGTCTTAAAAAATAAATAGAAGTAACAAGGAGCCCATGGGAAAGTGTCTCTTTCGAGGCTGGAGCTGGTGTGGGAAGACAGCAATAAGTGTTTTTGTCCAGCTCTTGGTCTCCCTGAGTTTCTGCTGCCATGGGCTGGGGCACATACCTTCCTCCAGGCAGATGTGAGAGGTCCCGTGAGCCCATGGACCCATTGCAGCAGCTGCTGTGAGGAGCTGTGGGTCCCAGGGGAGCAGCCAGTGGTGACAGCCTGGAGATAGTGGGGGACATACGAGAAGGAAAAAAGGTTCAGGAGCGGATGGAGATGCACGACAGCTGTGATCTGCTTCCAGGCACCAACGCAAGTGAGAACCCAACCAGGTGGGACCAACTCCTTCCTCATCCCCAAGCTGAGCCCCATCTCTGGTTGCTACCCGCACCCCTTTCCTTTTCCAAGACCTCCCAGGTGCAGAAGGAAGGAGCAGAGCTGGAGGTGGGGCTGCACAGCCACCAAATGCCAAGGAGCAGCAATTTCCATTCATGCTGCCTACAAAGACCACAGCCCCTGCAGTCCTGGGAACTGATTTTTAATGATCACACTTAGAACAACCTAGATGCAGTAAAAATAAATGCGAATACCCTGACCAGCTACTGGGACAACACTTGATCCAAAGCCACTCAAAACCAGCAAGAAAGGTTTGTTACAGTTCAGAGGGCTCCAGGACAGGGTCCCAAGCCAGACAGGCAGAGGGAAGGGGACAGATGAGACCAGAGAGGCTGCTCAGCTGAAGGGAACAGTGTGACCTGGAAGCACAGGGTGAAATCCTGGCTCCTGGGGAGGCTGTGGGTGCTGGACATCAACTCCAGCAGAAAATGTTTGAAGTGTGAGTCCGGTGCCTGGCTGACTGGGTGCTGATGGGCCTTGGCCTGGCTCAGGGAGGCGCTGGAAGGGTTTTCCCAGGTGTAGGGGCAGAGCTCTGGGCACACAAGATGGTGGGCAAGCAATCGGGCTGTCACTGACGGCTTTACATGACGTGCCTTGAGCATGTGACGCTGCCGAGTGCTTTGCCAGCTCCGTGTCTCCGCTTTGCATGAAGCGTGATGTTGAAATCAGCCATCCTTCATCTGCATTGTGTTAATTAGCAGTAAAAACACAAAGCGCTGAATGTGGCGATGGGGATGGCTTGCAGGGCAGCTGTTTGCATTGCCCGCCTGCCCGAGGTCCCAGCGCTGCGGCGGGGATGCCTCTCTCCCAGGAAAGCCCTCCGACAGCCGGAGCCTCCAGCCCAGCGTCGCAGAGGGAAGCGGCACCGATGGGGGGTTTGCTGCTGCGCCAGGACGTGAGGACTCGGGAGCTGTTTCTCATGCAGCCGTGCCAGCGAGCAGGCACGGGGCCAGGCTGGAGCTGGGAGGGGAGCACCGCACCGTGCCCTCCACGGGGTGCAGGCTGTGCACCCCAAAGCTCTGACGGTGCCACTCCTGACGGTGGCAGAATCCCACTGTGCCTCCGTCCCTGGAGCGAGCCACCCTGGGCTGGCAGGGCCCTCTGTCACCAGAGCAGGGGACTCATTCATAAATCCAGCAGTGCTGGCTGGGACGGGGCTTGGGGAGGAGCTGGGGATGGAGTGGGGAACAGGGGCTGCTTTGTTGCGATGGAGCCGGCGTGGAGAGCACGTGTGTGTGGAGGGAGCCGGGAGAAGAGGATCGGTGGCTTTGGGGTTGAAAGCTCCCAGTCGGCTGCTTGTGCACAGCTCATGGCGTGGCTCAGCCCACCCACAGCTTCCAGCAGCACCCAGAGCCTCTGTCTGCTCACCCAGCCCCTACCTGGGGTCAGCACACTCCAACAGCCCCTCTCCCCTGTTCCCCATCAGAGCAGGCCTGGCAGAAGGGCTCACAGCAAGGAATGGGGTTGGGAAAAGCCCCTTACACCAGTGCACAGAACAAGCCCCCGGAGCCTGCGGGTTCTTGTGGCTGCTTGCTTGCGGTTGCTCCTCCAGGCCTCAGTTTCCCCATCTACAAAATGGAACGGGGTGATGCTGGCCTCCTTGAAGTGCTTCAGAGGCAAAAGCTCTGGTGCTGGTACAGGACAGAAGCCTGCCAGCATTGCTGGCGCTGGGGCAGGGTGGGATGGGTGCTGAGCAAGGCGAGGGGGTCCCGGCTGGTGCAGTAACCCACGGGTAGAGACAGGCAGCCCTGAGCTTGGCAGCCAGCTGGTAACTGCTTATGAGAGCCGGGCAGGCAGTGGGGCAAGCGCTGCCGGTGCCCACGGCCGTCACGCAGTGCCCTTAGTGCCTCAGTGGACCTAGTCAAGCATCCCACGGTGGGGGTGTGACACCCACAACAGGTGAGTGGAGTGACTGGGGCAGGTACCACTCCCGGGTGCACCTGGGAGCAGCACCCAGCCCAGGCGTTTCGGCATCATCCTCTTCTTCACTGAGATGGGCCAGGTGACTGTGAGACTGCATTAAGGATGGACCCCGGGACCCTTCCCCAACCCTCCCACATCACCAGGGCTCATTGCGCTCTGCTGCTCCAGCTCACCCTGCTCTGCTCAAACCGCACCAGCAACTCTGGAGTTACTTCTGATTTACACCTCATCTGGCCTCATTTTTTTTGCTCCTTTGTACCAAATTGCTGGCGTGTGTCTAAGATCCAATTATTTTCATGACCATTATAAAATCTAATAAACTTTAGCAAAGCATCTAAAAGCCCCAGCCGCTCTGTTTGTGCATCTGTATAGTCACCAGGGCAAGAAGCATTAGTGCCATCAGCACATACAGGCCAATACAGGCACCCCAGGGGCAGTCAGATGTGGTCATATTGCTTAAGATCATTCACTGCATTTGCTTGACAGGTAATTTAAATATAATGCAGCTGAACAGCACCAATCCAAATTGCTACAAGCAAGAGACCAGAGGGGCAGGGCTCTGGGAAGTGTTTTCTGCTTCAGCTGGAAAGGATCTCTGCTGACCCCTGAGCATGAACCCAAATTTGTGGGTGAAAAGGTGCTTTGCCCTTTTTTCTTCAGTCTGTTCCTGTTTTGACCATGACAATTCCAGCAGAATGAATTGCACATGTCCCAGCGGGGGAGCAGAGAGGATGGGTGCTGCATTTTTACCGTACCAGTGTCACCACAAGTGTCCCATCACACCTTAGGCGGGGACAGAGGATGCCCATGGCCAGGCACTGGGCTGGGACCTGGCCCTGGGAGCAGCTGACGGTCGCAGTCACCGACAAAGACAGGAGATGCCCCAAATACAAGTGCACCCAGTTGGAAATCACCTTTGGCCCTGGGTTCCGTGACCTTTGGGGCCTCCAGTCTCCTATTAGCATGGGCTTTGTGCTGGAAGGGGTTTTCCTGGGTCCTAGCACTGCTGCCTGATGGAGGAATCTGCCTGCAATCAGTTTTTGGGTGCGAGGAGAGTTATAGACAGGAACAGCCCCGTGCAAACATCTGGATTGCATAAGTCTCAGCAGCTGTGCGCAGAAGCATGGTATGGGGAGCAGCTCTGCAGCGAGAGGCCTCTGCCTGGGCTCGCAGGGCTGAGCAGCAGGAGCCCAGCGCCGAGTCTTTGGGACCTGGCTTGCCACCACCCATCTGCCTGGGTCTGGGCGGGCAGTGCAGGGAACTCAGTGCGGAGTCAGCTCAGGTCTCACCAACTTCATCTTGCTGAAAGTTTTTCTGCCCTCTCTCTGAAACCGAGCTGGTCCTCACCGCAGCAGATCTGCCTTCACTTCCCCTTTGGTGCCCAGCAGATGATTAACCTGCTGTTGCTTGAACCACCGCGGGGAAAGGCAAGAAGCACAGGTGGGTTTGCTGGTGGTCAGGTGTTGCAGCGTAGGTCGAACACTGAGTCCACTGCTGGGCTCATGTCTCCCAGCTGAGCACACACAACCCATCCTTGGCTTGCCAGGACCAGCTCATCACTTGCTGGGGCTTGCTGAAGGGCAGGTGGGGTGGAAATGGAGGCCCCTGAGGCTGGCTGTCTCCCACTGCCACCGGGTAAGTGCTGCCCTTCCATCGCCGGTGCTGGAGCAGCTCCTTCTTGCTGTGGATGCCACCAAGAGCTGGGTCAGGTGCCAGCAATGTGCACCGAGGCCGGAGCATTCGACACTCAGCAAGCAGGTCATGCCCTCCCAGTCCTCCACCCACCCACACACGTCCCATGGTGGCACTACATGGTAGAAAGTGAATTTTCAGGGCAACACCTTGAAATGGGCAGCTTAGATTTGTTTCCAAATTACTGTGCATACCTTCCTCTCTGGAACTGGTGGGGGGGGGCTATGGGAGTGGGCAGCGGTCCTGGAGAGTAGAAGTCTTGAGGTTTTATTCCACTGGTGAAGCTGTCTTTCCTCGTAGCTCCAGTTGCTCCTCACCCTGATCATCTCTCCCTGCTTCATGCAGAGGTAAATGATAGCAAAAGTCATGAGGACTAGCAAGGGTGATGTGCATGGGGGGCACAGGGCTGACCTGCAGTTCACCTTCTCCCACTTGCTGAATTAACTCCTTTTCTGCTGGTCTCTGCTGCAGCTTTTTGTAGCAGGGTTGCAGGTCTGATCCGCCCTCACAGTAGCTCCATCAGCAGTCTCCAGCCTTAGGAACCATAAATAAGGAGCAACAGCAAAGAAGTTAATGTGTCTCAGGTCTCCACAGATAATTAAAGAGCCCTGTGGATGAGCAGATTTGTGTTGTCCCATGTGTGTGTTTGCTGAAATCTTACACTGTTTGCCAGTGGAAAAGCCTGCCTTGTCAGTGCTTGCAGCTGACAGCACCTGCTTGGGTTTTCATGCTTTCAGACTGATCTTTTTTAGAATTCAAAACTTGCAACATATTTTATTTTTTTTTGCGTTTCATTCATCTTGGTGGCTGAAAATAGCCTACACAGTTTCAATTCCTTTTTTTTTCCTCTTTGTTTTTTAAATCGTCAGTTTCATTCTCAGACAATGTCTTTGCTGCAAAAAAATAAGTTTGTCTTCAGATTAAGAGTTCAGTCTTGGTTTAAAAGCTACTTGGATCATGGCCCAAATAAGTGCTACCTTCATGTGCCCAGTGATCATAAATCCTGCCTATGCTCCCTGGCTGCCAATTTCACCCACAGCTAGCCAAACTCTGATCCTATTATTTTTGCAATTAATAAACTGATTAACAAATGTGCTTCTGAATTTCCAGAAAACTCACTGTGTGACCAAGGAGTGGGGCTGTGCGTGGTGGGATTGCCTTGTGTACAGAAAGAAAGCAGCCCCAAGGTTCTGGGCTCAAACCAGCCCAAATCACTGCGCCCCAGTCTCTCTCCCAAGGATGCACACAAACCACGCACAAAGTTTCTAACTAAAAAATTAAAACTGAATGATACTGTAATTTCAGATGAAGAGATGCCCTCGGTGGTTATATATATCCATGTGCATTTGCGCAAAGGCGACAAAACACACCAGGAAACACCCAACGCTGCCTCATCTCAAGAGAAGATAAGGCAGCTGTGTCTATTAATGCAGGGAGAGAGGAGGGAGGCAATTGGAGATTGAAGGCAAAGGGCATCTGTTAAGACTGACTGAAATCAAAACTGCAAGAAATCTTTCCTGCCGGGTCCACACCAGAAGCGTTTCCCACCCCAGTGCTGGTGGCAGGAGGAGGGAGCGAGCGCCTTACCCCTGGCAGAGCCCTGAGAGCTGAAGCCCCAGGAACGGAGCTGGTCCCCGGCCAGGACAGGTTCAAGGGCTCTACTGAGCCCTCGGGTGGGGGGTTAATTATGAGTCACGCCATACATAGCTGCTGTCACCCTTCGCTGTGCATGCCTGACACTAGATTAACATCTGGTAAGTGCCACCATGAGACTGTCTCTTCAGACCCAGCTCCTCGCCTTGTTTCTCAGCTCAGGGCCGAGTCCTTGTCCACTCAGGCTAGGAATGAAAATAAACAGGGAATCGCAGCTCTGCTGCCAGGCAGGCAGAGGGGACAGCTTCAGGTCTTCACTTGGACTCAGTTACAGCAGCAACAAAGTTATAACAGGAACTGATATTTTTATTCTTTTCATTTGCATGTGAAATGTCACTTTGGGGACATTATTGTTATTGTTATTATTGCAAATGTGTGCCTTGATCTTTTCCAATTGTGACTGTGCTACACACACAGATATTGAGACTGATCTCCTGCCCTGCAGAGACTGGACATCCAAATTTTATTGCCCGACAGAAATTAATTGGGGCGGGAGGGAAGCAGACACCCTCGACCTGAAGAGTGTGTTACAGCTTTGCTTCTGCACTCAGGTCCACTTAGCCAAGCTCTTCAAATCAGCTTTGCTACATTAAAGTTCCTCCTAACTGTTATGATTTATTATTAATTAATTATTACACAGCCCAGAGAAGAAGTTTCTATTTTAAAAATATTCTTGTTGCTAGTAATTCTGGAGTAATGCCCATGGGAGGACTGTCACGGCTGGGACTTTTTCTTGTTAGGTGCTCTACAAACATGGGACAGGAGGATAATTGCAGCAGTGCCCCAAAGGAGCTGAATGCTGAGCTAAATCCTGATTTTCTAGGAGACCTTACCAGCCCCCCTGCACCCAAAAACCTTATTGCAACAGCAAGAGGGCCTCATGTGAGCAACGCGTGTGGCCAGAGTAGGTGCAGTTGTTATTACACATGAAAAGAGTCTGGGTCCTGGAAACGAACCCTTGCATTTTTCCCAAGGCAATGTGCTTATAGGAGAATAACAAACAGAAGATCACAGGGGGCTTTGTCAGGTCATGCACCATCTGGTCTCTTATTCTTGGCTCCAGCAAGACTGAAGGGCTTGTCTTCAGCCCACCATCACTCTTGAAAATGGTTAGCATATGTGAAGGCTCTTGGCAGTCCCCAGCGCTGCCCAGGGAGAACAGGGCTTTGGGAGGAGACTGAGGCACGCAGAGATGAGCTGGCCTCCTCTGAACCTTCAGGTTCATGTTGTACCAGAAAGATTTGGGTGCTCAGGTCTGGGCTCAGCTCACCAAACTGAGCTGGAGTTCACCTTGCTGTCTCATGATGCTGTGATGTGGAAAGAGGTGGGCTGGTGGGGCAGCGAGCAGAGGAGAAGACACCCGTTGCACCAAGAGGTTGTGACCACCAAAGAGCTACTCCAGCCTCTCCACTTCCCCACGCCTTGACAAGCACTGTTGCTCTGTGTCTGGCCGGCGATGGCTGGTACTGTCTCACCACGCCAGCATGGTTGTCCTCTCCTGCGCAAACCGACCAGGCTCCCTCTGGTTTTGGTGGCTGCCGGAGCTCTCGCAGCACTGCTGTGACACGGGTTTGCTTGGGGCGGGTAATGGAGACTCATTGCTGGAAAGGGCAGGGATCTATGGTGGCGCTTTTATTTCATATGTTCACATTCTTTCCTCCTTGAAAACACTATTTATTCCCCCTCGTCAGGGAAAGAAAAAATAAAAGGCTGCAGGAAAGGATCTGGAACATGCTAATAACTGCACCCGCCTCTCGGGGCATGTATCAATCTTCCCACGATGTTCCCATGGAGATGACCCAATACGCCGTTCTCCCCTCTTTCCCTTTCAGAGCTCTTTAACCTGCCTCACAGGCAGGAAAACTTTATAGAAACAAATCTTTGCAAATCCAGCTTGCAGAAGTTCTTTTGGGAAGGGAAATGCAGAGCTGTCGGGACCCGGGCTGCAGTGGGGCTGCCCTCTTCTCCGCCAGAGAGGGGCAAAGCGGCGTTTGGGAAGGGGGGTCGGGCCCCTGGGAGGAAGAGAAAGGCCAGAGAGGGGGGACACCCACCTGCTGCCTGGGGTGTCCCAGGGAAGCTGCGGGGTGACCTGCACCCACGCTTACCCTGGCATTATGTTGCTGCCTGTCCCAGCCGCTTCCCTGCGGACTCTGGAGTGAAAAACAATGATCTTGGGGAGCTCATTACCCCGACCATGGGAAAAAACATCATGCAAAAGTCATGGCTACACCTGCTGAGGGACTGGTAACCAGCAACCAACCCACCTCATGGTTAAGATTGTAAGGACAAAACTTGAGAGGAATGGAAGAAAAATATAACTATTAAGTGAATATATCTTTACTCAATGAATTTTTCACTTTTTCAGGCCATCTTGGAAACTTGGGGAAAGAAAAAATCTTGGACTATGTTGGTACAAATTCCCAGTGATTACATCATGAGGCTAGCATTGCAGCATAAGAGACAACTCTTGTTTTTAAACATTCCTGGCCTATTGCTTCCCAATTTCTGAGGCACTAGGATGCACCCTGTCACTGATAAAAGGTTTAAGAAGAACCTCTAAACCCGCAGAATTTGCAGTTCTTACACAATCCTGTGACCCAAGACATGGAGAGCTCAAAGAGCCGCCACAGAGATGGACCAGAATCCTGGATGACCCAAAGTCATATTTGGGCAATTCACAGTGGCAAATTTAATCACTATATCCCACATCAAGGCAGAATCTTTCAGTGCCAATGTGACAATCCCGTAGAGATACAGCCACGGGTACCTAAACACAGCTTGAGCCCTGGAGATCTTTCCAACTATAGCTGGGTGAGGGGTTGGGCAGGGAGCAGAGGGAAGTGTAGACACCATGGAAAAGGCTCTTCTGATCTACAGGTGGGACCTGACACCTCCAGGGGCCAGATCTGCCATGGCTTTCCCATGGGAGACTCTTCCTGCTCATGCATGGTTTCTGTACATCGTGCCCCTCTCTTTGATCTCTGCCTCCTCCCCTAAATCTGTCAGCGGGTGACTCTGCCGTAACTCCCCTTGCCCGACTTCACAGGCTAAAACCCTTCTGGGTGTAAAAAAAATAATAAAAAAAGATCCTCCCTATCACCCGGGGCCCCTGACAACACCATCATTCTCCTTAAGTGTGTGTTAAAGATGCTATATAAAAATAAAATGTATCTTTTCTGATGACACAGAATCCTAGTCTTAAAATGTAATTTATGAGGGAGGCGTAAATCGTGAATAGCTAGCATTGCTTTTGCTAAATCATGAGAAAAAGCCTTTGTTCTGAAATCTTGCCTATGGTGTTATTGGCGGCAGTCATTCTTCCAAAAACCTCACCAAGTTTTATCTGAACTCCCTTGCAGACATCACTTGACTCATCATTTCACAGCGGGCACTGCCTGCTTCCAGGTAGCATTTAGTTAATCTGGGTTTGGGCCACAAGTGGACTGAATTTGGTAGATGCTGTTTCTCCTTTCCTCCCATGCAGATTGGACGGGGACTCTGGTTTCACTCCAAACCCACCTGAAGTTCAGCTGTTGTTCAGATCAAAAGCCAGCAGGAATCCAGGCACACTTAGCTGGATTTTTTTTTCATGCGGTTCTCCCCCTGTCTCAGGCAGAGAGGTAAGCCCTGAGTCATAAGGGAGAGTGAGATTGAGCTTTAAAAATCATGAATTTTCACCACATAAGAGGATATTTGCAGAATTTATTGAAATCTGCTACGAGGGGCTTTGAACACCTAACACTTCCTATTTCCTTTGAAAATCATTGCCCTAGTATCCGCTCAAGCCACCCCTGCTCTGTTCCAGCATTAACTGAATCCCCCAGTCCCATCCCCTGTAGTCATGAGCTGCGCCATCATTATGTATACGTCTGTCAAAAACACACCACAGTTCAGTCTGAAATGCCATGTTTGCAGAGCAGAGCTGCTCAGCTCTGACTATGCACGCTTTGTTTTTGTTTTTCAAACACGGCTTAAATCAGCTGCTCAGGAGGCCAGCAAGATGAGCTGAGCTTGAGCTTTCTATCTCCAGTCCTTTTCAGTACCAGAGCCCAATACTCACTGATTCTCTGTGTCGTGGTTTAGGCCTGGTTGGCAGCCAACCACAATGCAGCAGCTCTCTCTCCCTTCCCCTCCGGCAATGAGAAGGGACAGAGCCAGGCTTGGGGTTCGAGATAGGACTGGGATGGGGAAAAATTCCCCTTTATGATCACGAGCAAAAGGCAGACTCGTTAGGGGAAGAAAAAAAGGAACATACATTTATTACAGACACTAACAACACATAACAGAGTAGGACAGTGAGAGGCATTGCCACATCTTGAGAACACCTTCCCCCCACCCCTCCCTTCTTCCCGGGCTCAGCTCTGCTCCCGATATCTCTACCTCCTCCCCCAGTGGCGCAGGGGCAGGGAATGGGGGGTGCAGTCAGTGCTGCCACTTCCCTTATCTTCGGTGAGGGGAGTGTCCGGAACTTGTTCCTCCTGCTCCATCGTGGTCCCCCTCTCACAGCAGACAGTCCTCCACAAACTTTCTCCGACATGAATCCCTCCCATGGGCCGCAGCGTTCCCCACACTGCTCCGTCATGGGTCACTAACTTTCTCCGACTGGATTCCCTCCCACGGCTGCAGCCCTTCCCGAGCTGCTCCGGCGTGGGACTCCCCCGCATGCTGCAATCCTCCCAACACTGAATTACAGCAGTGGGGCTGCCTTTTCCCATGAGACACTGGCCTTCTTCGGGCACAGAACCTTAATCAGCTGAGCAGGAGCAACAGGCCATAAATCAATGTCTGCTCCACCGTAGATCTTCATGGGTGGCAGGGGGGGGCCACCCTGCCGTCTCACCACAGGATACAGGGGGGTCTCTGCTCCGGCACACCTCCCCCCTCCTTTCTTCCTCCGTTCCTCCACTGACCTTGGTGTTCATGCAGCTGCAGCAACTCCTCCTCACAAGTCCCACTGCCCGTCACCACGTCCCTTCTTAAATACGTTATGGCAGAGGCGCAGCCGATTGGCTCAATTTCCCAAACAGAAGTGGAGCTGACGTGGAGCTGGGGGAGCTTCGAGAAGCTTCTCACAGGGGCCACCCCAATAGCCCCCTCCCCTGCCACCAAAAAACTCCACCACTCACTCAGCCCAGGACACTCTGCCAAGGGAAACTCTATCTTTCCACTTGAGGGGGAAAAAAAAAAAAAAAGCAACCAAAAACTGGGCTACAACTTCCCACATTTTCTCTTGTGCTGCAGTGGTGGATGGGTGCTCCTGGACATGCTTAATGTGGGATTCCACCACTCTCCATCTCCACCTTCTGCTATTCATCTGCCAGCCCTCTTACTGCAACACTGAGACCCGATGGATCTGCACGGTCCAAAGGTTTATCCTACTGATAAAGCCAGTGAAGTGACATAACTGATGCCGAGGGAGGCCGGGGAATAGCACTGCTGCAGGGGGCTTCTTTATCAGGTTGGATAATGAGTCGGTCTGTAATCCTGACAGAGAGCCGATCCTGCTTGAGGGGAGGATGAACAACACAGTCTCCAAAGAACATCTCCAGCCTTGTTTTCTCTCAGATTCTTTGGGTTCGTGCTTGTAGCAAGGTAGTGAATAGGTTTCTAACCCTGTTACAGCCACAGAGCTGAGGGATTCAGCTGCTGCATGAAGGTGTAGAGTTCCCCCAAGCTTGTAGCAGAGCAGCTGGCACTAGAAGAGTCCCAAACTAGAGGTGTCAACTGTGTGATAGCACAAGGTCTGTGCCAGTCTGCAGAGGTGATGTCCGTCTGGCTGCACGTCCCCAGACACTGCAGGGCATCTGACACGAAGGGTGGCGGGGCTGGGATGTACCAGGATGGTGCCATTACGTGGCGGGGTGCAGCAGAGGCCCTTGCTGAGGCACTGTCACCCTACGGAACAGCCCGCTCCCGTGACATGGGCATTGCTGGGTCACGGCAGGAACCATCAATGGGGAGAACCAGCCAGAGTGAGAAGGAAGTCATGCCCTGTCCAAGATTGTCCCCCCCACCCCCGAGTGTCTCCACGGGCTCTGGAAGGACACGGGAGAAGTCCCTGAGCTGGCGGAGAGAGCCCCGGCAGCGCTGGCCCGCGGGGCAAGCAGGAGCGAGAGCTCCGAGCACCATCGTGTGGTGCTGACGGCGCGGGTGTGCGCTCGGTACACGCTGTACACGTGGATGTACACACGGCCGTACACACGGCTGTACACACGGCTGTACACACGGCCGTACACACGGCCGTACACACCACCCCGTGCCGTACAGGCTGGGCACCGCCGGGCGAACGGGGCTGTGCGCTGCTGTGCGCCCTGTGTCCTGCCCCGTGCCGCAGCGACCGCACAGCGCTGCGTAGACGGCACGTGGGAGCTGCCCGCCGCTTTGCAGACTGACCCCTGCTCTGCTGCAGGGGCTGCAATAGTGAGGGACACTGGTTTTTGACATCCTATTACCCCCGCACACCCACTCTTCCCAAGCAGGAGGAGGAGTGCCGGGCACCGGGGAAGCGTTTGCCCCACCTTTAGCCATGGAAATCAGCAGACAATATTCAAACAAATTCACATTCACGGAAAAGGCCAGTTCTTTGGCTTCTCATGAGCACAGTGACTCTGGGCCAGCCTGGCAGCACCCTCTGTGCCCGTGCAGGCACAGGCAGATCTGCTCCCTCCCCTTCCATTACCATAAATCAAACCTCAACAGAAACCTTTGAGAAACTAAAGCCTTTGCAAACCTCTGCAAGAGGGGCACTATCCCCATGTTATTGCCTCCATGTCCTTTCCTGGAACCCTTTGACCATCCTCTGTCTGCAGCCTCATGGCCTTGTGCTCCAGCTCAGGCAATTCCTTTGTTTTAAGCGGTTTAATTCCAGTGTTGCCCTCCATTGGGATCTGGCTAGGAGTTTGTGATGCTCCAGGGGTGTCTTAAAGTACAAAATTCTGGAGTTAAATCTTTGTGCAAAAAGAAAATCGTATATCCTTAGCAGAAAATAACAGAGAGAAGTTCCTGTTGGTTACTGGATGCGAGAGAAGAGCTCCAAAATGAGAGCAAGCCCGGGGCACAGCTGCACCTCCTGATCCTCTTTGGTATTTCAGAGGCCCTGTAACATCCCAGCCCTCTCTGTGCAGCTGAGGGAGAGCAGAGAGGCTGCTTTATGTCATGGCCCTGCCTCAGTTTCCCCCCTGGAAGGCGAGGAGCATCGCGCTGCCCCCGCGCTGGTAACGCTTTGGTACCCGGCGGTGCAAAACCCAAGGGTGAGGCTCATTCTAATGAAACTTCTTCCTCTGGGATCGAGATTTATGGCACGACCGTGGAGGCCGCAGGGAAGGAGAAGCTGCAAGCTCCCAGAAGATGGCACTCGTGGTCTTCAGATCAGGCCCCAGCTCGCTGCAGATGGCTCCCTGCGAGAGAGCCAATAAATAGCCCCGGACAGGCTGTCAGCCCGCGTGATTTAGGGACCAGAAAGAGTGAAACTGTGGAGGTTTCTCAAAAATTAATTTTTCTAAAATGGGAGAAAGATGAAGCTAAGTAATTTTTTTTTTTTTTTTTCCTGCTTCCCTTGCAAGCCTCTTCCCTATGAGGAAATCACATTTAATTCCTTTGCAGTTACTGCCCCAGCAAGGTCAAGGTGGCCTTCGGTGGGGAACAATCCTGCCTGTCCTGTCACCACGCGTTAGTGGCTGTCACACTGCTGTGGGCTGCTGGCCCGACCCACGCAGGGTGCTCAGCCTTGGGCATCTCACACCAGCACCGCTGGGGTCCCCAGGGCACGGCTGGCAGGCACATTGCAGCAATGTTGCTCCACAGGATGGGGCAGGCAGCAAAGCTTTCATCCAGTGTCATCAAGACAGGGCTAATTTAGGAAAGAAGAGGTAATTAACAGAGCTACATTTTGGCTAAGGTCCTGAGAATCTCCCTCCCCCCCCCCCCCCCCCTTCAATTTTAGATCTGCAGATCCTATTAGTCTGGTTTATCAGCAATAAAGACACAGTTTAGCTTTAAGTTTAAGCACAAGCTGTTGCAAATAAGGTGCTACACAAATACTGGCCTCCTGTTCTTCTTCGCCCTGAGCTTGGGCACAGATTTACAGAGAAGTCTACAGGGTGATCCCCTTCCTCATACACATCAGGGAGGCACTTACCCTGAAACTCTTGGGTTTTCTTTAGCTCCTGTTGTGTTACATTAAGACTTTTTCTCCTTGGATGTCCCTTGTGTCCTACAGAGCCTGACAACCTGGGTCCCTCGGTGGAGATGGGTTTAGCCTGGCTCTGCACCCAGAGCACAGCCGTGCCCTGTCCGTGAAGGGTGGCCCCGAGGGCCAGATGTGCCTGTAAATAGGAAAAGCAAAGGTGGGTTATGCTACCCCTGCAAGCCCAGGCAGGGCAGGGGGCAAGGGTAGGAGGGTTGCAGCTTGGTTGCAAGGCAGTTCCGTGGCTAAAAGGCAGAGGAAGTATTGCATCATTTTTGCCACTGCCCCAGGTCTTGGGGATGGATGGTGATGGGTACAAGGCACCAAGGGAACAGGCACAGAAGTGCTCAAGCCACCGAGACGGGCTGTTACGATGCACGAGGTGAGTTGCGGCACAGTCTCGTGGGGATGCTCGGAGCCTCTAGTGTAGGAGAGATGATGTGGATTAATCATCAAAAGAAGAAAAGCTATGCCAAGGATCAGAGCAGAAAAATCTGACCTCTCCACCTGAAAAACCTGCGAAGCAGTCATTGTGGGCTCATGCCCTTGAGGAATTGATGGGAGGGGGTGTATGGGTCCCTGCCACGATGGCTCAGGCCAGGGCTGCCTGCAGGAGCACCCTCTCCCCTCTGAGCTCTGGAACAGATGCCTGGGGAAGGAACAGGAGAACAAACAAAACTGCCTCTCTCCTCCCACCACCAAAACCCACTCAGTGTAAATTATGCCCTAATTATTGAGCGCCGACTACCCCCTATAAATTATGGATCTGTCACTGTTTGTTCCCCCAGGAGGTGCTGGGTAATTTTTGCAGCGTCTCTGCAGCTGCACTCCTACTCACACAGCAGTGCCTGTGCTGATCAGCCCTGCAAAGGCATTTTCAAACAGGGATGTTTTTTATTTTTTTTTATTTTTTTTTTTTTTTTTGCATCATTCCTGCTTTGTTTTTAAACAACTATTAATTGTGTAATAATTTAACAGTTATTTGCTGGTGGTTTGAGTGTTCCCTCTTGGTTATGGATCCTGTTGTTAACGTGCTGATCACACCTACATCCCCTCGCTTCCCTCCGCACTTGTAATCCGGGATGTTGTTATTGTGTTACTGTTTGGCCTTATGTAGTA
The DNA here is from genome assembly GCF_018691265.1 of Tyto alba. Classification (NCBI taxonomy): domain Eukaryota; kingdom Metazoa; phylum Chordata; class Aves; order Strigiformes; family Tytonidae; genus Tyto; species Tyto alba. The sequence goes on along the minus strand of NW_024881308.1, from coordinate 6,047,535 downwards.
CAGCCTGGTGCTGCCGCATGTTGCTCCACCGCTGCTGCTCTGTGTCAGAAGCGGCTGTATTTCACTGGGCAAGCAAGCGGTAATCACAAAGCAGAAAGACATTGCTGGAATGGAAAAAGAGACTTAGTCTGAGATCTTCCAGATGTTGTCCCAACACAGAATAAGAGAATCTGTCCCAAAGAACATTTGTAATCCAGCTAGTATTTTCATAGTAATAGAGCAGTGAGAGACTTGTCCAAGTTAGCAGAGTAAGTCAATGGCAGGGCTGGGAACAGGGTACCGGGGTGGTGGGAGAATAGTCATTATATACTGCACTAACACGAGTTTCTTAATTACAGAGATCAATCAATACCAAAAAGAAAGAATCTCACATGATCTATACCTATGTAAATCTGAAAGACAAGGGAGTCCAGACCCAGGATATTCACCATGGAACTAGTCCAGTGATGGATAAAGAAGAGAAAAAAAGCTTCTTTAAGGTATTGAAATATTGTTCTTACTAAGAGAGGTCATATTTTTAGTAGAAGATCAGGAGAAAGAATGGACTCTAAAATGCGTTTAGTGGGCAGACATCAAGGTGAAAAAATTAAGAGGCTGGTTCTGATCTAAGGTCAAAAGGTTGGAAACTGGATTATGAGTAGATTTGGTTTACCAGTCAGAGACAGCTAGAAGGGTTGGGGTCTCCCCTGCACCCAGAGGCCCCCCCAGATTTGCCTGGGTTATCCTCTCTGGTGCCCTCAGGCCTTCTGCTGCAGGAAGCAACTAGCACTTCACCCAATCCTCACAGATTATAAAGGAAAATAAATATTGGACTGCCTCTCCCTCAGCTGTCAAGATGAATTGTGACTGAGGATAGCTGCAGTCTGTCAAAGTGGATTTGGTGCCCCAGCACCCCAGCAGGAGGATAATGATGTGCAAGAGAATAAGGGGAAACCAAGAAGTCCTGCTGCACCACTACGATCAAGCACAGGAAGCATCAGGCTCAGCCACGGTGCTTTGGAGAGTGTTGGAGGCACACAGACACCTGCTGCCCTTTTTATAGTTGCTGTCTAAGCAGAACCACAGTGCATTTTAGGTTGGGATTTGCAAAGAGTACTTCCCAATTAATTTTAGGAAGAGAAAAATGACAGTAAAGCTGAGCAGCGCTGAACACTCAGTGTCTTGTATTGCTCTGACATGAATGTGAAAATCCAAGTGGGCTCTGCAGTATTTCTTAGGGAAAGACCCCAAAATACACAGCCAATCCAGTCACTGCAGAGCTACTCTGGCAGTGCCATCACCTCAGTGATACACTTCATAACATCTCTTCTCTGGAGGGAAAGGGGCTCCTACAGACTTTTTCTCAGCTGCACGGTGTGGAAAGACAGCACAGAGCTGTCCGATGTGTCATTTGAGAAGTTGCTTTCTCCTTGAGATTACATGATTACCAGGTATAATTGTTTAATAGAGTCACATCATTGTCCTCTTGCACGAGGCAAGGGAACTGACCACATCTCTTTATCAAGACAGAAATCCTAGGAGTCTGTATTAGCCAGTAACTGTAATCTACAAATGTTGTAGAAGGTATTCTTTATGGATTAAACTGATTTAAGGGCTTGATAACTTGTCACTTAAAAACAACAAAGAAATCCTTTTCTCCTTTTATGATGGCTAGAGAAGTTTTGATTTTTGTCAGCTCCCCACCTCTGTTTTAAAACCCACAGTGAAGTCCCTTTTTCTTGTATTTGTGGCAGCTTCTCGCTCTGTAGAGCTTGATTCTGAAACACCATGCTGCTGTTCAGTCTCAGGGTGCAATAAGGTCTGGTGAGGGTTTGCAAATGCCTATGAAAAATGGCCAAGCTGGGAGTGTTTCACCTCATCTGAATTACATGGTTGAAACATTTGTGCAATGTCCAGTGCTGGAAACATGAGAAATGGACTTGTTTCCTCGATATGCAATTTCAGGACCGTTCCTGACAAACGAAGCCGTCTGCTTACCTTAATCAAGGCATCTTGTTATGGGCTGGTCCTAGGAGTAAGTATTAAACATACTGTACTGTGGCATTATTTATGACTTGCACTGACACCGCATCACTCTGTTATCCATACTTATAGAAAAAGACCCACTGTAAGTATAATTAGTTAATAAATCACCATGAGTGATAAACAGAATGATGGATGCAGGTTTCAGTTGATCACTTTTTTATTAAGGAGAGATAAATCAGCATCATATTGTTGCTGTAAACCTTTCAAATTGGTCAAAAATCTTGCCATGCTGGAATGCAGCAGGGAGGTGATTAACGTGTCAATTGCGCAGCAACAAATTGTACCTGATAATTGATATCAATCAATCCTTTTAATTTCTCTCCGATGTAATGGGTGTTATACATCATCCTGCTCTCCTGCCTCTTCAGCATGGCTCCTGCAACCTTTCCTCCACACCCAGACACCTCGTGATGCATCTCGTCCAGCCTCAGCCCACCTCCTTGTGTATGGCTGCTACGGCTCCTGAAAAACCTTTCAGCCTTTTCCAACTAACCTTGCATTGCTCTTGGTTAGTGGTGCTCTGGTCCCACCTGATATCAAGAAAGGACAACGAAGCCACCATACAACCTTTTGGATTTCTTTTTCCTTGTAACATCACTGTCAGAGCTACGGCCCGTGCTAAAGTTTGGCTAAAAACTTCAAAAAGGTGGAGGTTGGGGAGCAGCGATGCTAGTAGATTAAGGTGAGTCCTGCCATCCATCCAGGTATTTACCTCATGTTGACTCAAAGTCTAGAAGTTTTGACCTATCTCATCTAATAACATGAGAAAATAGCTTGAAGGGAGCAACATCCCTTCCTCCCAAGGAACAGATGGGTCAGACTCAGGGGAGGGGAAGCACTGCAGTTCTGCTAGAGGAAGGAGCTGAATCAGAGATGCAGAGAGACCCTTGGCTTTGCACATCAAGCTCTTTGGTCTCGCGGTGATAAGCCCCTACTGCAGAGTCAATTTTTATTTCCTTAATGCAGGGTTCACAGCTCTGCTTGGTGTTTTCATGATACCAAAAGAAACTGAATTTAACCCCCATCCCTGCACATAATGCCCAGGGAGGAATGTCTGTAGAGATCAAGACCCCACTGCAATTGTGATTTACATGAATGCTGTACTGCAGGTGAGCCCATCAGCTAGATGCCCTGCGCTCCAAGGGACCCCGATCCCAGCACTAACCCAAACACTACTGGGAGGGCAGGAGCAGATGCATACAGCCATGTGTCCCTGGTGTCAAGGAGCACTGCCTTTTTCTGCATCACTTACTGTAGTATTTGGCTGCCCCAGTGACTCCTGCACCTTGCAACCCCCTGTGCTTATATGCAGTAAGGGAGGGACCAGGAGGCAGCAGCCCCAAGTCCCTCCCTGGGTGCCTGGCACAGGACACCACAGGGCCAGGGCTTGTGTCAAAGGTGCTACTTGAATCCACACCTCCAATTAGATAGATGCTTGATCTCCATCACCAAGACCAACAGTTTATTGTGCAAAATTTTCCCTGCAGTTAAATGCAGGGGAAAAAAAAAAATGCTTAAGAATTACTTTCAGCTACAATTTTGCCAGTCTAAAACAGGGAGCAGCCCAAGTTTGGCCTGTGCTGCATGTTCGGAGGAGTCAGATGTGTGGCAGACAGGAGAGAAAAGCTGCTCAGTTTGCCAGCTGGAGCAAGCTCTGCGAGTACCCAGCTATATTTAGCTAACAGTGATATACGTGCCTTCCTACCACGTTCCCAGGGGAGTCTGTTACTTCCTCCATAAGACCACGCAACCTTTTTCAGCCTATGTACTTGCACGGCAAAGTCCAATCATTAAGTATAACGTAGTAATAGTTTTTCTCTTTATAACATGGCCATACATTCACAGCTCATTTGCAGTGGTCACAGCCCTTGTTGCCACATGTACAATGAGCTGCTAGAATTAGCAGGTGCATTACATGCCCTGGACCACTTGTCCACTGAACCATGACACAGAGCTGAGCAGCTCTGACAAAGAGTGGGTGGTCAGTGGGGCTTGACCTTGAGTAGATCTTCAGGGCTTCAATCACTGGATCATGTCCTCAGTTGGTGGGTATCCCAGTGGCTCTGTGGAAGTGATGGAGCAACTTGAGCTTCCACAGGTGTAGGACATGGGTGGCAACTCCCATTCTCACAGTAACCTGTTCTCCTTCCCCATACCCATTCAGCCCACGGCTCTGGCTCTTCCTGCCTTTATCTGTTTCATCAGGGTGTCCCTCTGTGTACATCGTATCTGTCAGGTCTCATATCCCCATGACATAGCATCCTCTCATATTATACTTGCCATAATACAGAGAAGATGAATATTGCCCCATAAATGCCTCTTAAGTTAATGTAAAACTACATCTCGCTACATCATGTATTCAACAAGCCGTCATTTTCCTCATAAATTTTGAAGAGCGTTTTAGCTTCTTGAAACGATTGGCTTGTGCGTCCGGCTGAGAAATAATCACAGCCCATGGCCTAGGCTGGATGCAGGGGCTGTAAATCATCCCAGGGCTGAGCAGCAGTTCTGCCCTCCCATCCCGAGCACCCGCATTTGCTGCTGACTGGCTTTATGGCATCAGCTCAGCCTGAATGACCCTATTCAACAGCCAGCCCTTTAAATCAGCACCAGACAGGTGTCACTCTGCAGGGAAAAGAGCATCACTTTTTTCTCAGGGTGGGAAAAGAGGATTTCTGGTGCCATAGCATTGGTCTGCTGCAACAATCATCACTCAGGGACACATTAGACACTACAGGGCTGTTACCTTTTATTTTACAGGAATATTTCTGACATTTCCATCCCTGCTATAGTGAGTACACAGCACTGGAACCATCCAGCTTCTGAATATTCACCGGATTTTCCATTTTGACATGGAGCCATTGAGCCCAGAAACCTTCCTGCAGCCAAGAATGCACTCCAGGCTGCAAACTGGGACATTCCTTTTCAGTGGGCATGGACCAAAAGGGAGGACCTCTCGCCTGGGATGCTCAACTTGAAGGAAGCTTTTGAGGTTTATTTACAGAACAGAGACTACTGACCACTTTGGACTGCGCTTCTTCCAAATTGCTCTGCTTAAAAAGCACTGCAAGCTATAAGGATGACCAACCACAGGGATGGACCCACTGTACTAGAAATAAGATGGTGAGCAGCTCACTTCTGTATTCTTCAGGGGTGAATAAAGATCAAGGAAACAAAAGAAGCCAAACCCTCCTCCCAATACACACCAGACCCTTTTTCTGGTAGCCACCATGACATTTAAACTGCAATAGTAGGCACAACTCTGCAGCAAATGAATTTCCAGGCGTCCCTTGGTATTCATTCCTCTTGACAAAATTCATCATGCACTTTGGCATGAATAGCTAGCTTCAGTGTCTGTGTTTTTTGGGAGGTTTGTCAGGAATGACACAGGATAATGTACACTGTATATGCCTGATGTTCACTTGGCTGCACTCTGGGATTAGTCCCTTATTTTTCCACACACAGCTTTTGCTGCCAGAGGCAGAGGAAGCCCAGCTAAAGCCACGGGATAGCAGACTAAATGCTCTTTTTATCTCATTTTTCCTACCTGACAAAAAATCCTCCCCTCCCCAAGCAGGGTCAGACTTGCCATGGAGCTGGACATGCCCATGGTCTTTAGGCAGTGAAGCTCACCCAGCCCCGGCCACCGTGTTCAGGCCGTGTTTTCCCCTGGACAGCTGAACTGCCTAGAGCCTGCCTTGGAAAAGGAAATGAATTTCCTCCCAGCCGCTGCTTCTCTGCAGAATTGCCTTTTGGGAAGCTTCAATAACACCAATTCCCTCCTGCATTCAAGTACCCCTGAACGAATGACCCTGCTAGTGGTGCAGTTTTTTCCTTCGCCCGCCTCCCCCCTTCTCTCACTCCCCCAACTTTGATTTGATCAGGCCAAATCTGAAATGATGTGTGAAAGTAATGATATTTTGTAATTAAATCTCTGGTGATGGCGCCTCTAATTTGTGGTACATGCATTGTTCATAAGGAAAAAGGCATCAATTCATTTTCTGACTGGCTACTCCAGGGACTCGTAATTAGACCCAGTTCATCTCTTGCTGCCTTGCATATTAAAAAGCTACTGAAACGCAAAGGGAATTTGGGAAAGGTTTTGTTTTTTTTTTTTTTTTTAAACCTTCTAATAATGTTAGCTCAATTAGAAACACTCAGGAATTAAAAAAAGAAAGTTCTGGATCATCCAGAAAATAGAGGCAGAATTTTGAGCAAGCTGGCCAGGGTAGGGCATTCACTGACCTTCTGCCAAGACCAGGGACCAGTTTTACATATTCCCTTAGAAGTGGTGATGTTTTCAGGATGATTTGTAGAAGAAAACCATGCTACAATTCATGAGGCAGAATCCTGTCTTAAGATGCTATCCTTCTGCTCTGCCTCCAAAATAAAAGGGAGAAAACTTTGACTTACTATGATTTGAAGAAGAATATCAAGGAAACACATGAAAAATCACAATGTTATGGAAAGGGAAACGAGCCAACAGACACACAGGTTATTTTGTAGGGTCAATGCTATAAATGTGTATTTACATACAACATTATCGTACATTCACAGAACTTGCTGGGAATGTTTTACAGAAAGTCTTGGATGGAATATGCTCAGTTCTGTCATAGTTATCAAATAACATAATAAAACAAATTCAGTAGGTATTGGCAATAATAAGCAACAGCCCCCAAAAATTCTCCAAGCTTCCCACTTGCAGCAGCATGAGAAACTACATTCCCATCCCACAAGGATTTTAAGAGAAGAAATTCACTCCCTCAACTAGTATAAAGTTGAATTCTCAAAAGCACTTGTGTCCTGGTCATCCAGCAAGAGAGTCACTTGGGTCAGAAGTATTTGGATTTGGTCCTTTTAACACTTAAAAGGAATCAACTTTATCAGTGTTTGCTGCCCCAGTGGCATGTTGCTTCAATGTGAGAATCATATGCTCTAATGCAAAAGATGCTGAAATCATTTTCAAAACTTTCTTTCCACCTTCACAGTCTCTTTTCAAGGAGAAAAGGATCCCGAAGAAAGATTAAAATCTGGGGAACCTGTATTTCTGAACAAAACCACTCAGCTGCAGCTTTGGAGTGCCCAGGCAGCTCCCTGTGCCCTATAGCTCTGTTGGCAGCTCCTCGCCCATGGTGTATGACCTCTATTTTGGCAGCACTAGCTATAGCAGGTCCCTTATGTTGGTGGTACCCAGCCATTCAATTCATGCAAATGAAGCACTGTAACAACTATTTTAGGCACTAGACCTCCCTGCCACCCTGACAGCCACCCCTTTGGGTCTCCCAGAGCAGCCAGATACAAACCATTAATCAGAGAACCGTTCCTAACTCATCACAGGGAATTAAAAACAGAGCTCCTGCTCAATGTGTAGGATTCGTGCTCATCCTCACCATGTCACAGGATGCACTTAATTTGCTCTGACACCTGCAAGCAAATCCTTGGGTGGAGGGAGGGGAGGAGGCTCCTGTAGGCATGCCTGCTTTGAGGGAAGCAGCGCAGCACACAAGTGGGATTTTCACTACGCACCCAGCTTTGAAATGCTCCTGGCCAAAGCGAGCTTGAGTAAAGGGAGAGAAGAAAGCGATGGGGAAACAGATGAGGAACCTGAAAGAATTCAGATCCTCAGTCAAGATCAGCCAGGCTGACACATGCCCGCAGTACAAACAGCAGCTGGGAACTCTGTAAACCTGGGTATTTACCGTGGGACCTTTTTCCTTTTTGGGGTGTAGGTTAGAGTCCTGCACTTTTTGCACATGAAAAAAGTAACAGAAAATAGTGAATGAGCTTCATCTGGAAATGCTAACTGAGGTGCTGGATAGATGAGCAAATATCATAACAAAGTCCATATGCTTTTAAAAGAGAGCTCTTTTCAGTTAATTCCTCTGCTTTTATGGAGAGCCTCAGCATCTGGCAGAGGCTCCCAAACCCCTGCCGTGCCGAGTTCAGCTCCTCTGGCTGGACAGTCCTACATCTTCAAAAGAAGTTGCAGAGACCCTGCTTCATGGCAGGGTGCAACAGCCTCGGCGTGGGGACCCTCATCTCCCCTGCCCACCCAAAGCCCCACACCTATCACCGACCAGGGCCATACCGAGGGTTTGCTGTGCTGGGCCATGGCTATCATTTCTAACAGGGGAAGGTATCAACATTTCAAAACAGTTTAATTATTCTGAGAATGCTTAGCTATTAGCAAAGACAAGAGAGCTCAGGGCTATTTTTCAGCATTAATTTTCCATTTGAAATGAATTCCTTTTGGTTACACTTTTTAAATGTTTCTTTTAATTAGACGCAATTACTTCAGAAGAATTGCTTTTATTTCTAAGCCTGAGATCTCAATGATAAAGCTGTTAACTGGCCGAGCTGAATGCTGTGTATGGCTCATTTAGCTGGTACACTAAAGTATATTGAACTAGGAAATTATACAGTGAATCAGCTATTAATTCATTTTATGATCCTTTCACTCTAACATCATGAATGAGATCTTCAGGGGGAAATTTAGTCACAATACATATAATTGTTCAACTATATATATGCCACTGGTTTACTACTCTAAGGTTAGAGGCATTGCAGAGCTAATCGGAGTGCAACTGTGCAAACAGCATTGACTCCTGACTCCCAGTGCTGCAGGGAGCATCGCTGCAGCCTGCAAGGCGGGAAGGAAGGTCCTGCACGTGGGACAAGCCATGGACACATCCTCTGGCCAGACCTGGGAAAAACGAACCTGAAAATTGTCTGTTTGACAGTGCTAGGAATCAACTTCTAGGTATGTGTCCACATGCCAGTCCTGTCAAAGGAAAATCTGTGCTTCCCTTTCAGGGCCCAGTTGTATTGCCACAATATTTGGGGCAGGCAGGAGCTGCTGGAGAGAACCAAGGATGGTTCATATGGTGCTGTCAGCGTATCAAACTGCTGCAAACCACCCGAAAACGGCAAATGAGGTTTTCTCCAAGGGGTCTGTCCAAATCAACACATTTCCTCAGCCCAAGTAGCACTTGAATCACGACTTGTACCCTTCACACTAGTGGTTAATTAAGCAACTTCTACAGCAGCAACTGATCTTGTGTAGGTAGGACTAAGGCTGATGTGAAGAAATACCAATGTGGCCAGCACTGCACAGTGCAAGACAGGATCCCCCTCTTCTGTCCAAGTCTGTGTGCATTGCAGCACCTCACCCTGCAGCTTTGCCCCTCATGTGGGTGTCTGCATGCCTGATCCTGCCACAGGGGTGTTGGGGCAAAAGAGATGTCACAGTGGCAACACGCATGTCCCAGCAGGGAGTGGGAGGTGGGCTCTGACCCTTCACTAGCTCCTTGGAGCCTACCTGGAAAATCCATGCCTGGGCTGAACCCTTTTGTCTTAATCTAAAATCCTACTCATAGTACTGCTGGGTTTCTCAGAGCATTGATGGTCTATAATGACGATTTAAACCCATCCTCACAGTTCAGGAGGCTATTAAAAAATTCTGGTGGTCCAAAAGGACACAAGGATCTGTGCTTCAACTCCAACACTCCTTTCCTGCAGGGAACACCTACTTGCCATCTCCATCCCACAACCAGTGTGGGAACCCAGTGAGAGCCCCATATCCAGAAAGGGATTTGCCAGCACATCATGAGCCCTGCTAGCATTGCAGTAGGGCTTGGATCCATGTAAAGCTGTTCTACATATTGCGGAGTCACCATATGGATATCTTTGTAATTGAAAATGTAATGTAAACCTTGGCATCCAGGGCCTTCTTCTGGAGAAATCATTGTGGAAATGTCATATAATTAATGAATTGCATCAGCTAGCAGGGAAAAAGACATTTTAACCATGGGATCATGGGACTTTATTACTGTAGATGGACTATATCTGTATTTCCAGCATAGATCAGTCCTGACAAAACCGAGGTTGCCAACTGGACAGGTTTGTTTTTACTATCTTAGCTCTCTTATTATTTTAATGAAGTCCAACTGATGCTGCATAGAAGCCAATTTTTCTAAATGCTGCCAATAAATTAAAATAAAGATGTTGTGTATGAAGATTGGCAGGTGTCTCTCTGCATATTTTATCAAGCTCCCAAGAAGAGTCCCCCGCTTCAGCAAAAGCCATGGCCAAATATGGCCTATGGAAAGCAGCAAGGCAGCAGCCCTTAGAGCAATTAGCAATATTGTAATTAGTGCCAGCTCAGCACCTAACAGTGAGAGTGTGCACAGAGAGGATCTCTTTGGACCATTTAGACGAAGGTCTAGGGCTTGTAGCAAGGATTTTGGGCTGGCATTACAGCCCCCATGTGAACGTGGGACCAGTCCTCATGCCCTGGAACTTTAGTTGCACCAGTTTGAATTTGACCATATTCAAACTTGCAGTGTGATCATGGACAGATTTTGTATAAAAGGCAGAATTCAGCAAAACGCCACTCTGTGGGACTGATCCTGTTCTGACTACATGCTCAAAAGTGCCCACGAGCCAGGGGAGAGGAGGGCTCTGGAGCTGGGGGAGAGCTGGGCTGCAGCAGGAAGCAATGCAGCTCGTGTTTCCTCTGGCAGGAGGGAAATCAGTTGAGATTTTCTTGGTCTGGGAATTTAATGGCAAACTGCCACTGCCACAGCACTACGTGGGAGGAATTTGTCGGGTGAGCACTCGCTTGTTGCTGCAATCTGGGCTTTCCCAAGCTCAAAGCCCTTGTTCTTCAAAGCATCTACAAGAGGTTGGCACACTCATGCATCCTCCCTTGGAGTAGGCTGCTGTAGTCAGAGAAAAGTGTACATCCATCCCTCCCTCAGCTCACAGCATGGGACAGCCCAAATCCTCAGGGTGTAAGCTATGTGCTCTCTTGTCCTCACCACATGGCTATGACATCCAGATGTCCCCAAATCATCTTTACTGACATCTCTTGGGAACCTACCTGGGCCAGCCTGTCATCTCTGTCCTCTGCTGTCCCTAGCAAGGGAGGAGGAAGCATTGCAAAATGCACATCCATCTGTGCTGTAACAAATGACACTTGGCAGTCTGAGAACATCCGCCTTTAAAAAAATAGCTGCATGTTACATGAGAGCAGAGCAGAGGTACTTGCACACTCAGGCAGGTGAGGGGCTACAGGATGAAAACTGCTTTGTGTGCAGGACAGGGCCAGATGAGGGTCCTGGATCTGAACACTCACACATGCTCATAAATTCAATATCTGACCTGGGGGGTTAATCCACTTTATCTGAACCTCTCCCAGAGGGATTTAAAACATAACAGAGGTGTTAAATCCTTGTGTTACAAAGACTGTTTAATGAAAATAAGAAGGGAATATAGTTAAAGTATTGGAGACCTATCCATCTTCAATTCTATCTTGTATCTATTCAGTTCCAAGAGACCTGGTACTTTGTTGTTCAAAAATGTTTGCTTAATCCATAAAGTGATAGTATACAAAAATGTACTGTTCAGGAAGCAGAACTACTGGAGGTTGCAGCAAGAGTATGCATTAGTATAAATTAATGACTTTGGTTAATTAACCATATAAATTAATACTAATGTGGTACCCTTCTTAATTATATTTATCAATTAATGAAACAGCTTTTTAGTATTGCCATTTTACACATTTCCATACATTTAGCTGGTGACAAGTTTCAGTAAAGTTCTTTGAAAATTCAGAAAGACAGCTGTGCTCAAGCATTCCTGCCACCTCCAGAAATCCAGCCCAGGTTGGAGAGTTGTCCCTGAGCTTTTGCTTTGAACATCTGTTTCAATTGCGCTTATCCAAACTTATTTTGGCAACTGAAGCCACCTGAAAAGTATTTTCCTATTTTAAAAAAATGAAACTACTTGAATTTTGCATAATGTTGCAGCTGACTGAATGGGCCCTGTCCGTTTCCCATATGACAAAGTCTTTGGCTACTGAATCCAATACCAGTTACCATAGGCAGCTCCATGTTATCGCCCCTTTCCATAAGACAGGGGAAACGGGGCAAGTTTCACAGATTCAGTTAGAACCTGAGCCCGTCCCCTCCCTGCAGAATCTGCCCAAACCCATGACTGATCTGTACCTGCCAAGGGCACAGGATGCTGAAGCCATTTGGACAAAATGCCTTTGCTCTCACAGCTCACAAAATTTGTTTGTGGTGTCCCACTTTCCCTCCACCACCTCTAGCAGTCCAGTCTTCATCTCCACTGACACCTTCTCCCCAATCCATGGTGCTGCTTGACTTCATATCAAGCAGAGGATAAATATCTTTTTATAAAGAGAAATAAAACATCCCCTCTCTCTGAAAGGGAAGGTGGACAGCCTAGTGGAACATACAGACTTGTTCTCCTTTCTTGTACTCCTGCTACTCAGAAACATACAGCAACAAAACATATGATTCAGTAAAGTTATTGAGTGCCAGGCCTTCACATTTGTCTTCCAGTGACTCTTAAGTCTTCCTTTTCTCTATTGAGTTCCATCTCATTGACTTCTTACAAACACTAATACAGATCCACAGACCCGTAGACATGCCTGGAATACAACCCACACACCTCATAGACACTGTCAGGGTCTGGGCTGGGCTCAGAAAGCCCAGACATCAATCTGATGCAACGTAACTAAGAGAGTATTCAAAACCACGTGTCTCCTCTGTACCCCTCAAACACACTCCAAGCTTATTTTCTATTTCTTTTCTGTTCCTGAGTTCCACAGCTGAACTTATTCCACTTCTGGGGATTTTTCCTTTCCTTATTTTTTGCCTCGGGTGGAAGCTGAGACTTACACATGTTCACTCAATTCCAGAAGTTTTGTGAGAAAACCCCTCCCTGCTCCTCCTAAGTCCAGACAATGAAACCACCAAGCAAGACGACTCACCGCACGACACGGAAATGCTGTTAATGCTAAACTAGACAGGGAATTCAAAGCGTGCCTCTAATTAATCACCAGTTAGCCAGCTTCGTTGGGTGGCATCTTCCATCTTGTTTCAGACACAATGGGCTTCCTCCCCTTTTGTAGTCACACACGTTCCTCTTCCTCTTGGGCTTGATGACTGCCAATCTCCTCACCCACTCTCCTGCTATCCCATCCTCCTGTCTATCCGCCCCGTTGAAATATTAACCCAGCGTGGTGAATGGCTTTGCTGACTGCTACATAAACAACTGCCATGTAGCTACTGGCCTGCCACAGCGTCCACTCTGTTGACATCTGAATGTTATCACCGCTGAGCGATTGCTGGGACAACAGGAGAACGGATGGACAGAACTGCCAAGGAAGACGAGCAAAATTAAGAGCAGGAGCCAAAATAAAGTGGAGGAAAGGAAATTGCTGTGGATAGCCCGTCTCCAGCAGCACACCCTGCCACCGCACTTACTGCTCTGTAATTCTTGCTGTATAAAACATCACTATTGGCTCATCTTCCTGAGTGTGTCCTGCTCCCACTGTCCCCCGCCAGCTGTGCTCCTTTGAGCACATCAGTTAGGATTTATTATGTTTTAATATTTATTCAAATCTCTACTGCTGCTGCTAGACTCTGGTAGAGGTCCTTTAAAGAAAGGAGATTAAAAATCTGCCCTATTGGACTAGATAGTTCTTTGGGCTTGTGTAGTGCACATGCTGAGAGTATAAACCCTCCTCTTCCTCCTTTGAACCCAAGATCTATTGCTTGTGTGTAGCTTACAAGGAGTTTTCAAAAAACTCAAATACTAGCCTGGAAAAATCAGAACCCACTCAATGGGTTCAGAACTCTCACACAATGAAATTGGACCCTTTAGCAAATTTAACCACAAGTCTCTAAATCTTCTTTGGGATATGATTAGGAAGTGGTGTCCAGGCTGGTCATGACAAAAATGAATCTAGTGATTTGTTTGTGATTCAGATAGCTCAGCTTAGCCTGCCTGGAGGTCTAGTGTGAATCCTGATCCTTGGCCATGAGCAGGGACAGCCAGCTTGCTCTAAAGCCTTACACTTCTCAAATGCAGCATTACAGTCTGAAGCACAGGTGGGCACAGACCTTCTCATAAGCATAAGTACTTTCTTAACCCAGTGCTGAGGAAAACAGCAGCCTGACAGGGAAGCAATGCTACTACCTGTGATTTTTCACACCTTCACAACCTACACCAGCTCCCACGCTCTCCTCTACTTTTCAGCCGTTCTTTGTGGGATAAAACAGAGAATGTGATAAAACATCTGATGATGCAGGTGGCACCATCTGCTCCCTTACCAGCTGCTGCTACCACTTAACCATCTTTTTCTATGAATTATTGGAGAACCAAAGTGACCACATATGAAGCAGCTTTCAGGATGGTTCCAGCACAACAGAGAGCAGTTCTATTGTCAGCAAGTCCTGAACCTACATCCACCAGTTGTCATTTCTTTCCTATAAGACAAGTCAAGTTCTGGGCGTGATTTAAAACTTGACACCAATGAAATTTAACCAGTTCCCAGAATTTCCAATGTGTTCCTACCCACATATTTATTTCAGAGCTGAACACCAGGTCCCCAGTGCAAAGCATGGGACTGAGCAGTCCAGGGGCTGGAGTCACCACACTGAGGAGCACTTCGGCCTCCGTTCCACGAGTGCCTTGAGGAGAGACAATCAGGTCTATTCTACATACAAGATCTGTCCGATTAGCACCTGGTCTCTGGGCATGCAGCCTGCTCAGACTGCAATGCATGCACCAGCCAGTTTTGCTTCTTCTGCAGCTACCAGCTAACCGCTGCTACAAGTTTGCATACAAGAGAAATGCCTGCAGTGCTTTTGTTTTTCAGAATATAGCTGTGACTGTTGCTGGCTAAGAAGGATCCACCCCCCATTCTCTCAGCTGTCCTCTTTCTCATCCTTTCGATGTGCATTCAAGGAAGAGCTCAAACTAAACCCTGCAGCACCTAAGAAGAAGCACTGACACAGCCTACGGTCTCCTTCAGGAGTGTTAAGACACCCTTTTATTTTCCTAAAGGTCACATCCAGCTAAAGTATATCCTTTATTCTTATATGAGAAATCGCTCCAGCCAAACCACTTCAAAAATGATCCTTAGCTGTTTCAATGACAGTTTGTTCTATATAAAGCTCTTGGTGACATTGTCCTTTTGCAGAAGCATGCGTGAAGCAAGTTAGTCATACTTTACTCATCACCTGAATTTGTCATCACCATGGAGTCCAGTTTTGATGTCAGATTCTACTGTGAAAGATCAAGAAATTGAAAACTAAAGGAAAGTAGCAAAAATCTGTTAAAATGAACAGTAAACCAGAGTCTTAAGTTTTAGGGGTTCAGTGACTTCATCGCACAGTTTCTAAGCATAAAAAAAGATGGTGGTACTGTGGTAACCTCACATGCAGAAACTGAAATGGATCTTGGGCTTTTCCTGCTGCCTGTATATCCAGAGGTTGTTTTTTTTTTTTTTTTAATATCAGGACAGGAATAGGTGGGTTGGTGGTTAATTGCTATTCAGATAAGATACTGATGGTATCATGCATCATTTGGTGGTTATTTCAAATCAATCTGGTCTTAATGGCAGGTACAATAATTTCTCACTAGAACAGCAGTGGCTGGACCCTGACAGCCCGTCAGGACACAGTAACAGGACAGAGTCATGTGCTTTCCTCTGCCAGGCAAAGGGAAGAAAGGTACTGTGTAGCTTCCCCTCCTTATTTGCATTTTTGCTTTCCTTTAAAACAGCACAGCTTTCATCTCACCTCTGCCAGCATCTCTATTTTGCTGACTGCTCTCCAGGTGTGCTGGAAAGGGAGGCTGAATTGCAGAGAGCCCTTGCAATTAAGGTTGAGCAAGCTTGTCAGCCAGATTTCAACCACACAAGCATCTACCAAAACCAAACTATGCTCTGTTAATGCAGCTCACTCAGAAATGGAATGAAATTATTTCTTTGAGTCTATCAGAGTAAGACTGGGTGCTGTTTATGATAATTTTCAGAACATTTCACCTTTTGGTTGTTGGTTCCAAACGCCAATGCTGTGGACATGAAAACAATGTAAACCTATTACCATTTCACCAGTACCCCACTTCCAACAGTGGCAAACAGAAGAATATAAAGTTAGCGAGCCTTCCAGTCTCCAGCTCTGCAAGCTCAGAGACTCCTCCCTGAGCCAGAAAGGATCATTTTGTTTAATGGACATGGCTGGATTTTTCTCCCATGCATTTGTCTAATTGCATTTGGAAGCCTCCTAATTTGCCACTGTGGTTAAGGAGCTAAGCTGGAATGAGCTCAACCTGCCTCAGCTTGGTCCTTGTAGGAAGGCAGTGTCCCACGTGCCATCCCCCCCAACGTGCAGTGTCTGCGGACACGACTGGCGCTTTCAATTTAGTTACTGGAGGTCAAAGGGATGCCAGAACTGCCAGGTCTAGCTGCAATCTCATACGAATTGCTTTGCAAGAGCAGTGTGGTGCCTGGAAAAAAATTACGCTTGATGGGATAGGAAGTGTTGCTCTCCAACAGTTAATCCTGCCCTCCTCACTAACAGTGAAATTCAGGGTGAAGACAGATCAATGGACAGCATGTTTTATCTTTCTTTTAACAAACAACCCAACCAAAGGTAAAAGATCAGTTACATCTCTAGGCTAGAAAAAATTGCCTTCATTTTAAAACAAAGCCAGAAAATTGTAAGTCACTGCTGAATTTTATGTTCAAAGGCTTTTCTTTGAGAGATGAAGTGTAACCAGATAAAAGTGAATAACTAGACAAATGCCTTTCCCTCTGCCCTCACCGCCAGGCTGTCCCCTGGCAGACTGACTTATGGGAGGTCTGCCTGGCTGGGTACCACTTGACCAGCTTTTTGGGAGACAACTTGGAACATTCGTTTTTAACAACTCCTATTCCTCTGCTCAAAGAGTGAGCAGAGGATGTCAGCTGAGCCTGTGTACTCAGGGAGACAAAGGTCCCAGCCCACCCCGTTTAACCATAGGGTTGAAAGCCCCAATTCTGAGCCAGCAAGTGCAGAGCATTGGGACGAGCTGAGCTCCAGCACGGGGCTGATCATGGTGCAGCCTGCCAGCAAACACCCCATCCTGCTCACCCAGCACCAGGGCAGGCTCAGAGACCCACCACACCAGTCATCCATGCCCAGGACCACTGTTCCTGCCTCCTCTGCTTCTCAGGCACAACCTTATTTCCCCCCAATATCCATCTGAGCCTTCCCAGAGCAGCACTGATGAGGGGGCACCAAACATCTCACACGCAGAGTCATTTGAAATTAGATAAAAAAAAATCTTCGTCTCCTTGATTCAAGATTAGAGTGCATCTACCAGCAGACTAGCATGACCCCAAAGCTCAGTCACATCTGAAATATGTTCCTTTGACACCAAAATACTTTTAGGGTCTACCTAATAACTGTTTTCTGAATGGAAGGAGACTTATTCCACAGGGGTGTGAATCACCTCTTCAAGAAGAGAGCAGAGGAATGACAGCACCTGGGCTTACCACCTTTTGCAAACAGCTGCCAAATGCATCACTCAGGAGCTTGCTTGTGATGTATTATTTAATAATATATAGAAAATACATTATAGATTCAGGGTCTTGTCTTTGCCAGTTTATTTTAATGTTATTGATTATTCTCCAAGTCACTTATTGTGATTTTGCTCTGAAGCATTTAGTCCTTGGGCAAAGGTACCAAAAGCAGCTTCTAGATTTATATCCACAAGTTTTGATTCAGCAGTTCATAGCCTGAACAAACCCTGCCTTTTGTCTACATCAGTAAAAGCAATTTTTACATGCTAAAAAATGCCAGGAAATTTGAAATGCATTTAGAAGTTGGCCCTTACATGGATGTGGATATGTACATAGACACTTGATTAATCCATCCTCTTTGATGCTGTCCTGGAGCTTGATTATGAATTCACCTTTGCTATGTGGGAAGATGTTGGAGGAACCTTGTCAACACTGGACTGTCCTTCTCTTTTGAAATATTAGTGGGTTATTTAATGGCTTATTGTGTTTTATTTTTTATTCACTGGAACACTATTGAATTTTCTAATGCTAGCACCCAGTTACTTAAAGAGTTGCACACAGAAAGAGGCCATGTCCTAAACACCACTCATTTCATCTCCTGGAAGATAGTTGTGGCAGGTTACCTTAAAGTATCAAGCTGCTTTCATCAAAGAGCCTAGTGACAAAGCAAATTAGTACCTCTGAAGGGCTAGGGCAAAATAAATACTTATTACAGCCAACAGATACTTGATCTACAATATACCCAAGGTTGTGGGGTTGTCGATTACAAGTTCGCAGAAGTGACTGTTTTTGAAAAAGCAATCCCTCTCTGTACATCTTCCTGGCCTTCTTAGTCTTTGTGGTATTTGCAGCCTTTGAGGCTGTTCTGAAGAGTTTCAGCTCCACAAGGGCTGAAGGAAAAGGAGCTTCAAGCTTAAAGGCCCTTCTAGATCATACTCCAAGTATAAGATCTGTGTTCCGAGTGCCTCTGCATTTGCTTCCCATGCTGGAAAAGGCAGATATCCTGATGCTGTTATACTTCAAGGGTAGCCCAGAGTGTCTTTGCTCTGCGCTGAAGTTTCTTTGAAACCATTTGGTGATCTGCTCCCCCCAAAACAGCACTGAAAAGATCACATCCACCAGACCATCAACCTTGCTGACACCAACCAAGTCACACCAACAGCTCATGAAGCTCTGGAATTGGGAGCAGCCTCTCTCAGCTGCTTTACTTTGTCTGAAGCTCTTTCCCCTCTCAGCAGGAGGTTCAGGGATCAGCCTGTGCAAAGGCTGCGGGTTGCTGACGGCTGCACTGGGAAGTCCCTTGGTTGCTGCTTTGGTCAGCTCTTTGCAGCAGAAGTTACCAACACGTGGCTGCTGCTCCAGCGAGCACCCAGCAGCCTGCTCCAACGCCTCCCGCCCCAGCCCCATCCCATGGCTGCAGAGTCTCAGGGTGAGCTGCCTGAACAGATGGCTCCAGATTTCTCGCTCCTGCTTGCCATGGTCACACCGCGCACCAAGGTGAGCAGCACAGCTCTGTGGCACACCAAGTTCCTTGTGCAGGTGCCCATAGTGAGCTGGCACCAACGCAGGGGGTTTTGCAGCCATGGCCAGGGAAGGAAACAAACTGCAGAGGTCTAAGCAGAGCGAGGTCGATTGGACCCCGATCTTTCCAGCTGTAGCTCTTTCTTAAGTACCAGTCTAATGATCAATTTCAGAAATTTTCCCTTCATGAAATGCACACCATCCTTTTTCTCTTCATTAAGAAGTGATTGTATCAGGGGAAAGTGAGCTTCATCTGTGACCCACAGGTGGGGGTTCCTTTCTCCTACAATCTTTGCTATGTCAAGCTGAACTGGCATAACCTAACCCAAGCAGGTAACATCACTGTACATCACGTACCATGACACGTATCTCAGGATGGGTTTTGCTAGACTGAGCCTTGATGATCTCTGCTGTGATAAACCCTCCTAGCATTCTCTCCTGACTGAGCATAAAGCTTCATGGCTCATGTGTTTTGACTGGGGAGTCAAACTGCAAGACTAGCACTGACGCAACAGTCCCACCATTGTCCAGACACCCTCTCTTTCTCTTCCCCCTCTCCTCAAATAGCATCTCCTTCCTACTTGCCTGCCCACGCAGGGCCTCTGGCTCTGTTGTTCTTTACATATGCACTCTGAGCATCTCCGTCCTGCCTGCTCAATGATTAACTTCTGGAGCTGCAGTTGTTAGAGCTGGGAGTTACTGCTGTCCTGTAGCAAATAACCAGGAGTCAAGGAAAGTGCTTTTACCCATCAGCTTAATAGAAATGTTCATATCTCAAGACTGGACAAAATGTTGTGGATTTAAAAACAAAAGACCAAGAGACACTTCCCTAAGATTAAGAAGGTCCAGGAATTGCGCTCAGCTCTGGCAAAGCCAAAAGCCCTGTTATGGTCAGTCATTCAAAACTCCAGTTCATCAGGGGCTAACACCACCTGCACTGAACATTATACCCTTGCTATATGCTCTCATGGCTTGAAAATCCCATGAAAACCAGTTCCCAGCACAAGGAAGACACATGTCACTTTCTGCTGGTGCTGTGTAGCCAAAGGTCTGGCAAGAGTAGGCTCTTGCCAGTGCCAAGTATATTGCACTGTCAGCACAACTTATTCATAGTGGTGGGGCTGAACTGGGCCTTAAGAACACCTCCACCACCCCTGAGCCACAGGGTCTGCTGCTGGAGACCCTCCTGCTCCCCCCATAGCAATAACCTCAGCCTCCTGTTCAGAGGACTCAGCTAGCTTCTCCCTGGTACACATTGTCCCTTGACATTTCATGCCCTCTCCCCAGCCCCAGGATTTTGTTCCGCACCTGGGAAACAGTGAAACACAATCAAACACAAACATTTTGGAGTCAGAACAAGTGTCTGAGGTGGATGTGAATCTACAGAGTTCCTGGAGCTGGAGCTCCCTTGCTTCATAAGAACCTGCTCACCCATCTTGAGCTGATTCACTCTCCCACTCCTATACATGTGTCCTATCTCTGCTAATCTAGCACCTATTGACTCTCATAAGCCTCCAGAGAAGAGAGTTAGACAGGATTTTAGATTTGTCCCGAGAGATAATCTACAGGAAGGTTTTTTTAATCCCTAGAGCACTTTTCAAAACAGCATGAGTATCATACTGCTATTGCATTTGGAGGCACAGGAATGAAGGGGTAAGGAGGTCTGGGCACTTGGGAAGGTCTAAATATTATATCAGTCTTGTGCATGGGGTCTCATACCAGCTCTGGTGAAGTTGGCATGTTCATGGGGCACTGGGCACTGCCACAACACGATAATGCTTTCAGTCCCAGGGCAGTATAGATTCTTCAGCAAGGCCCTCTACCCTAGTAAGTTCAGCATCTCTTCTGTCAGGGGTAAGCGAACCTGTTGTGTACTACATGTTGTTTCTGGAAATACCACTGATCCTTTTCCACAGCACTGCACAGCGGGGGCACATTCTCCTGACAACCCAGGGACATGGTCTCCTTGGCTTTTGTGCAAAAGGCCAAAACCACAGACCTGAGCGACGGGAAAGAACCCCCCTCCCCATAAAATCTTTGTCAGCTAAACTGTCATGTGCTCATCTTCCCTGTATCACCGTGCCTGCGCCTGCCTCTGCAAACAGCAGCTGCCCCGGGAAGCCACCCAGAAATCAGGGCAGCGCAGACAGTTTCTTACATTTGCATGCCTGTGTACAGTCCAGGGCGCTGCTCAAATCACAGGTCAATGGGAGCTGCAGGGATCCTCTGCTTATGGGGGAAATATATTCAGGCTAAAAGCAACTTCAAAAACACGTTTAACCTGAACTCTTATCTTTTATCCCTTTAAATATCCAAGCGGCCACTTTTACAAGCCTGAAGCCTGGACTCCAGCTACATTTATTTCCCTCTTTCATCCCAGCTGCAGCTCCTCAGAATTTATCTCTATGGTTAACTTCCCCTTTCATAATATTAGCACAGTTGAAGCACTTGCTTTCCTGTTGCAGGCAGTGATTATATAGCAAATTAACCACAAGCTGTTCAGTCCAAGTCCAGCAGTTGGAAAGATGCTCCTCTGAGTAATGGTTTGTGTAGTTGATGCTTTCATCTGTAATTTGCATTTGTAATAAATGCAGAAATAAAAAATGGGGTCTATATTTTAAAAAATAGCCTGGTATGTCAGGAGCAGGCCAGGAGCAGGCAGGCAAGCTAATGGGGAGGGAGAGACCTCAGGGGTTTTGAGGGCTGCATCCCAGGACACCACACCATCTCCTGCACAGGGAGGGGGAATCCATACACATGCTTCTCCCACAAAAATCACGGGCTTCCTGCCCAGCCTGATTTTACGCAAGAAGAAGGGGCACAAAAAATTAAAGCAGAAGTCCTTGCATGGCTTGTACTAACAATTACATACCAGCAGTTTCCACCATCAGGAAGATGGGCTGTGTGCACATACCCCGTGATGCAGGGACACACAGCAGGTAGCCTAGCTGAAGTTTTGCATTCCCTATGGCCTCCCTGCTAGCGATGGGGATACCATGTCACCCCTACGAGACCCATGCAGGCTGTGTCAATGCTGCTGAGTAACAGGGGAATACTTGAGACAGCTGTGCCAAGCTCCAGCCTGTGGGAAGTGGGTCACCTCAGGGGCACAAACCTCAGCTGGGTCAAGCTGACCCCACGGAGGAGCAAGATCCCCAAGCTGCAAGTCAAGTCTGCATTGCCTTAACAAGACCGTCCCCAGCATTGCTGCTGCCTCATCACACCCAGGGCCATACAAGCATGGTGACATTAGACCAGAGGCCGACAAGTTGATCATAGAGCTAAAACGCTGTGGATAAATGGTGATGCCTGGAAACAGGAGTGCTGCACCAGTGTCCTGGCAAAGGGACAGTACTGGAACAAGGAGAGACAGCCGGAGTGCCTTGCTGACCCATCAAGGTGCCACATAGCTTATGGGGCTCTGGTAAGCCATTTGGAGAAGGCAGGCTCTTCTGTGACAGCACTGGTCCTGCCTTTGCCTCTCACCTGCCTCTTCAGTAACTATGTTCATTACTCCTTTGATCTCAGTGTAAACTAGTTCATGGTTCTCAGCCAGGAATGAGAAGCACACAGAGACATGAATAAATACCCATGCTAGCGATTCCTGCCATTACAGCAGCCAGGCATGCTGGCAAAGCCTTAGGCAGCACCAGCGCCCTGAATCCCTCCCTGCTTTGCAGGTTTTAGTGACCAACAGCCATCTCCCAGGTCACACCGCACACTCGTGGCCCAGCCTGCACACACTGGCTTGATGTTCCCTACCTGTATTTACCACTTAATGCAGGGCACAGCCGGTACATATTTATCTGCCCTAGGGCACTGCACCCTAGTTGGGGAAGGTGGTCACAGTTAGGGGAAGATGGTTACAGCATCACACAGATGCCTCTTGGTAGATGCTCCCCTTTACTCCACCCATAAATCCCAAGTTTTGGGACACAGACCCACAAGCTTTCAGGTAAGGAGAGAAGGGATAAAAGCAGACTCCCGAATACATTCTCCTCCCCATGGAGAGCAGCAGGCAGGCAGCCACAAGCAGTTTCCCATTCCCAGGCCACAGGCGTTGTGCTCAGCCCACGCAAGTGTAAACACTGTTCAGGACATGCAACTCCAGCTCATTTGCTGAGGTGGCACAAGGAAAGTGGCTCTGCTTCCTAGAGAAGATACCACAGTGAAAGCAGGGTGACTGCCTCTGACTTTTGTTCCACAAAAGAGCCCAGCTCTCTGTTTAATTAAATAAAAAGGGACAACCAGGAGAGCCAGTTTCTTAATGAGATTTGGTAACGTAATTATTTGCTACAATTAGGAACCAACTGAAAAGGTTCCCTTCTAACACCTTGCAGAAATCCAGCATTTTAAAGCTGATTTATCTGATGTCAGGGACCAACTTTATCTTTGCTTCTGTGCAGCAGTGAGCACATTTTTCAGCACTATACCAAAGTTATTTCTTATGAATCATCACATATCTACACATTTTATGGAGCTACTGAAAAAATATATTAGCCTTCCTAGATGGGCAACCCCAGACCACACTGCACAGGACTCGAGTCTCCCTTGTAAAACAAAATTCTCTTCCTACTGTGATGCTGAAATACAGCCAAACACTGGGATATGCTCTGCTGTCTCCCCTCACCCATCTGCAACAGGGGTTACAATGCTGAAATAGCTCATCTTTCTGGACCCCTCCCTGGCCAAACACACAAATCTCCAAGCTCAAAAGGTCCTGCAGCTTTTAAGGACTTGCAGATGAGCTGATGCAATCTGTCAGGACAGGTAAGTGGCTGAGCAGAGCCCTCCAGCTGCAGGGAATCCAGGCAGGGCAAAGCAGATTTGTCAGCAGGTAAGAGCCACAGCCTCTTGATCTGGGAAACAGTGGTTCTTCATCCAGATACCACCCTTAGTGGTTCCACGTTTCATTTCTTCACCAAGCTATCACAGAAAATACTCCTTCCTCCTGGTCTGCAGCTTTTAGAGGCCACATATGGGCAGGTGACATCTAGTGCCAGAGAATGCCAGCTTTGCCTGTGGCCTCTACAAGCCCGATAGCAACAACTAGTAAGGAGGTACCTTTGCTGGGGGGACAGAGGGGACATGGGACCGGAACTGTCCTAAGAGACCTCTGGGAGCACCCCTAAAATAATAAAGGTAAGAGATGGATGAACAGCATATGCACAGGAGGGAAGTTACAGACATTGCACAGAGGGGAGAGGGGGGAAAAAGAAGATTGAATCTTCCTGGAGACCAGTGAGATTCTATAAACATAATCAAAATGTAATAGAAACTTTTTGGAAATGCTGTTAGAAGGAGAAAGCATCAATCTTCATGGAACTCCACTCAACAGGCTTTCTCCAGCTAATCAATCACGGTCAAGACATGGGCCGTCCCATCTGTCTGTGCAAGGGACCAGGAGGAGATTGCTAAGTGCCTGGGCTGGAGCTACCATCTCAGTACCAGGCAATTCATCATGCAGGAAGAAAAGGGGGGAGAAGGGAGAGAAGGAAAATAATGTATAACACTAATAAAGTTTCTCCCCCCCTTCATTCCCATCCAATTTTTAGTAAAGGATCCCAGTCTGGAGGGGCTGTCAGTAGGGGAGTGGGAAGGGGGATATGCACTGGGGAGGAATATGGTTACAAGATGCACTCCAGTAAACAGAGACAAAAGCCATCATCTGCATACCAGTCCCTTGGCAAAGCCCACGCTTGCCACCTCAGCTGTTGACAGCCGCACAGGAGCGAGTCTGCACCCAGCAGGGCTGGTGTCCCTCTGCCCCTGGGGCTGGGGAGGGCACTGCCAGGGACGGCATTGCTGGGAAAACACAAATGAGAGCACAAGGGACCTTCACCACCTAGCACTGGGTGAAGAGACCAAGCCTCTGCATACAAACAGCATTAATTTTTTTTTTTCCTAGATGCTGCCATAACTGTTTTGGGGGACCCTGAAAGTGGAATAAAGTGGAACTTAAGGACTTGGAGCATACAGTTTATTTCATCTGCAGCAGACATGGGTTTTTAATGTCACATTATACGAACATGTACACACACAGGGTGTGGACTTACACTGCAAACAGGGAGTTTTGCACCTCACTCACATTCCTACTGTTTTTAAGCTGGTGTCTCAGTTCTCGCTGTGCAGAAGTCCCTTCCTTCCCCAGACCCACCAGCCTGGGCCCCAACCTCCCCTGTGCTCAGCCACCCTGGCTCGAGGTACCAGCAGCAAGGCACCCCAGCACATGCCTTACAGCCAAGGGCTCAAAATCCACATTTGCGTGAAAAGGTGCCATTACCCCTGCTAAACCCATCCCTAAATGATGCGATGCAACATGGCTCCCTTCCTATCAACACTCCTTCATTTAAACCTCAGGGATTTTTCCCTTCCACTGAATTTTTGAAGTGGAAGACAAAAAGCATCTGACAGCATCCTTCACCAGAGCCAATGCTGGTGATTTTAGGTACCACTTGCCTGTGTACAACCCAGATTTGGCATGTTCTGAACTACTCTTGGCACCAGACCTCGGGGATTTGACAGAACTCCCCTCATGTTTACAAACATGTAATAAAATACCACAGGCTTCCTTCAGGGACACCTTCGGCCTCAGGAAGGGTGCAGTCCAGACTCAGTCCCAGCTCTCTACCATTTCCAGTGCTTCCCATGACACTTAGAATAGCCCTAACATGTATCTGAAGACAATACCAAGTTTTGCACAATGAATTTTTTTCTTCCTCATTTTGATTACATGAATATTCTTCCTATTAGTGTTTTGGCCAACTTTTGCAGATATTCTTTGAGTTCAGTAGCAGGTGAATGGGAAACCAGCACAAATATGCTCACTTCATCTGCTTAGATTAAAGGGCCATTTGAAATAGGAAGCCAATATGAATTTATGCCCTGCATATTTTTTTGTTGCCCCAAATTTAATCTAGTGGATTGACTGGACTCTACAGGTAAAGTTCAAGAAGTGAAATTAAGTAGGCAGGAGATTTATTCTTCCAGGATATTTATGCTTCCAGAGCTATGACAACCCTATACCTTCCAGTAAGTGTCAAAATTCTTCCCTTCCTCCATAGATAAAAATAGACTCCACTTAAAAGCATAGTGACACAGGATTTTAGCCTCTACTGTAAGTGTAAATATAGCAACAAATTAAGTAGAAACATCTAGTAAATAACACTGACATCCCTGAAGGTGAAGTTGCTTCACATTTAACTCTTACAAGCTGGTCTGTGTCCAGGTGGCAGGAAGACTTAGTTTAACCATTATAATGGATTTCCTTCAAGGTGTTAATCCCATTTTGTGAACACTCTTTGTCCTCTTCAGTCAAAGTTTCTCCTTCTCCCTCTTCCAGTTACCCACCCCACCCCACCCCCCCCCGAAAATGCCAGACTGAAATTTTTCTGGGGTTCATTACTATGAGAAGCCAGTACAAAACTCTGCTCAGGCTACAGACACATCAACAGAGAGTTTACAAACACCTTAAAAACATGAAGTTGCTTAAAATTTATCAATCCATCAGTTGTCAGGAATTTAAAACACATGACTTGTAGCCAGCTCATCTACTCATAGATGTGCTTTTAAACACATATAACCACCTGCCCCTTATGTCCTAATGTGCTTGTAACCATAATTAACAATTTATTAACCCTTACTGCCAGAGTTTAAGGCATAGATTTGTAGAAAGCCAGATAGAGAGGTCACCAGCCCATGCAAGAGGTCCACTATTCTTTACTGAATTCACCTGTGGTTCCCAGGTTATATTCCCCCCCCAACACTCACAATGAAATTTTAGAAAAGCTACCACCATCAAGTCCTGCCTGAACACAAGGCAAGGATCATTGCTTGAGCCAGACCT
The DNA here is from genome assembly GCF_018691265.1 of Tyto alba. Classification (NCBI taxonomy): domain Eukaryota; kingdom Metazoa; phylum Chordata; class Aves; order Strigiformes; family Tytonidae; genus Tyto; species Tyto alba. The sequence continues at coordinate 6,020,761 of NW_024881308.1, read as the reverse complement.
CCCAGCTCTCCCCCAAAGCCACAGCCCCTGCTCAGGGGGCACATGAGCCTGGAGACCTTCCTTCTTTGACCCCAAAAGACCAGCACAAGTCTCTGGGAAAGAAAGCAGCTAAGATGACCATAGCTCTTACTCAGATATCCTCACCCTTTTTCTTTTTTCTCTTTCCAAGCAACAAAGAAAACCCAGCTCATCACAGAAACCAGACAGGATACGCAGCTCTTGCATAAGTTCAGCCTTTCAGAGTGCAGCATACCCCAAACACAGTACCTCTCCTGAAGATCTGTCCCTCCTCCAGCTCCACTCCAAAGCAAACCAGCCCCTCCTGCTCCCTGAACTCCTCCATATGTCATCCCACTCCACCTGGCAGGGGCCGGGGCTGCCTCAGGTGCCCCCAGGCTCCTGTTCTGCGAGCGTGGGGTGGCTGACGAGGGATGGGTGTCTGCAGGAGCTCTCGGCATCCCAGCCGAGCACAACCTCAGTTTGATTGCCAGCCTGGCACAACCAATTTAAGTAGCAGTGTTAGGGACAAGTTTTCTGCAATAAAGTTATTCTCAAACCATAACCTTCCTCCCTAATTACCATGAATGTAAATGACCTCTGGTGTAAGGTTTATTATAACGATAATTGAGCTGTGGATTTTTAATAATAACCTCCTGGATTTTCCACTTGATTTCCTGATTTACTTTATATTTCCAGGAACACTTATAAGGGTCTGAGACTTCATCAGACTGTTTATATAAAGTCTGACCATGACCTTCACTGGTTCTCCAGGCCACAGTCTCTTAAATTGTTAGATGCATCCAAGCTTTTGGGTTTCAAAGGGTCTCAGGGAATTAGGCCCTGTGATATGACTCCCACTGACTTGCCGTGGGATGTGGATAGCTGAATTCCATTGGCAAACTCAGGCATTTTACTTTCCACCTCAACACGGACAAAGGGCAGACCCCATCCAGGTGGAAGGAGGGAATGCATCCAAATAGTGACATGGCTTAACAGGGAAGGAGCTCAGTATTGCCAGTCACTCAATTTATCACCGCACGGAAAGCTGAGAGAAGAAAATACATTGTATAAAGTGCTGGAATCTATTTTATTTAAATACTCAAAATGTGTTCTCTGGAGTTAGAGTTTTCTCAGAGAGTTGGAGAGTGGATCTTCAGGCAGTGTTGGAATTAGGTCCAGATGGAGACTTCCAAGGTGGGAGAGGTAGATCCGCTCCCACTCCCCAGTCTAGTCCAAGCCATCCCCATGCACAGAGACATCTCACGAGAAGACTTGTCCTGTTTTTTTCAGGAAGCTGAACAGCCAGCAAAATCTCATCTTGTTAAAAGATAATTCTGTTAAAATGGAGCACTACATTTTTACATTATTGTTAATAGAGAAAAGTACATAAATAATTAATAAATGTTAACTTGTCTCTGGGGCTTTCCCTTTTTCACATGTTTATTTTTGTGTTATAAATGACATCCATTTTCCGCAACTCACTAAATTGGCGGATGAGGAAAGGAGTCCAAAAGAAGAGCCATAATCCTCAAGGGGAAGAGCAAGCTGTTGTTCCAATCAAGATGTATCCTGACAAGTCAAGTTGGTGAAACCCATTAATTAGCACTTTTGGAAACAGTTGCAAAGTTAATTATTCTTCTTTCAGATGAAAGAAAGCTAATTTCTGGCATTTGCTTTGACAGTGACACGCGCTAACATTTTTAGAGTTGACATCCCTCAAGATAAATGATACTCTGAAATGTGCATGCAAACATTTTGACTGGGAACTACTGTGGCGAGTAGACGGCACTGGCACCTCTTACTGCAAATATTTTGCATCTGCTGGGATTGTGATCAAAGTTTGGAGGCTAAGAGGAGGGTGGGGAAACTTCATTTTCAACTTCAGGGAGGGTGTGGGTGACTGGCTTTGGACGGGAGGCAATAACATTGCACAGGCAATGCAATTATTTTACCTAGATAATGTCAATAGGGAATGTAAAGCTTTCTAGCTAACTGTGCTGGCAAAAAGAAATCCATTTTTATACTATCTGAATTGCTCTGCTCAAGAAGCATCTTTTGTTCATGGTTTGGAAGCAGCAGATCTCCAAAAGGAAGTTCTCTCTTGGTGTGATCAGGTGCCAGTTAGTATCAGCTCATGTCTATTTGAAAAGTCAGGATTTGGGATGTGGAAATTCAACAAAACTCTTAAGCCAAACCCCAGTGCTCTCACTGGGAACGGCATCAGTGTAATTTGGCATTTAGTCCCAAAAGACCTTTTTCAATTTTGGAAGCTGCCTTAATCATGTTTTGTATGTACAAGTGCAGCAAGGGGAAGAGTTTATCTGTAAAGGTTAAGTTATTTAGGCCTCCTTTTAAGAATGCATTTTGATCCAGGATTGCACTGGAACACACACTTTAAATCCCACTCCAATAAAATTCAAGTATATGCCTAAAACCTGAACTTGCCCTTGCAATTTTTAGGGAGATACAGATCATCTTTTTATTAGTCCAGCTCTTTATGTCACTGGCATGACTCCATGACTGATCCAGGTTGAATTCTAGGACACCGTTTCTTCAGTTTCAGTCCTCATCTCTTGAAGTCTAAAGGGATGGTGTGAGATGAGCAAGGCAAACATGCCTAAAAAGCAGAAACTGCCTTGCTGCACTGCCAGGGGTACACGTTAAATGAGAGTTGCTGTTCGGAGAATCCCAGGGTGACAAGCAAAAGAGCTAAACAACTCATCTAAGGCCAAAGTTTTCCTGGTGAATTACAGAAACCCCTTCACCTTTAGTTTGGGTGCACCATGGGGCTGGCCTGGCAGCAGAGGGTGCTTGCTGTTGCATCCCCTCCAGTATGCTCAGCCCAAAGCACCTCTGAGCAATCTTCCTTCAGCAGCCCAGCCCTTAATAAATTATCATCCCAGTGTATCACCTAGGGGCCAAACCACCACTTTAGGAACCTGTTGCTTGTTTGATAAGATTCTTCAGAAATAGTAAGTGCAGGCAGGTACATGAAGAAAGGAAATTGGTGGTAGAAAAAGTATTTAATTTGCTTTTCAATCAGCATGTGGGGGGGAAAAAAATTGAACTAGGAAGGTGATCTAAAGGACTACTTAGTTGGTATGCGATTCACACACAGCAGGGCAATCAAGAATGTGGAAACACCAGGTTCAGAGGGCTAGATCCAACGTGGGAGGCAAACACCACCTTTTCCTTCAGGGGAGCCAAAAAAATGACATGTGCTAGCATGCAAATCCTTGCAGACAGGCTTGCTATGCTGAGACAGTTTAGTAAGGACAAGACACAAGAAAATAGAAAATAATTTTTTTTAAAAATTGCTTCAAGCAGTTCTCCACTTTGCAAGGAGCAGGGAGGTGGCAGTCCTGAGCTGAGACTCGTCCTCCCGGCAGATCTGCTGCACTCCTTTTTGCTTATTCCTCCATCGTACATAATACTTATTGCTGCACAAATTGCAGGGATTATTTTCTCTTAACTGCTAATGGTTTTAGAGACTGTAATTGGGGGTAGCACTTTGTAATTTAGTGCCAGAGGGGAAGGTACCTGTATAGGGGACTAACTTTTTTCTGCAGGCACGCACAGTTATGGCAGGAATATTGGCAAAGAGGGATGTCATTTACCAATTCCCCACTTTTCTGTGCTGCACTGGAAGGTTTACGAGGTTTGGAGCATTTTTAAGTCAATGTAATCAAGAAAAGATTTTAAAATTTATCAATGAATCAACCATATTTTATCATCTATTGCAGCTTTTGTAATAATACTAGGGTTCACTTAATATCTGCAGTAGAAAAGATTTTACTCTATATAGTAAAGAAAAATCAAAGAATAAAACAATTTACTTATTGTGACATGTGCTGAGTTGAGTTATGCCCTGAAATTATTACTTTTAAACCCCATCTGATAATTTGCCCCATTCATTTAAGTATGATTTTAATAAGGATATTTATCAGCCTTGATTTAGTATGTCAGTGTTTGATTATTTAGCAATGCATGTATTTATTTACATTTTAGCTTCCAAGTGAGTCATTCTTCTGACTTTGCTGTCAAAGGTTAAACAGTTTGATCCATCCTGGGGTAGACACAAAATGTGGAATAAACAAGTACAGAGAAAGTACAGGACGTGAAAACCATGATTAACTCTACATTTACACCCCTAACAGGCAACACTCATTCAGTGTTGCAAAACCAGTCTGTACAGTAACACAATTTTTGTACCCCCAGATAAGAAAATTACTTATTGTAATTCTTGTGGTGTGCTGAGAAAAGAAAATAGGTATGAAATTTGAGGGGAAAACCAAAGGTTGGAGATGCAAATAGATGCTGCTGTGGTTGGAAATGTAAAGTTGGGTCCAGAATCTGGAAAGAAAATAAAACCACCCTCAGATATATTGTGATTATTTATTTTCTCAGGCCTCCTAAGTCCATGCCCCGACATGTGGAGAGCGTTCTCGGGATTTCTTCACATGCTTTGGGCTGTGAGGACAGGCGTTCTGCCGGCAGCAGCGAGTGCTGGCAGGCAGCGTGTGTTTGGGCCACCCCTGTCCCCGCCGCGGTGCTGTCGGCACCTATAAATAAATACACCGGCACGGAGATGCCTCCCACTCCCATGGGCACATTTCAACCCACAGTTCAGCTTCACGCTGTCCTCTCCCCCTCCTCATCCCAGGCTAAAATGCGGCAGGGATTTTGTTTAAAGAGATGACACAGCCCATTTAACGTTCCCCGTTAAAACACGGCAGTGGGAGGGGGTCGAACGCCCGCGTGTGACGCGGGGAAGCTGCTTGACGCTGTGGGGCAGCCCTCCTCTGCTCACACAGCAACAAGAGGTCTTTCTTGCTGGTTAAAATGCACTTTAAACAGAGCAGGGAGAGGGCAATGGGCACCCAAGGACCATGTTCCCATCGTTTTCTTCTCCCTTTGGTGCCCTCCTGGGGAGCCTGGCTGTGCCTGTGGTGGCTAGCGTGGGGGGGACATCGGCAGGGCAAAGGCATGGGACAAGGTGTTAAGGATCAACTGTGCTCAACAGCTTGAAGACAGCCCTGTGGATAGCCCTCCTGTTCCCAAATCTTAGGTTGGTGACAACCTGGATCCTACAGCTTTTGACTGCAAACTAGCAGTTTGGGAAAGTGGATGGATGCTGTCCAGAACAGGAGGGGGGATCAAACTGGAGCTGCGCAGGCAGGAATGGAGATTGGGACTCCTGGGCTCGTGCCTGGTGCTGCTAAATGATGATGGTAATGGTGTTCCCTTTGAGAATGCATCGAGGTCTATTTATCAATGTTTGCTGAGCGCTTTGGGATCCTTGAACAAGGTGCTATGAGGCTTATGATAAATGGCCTTCTTCACACTTGGCTGTGGTGGCAAACAAATTTCTGTTCTGCAGTTCTAGAAATAAACCCCAATATTTTGTTAATCTGGAACAGATTTTATACTTTATATATACATACATTTCTCAATATAGTTTCAGTAATTAACTATTAGCAAATTTATATATCTTTTTTCGCTCTCTCTATTTTAATTAATACAGATAGAGGATTGTATTCTGTATTAGTGCAGATGGTTACTTTTTTCTGCTTGTATAATTGCAGTCATGTCATGGCCCTGATCAGCATCCTGTTCTGTTAGATGAAAGGTAAAGCACAGAGAGACACAAGTCCTTCTCACTGATCTCCTGTGTACAAAAGTCGATGCTATGAAGGGGTAGTTTTTCTGTTAAAATCACCCTATTGCTGTGTGCGTGACTGCCACTGAGCAGAACCTGCCCTCATTACATACATGGTGACTGCAGACCATTTTCTCTGCCCGTTTTCTGGGGATGTCAAATCCAGCCTATATTTGCCAGGAAAATGAGGGTTCATTGGGACTGGCCCTCCAGGTGTGTATCAGCCCAGCTAGGCAGGTACAGGGATCAAATCTGTCCCAGAAGGAATTTCAGATTATTGTCCTAGGAAGGCTGTTTCCATCCATCTAGGTGCCCAGACACTTCTCCATGCTGGGGCACGAGCACACCTGCAGGGATGAGCACCAGTTGCTAATGGGGGGGCATCCAGGCAGCTCCGTGTCCTGCTCTGCCACCTTCAGCCCCGTGGCTGGCCCAGCCATGTGAGGGGGAGCAGATGTGATCAGCAGCGGGTGAAAAAATCCCATATGGGCAAAATTATCCCAGGGAATCGGGAGGGGAGGAGGTGGCTGCATGCAGAGTGCTGGGTTGGGAACCTGATAGTGGTGTCAATGGGAACTGATTTCATCAGAGACAATGGATGCACCGAGGTCTAAATCAGGAATAATTGCACCAGTGTGAAAGGGAAATCAGTATCGGGCAACATCAGAACTGGCCTGCTGAGTGACAGACGTCCTTCTCTTTAGGTCCTCTGTTAAAAGATCATTTTGCATTATATTGCAACTCCCTTCACAGGGGAAAAAAGAAAAGGCCTCCTTGATTTTCTTGAAGGGACTCAGAGATAAAGACTGATCACATTTCGCAGTAATTGGATCTTCATATCTATAATTGCATTGATTTCTCCTAAGTTTCAAGCATTGACTCTAGTGAGCGAGAGAGCATTGCAGCAGGATATGGCTGCCAAGAATCCTTCTGCATTTGGGAGGTGTCAGGCTGGGAGGCTCACTGTAGTTTGGTAACTGGCATTGCAAATCGCTTTATGAACAGTTTAATGCATTTAAGAGGGTAATAATTTCAGATCCTACCATACAATTTGTTGCAGTGATGCAGAAGCGTATCTGAAAACTTCCAGGGCGAAGGGAGGCAGGGGAAGGAGGGAAAGTGAAAGGAGAGAGGCATTGCAAGGGGGTGGAAAACCTAATTGTTTTAATCATGCTTGATATTACACTGTGAAATTATAATTAACTTAAGAAGTAAGTCAAAACCAGTTAATAACTGTGGTGCAACTTGGATGATTTGAAGTGGTACATGGAGGGGAGAGGAGAATATGGCAGCAAAGCTGCTGGTCTTCAGCCTTGTAAGCTGAAGCAGTGCAAAGGCCCTCGAAGTGGTTTTGAGGCTCTACAGAAGTAGGGACCAATACACACATTATCAGCTGAGCTGGTATCATGAGTACTTAGTCCCTACAACACTCCTGATGGTGGATTGAGAAGTGCTTTCCAAAGGAAGATCTTCAGAAATCTTCCCCGTAGATGGATAAGGGAAACTGAGCCACAGACAGAGAAAATTGCTTGTGAAATGTCAGCAGACCCCTGCCAGAGCCAGGGAAGGTGATGGCAGCTGACGGAAGAAAGAATCAGGCCTGACTTTCAGCTTGTGATTATGTGGTTCTTGAATGGGAGCCTCTGGAGATTACTTAGTTTGTTCTTTAAACACCCCCTTTCTTTTGCTCACTGGAGGGCAAATCTTTTTCCAGTGACTGTTGCAGCCAGAAGAAATGTAGCCCTTAAAATGGCAGTGCAAATCCTGGTCTTCTTCACCCATGTGGCCTTATTAAAGTATCTGGGATTATATAGGTAATTGGGAACAGAGTTAGAGCTGTACAGTCTTCATTGCATGTGTGCTGTGTATATATGGGTATAACAAGGGTTAATGAGCAAGCAAGCTGGGATAGCGAGAGTGTCTTGATGATATTAATGTCCCAAAATACATATATAGATGTGGATAGTGCTGAACCCTACAGGAGGCCCCTGGTGACAAGGGCAGTGACACTGTAACTAGCTACGAGGACCATAGCAGGAATGTTTGTCACAGAGAAGATGAACCTAGGAAAGGTCTGTGTGTGTGTGTGTGTGCCAGATATTGCTGTCACTGATTGCTGTAGCAGGGCAACAGCATATATATTTACAGTATGGAGTATATATTGGGAGCGCTGGGTGATGGCTAGATATCAACGTGGACAGAAAAACACGAGAGGAAGGAATTAGGGCAGAGTGTGGGAATAGGTCTGAAATCTCTTCTTAGGACATGTGTGTTGAATGTCTGGCACTAAATTTGTGGGTAGCTTTTACCACTGAGGCTCTGTAGAGGAGGGAGAGATGTTCTGAAATGGGAGTTGCAGCAGTGCAGGGTTTGGGTATTTCCCACAGCCACGCTGGGTGAAACGCAGTGCCCGTGGAGCCGGGTGTGCTGTGAGTGTCACGGTCCCATTGGACCGTGGGCTTTGACCAGGGACAGGCATCAGAGCAGCACAGCTGGGGACAGCTGTACCGTGTCCTGCCAGCCCCATTCCTTACAGCAGGCTTACAGGGAGGAGAAGAGGATCTTGTGGCTATAACACATGCAAATATGGCACCAACACAGGTGCATGGTGATCTGAGTGGATGTTAGGGTCAACTTTCCTTTAACGTCTCTCCTGGAGGTGCGACCCTGAGGTAGCTGAGTGACTGGCCAGCCTAGGCTGAGCTGGCTCGGTGCTTGCCAAGAACCCCAAACCCATCCTTCCCATTAGTCTCAAACCCAGGAATAGACAACTGGTTCACAGGATCTTCATGATGACAACCATGTCATCCTCCTATACATTCCTCTGTGACCAGTGTAATAGTTTTAGGGGTTCCATGACCATTGCTATCCCTGTACCAGCCCCGGCAGAACAGCACTGCAGCAGGGCCAGGAGGTTGACAAAACCAGGCAATTTTGGATGAAGTGGAAGGAATTCCCTGGCCAAGGCACCCGCCCCAGATTACAGCAGCTGTGACTCCTGCTCTGGGGCACCCATGGAGCGAAGGCACCCACTGATATGTGGGGAAGGGTCTTAGGACTGTATCAAGAGCTGGGCATGCTCTGCCTCCCTGGGACACCCCCAGCATGCTTTGGCCTTGCTGCCCAACTGCTGGAGAGGAGATGTATTGGATTGTTTTCTGTTATGTGTTCTTTATCACCTTTTGAAAATATTGCAAAGTATAACTAATCTATTAATTTAGAACATACCGACAACTGGAAACTTCCTTGGAAGTTATCTGTCTGTCTACCTCTCCGTCCTACAATGGCTTTGGTTAGGCACTACTGGTAGAAGGACCCAAATGAAATCAAAAGCCCTGAAAACATTAAAGGGTTTCTTCCCCACTCTGTCTTTTTTTTTTTTTTTTTTTATTTTATTCCCCGTCAGTATTTCTGTGACAACTCAGCCCCAGCAGCCCCAGGGGACAGGACAGAGAGACGAGGAGTGGAAGTGCCCTTTGACTAAGTGGGCATTAAATGTTGGCTAACAACCGAGAGACGCCGTGTGACTGGAGAGAGGGGGAAAGTTAAAAAGAAAGAAAGAAGAGCTTTTCAATATGAGCATTCATGTAGTTTTGACAGGAGCAATTTATCACGGCTATGAAAGGCGGCTCTGCCTCCACCACTGAAAGACAGCCTGGTTAAACTTTTACCTGCCTCTCTGAAAAGAGTGCTGTGCCGCAGCCGGGAGGGGATTGCTCCCTGCTCCGGTGATGCATCTTTCCACGAGGTCTGGGGGAGGGAAGGGCAGTGGTTCCCAAACAGCTTGTGCCCATCTGTTCTGCACAGAAAGAAACCCTGACAGGGGAGGGGGAGGGAGCATGTGAGCCAGCGAGCCGGGGGTTTCCGGATGCTCGTACCGTGTTGGGAATGCGGTGGTGTGATGGGAGCAAGGCTGGGAGCTGCCCCCCAGGAGATGCTGCAAGTTAGCAGTGAGGAGTTCACCACCCCGCTTCGCTGCCCTAGAAGTATGAAAGATTGTGGAGCAATGCTCCTGAACTGGACAGCGAGGTGACCTGACATTTTGGGGTGTGCATCATTGGTGGCATGGTGGGAAGCGGTGAGCACAGTGGTGAGGGGCAGGAGGCAGTGCACTCTGATATGCAAGAGGTCCTGTTGGCATCCCTAGAAATTGTTTGGCACGAACAGGAGAGATTGTGCTGAGGAAAAAAAAAAAAAAAACATAAGCACATACCCAATGGTATTCAGCTGAGATATTCTTTTGCCCCAGGGTTTGTTATGGGGAAAAGTGTTGGTTGTGCACCAGCTCATGGCAGGTGGGAGTGAGACCAGACTGTCTGGGATCTTGTGCATTGGCTGCTTTTTGTTATACTCTTGTGTGGATTGAAAATTTCCTGAAAAAATAATTTTACAGTGAGAGTAATGATCCATCTAAATTAAAGCATTCCACTACAAAGAGTGGTTTTCATTGAAATTTTCAATGGAATGGTTAACAACTTGCATAGCCATGTTTTTTTCCAATAACCAGCTGGTATTAGGCTACATTGTACTATGTTTTCAATATTTTACATACTAAAATTATACCATTTAAATGGTTATATTCTATATTGTGTGAAAGAAGCCAACCAATATAATAATAAAACTTTTCATCCTTATCAAAATTAAAATTTTCTTACCCTCCAAAAATGTCAGGATTTTCCATTTTACCCCCCTCCCTCAATGAAGATAGGATGACATTTTGATATTTCAGATGAGTAGCCACAACTGACCTCTTGCCTGCCTGTGCATCCATCAGCACCTGCCCCTGTTTAAGCATGAGCGGGACAATTTATGTTGTTGAAGAGAGGAATGTGCTAAAGTATTTCCCACATTGCAGGATGAGATCCAGCAGTGCTGTTTCACCAGAATAAAACCCAGCCAACTTCCGTATGACAGCTAAACAATTCCTTGACTGGGACATGGTACACTGAGTCGTCAGGGATGTATAGTCACACACCAAAGAGCTGAACTCACCTAACTTTAAACATCTCAAATTTGGGCTTCTTTTTGAGCCAGTAATCTGGCTTCTTTATAGACACTTCCTCTGGAGAGGAAGAGGGAGATGCAACTGCAAAAGACAATTTCCTCCCCTCTCAAATGCAATATCTAAGACAGGGCTGAAGCTAGCTGAGGGTAAAATTCATTTTATTTTTTACCCTCTGTATGTTTACATCCTGTCCAAAAACTGTGGGACGTCTGGTCACATTGAGGCAGATTCAAAGAAGCACAAGTGGTTCTAAAGTCTATTCTGAGAGCCCTCATGCCAGAGACTATGACTGGATTATATTTGAAGCAGAAGGGGCATTAAGTGTACAGATATTCCCACTAGGCTTTTCATGTCATTAATTGGTGATCTTCTGACTCTGAAATAACATTTTTCCCCCTTACATTTCTTATTTCATTATCCCCAGTTCAATACACATCAGTGCAGTATAAGGCAAACTAGTTAGATATATTAGGAATTATTTAAATTAGAGAGAGATGTATGGGTAGTTAAATACTCAGTCTTCTATTCTACCCTAATTACATATCAAATTACACTCAAATTATACCCAAATATAGATGTAGGGAGGTAGTCCTGAAATCTCCAGGAGATATCAGTGGGAGAAAGGTGAAATTAAGCAGGTGGTGCAAGTAGATCTGAACTAATGCAGTATGAAAACTGTACAGGACTATCATTTTCCATTGTGTCCTGTTATTACTAACATTTGCTTAAAATTTCTTTGCAAACAAGACTCAGTAATGAATGGGTGTTCTTTGAGCCTGGAGGAAGCAGTTTATTTTTCTAATGCAAGAGGATTTTGCTCTTGATTTTAGCGTTGTTCTGATTCTCATTCCTCTTTATGAAAACAAGAATGTTCCAGTAATAAAGCAGGTTTGTCACACTGTCCAACAACCAGGGAGGCGGCGGGACAGACTGATGCCTCGTGAACTGGAAAGCATGTCTCTCAGACCACTTCCTATGCAGCAGATTTCAGTTCCTAGTTGTCCCGGCTGCAAGTAGATGGTGCTTTCACAGCAATGTTGTAAGCCTGTATAGTCCCTGGCACATTATATAGGTTAAGCTAAGGTGTTGCTACACCCAAACCCTGATTTACTTGGTAAAATGGGCTTCATACTCTTAAACTGCTTTCTAAGAGATTACAAAACTAACTGAGCTCTGAAAATATGACGCTGCTTGGAATTTCTTCTTTGAAATCGTCCTCTCCCTGTGGACAGAAGCAGGAGATTTGCACCACAGCTCGGGGCCAGCCTGGTTTGGAGAGCGCTCTGGAGCCTGTGGCAAAGCCCCCGTTCCTGGAGGGGCTGGCTGCCCCCGTGCCCTGGGAAGGGACGTGCCTGGGGTGTTCTGCAGCAGCCAAATGTGCCCCTGCAGATAACGGTTGTGCTCGGGCCACGTCCTGGCTCTTCACCACTGCAGGCTGTGTCGAGACACCCACCTACTTCTCAGCGGGAGAGATGTTTCTGGCATCAGCTTTGGAAAAAGCAGCAGGTGGTCCCTGAAACCAGGTGTCCATCCAGGAGGAACGAATAGCAAACTCTATGGTTGTGGACAACACCATTGTTCTGTTCCTTCTGTAAGAGGAAAAACCACCCCCAACCTGAAATAAAACCCCCCCAAAACCCCCAAATCCGTCAGCATGATATTTATGGTCTTTGAGGACCTCAGGATCCAACATTCCCAATCTTGTGATATTAGGAATATCTCTGTGGCAGAGCGCAATAACAGCAGATCTCTGAGTGAGAGAAGCAGATTCTCACCTCACATCCGAGGTGTCCCTCCCATCAGCTGCTGCTGGAGAGACATACGAAAATATATTGTAAGCAGAGGGGATGATCCCTACCTCTTTATTGTTTCTCTATTCATCATCTGGAGAAAGCGGAGAGTGGCCTATAAATAACAGCTGTTCTTCATGGGCAGAGCTGGAGACCTTGGCTAAAGCTACAGCAAGACAGACCTCAGCAAACGGTGGAGCATGTCACAGACACTCGTTTCCCACCCTGACAGCAGCAGAGATTGGCTTCTGGGTGTTGATAGCACCCATGGTATTAATGAAACTGAAGCCCAGTCTGTGGGCTGCAGTGCATTCCTCTTGAGCATTAACAAACGCAGCACTGGTGTTAGGCTAGACAAATGTCTGCTGAGAATAACATAGGCAGAATTGATGGTGTGGCATAGGGGAAAGGACTGCAGGACCTTTGGTGATCTCTTCTAGATTATTTTCTGTGATTCTGTGAGTCTATTCAATATGCACCTATTAATTATGTCCAGTGCCAAACTCTGAGGAATAAATGGTGAGGAATAAACCTAGAGACTGAGATGCAAAGCTGCACAGTGGAGTGAGAGCAGAGAGCAGGGGGGCTGGCTGGGGAGCGTCTCCAACATGCCACTCACTCACTAGTGCAGATTTAAAAAGAAGACCTTTTTCCATGAAGAAGCCAAAATCCCATTTGTGAAGTGATGTAGGCAGCAAGGTTCAGGTCCCCCAGGTCATCAGACTACCAGTGAGAACAATATTCCAAAATAAAGGTAGTTAGTTACTTTGGTGTCAGAAATAGTCAGGAAGCAAAGATGATGCTGGCATTGCTGAGGCTGATGCAGAGCTGGAAGCTCATCTGAGCACTCTGAATCACCCTGAATCTGTTTTTCCTTCAACTGTATAAGAACCCAGCCCATTTGGTGATGGACCCTGACCTCCCTGGGAGCTCCACAGCCGGGGCAGAGGGGTGGTCACAGTGAGCTGGAAAAGAAGTCCTCCACCCCTCATTGCCTCTGAAAAGAGCAGCAGAGAAGATGGCACTTAAGGCAATCTAGAAAATCCATACTCTATTTCCAGCATCTCTTTCATAGGATAATTGCCACTAATCAGAAGTAAATACGCATACATTTATTTATATATTCCTGTGCAAATTATATATTTACATGGAACTGACAGACTTAGACTTCATTATTTTTCATGTTGTTATAGAGCAACTCAGTTAGCAAATACTAATAAATATTTGGCTTTTGCAAATAAAGTATTTTTTATGTGCTGCACCAACAGGCAGGGTAACGGACGCCTCCTGGCACGGAGCATGCCTTGCCTTGGCTTTTTGAGCCAGCTCCTGTTGGGCTGTAATGCCAGTGGGGGTGTGTTATGTGGGTGTAGGACAAGCAGCAGTGGTGCAGTATAGATATTCTGATCAAAGCCAAGTTTAACGGCGGTTCTAGTTTGCACCAATATGAAAAAGATCACAGTTGTGTGAGCTTATTGATGGGCAAGGCAGTAGCCTTGAACACTGAAGTCTCTGTCAGCAGAGTCAGGCATACAGAAATACAGCACAGAAAGTGCATTGGACTGATTGGCCAGCGTTCCTCTCCTCTTGATGGGAAGGTCCATCCCCTGAAATGAGCAGAGCGAGGTCATGTTTCGCTCTGTGTTGTATAGCCTTTTTGTTTGTTTATTTTGCACATGGTTCCTGGTCAGTCCGTGGCAGCTTGTGGCTTGACATTTGAAATTCAACCTCTAAGAGGCAATGGCTGGGTTGATTTGACACTTAGGTCACATATTAAAGCTTTATTTTCTTGTTGGATATACTTGGCTTCTAGAATTAGAGGCTTGTTTGGTCCACATAGTTCCATTTTTATTTTTAGCATTTGTCACTAAAATTTTAGGGCAGGAACTCTAGGGTTTTTTTGTATTTGTATATCACCCAGAAAAGATTCCTAATATGTCTGGGACTAATGTCTTGTGCTATAATGCTAAAAGGAAACAACTAATATGTTGGTTTCCTGTATATTAATTTAAAATACCTGATTAAGAAGAAAAGGGATCTGAATTCAAGTCAAAGCAGAATTGTTTAAAATATGCATTTTTAATAAAAATTCATTTTCATTCCTAATAGAGTATTTTTCTAGCCCCAGCTATTTGTCTTTCTGCTGTGCCCATCTCTCTCGCACTAGGCAGTAGCAGGATCTGAATATGTACACCATATTCTAACATGCCAGACCTCCCTTTTCACCCTGATGTCCCTTTGCACACCACAGAGGCACTGTTCCAGAGGCGGAGAAAACATCTATTTGCATCCAATCGACTGAGCACTTTAAGTGCTGAAACTAGTAGACCAAATGAGTTTATTAGATTATCATTGCAGAAGTTAATAAAGAATTAATTTCTCTTCATGTGACATCCAAAGGCAGTTATTTCAGTGGCTTGTCCATTTACACAAAGCCAAGTATTTGTCAAGTGTCAAACTCAATTCCCATGACCCAGGCCTTCTCAATAATTCTGGATTAGGAATACCCTTAAATGACATTACAAAAATTTTATTCCAAGATGCATTGAGCTCCTGGGACTACTCAGGAATTTCAGGTTAGTGAAGGTTATGTAGTCAGCAAAAGTTTGTTGGATATAAGATCTGAAATGGAAGGATACAGTGTGTAATGTTTTTGTGACAGTGGAAGGCAGCACGTAAGAAAGAAGCAGCTAATTGACAAAAGGGGATCTTCTATTCTGTTTCTTTCCCCTGGAAATGATGCAAAGAGGGTTTATCTGTATTGCAAAATAACTAGCCAGTGTGATCTCCAGCAAAGTGAATGCCACAGTGCTGCTGTAGGAAGAACAGCATGGGTGCTGTGAGGAGGAGGAAGCAGAATAAAGACATCAGTTGCTGCTTTGGGAACTCAGTGCTGTAAAACAACTTTATTCAGAGAAGGAGTTGAAAGTTTTGCACATTCCCAACTACCAAGTCAGATATAAAATGAAAGGAAGAGAAATCTTTTTTGTTTTCCTCTACTCAATAGATTTAGACTAGATATAGACTAGATAGACTAGATATAAGGATAAACAGAAGGTGGGGTGGAAGGTATCTAGATAGATGGACTAGATAGAAGGATGGAATATTTTAAAGTAATGGTAGTGAAACACTGGAGCAGGTTGCCCAGAGAGGTGGTAGATGCCCCATCCCTGGAAGGGTTCAAGGCCAGGTTGGACGGGGCTCTGAGGAACCTGATCTAGTGGAAGATGTCCCTGCCCATGGCAGGGGGTTGGAACTAGATGACCTTTAAAGGTCCTTTCCAACACAAACTATTCTATGATGCTATGAAACTATGATTTACCTCTGAGCATGAGAAACACAAAGCATACTGAGTGAACACAGAGGCTCCTCTCATTCCTCTAGAAGGGAAATGGTGTAGCATGGGACTTAGACATAGATTCTAGGTAAAGGATGATAGACAAAAAGAAAAAAAAAAGATCTATTTATATCACTTGATCCATCTGAAAAAGAGAATTTTTGTGCATACATTGACGTTATTGTATTTCAAGGTTATATGAAGATGGTAAGCCAGCTGGTAATCAGTAGGAAGAGGTGCTGAGCACTGAGCACTGGACCCCTTTGGTTGGGATAATACACCTCTAAAATGTAAACAGACAGTCTCAAGCGTTGCTTTAATCATTATTAATTTTTCATTTAGAAGAGTCACTCCATCATCTCAACAAATGAATTTGCCTCCCTTCCTTCTCCTCCACTTCTCTCCTTCCTCCTTATTGCCAGGACATTATGAGTACTTCCACCTCACCTTCTGATTAACACCAGAATAAGTATGCCTGAGAGTTGGGGGGCAGGATCTTCAGCTGGGAATTTCACCCTGCAAGTTCCTGCACGTGGGGAAAACAAGGACTTGACCATATACTTCTAACTCCATACCTGTGTCTTTAATGATGTGGGAGATGGCTGTGAGCAGAGCTTGGGAACAAGAGTGGGCATTTCCCACCTTTGCTCTCAGGAAATAACTCACTAATAACTCACTGCCCAGCAAGGCTTGAGAGTGAGACCTGGATTCATCTCACCTAACCTTATGGCCTGAAAATGTCTAGGGTGCAATGTTTTTTATTGCTGAGAAGTTAAGTGACTAATCCAGGCTTACAGTCTAGACTTCCTTGGCTGTCCTGGGAAAAAAGCAGAGATCTCCACAAACTGATTCATCTGCCCTAAGATGCTTGCCCCAGACAGAAAGGATGAATCCTCCTTCGGGGGTGTCCGTCTCCTCTCTCTCTTGACTACAGAAGAAACTGGGGCTACCAACTTAGACAAAGTGCCCAGCCTGGACAAGCTATATTAGGTGAGTTGTATCTTGCTCAAAGTGAGTAAAACTGAACTAAACCTTTCTTGTCAAAAACTTGTAGGTAGTGTCACAGAAGAGTCTTAAGTAAAACAAAAAAGGGAAGGAAAGAAAAAGCAGACACAGTGTCCATAAACACTTTAAACATAGATTTAAGTGGCCACTCGAATGTCATTAGTGCTTAGATTTAACCAGGTGTAAGTTTGTGATTAAAACTAAGCATGTGCTTGATTGCTCTGGTGAACTGGTATGGACAGGAGTGTTTCTTACCACCTTCAAAATTGCACATAGCTACATGAATACCTGAGATCAGTGAGTTGGCTCTTCCCCAGTGGACAGAACACGTGACAAACATTATGGGTTGTTTAAGCCCCCTTGAAAAAGTCAATGTTAGGAGCTTTAATGCAACCATGATTTAAAACATTTCAAAATCTGGACAGACTGGGATTCTCAAGATTTCCTGTACAAAAAGTATTACTTAATTTCTGTGCAGAGGAATTATGATGGCCACAGTTTCTCCAAAAATAAATCTGGAAAAGGCTGTTCAGCCCATTATTTGAAAGAGCAGCTCTTGTGCTTGTGCTTGCAGTGGGGGTGATTAACCACAGAGGCTTTGGCATGTGGCCTTGCCTGCAGTTTTGTCCTACCTGCAACAATTCACCAACGGGACTAAAGAAATAGCAAACTAGAGATAGCTCCAGCATTTGAGCTATACTGAGGATCTTTACCACCCCTTTACTTCTCTTCCCCTCTCTTCTGCCCAGATTAGCCTGGGTGAGCAACACGGCATGAATGCACACATGCTTCGGGCAGTAAAAAGCACAGCAAAGCTAATTTCCCCCTAAATATTTCCCATTCAATTATCTTGGAAGTGAGAAAGTGGATGACAAAAAATGGGACAGGTGACACAAGCTGCTGTGATACTTTATAAATCCTCTTGTCAGAGTCGCTGCACCTTCAAAGTTAAACCTGTTTATATGATGTTATACACCTCAAACTTCCCTCCCCCAGGTGAAATCCCAGGCCACAAGTCCCTTGGCAGCCTCCTGAGCTCCACCACTTCAGCCTCGGTGCTTGTGACCTATGCACAGCAGGAGATCGATGGAGAGGGAGGAAGATGGGTGCCCAGAGAATGTTTCTGACATGACCGTTGTCCTTGGCAGCAGCTCCTTGGCTGGGTGATGAAAGGTTTGCATGACAGCTGGACTTCAGTCGAGTTTAAACAGCTCAGCTCTGCACGTCTGCAGCCCAAGGCGCTCTGATGTCGCAGCGTTGTGGAGGGCAGAGTGAGGACACACGCGTGATACAGAAACAAGGGTTGTGCACGGGGAAAAGGGTCTGTAAAAGCAGTGTTTTCCTTTCTATGGCTGATTGTCATTGGAAATGCAACTGTTCTGAAGGCACATATTTCTGAGACAGAAATAGGGATCTGAGGGATAACCTTTTCCTTTCTCCCAGGAGAGTCTCAAGAAGTGACTTGATTTAGAGCTTTGCCAGCCTCTCCCTATTGAAACTCCTTAAATAATATACATTTCCTTCTTTTCTTAGCAGAAAACCTCCTTGTCTTTTAATATCCAATGAAGATGTGGTGGCAGCACTAATTCTGAAATCCCTCCCAGCCAGGAGCATTCAGGATGAAAACACGGGTTGGAGCCTTGGAGCTGGAAACTAGCCTCAGGGTTTGCTTTGTTGCTTTGGGCTACTAAATCCTGGCACCTGGACAATAGTTACGGGCAACCGTTTGTGAGGGAATTTGCATTTCTCACTGACAGTGAAGAGTGAGGTTTCAGGAGCAGGGCTCTGTTGGGCTGGTACCATCTGAAACACCTGGTTATGCTATCTGGATAACCACAGACAGAGCTGCTTCCACAGTAGTTCATTTTTGCTTCATTTCTCCTTTTCCATGCTGCTCCCACCTGGATTTGAGAACTGTCCCCCTTATCCCTGTCAGGGGAGCAGGCAGGGGGTCGGCTGTCCCCTGCCCAAGCTGCAGGAGTGGCTCGATGCAGCCGGGAAGGTGTGGGAGCCCAGACGAGCAGGATGGATGTGGGACAAGGAGGGGCAGCTTGTGTTCCCAAGTCACTGTGGTGGCTGACAGGGCCCTCACAGCTGGGGAAGGCTTAAACTTTAACCAGTCGGACTCAAACCTTTCCCAGGCCCAGCCAGCGCCTGCAGTGCCAGAGAAGAGCCTCAGCAAGGAAGATGCTGAGCTGCTGGGCAGCATGTCGGTGAGAACAAGGAGATGCTTTTCCATGTCTCCCCCCTGGCCTGCTGGGACGTTGCCTGGTAGGACAGCAGGAGCCTCTGGGAAGGTTTCTGCCCCGTCCTGCCTGGGTGGGTGCACCCTGGTGCAGAGCATCCTTGGAGAATGGCTTTGTCCCTGGGTCATTTCTCGCCTTCCTGTCTCTGGAAGCTGCAGGACCCTGATGAATGACTCCTATATCCTGATCAAAAAGTCTCCCTAACAGTTTTAGTGTGTTTGTGTCCCCCTAGTTAAGATAAATTAGACAGGCTAATGAGACTGATTAGTCTTTAGCTGCGACCCTTGGCCTTTAGGATGTACTTTGAGCTAATAGAGAGAATGGGGATTATAGGCTGTGATAATGTGCTTGTGTTGGCCTTTTAAAGGAAAACACATTTATTGCTACTTAGAGAAAATTGATCTAATTGTGCTGGAAGCATTTCTATGGACTGAACATGGAATTTTTATTAAGTAGGTGACTCAGGTTCAGCCAAGATTGCGAGATTCGAAATGGGCAGGAGATATTTTAAGAAGATTCTACCTGGAAACCCCTCCGGTCGCCTCTCCAACTGATAATGAGCTTCACTCATCCTGACTTTGATCTGCTGCTCTGTGTGTCAGACGTTGGAGCTCTAGGAACTTGGACTGCCATCCCCGGGTCTGTGGCTCAGATCCAAACTAACAAATCATCAAAGACGACCAGTTGTGTTTGCGTGTTTACTAAGAGTTCAACTATTTGATTCCCTTCTCAATCTGCAAAACAAAGTGGTTCCCTTAGTTACAGGGATCCCCGGAGGCAAATGAGGAAACAACATCATGCAGCCAGTTTTGAGAACAGCAGGGGGCTCAGGGACCCAATCCTGCCCTAAAGATAAGGTTTCATTTCATAGCCCAAAGCCTCACATTTTCTGCTTCATGCACAAAAGAAGCAGTTGTTCTCCTGAAAGTTTTCTCCAGTATCAACTGGACTTATAAAGATACTGCTTCTTCCTATAATCCTTGCCCTTATGGGCTCATGCTCTGGGTCAGTCTATTCTTCCCCTCCAATATTTTTGGAGGGTTTAACTGGTTTCCAATAGGTTTTGATGAAGTGTTGCTCTCACATCTCCTCTGACAAGTTTTATAAAGACACGCAGCACTGCTGGTGAGAGAGATAAATACTACAGCAGGGGAAACCTCTGCTCACACGAACTCTTGTGTCTGCGCCATTTATAAGAGATCTTAGAAATGCTTCAAACTTGAGGAAAGCCTTAGCTGGTGGCTACAGTCAGCAAAATCCAGAGGAAACAAAGTCTTTCAAGGGCAAAACTTACTCCTTTCAGAGCTTCCCCTGCCTCCTGGAACAATGAGATGCAGATGCACAACTACCATAGCATCATAGAATGGTTTGGGTTGGAAGGGACCTTTAAAGGCCATCTAGTTCCAACCCCCTGCCATGGGCAGAGACACCTTCCACTAGATCAGGTTCCTCAGAGCCCTGTCCAACCTGGCCTTGAACCCTTCCAGGGATGGGGCATCTACCACCTCTCTGGGCAACCTGCTCCAGTGTTTCACTGCCCTCATTGTAAAAAATTTCTTCTTTATTTCTAATCTAATGGCCCACATGGACATCAACTGGCGCAAGCCACAAGTGCTTTGGTGCTCATTGACACAATTCTACAGGCACCAAAGTAAACACTAAGGAAAGGATTGAGCTGAAGAGGTTACACTTGAAAATATTATTTTTCTGCAGGATCTGTAAACACTGAAGAATCTCTCTTCTCATTCCTACCCTGCACTGAAGTGCAGGTCCACCAGTACTCACTGGTTTATGAAAATGGGAATGCACATAATTGTTCAAGCTAGAATGCAAAGAGGACTCCAAGTCTGCTTTCAGAGGCCTCTTTTTTAGCAGAATATAATTACCGCAGACTGCAATTGGCCAGGTTAACGGCACTGATGCTTTTAATCTGTGGTGAAAAATGGCACCTTTACTGTGTATTACTGGAAGGATCAAGAGCCCAGTCCTGGATGATGTTGCATGTTAAGTGCTGTATCAGCCCTGAGAAGTGAAGCCTTTATTACCATCATCAGCAGAGAAGACCTCCAGAGGAGGTGGGTTTGTGACCTCTCCAGCAGTTAGATGATCATCATGTCCTTTTCCACTACATCACGATTTTTGTAGGCAGGTACTGAAGAAGGCAGATCCCCTTGGATCTGTTTCCTGGATAGAAACAGATCATGGTCTTTTCTGAAGACTGATTTCCACAGAGTCTCCTAGACACTCTGGTTATAGAAATGGAAGCTAAAACACTGTGAAAGAAGAAAAAAACCCTCCCTTAAACTGAAAACAAACCCCCAAAAGCCATGTGCTACAATTAGAAAAAAATGGCAAATAAAAATGAACCATAAAGTACATGAATCAGAGAACATCTGGGACGAAATAATGGACTACATTAATAAATAAAATAAAGTTGATTTGCCTACCCAGAACAAAGCACCAGGACCCTGACAGGTCATGTTTCCCTCTGTTTTTCTGCTAAGAGCAGCAACAACATGCTTTTACTACTGAACTTTGGACAGGGTATCTTCAAATCTGGAGAAGCTCTGGGTCAGACCCCCAACACAGCCGACCCTGTGCAATCTCATCCTCCACCTGATCGCTGCCTGCTTTGTTAGAAAGTGTAACTTCATGGAGGATGACAGGTTACCAGGATGCCCTGAATGGATGGTAGGAAAAGGGCTGGTTGGACCCCAGTCTGCTCTACCCAATAGCGGTGTGAATGCACTGCAATTAATGATACATCGTTGACATTATACCAGGAAAACCGAGATCAGAAAGCAGCACTTTTTCTTCTTATGTGAATTTGATATCACACTTCTCTGTGAGGACTAGTATTTTATTTTATATGCGTAAATAACAGGAGCCGTGCTTCTCCCTAATCTTCAGTCCCGCTTTGGGTTTGGGTGGATGAAATTGTAAAATAACTTTCTGTATCCTCACTGGAGAGGATGCAAAAATGCTGTTGCACCACAACAGTGGTGTTCTCCCCCAACTTGGCGCAGGTGCAGATGACAGCATGAGCAGCAGGGAAACCAAGCCAAGGCCAACACAAACATCACATCTTGCCAGGGCTGGAGAGAGCGAGTCTGCAAATCTTCTTACAGTGGAAGTGTCCAACTGAGCTGCATTGCAGCCAGTGCCAGCCTGGGCTCCCAGCAGTAATGACCCACTTGCTTTGCATCTGGACCACAGTGGATTTTTGTAAATACTGTTTAACCCTACTCACATCTCATACCCACTCTCCATTTGCTGAGCCAGGCTGAGCTGGTTGCCTGGTTTCCCAAAACTTCATCTCTAGGTCACTGGAAGATGCTCTCTTTCCATCTGACTCTAGAGGGAACCAAAGAGAGTTAGGTGTGCATATCCCCCTGGGCAGCTTCTTCCACACCTGTGATGTCCTAATATGTTTTCTCCATTTCACCAAAATAATGGCTAAGCACCTACTTTATAAAGCACAGCAGTTCAGCATGCTCTTTCATTCACATAAAATCACAAAAAAGGCACTGGGTAAGTTGCAAGGTTGCAGCTTGTAACCCAAGTGAACCCGCATTAAAAAAAATCATTTTATTATATGCAACTCCTTCCCCTCTGACATCATCTAGTCATTAATCAGGATGATCCTTGACACTTTCCGTATTCAAGCACATTGCAGTAAATAGTCTTATCACTCTTTTACAGCAACTGAGGCATGACTCAGACAAGGTCAAAGTGGACCTGTGGGGCTCAGAGCACAGGAGCTGCCACCTTCCCCACCTATGCACCAGTCCCATTTTGCTGAGAAGCGATACAGCTGATCAAAGGTTTGAGCCACAGCCCTGGAGTCAATGGAAGAACTCCTCAGCAGCCACAAATCGCTTTATAATGCTCTATTGCATGTGATAAGTCCTGTACTTTGCCATCTTTCCATGAAATGCTTTAAGATGTTGAGAAACTGGAGAACGGATGTAGGAGCAGATCCTCAGCCGGCATAACACCAGCTGATGTTTGAAGTGGAGTTGTGACCATTTATACCAGCTGTCCTGCTGTTGTCCAAATTAAATAGAAAGAGCAGCCAACTTCCAACTGCAGCTTCTTCAGTGGAGATAATACTGAGATTCCTCAAAAAGAACTGGAAATCGCAGCGTCACAGTCCCTGTTTGTTAAATATGTCTGTTGCAGACACCCAAGAAAACTAAAGCCCTGCACACTGTTTTGGAGATTTACATAGAAAAAACCAGGAACAATATTTAGTAACAAATCCATATTACTTCAGCACTGATCCTGCCAAACCACACTGGAATATGGCTGTATGAGCACTGAACTGAGAAGGGCTGATCATGAATAAAGTTACCTGTGGAAGTTTGTTTCAAGGAGCAAGCCTGTTAGCAGATAAGTCAGAGCATTTTGAGTGGGAATCTTCTTGTCTTTACTGAACAATGTTTATTTACATCTTTAAGTGCAAACTTCTGTATTTGGGTCAAAGTCTATGCCAGGTTTCAGGAACCTTTGATGAACAAGCTTCCATTTTGGGTAAACAGTTTGGATCAAAAAACCAATGTTAACCAATGTTTATTTTCGATCTTTGCTAAAGGAACATTTAGACTTTTGAGCTCAAATTAATCTGATATTTCAAATATCCTTTCACTTTAATTAAAATGCCCCACACTGAACTGAAATACTTTGCCTGGCCCAGAAGAGATTGATGCTGTTTTTTTTTATAATTTAGAAATAAAAATTTGAGATATCCAAGCAAGGCAGCTGTCTTTTGGCCTCTATACTCTTTCTTCACCCTAATTTTGAGTGAATTGCTGGTGAATGGAGAACCCATACTGCCATACAGCTCTGCTGCTGTGGCTATCTTTGCGGCCCTCGGACCTTTGGCAGATCTGCCTGCTTATAACAGCCACGATCCAACTGTCATGGACCTGCTACTGTACTCCAGCAGCAGCACATGACCTGACTGAATGCCCAAGAAAGATGTTGCCCTACATTAGCAGCTAACATTACTGTCACCATCCTGACGTAGAAGAGTTTCCTCACCTCCAATATGCTGTTATTTACTGTAATCCAGATTATGGTAAATGTGACTGGTATCCCAACTGTTTAAATTCAAGGGGAGATTTTCAGATTCTTCCTCCCTTGTGATTTGCTCTTGTGTCTAAAGGTCTCTACTACCTTTATTTTAACTTGCGATTTGTTGGGGCAAGAACAGGACCTGCGTAGCATCTGCCATTCAGCATGACGGCAGTCTAAGAATAGCCTCCAGCGACCAGTAAATCAAATGGAGTTACATCAGGGTTGATGTTGCTTGAAATTCTTGCATCAGTGCTCAAGAGCCAGAGAGGAAAGAAAAGGCAAAAAAGGAGTTGGGGGAAGAGAGAAGAAAAGACGTGCTGCTGATTTGAAAGAGAACTGGTCATTTCCCTGCCCTTCATTGGCAGGACTGATTTAGGGGTAGGTTAGGATCCATCCATGAAACTGTCCAGCACCCTTTGGTTATCAGTGGGATTTGAGTGTCCAGCTGCTTTATGCTCTCACAGTCTAATGTTATCACCATTAAATGACTGGTCACCGTCCTGTCTGTGAGCACTGAATGGACAGAGGTCTTAGTCCACGAGGGATTTTTCTCTTATAATAATTATGTGTATGGTCACCTGTCATCAACAAAAGTGGACCATGTCTACATCAAAGCTTAATCACAATAAGTCCAGACTAATCTTAATATGTTGTTTTATGTAGCATAGGGATACATCCATCTCCAGACACCAGTCTTCCAACATAGTTCTTGAGCACTCCATCACATAAAGAGAAATATCACTATAATGACACACCTGATGAATATTCCCTAACCATTTTTCTGTCTGGTCCTGGGAAATGTGTTTTATTTAAAGCCCAAATGTCACTCTGGTCTTGGTGATAGCTGACTGTTAATATTGTCATGTCTTTACTCCTTCTCCTGGCCTATCTGCCTTGTTAAATACCCCCTGAATTTTAAACTATTCCAAATCAGTACTTAAACACAAAATGTGGACAGATACAACAGGTTTTTTGTTTGTTTGTTTGTTTGTTTGTTTGTTTTAATAAGTATGCTTATATAATGAAACAGTGAGCATCACCTTCAACTTCAGGAAAATAAAATATCAGCATAAAGACACTGCAAGCATGTAAAGTTCCGGGACAAAAGTCAGGATATTTTCTGCTGTTTCCAATAATCCTTTAAGGTGGAATACCTTGGGATACAAGCAGTGCTTCCAGACGCAGCAAAGATTGCTCTGAAATGAGTTGGGAATCTCTGTCCCTGAAATAGCTAATTATTGGCAGAGAACAGAGAAAGAATATGATGTCGCAAAACATAGGGTATTTGTAACCCCTGGAAAAGTCATTTGGATGTTAGGATCCTAAAACAGGAATGAAGAATTATCAAGGTCTCCAAAACTTGAAAGTGAGTGTTACAGGAGAGGGCTCAGCTGAAATGTTTGTATCCAATACTCCGTGCTGGGCAGAAGAGTCTCTGGATATGCACCTGATGGAATACTGACTCAATTATACAGCAATTATTAAAATAATGCATTTCAGGATCATTAAATCCTTGGTTGGAGGCCCCCTTTTGCTAGGTGCTTTATAAAAACAGAATGAAACACAGCCTAAGTTGTTCAGGGTACTCATCTTGCTGGCTGATCTAGGATGATCCTGTGTCCCAAACAATTTCAGTTTTCTCCCACTGTAAGGATCAAGCACCTTCTGCTCTTCATAAGATTGGTGCCTGTATTTGGTCTCTTATCAATAGGTTATTTTGGGGTGAAATGAAGAATAGAAGAATAGTTATTTGCACTCCAAGCAGTGAGTGAAAGCCACTGGAAGCCAGGCAGCTGCTCCACGAGCAGAAGGCTCCCTTTAGGAGCCATTTTCAGTTGTACACATTCAAATCCATGGCATTTTATTAACAACTGGAGAACAAAATGGCCAAATCCACATAAATAAATAAACTGAATGGCTGCTGTAATATATACTAATCTGGGGAGGTTCCGTGTTGTCTCTCTGTATACAGTCACTGGAGTGAGAGGAGATATTTTAAGTCAAAACCCGAATATCTATGGCAGGCAATTTGAGCACAGGAAAGATCAAAGCTCTCTGCTAAGGGGCTGGGGGAGGAAAAGCTATCCTTTGAAAAGATGAATATTTGAAAACGCCAACTGCTGTAGCTACTGCGGGCTTATTTACCAGCACTCTGCGCTGGGCTGGAATTGATCTGTAGGGATAGGTTTGTTGAAAGAAAGCAAAAAAGAAGGGGCTTCTGCTTCTGAGGTCACTCTGCACAGACCGAACGACTGGTTATGGTCTGTCCTTGTCCAGGGGCAGCAGGAAATGTTAAACTCCGACCCAGCACTGAGCGCCTGTGTCCGTAAGGAGAGAAACGGCTGTGTGCCACAAGGGCTTATGTGTGAATGTGTGGCATTTCATTGGGATTCCTGGTACAGGAATTAAAGGAATTTTAATTGTGGAGAATTGTGATTCATTCGGCATAAACCCACATAGGGAATTTGAGTTTTGGGGGGCTGACAGTAGAAAGCATTTTGAAGAAAGTTTAGATATAAGGTTTCTAAGCTTACTTTGCTCTCCTAGGAACCTGTCATTTATGACTTCAAATACCAAATTACACTTCCCCCTCATCACTGTTACCATTTAATAGATGGGGAAACTACTTGAAAAAGTGCAATATCTCTGCAGAAGGAGTTTGCACTTGTGCAAGCTTTCATCTGCAGAAATGCCCTTGTGGATGCAGAACAAGAGCAGCCTAGAAGTGGTTTTACTGACATATCTGTTGCTGTCCAGGTTTGCCTCACTCATTTTAGCAGTCCCAGTTTTGAGGTAGAATGGTCAGAAAACAGATGTAAGGCACCTTTGTAATTTGCAGTTTGTTGTATTAACATTCTGGTATCAATATGCGATATAACCTTTCCCATGAGATTAACTCCTAGTGTAAGGGATATATAAGGTTATACTGATATAATTGTGTTCATACTGTGGCTTTCTGGGCAGAGCGACATTAGAAAAAGAATTAAAAATCGCACTTCTAAAAGCTCATCAGCAAAGAGCTCCAGCCTGAACCCAGGATCCGAGACTTGAATTAAGCCTGTGGGGTGACACTGTAAGATTCCTGCAGCAAGCCCTGGCCATACAACTGAGTTGAGCTGTGCTTTGGCCATGCTTTCAGTGAGGATGTAGCTTTGAGTAATTTTGGCATCCCAAGGCCTCAACTAATTCCCACGTGTGTTTGCTTGTATTTTTACTGGCTGTCTTTTCCACTTCTGCCTCTCAGATTACTAGGGCTGGTGACAAGGAAATATGGGAATAGCCACCCAATCAAATTACAAAACATTAAAAAGGTCAAGCGCATACAGGTTGCTTTCACACCATGAGTGAGAATCAGATTTCCTGGTATCTCAGTAAAAATGACAGATAGTGTTAACCAGATAAGCAAATGGGAGCTTGCAAGTCTAAAAGCAGGAGTAATTTGCCAGTAGATCTTTTTTCAAGTAGAAGTGTACGATGGTTAGATTTCCTTGAAATTTCTGCCCTCTGGGTGAAAACAGCCTGTATTTTTGTGCCTTTCTCTGCTCAATGTGGTCCTGGGACCACATGCATGATAGTTTCTGCAGATCTGCTGATGCTGTAGGAAGATGGAAAAGGAGCAGTAAATAAAGTAATTGCCCTGGGAAAATATTGCTTGTAAATGCCTTCATCTGGCACGGGATGGGGATGGGACAACTGAGGCCTGGACAGATGACAGCATGATGGTCCCTTCTACACACTAGTGGTACCTCCAGCAGTCTGTAGACATCCCATCCATATAATTTAGTACATAGACTCTCCCTTTTTGGGAAAAACTGTGGTGATAAGGAGTTCTAGGTATTGCAACCACCAGAATTATCTAGTGAAGGCTTTGCAGAAGAACATGTCCTTAGTAGACTGGCCTTCTCCTTTTGAAGCATCATCTAACTAAGTCTTTTGACAGGGATTTTCAAAGTCACAGTTGGAAGTTTAGACATTCAGACTGACATTTAAATGATACAGACATCCCAGGAGAGCTCATCTACCAGGCAGGACCAACTTTTTCTTTGCATGACCAGGTGGGCAGCAAGTGCCATATCACGGGAAACATTCTGCTCTGCTTTCCTTGGTGATATGTTGTAGTTTTGTAATGACGTGGGCTGTGAGCTATTTCTCAAAGGTCTTGCTTCCACTCTTCCCCAGGATCAGTGGTTCATTCTGGATGTGACACTCAGGCTTTTGAGGACTGTTATGTTACACAGGAGCAACCTTCATTTTTGGAGATAGCAGCTCCAGAAATAGTGAGTAAATAAACCCCTGTCACCTTGACAGGCTAACATTTCCATCTCCCCCGTCATTATTTATTTATTTATGGTTCCTGAAATCTATTTCCCAAATTCTCTATCCTCACCCTCCTCCCGCTACTTTGTTTTAATGAATTGAGGATTGAATTCTAGAGCACACGCGTGAGTCAGAGATGATAAAGCACCCAGTCTTTTGGCAGTCCTGTAAATGCTACGGTGGCTTCCAAAGAGTTAATTCATTATGGTCCATTGTCCAGTCGACTTTATAGCTAGCAGCAGATTGGAGCCAACTTGAAATGCTGAAGTGGGAATGAAAAATGAGCGGAGCCTTGGTGTGCATTAAATATTTAATATTCTCTCAGTGGGAGGTGTCAGGAAAAGGACCATATAATAAATACTAGGAGAGACAATTCCATCACTGAACTCGTCTGTTAATGACCTCATTTGCTTTGACAGAAACATTACAGATGCAGCTTCTTCGCTTCTGTGGCCCTATTAAGCAGCCACATTCCAGTTGGAGAGCAAATTCCTGCTTCTGCAACGCGGAGGAGTAGGTTGGAGCTCTGATTGTCTCCTTCTCCCTCTCTTTGTCTCCCCCTGCTCTCCAGATCTAGGGTATTTAGAAAGAATTCTGCGTGGCACAGAAGGTATTTGTGGTAGTTGGGTGATTCCGTCAGGGAAAACAACAATTTTATCAAACCATCTGGAATATGTGAACTCAAGAAAATGCCCCCTTCCCTTAGAGGAGGTGAGTGCCTCCCCTCTCCTGCTTTAGCATCACCAGCTTGTAAATCATGGGAGCTTGAAAAGTGTGTGTACAGACATGGTGGGGACCACCTCCAGTTTAATTCCCTGAAGACCTCTTGTACCAGAGAACAACAGGATCATCAGGAGGATCTAGTCTGGTGAGCCTCCTGGTGAGTGCTTCCCACTTCAGCAGATATGGAGACCTTGAATCCCACTGAGTTCCTGGAACATGTACTGAAAAATCACAGGATTTTTTAGCCAGTGCTGTGACCTGCAGCACTGGTGTTCCCATGGAGGCTGATGTTCTGCCTGAGCACCAGTATTACAGGATCTTTCACTTCAAACTAACTGCAAGCAGCTGTTTTTCTCTCTTCCACTATATATGTTTGAAGGGTTCTCAAAAGTATTACTGCTCTGGTGGCTATAAGCCAACTCTACATTTCACACCTAAATGTATTAATGTCCAGTTCCTATGCAGTCAATCTTTGTCATATTTCACCTTCAACTTAACTAATTCTTTTTCTGCCTGGGCACATAGACCCTGGGATAATCATATCGCTTCTGCTTATTTTTTTGCCTGGTTAAGCAAACCAACTTCTTCATGTTTGTCTAGAAAAGTTCTTGATGGCCCTCAGTATTCCAGTAAACTTATTTTCTTGTGTCCCAGCTTCAGTTGCTTTTCTTCAATAGCAATGACTGATGAGGTTTGAAATGCTTGGCAAAATGGCATTCATTCCTGCTTATCATTAATGGCAATTCCTCTCAAGTCAATCTGTGGATTGCACTGTATGGCCAGCTTGAGAGCCCAGGTCTCTCTCCTTCATGGACAACTGCTGGGTTAAACATGAAACTCTCACAATTAGTAGTCCTGGAATACATGACCATGATTTTTCACATTTTAACCCGTTTCTTCCCCTTCTTACTGCAGCATGAAATAATGTTGAACTTCTCTGAACTTCTCATTTACCACCAGCATTAACTTATTATTTCCTCCAAACTTTCTTCTAAGGCCTTGCACATGACTGCAAGACTTTGGCAATATTCCTGTATTTGTCTAGTCACTTTTTTCCTTCTTTCCTACACAAAAATACTACATTTGCTCAAAGAACTACAGTTCTCTGTGGTTTTTGTAGGACATTATAGGTAGTAGACAAAAATACAGATTGAAAAAATTAAGAGAAAAAATAGCTGCTTGTCTTCTCTTCAGGTGAAGTGCATACTTGTAGTCTCAGATTCTCTGCTTTGAACGTCTGGGCTTGACAACACTGTTCCTCTCTGTTTTAAACTAGCTGTTTCCTGCCTCAAGTTGAAATTTGAATATAATCATATTAAAAATTGTAAAAGGTGATGATGTTATGACAGAGGTATTAGAGACACCTTATAGCACTAGAGGCCTGGACGTCTGAGCTGTTAGTGTAGGACTCTGGAGTCTAAGCTCAAATGTCAGCATCTTTGATTAACGTCTGCTTTTTGGATTATAACCTTGTCGTCTTCCCCTTTCCCTAACACTGCCTGAACTGTGAGGCCCATGGTGTAGGAATAGTTGTCCGTCCTGCTGCCTGCACGCCCGTGCTCATGCCTGCTGTGATCAGAGGTGGAAGAAGCTGTTTGCTGTGCACAGCATGGGATGCGAGGAGGTTCAGCAGAGAGGAAGATGAGGCTCCTTCCACTCCTGCTGCCTACATGGACTGTGGGGCTGTGGTTCAATAGGGCGCAGGGGGAGGATGCCAAAAGCAAACCAGCTAGCTACAGGCTCAAGGAGGAAGAGAGAGGGGGAATAAAAAAAAATCTGGGTAGAAACTGGAAGGGAATGTGCCTCCCGCTCACGTCTCAGCTCTGTGTAGGCTGCCGTCAGATGCCACACATTCTGTGCATTACAACAAGGCAGTTGTTTGTAGCTCTGGATCCGTGCAACAGGGAGATAAGGTTCTGCCTTTGTATCAGAAGCAGCTGCAAAGGGGCGAAAAGGTCTTAGAACAAGAAATTAGTTCATTTGAATTCTCACTCTCTCTCTTTTCCTTCTTCAAGCCAGACAGCAGCAGCACACTCCCTCCTCTCATATCGGGCAGGCGTTTTCGCACCAGCCTGTGGTACCAGCAGGAATCTGCATCGCTGCCTCCGGAGTCGGTGCAGGGTGCGTCTGTGGGGGGGCCCCTCGCCCCCCGAGGGCTCCGTGGCCTTTGCTGGCAGGGCAGCCCAACCGCGTGCTCCACGGTGGAGAGCTGCTGGCCGTGGAGGTGTGGAGTTAGCACAAGCCTGCCGTGCACACCACCAGTTGTAGATGTTGCTGCCAGGCTGTGGCTGAGCAAGGCCATGGCTACAGCAACAAGATGATAACAGGCTAGAAAACACCCTGCAAGGCAGCACTAACCATCCGTCCCATGGCCAGCACGGGGAGAAGGAGAAAATACCTGAACACATACTGTTAGACTGTGTCATAACTCCTTCATAGGCAGGAGGGATTCAAATGAACTTGGGCAGGCAGCCTTGGGCATGACATAGTTACTGTCTGAGTGCTTGGCTCTGCAACCTTAATGATGTTCTTTTAATGTAGCGTTTAAAAATGCATAATATAATATACATTGTCTGTCCTGTCTGCCTTTTATAGCTTTAAAAAATGAATCAGGTATATGCTCTGACATATGGAACCATTTCACCCCAATGCACAGACAGACACTCTGCCACCTTTAAGCACTTACCGAAACACGCTTTAAGGTTTAGGTTTGCTCTTAAATAGTTATCACCTGCTCAGTAAAGAAATAACCCTTCTTGCACTCAAAACTCTGCGCTGATATTTTTTCAGACTTTGTTTATCAGGAGTTTGGCAGTTCCCTTGCAATCAGTTCACAGCAGTTTCTCTGGTGCTCGTTGCTGGCCAAGCAAGCTGAAAACTGGTTTGGAAATCTGGACGGGGCTGCAGAAATTACTGTGCTGTCCCTGCCTGTCTGTGAGGGGGGTGGAAGGATGAAACTCACAATTCAGAGGGAAGGAGAAGAAGGATACGTAGCGGAGAAGGAGATGAAATAGCCCTTAGAGCCGAGCCTGGAACTCCAGAGAGGTGTCCCCTGTTCCCCAGACTGATTTGCCCATAAGTTATAATCCTCGAGCTGGCAGTGCTGCTGCTGCAGGGCCCGTGAAGGCTCCAGCCCTTCTGGCAATCTCAAGTCTCCCCAGGGCTGATTTAGAGAGGTCACCTGTCACTTGTGTAAAGGTCACCAGAGGTCTGTGCTGTGGACAGTCCCCACGTTCCCAGGATGTCACATAATCATTTTATTTTACATTGCCTCAGTCCTGCCAGGGGAGGGGAGGAGGAGAGATAAGACTGCGAGGTCAGCAGCGTCTTTATGGATGGCGGAGTGAATGTGAGGTGAAAGGGATCGTTGCTTTTGCCTCCCCAATAAACCCCTTTTCTCTGCCTGAACGGAAGCAGTGAGGAGCTGTTCGGCTAATTTATATTAATTCAACTCCATTAATGATGAGATATCATCTCTTCTCTCAGCAGGCGAACCATCAAAAGGATTTAATACTGAGCTGTTCTTTTGACAACCCCACATTACAGACTGCAGCCACTCCATGGCTGGACTGAACCTTTCCCCAGCTACCAGCTTTTCCTGGGGCCTCATTACGAAGGGCAATTTCGTGTCATTATGATTATTTTTGTGTGAGTTCTCACACATGCCTCAACATTGCTCAGGCACAGAGGGGCAGGATAGCTCTCTGCAGGGAAGAAGGGACATGGCACATATGCCACATCTCTTCCAGGCTGGTGATGAGCATGGGACATTTCAAGTGATAGGGAGCCACAATCAGTGCATGTTACCATCTACTCTCCCAAGTGGGTGCAGAGTGGGAAAATACTTTTTTTTTGGAGGAAGGAGAGGCTGGTGGCCATGGGGGTGTTCAGCCCCACTGCGTGGGCAGCAATGGCAGCAGTGGGCTCTGGTGCAGAGCCATCCTGCCAGCTCCCCGCGGACTTAGCGAGAGCATTGTCCTCACCAGGGCTATGCCAGGGGGACAAGCGTCTGGACCATCAGCAAATTTTGCTTCATCAACCACCGCGTCAATGCATCTTGGGTTTCTTGCTCGACCGTCACGGGGATCCTGAAAGACAAGCGGTCTGGTGTCAGGCTGGTGTAAATAAGGTTGATGTGTTAGAAGGGACTAAACTTCCCGCCGGGATCAGAGGGTCTCTGCTAGCACTTTGGGTTCACCGCGGAGAGGGGGAAACGGAGGCAGGGGTTCAGGGAGCTCAAGAGCCCTTGGTGTGGGGCAGCTCTCGAGCAGCACCCAGGCACCAGCCCCAGGGACTACTCGGCAGCAAACCCCGAGCCAAAGCAAGGCCGAGTTGTCAGCTTTACCCCGTGGAGGGGCCAGGCAATGCCCCCGGGATGAGCACGGCAGGCTGCAGTGGCCGGGGTGATTTGCCGATGGACACAGGTCCCCAGGTCCAGCAGAGCTGCTAGAGGACTCTCGTACCCTCACCCATGTCATGGCAATAGGAGACAAGGCTTCATGCTAGTCATGTAATTTAATTTCTCTCTTTGCTTCTGGCTGACAGTATTAAACTCCTGGCCTCTGAAACACACGTACAAATCTTTTTTTTTTCCCTTTTTTTTTTTTCCCCAATATTTTTATATTAACATATTTCCTTTTGAAACTGTGTGAGGCTTTTCTTAAAACTAATGGATTTTTTTTCTCCCCTTGTCTGGGCCAAATGTATTCAAATCTTAACTCAGTTAAGTCAGAAGATTCCTATCGTCTCAGCAGGGAATCCCACCCTTTATTCCACAAATCAGCATCCTTTTTATTTGACTTTCTGATCTCCAAAGGAAAAGGGATGCTTTTTTTTTAGAGGTTTTTTTTTTTTTTTTTAGTTTAACTCTGACGTTGATGTTGCAATGCTCTTTGATAGCCAAGAACACAAGGACTGACTTCAGGAGCAGCTGAAACTTCATCAGGAACCAAAATATAAAAAGAAGGGATGCGGAGTGAGGAATGGTAGAAAGTGATACTGTTGAAACAACCCTTTGAAATTTCCCAAATGATGTTTGATGTGAGAGTCCCTTAAAGCTGCTGCAATACCTTCAGTATCAAAATGATCTTTTTTTTTTTTTTTTTGATGGGGGTAGGTGCAGGGAGGAAGGGTATTTTAATATTTTTTTTTGGTGGCACTCAGAAGAAATAAGTTTAATTTCAACCTCTAATGATTCCACTTGCTTTTTTTTTTTTTTTTTTTTACATATGTTTATCTAGGATTTAGTAGGATTCTTTAATCACTTTTTTTTTTAACTCTTTTCGTCTTTTTAAATATTCCTTTATTTCAAAGGAATAGCAAAAAGGACACAGGGGACCGAATGCTGAGGAATAGATTACTCCTGAAACACGCTTTAGTCCTCCCTTATCCATCTCCAAAATACTAAGCCACTGGAAATGAAAACGTGAAATATAAACTCTTAGAGGCAAAGGAAGGGCCCAGTCTTTCTCTGGAGAAAAATCAGCGCAGAGGCATCGAGTTGCCCTCAGGATGCTCCGGCCCCAGAGGTGCTGGCCCAGCCCTCCGCATTGCTGCTGCAGCCGTGGCCATCGGAGCCCAGACTGGGCTGGATCCCTCAGCGGTGGCCTCATGGAAATGGAAGATGAGCTGGTGAAAATCCCTAAGGAGAAATAGGTCTTGGGGGAACGACATGGGGCATGTCCAGGTTGTGGAGAAAACAAGCCTGGGGGGCAAAGTGGCTGCCTTTGTCACTGGGATAAACCTGGGAGATATTTATCTTGTAGTTTTTTTCCCTGTGAAGGGGCTAGCAATAGGTTTGAGTGGTCAGAAATAATATAAAACAACTCATTCATGTTAATCCTGTGCATAGCAAGGGCATAGCAGGATATTTTTTTCCAGATCCAGCCAGGTCAACCAGGCATGTATTTGCCCCATGATATTCCCTGGTTTTATAATTTCCCCACGTTAATTTTGGACATGTACTCAGGAGCTGCTCTGGAAAGTATCTATGTGACTCTAGGTCATGCTGAGGAAAAGGCACACATTTTTCTGATGCAGGAGAAAAAGCTGCCATCTAAAGTGAGTCAAGAAGCAGGCATTGGATGCAATTAGCATTGTATCATTTCAGAAAGCAACAATTTGAACAGGTCACCTCCTTTGCAGATTGCTGAAGGAGGGGAACATGCTGCATTTACACTATTCATCCTGCCTCACTTACCCTCATAGGAAAGCAACATAAAAGACCGTGTGGATTAGATGGTGAGAAGCATGCCTGTTTCTTCTGCAATTAATATCATATGCAAATTAGATGTTTCCACTGAAAGTTTGCAAAAAGGGAATGCTGCCACTTACTACCATCTCTGCTGAGCTAAAAGGTTTTTCGCAGATAACATTTTTCATGTGGTGCTGGTGTGCTTTACATTTATTGAGCCTGGCAAAATGTCTGTAAATCAGCATTGTATCGATTCGGCGTACATCCAGTTTGTAGGAACTAGCAAGTCACAAGGATTAAGATAATAGTATGAAGCCTCTTTGACTGACAGAATCACAGAGACGGATGCAGGATCCACTCTCTCTGCAGCTCCCACTCACTGCAGTGGTTTTTCTCCCTCCATTTGGTGTCTTCAAAACTGTTGGGCTGCTGCCCTGAGCTGTTGGAGGACTGCTGTGCTCTGCTGCAGGCAGGTGCCTTTTCATGGGAGATGGAGAACTGCCTTTGCACAGCAAATGCAAAGAGCTCAGGGTGGCCACAGCATCACTGAAAACCAGATCAGTTGCTTAGATACACAAATTTAAGGATTCCTACCTGTGGGATGCTCACAAATTTAAGGATTCCTACCTGCGGGATGCTCAAAAATTTGGCAAAGATCCTGGGGACCTGGACTCCTCGCTCACAGTGCTTGCAACTCCAGAGGGATGCTGACCCCCGGGATGGTGATACCCCCAGCGCAGCTGAAGGGCTGCAACACATGGGTTCCTTTCCAGAAGCTGGCAGCTTGCCTGGGGCATTAATGGCATGCTGAAAGAGCCTGAGGAGGAATGGACAAAGCTGCTCTTTGCCTGTCTCCTGCAAGCTGTCACCCCCCAACACCACCCACATACTGTAAGCAACTTTTCATGGCACTTGAAAAGAATAAATAAGATTATTTGAAACCACCTGCCCATCTCCAGCAGCAGGGTCTTGTACACATGTTGCTCTCTACTAGACTTTACCAGGAGGGAGTTTTAGCCAGAGTACTTAAAATGAAAATTAATATTAAAATGGAAATCTGCATTTCTGAACAAGCCAATCGTGACCTCCTTTGGAATAGAAACATTTTCCCTGCTCCTGTCTTGGGCAATAATGTACACTCCTAGGTTCCTATTTCTAAACTTGGTCTTTGCTTATTTTGATTCTTCTAGTGAGTACCAGACATTTTAGAAAATATCTGTGTTGTGAAAAGTTCATTGAGAGTGAGTTAGGGGAGATGGGTAACTCTTCTAAGCACAGTTAAATGTGAGAGCAGA
The DNA here is from genome assembly GCF_018691265.1 of Tyto alba. NCBI lineage: Eukaryota > Metazoa > Chordata > Aves > Strigiformes > Tytonidae > Tyto > Tyto alba. The sequence goes on along the minus strand of NW_024881308.1, from coordinate 5,984,112 downwards.
AAACTATTCAAGAACGAATTCTGGCTGAGAATAGAAATGCCTGGCATCCACAGCCATTATAAAGTAGGATGGGAGTTGCTGAGGTCAGCCTGAAGCCACTATGGTATTAGAAAGATGATTTAATATCTTAAATCAGTAACAGGGAAGACAAACATTTAAACTAGGCATTTTCTAAAGAAGTACCACAATTAAGAGCCATTGCATAACCTCTTGCAGTGTTAGAATGGGACATGTTTCTCAATCCACAGTGGTTGTGAAAGGACTTTCATACATTTATGGTTGTCCTAAGGCGATCTAACAGGGCCAGTTCAGCGGGTGGGAGTCAGCCTTGCTGGAGCTTTGAACAGAGATCCCTTTGTTCGAAATCTGAAAGTCAGTGCTATCACAACAAGCTTAGTTACAGCTACTCTGCTTTTGCCCGTGGTGGCCACAGGAATTATCTGTAGTGTCAATAAACCAGGCCAGGATATGATATCCTTCAGTTCATATCCATCCATTTTTCTCCTAACAAGGAACTCACCCCAGAAGCCCAGGTTCTTCTTGTCTACCAAAACCTTGGATGATAGTATGAGAGAGAGATTATGATAAAGAAATAAATAAAGGAGTCTAATTTATGAAGCAACCCTTTCAAAGCGTTAAACCATTCATAGCTTTATGACTACATATTAATCTGCTCTCATTTATTGCTTTGTAAGGTTATTTTGACAAAAGTTCATTATCAAGACTGCTAAATGCTTTTAAAGCATTGATTGGGGGAATTATTACATCACGGTGATAGACACAGTGTGTTAAAATGGATTGTAAGGCTTGGACCATCTGAAATTTCCCCCCTTTTAATTGGATCGATCCCCAGAATAAACGAAGTTTAATTGAATTTTGAGGAAAATTGAGCAGTTGTTTTCAAGTCTCTGTCAATACGCATTATTTCAATTACATGATGATAAGCATAGAGAGAGTTTGCAAACAGCCTGAACGGAGGCGGAGGCTGCACAGCAGAGAGGCTCTCTGCACATGCTTGGCTTTTACTTTCTTTTTCCAGGATGAGCTACATTTCCCAAAAGCACATCATCAGGGACAGGGCCCCTGCTCCTGCAATCCGGATTTCAGAGGAAAATTACCCCTTGTCCCTCCATTTTCCCATCTATCCTCATCTCCTGCCTGGCACTCCTTCCTCTGGGTTCCCACAGCCTCTTCCTTGCAAAGCCCAACATTTTTTTCATACAAAACTCAGGCTGTTTGTTCCAAGACCTCAAAATGACTTGGAAAAATTGACCACGATGTGCTGGCTCAGCAAGTTTTGCTGCAGTGAAGTTAAGAAGCCACTGCCCCTCGGTGTCTGTCTTGCTTCAAAGCAAGCAGACACTTGTCTCCCAGTTTCTGCAGCTTCACTGCAAATTCTGGTATCTCCATGGAAAGTGCTGGTGAGGGTGTGTTGAAGTTAGTGTCAGAAACACGTTCCCTTTTGAGGACAGTAACCATTATTTAGGGAGTGGGGGAGAAATCTGGAGGCAAGAACAAGAGCACACTGGTCAGGTTTCATGACCTACACCCGCAAGGCGACACCAGGCACAGAGGGGTAGTGGAGCTGCAGCACCATTCTGCCACATGTTGGGACAGGATCCCCACTCATCAGGTCATCCTTTTTAAAAGGAACAAACGCCATTAGCTTGAGACCTTATGCAAATTTCTGGGCTCCTTGGAAATCTTTCCTCAAGTCAGAAATATTCCCTCCTCCTTCACAAACACTGGGTCTGGGCAAAAAAAAAAATGTGGGAAGCTTGACCAGAGGAAGAAGAATTTGGCGTCACTTGGGAACGAACCGCGTTGGTGTAGTGATGCTGAATGAAACGTTCCCCTGGTTCTACGTGTGTTTCTTTTGAACGTCCAATTAGCAGAAATTCTTTGCTGCAGTATTTTCCTCCTCCCTGTTGGTAGAAACCTGGTCATGGTTTGGTATCAGCCATAGTGTCCTGAAATGCTCTCTGGCAAGGTGGTCTTCACGTCTCCCTGCTCTGAGGATCCCTTACTCGACACAGCTGCATTAGTTTGAGAAGCAACTTAGCTGTCATCATCTTTTGTATTTTCTTTTATTGAACATCCCCCTTAAAAATTTAAGCTCCTTTGCTGAGGAAGACAATACCATATAAAACTTCTCCATAGAAGCCATTTTTTCCCACTTCTCTTGCAGGCCCAACTCATTGAAGATTTTATGAGTTATGGTGACTCCCCCCAGAGGAATACAAGGTGCAAACTCTGCAAGTGAAGCTGTTTCTCTTCTTTTTTCCTCTTTTCTGTGTTCACCAGGGAATCCCTGCCCCAGAGCTCAGACAGAAGACCTTGGCAGTCCAAAACATTATGGGACACTTGCTGCCTTTGGGATGGCTCAGAGTGCCCATGCTGAGCTCAATGCACCAGTTATGGGTGATCCTGAGTGTTTTTCAGACCATCTCAGGCCCAACGATGCCAGTGGGAAGGCAGGACTCCACAGCAGCAATGCTGGGATGGCCCCGTGTCTCCAGAGTCGGGAACAAGTGGCAGGAGGTGGATCCAGCTGCATCTCTGATCCCGCGGACTCCAGGCAGCATCCTCTGAAGCTCAGCAGTTTGTGGCCGTGCCCTGCTTCTGCAATTCACCTGCAATGCCCCGTTTGATCGTCTTTTCCTTTCACCTGAACTGTTCCCCTAACCCTGAGCAATCCAGGTGACACCCAGCTTCACTTAGAGCTGCAATTAGAGGCAGGCACAGGGCAAAGCGTGCTGGCCTCAGCGAGCAGAGGGTCAAGATTGTTCCCTCCAGGGTTCCCTGCTGCAGCCGACAGCCGAGGCATAAAGGATATAGACGTTGTTATAGATTCGTTAGTTATTCATTGTAACAGTGTTGATCCTAATGAATTCATTTGGTATTCATTGGCTGTCACACACAGTTCTGTAAGTCTTCAGCTCTAATTTAGGACAATTAAAATGAAGTGTTAGCAAGCAATGTTTCCCCTGCATTGCACAATCTATAATATTTTCTTTTCAGGGGAGGGATGCAGACTAACCCGGCTCACATTGCTGATATTATCAGGGAGTGAGATCTTGCAGCTTGATCCTGCAATGCTTAATGAATTAATACAGCAGATATAATTTTCATGGGTCAGTGTGTTGTGCTGGCCTGCAGATCCATCTAGATTAGACTTAGGGAAAGACTAATTGAAAAATACATGTCTTGGTTTGCTTAAAAACAATAAGCAGATATCTACCAGGAAGAAATGTACAAACAAGATGCATAAAAGCAAGCCAGCGATTTGTCATATGCTTCATAGTTCATGTTGCAAATTAGACAATCTTTCATAATCACAGAGTTGGGGGAAGGGAACAACCAAATCAATTTGTCTGTAAAATTCTAAGTCCTTTTGAAAACACAATTGAAATATAATTCCTCTGTGTTTCCCAGTTAATTATCATTTACAATATTTCTGGCATCAAAGCTTTACTAGCATGGAGGGATCATTTCTTCAACACAATACCACTTTCAGGATTCATTTATCTTGTCTTTTAGACTAATTATCCCCAAATTCACCAATAGACTGTCACACTTACATGCTCCAATAAATGTAGTTTTAAATCAGCAGCTTACTTTGCTGCAGTGGTACAAGCTTTCCTGAATTGTGTCTAACTAGAGTCATTCATCTGTGATCACAACACTAAAGGGAGAACAACAACATTAAGGTTTGTATGAATGATCATGCTTATTTATATGCAAATACGTCTGACAAATCAATAATGTATGATTTAGCTGTTCACTGTGCATTAGTAGAAGTGCTGCTAGACCCAGGTGGCGGTCTCAAAAGGATCCTCAGCTCTTCCCCCTCCCCATCTCGGTCCCGTTTCAACCAGCGTCTCCGGTCAAGTGGCTGCAAAATCAGCTGCTGCCTCATCCATGCGCACTGGTGGGACTGGCACCCGCCCCAGTCGCTGTGGAGGGGATGGAGTTGGGAGAGGATGATGTCAGCCTGGGGTGACTGGGAATGGGAAGGGCTGTGGGGGTTCCAGAGCACCCCAGGACGGGATGGAGCCAGGAGTGGGGGGTTAGATAAGGAGAAACTCTTGATGGCAGCAGCTGACATTCCGTAGGCTGGGGCTATCACAGGCTTGTTCCTCCATATTTCAAACTGATGTGAAGGATAATAACACCCCAAGAGGAGTTAGCCCTGTCCACCAGTCTCACAGCACTCCTCCATCCTACTCCTTTTTCCTATCCAGAAAGCAGCTGCCCGTATGATCTGCCTCCATTCACTGTAGAGGGTCTGTCACCCTCCTCCAGCTGCACTGTCTATATGGTCCAGCCTCTTCTGCACCACCCTGCGTGGGTCTGCCCTGCAGCGAGGGCTCGCTTCCCACCCCAGCCTCATCCCCTCTGATGCCTGTGGCTTTTCTGTTCTGCCCTGCCACCCCCACGGGGGATGATCTGAAATCCATGCAGCAACAAGCCCTGGGGTTTTCTACGCCATCATTCCTCCCAGAGAGGTGTTTTTCTTCCCTTCCTAAGGTCTCCAAAACAGCAACTATCTTTTCTCAGGAAGAAAAGGGACAGGAACATCAATTAGCGACTGTGCAGCACCATGTTGTCCATGTCCTGCCCGAGCACACCATGGTGCATCTACACCTGCCTTGGGTACCAGTGCTTCCCAAGGTTCCCATGCACTCCTTATGAGCAAGTTGTCAGTGTCTGGTCTAAGAGATAACTGAAATAATTGAATGTTAGATGTCTCTATCTTGTACCTGAGTGAATCTGTTGCTGGGCTATATGTTAATGTGGTGTAAATGCCTGCATTTGTTCTGGGATATGCTTATGGCAGTGGTGAACTGGGCTTTCAGCTAAGGCCAGAAACAGTTTATGAGCCCAGAAAAAAGCTCTGCACTCAGCTATTGTTGTTCTTCTTGCTGTACCCTTCAGGCTGAGAAGTAATCATGTCCTCCCAACCAAGGCAGACTGAAATGCCTCTAACACAGTTATTCAGTTGTCCAGAAACAGGTGGGTGCTGTGGAGCAACATAAGTAGTTCTTTCTCCTTCCAGATCCCCTAAGCCACCTCCAGTAAAGGATGGGCATGGGTGGAGAAGGCTGTGCACGTTCCCATGCAAAGAGAGCAGGCTGTACACTCTGTGTCTGGCAATCAGCCATGGGGTCTGATTTATATCCACCTTACAGGACTCCTTGGCACGTCCTGGCATCACCCGATGTCAATCTCCATTCCCTTTCTGCTCTAGGTAAAGATACCCACACCTGGTGCAGGAAAGTACAAGCAGTCTGTCCCGGAGCTCTTATTTGACATGACAGGTGAAAAGAAGAGCAACTTGAGTAAAAGCTGTGCTGTACACTCTGTCACAGGGATAAATTGCTCAGTTGTTGCCAGTTTTGGAAGGACTACTCAGAAAGATGTGAAAGCAAGCAAGAAATCCCAGCCTACACAATGCTGGGGGGATGAGGGGAGGAGTAAGTTTAACGGCCTGCATGAATTGTCAAGCAAACCCTCTGCAGACTTCAGCATCTTCAGTGGCACATTCTCATTCTGACACAGAAGCGACATTTATAGGTCGTAACTCTGAGGAGCAGTTGGTCTCTCTGGCACTATTACACTTAAATGTGAAGGGCTTCATCTGCTGACTATCACAGTGGAAAAGGCAAGTTGAGCAGTTAAAGTAACAGTTCAGGAAGATCCCCCAGGGATGGAGTGAGCAAAAGAGAATAATCAGGCATTTCCACAACTTGCCCCTGTAGTGTATTATTTTCTGGTGACTAAGCTGCTTTTAGCTTTCCCAGTTTATTTGTAATCTTGGCTATAGAATATACCACTCCTATTCCCATTGCATTTATAATTATAATTGGCTATATAACTAAATAGCCTACAGATCTGTGTGCTGGGAAACATGCTGTGCAGATGTGTTTGTCTGTGTGCACGCACACACAAACCTGCACATCCGCACACTCCTGCCCTCACACATACAGTCTTAAAAAAACTAGTCAGAGATTGAATTAGCTTAGAAATGGAGCATCTGCACAACCAATAATTTCATTACAGGGGAAAGCAGGAAACTGTGTTTCTCAATGAAGCTCAGATTATGAATCTGGTCATTTGCATTGGAATTTTAATAGGTTTGTACAAAAAAGGACTGGCACACACCAGTTCTTCTTTGAATGAGGCATAATGTGAGGGATATGATGCACGCTCTCACACAGACACTGGACAGAGTAGGAGGTTGTGGTATGCTGCTGGCAGGCACATCCTCACCAGTTCTGCAAAAAAGCAGGTGAAGAATCGATGCCTATGCTCTGCTGGGCCATTCTCACTGTGGAGGGAGCAAATTTCTGCTTTAAACAATTTAATACCCGCGCCTTGCCCAGTGACTGGAATTCTTTGCTACAGGGGGACAATAACGACAGCAAACAGTCTTGGGATTGGACCAGTCCCCTGGGCATGGCCATGCTGGGCTGAGATTTAAGGTGCTTTCATGAATGAAAAAGGAGGGTTTTATGGGTGGGTCAAGTCTAGAATGCTTGGATAACCCACTCCAGAAAGACGATCCGTACCATGAGATCCAGTCCCACATGGATGATGATGTGCAAGCCTCATTTTTCTTAGTGAAGATCTAGCTCTTGCTTTTATATATTGTTTTCCCCTTCTATCAACCCAGACTGGTTTGCATATGAGGCATCATCAGCTGTTGCAACAGTTCTGCATTTTGGATGATGCTTTTTCTGTGGGCTCTGGGCCTCCTTGCAGTCCTAGCAGGCTGATGAGGTTTAGTGGGGTGGCCTCCCTATGAGCAGAAGTCCTGTGTGCCTCCCTTCAGTGTGATAGAGCACAAGACTACATCTCCCAGCAGCCCCAGTAAGGAACAGGATGAGATTTTAATGGTGGACTTGATTCCCCTCCCAAACAAATGGCATTTGGTAAGCCAATTTCTGACTGGCAGATTATGCCTTTTATTTTCAATGATGCTGAGGAAGTTTGCAAGAATGGGAAAAGGCATATCTTTCATCAGTTTTACATTTGACTTTGTCAGAGAGACACATGCACACACAGAAATCAGGCAGTTTCGCTCACACCTCAGTCTGCCTAGGCTTTTCCTGCAGGGTGCTTGCTAATATGAAATATTAAAAGTGCCATGTCCTTTCCTTCACATATTTCTCCATATTCAGCCTGGCCACTCACTTGATATGTAAATAAAGTGTACCACCACTCTATAAAATGCAGATACCCTGCATTATTTAAGCTGCGAAGGTGATGCATCATCCGTTATGTGGCTCATTGGGGGAGCCCTGCTGTGTATTTGGCAATAAAGCCTCAGAGCGCCTCATCAGAAACAGCAGTTGGTCCAGGGGAAGTTCATTTATGCATGAAATATTCACAGAGCAACAATGCAAACCTTAAACATCAGTAATTGTTAGATTTCTATTGCCTCTAACTAGTGTCTCTAAATTATTGCAAAAGACCAGCCAATTTGCAAATTACATATATTTGTCATGCTCTTGTACCTTTAGTGAACAGACCATAATGGTGATAGCATTTTTAATGTACACAGTCACTGAGCCTCTTTTGGAGAGCTAGCCAAAGACTAGCTCTTTAATGGAAAGAGCTAGCCAGGTTTCTGGAGAAAGTCCCTGCTATACTAACTGCAAATCATTGCCTGCAATTTTTTTCCAAATATTTATCTCCAGCTTTTAGATTAAGAAGAAACTTCATCCTAGATGGTCCTCCCACTCTCCGTGTGCCTTGGAGAAATTCTGTCTGATCACAGTCCTAGTAACATGTAGGGCCATGATGTGGGCAAGCCTGGCTCAGACTTTTGCATGGGTTCTGCAATTCAGTCCTTGTCTCCAGGCGGTGACCTTGCCCATGGCCCAGTGGTCTTACAATTTTGAAGGTCCTCTGGAAAAAACAGCCTGAGGTTCCATGTTGAAAGCAACAAGACAAAATGAATGCCTGGTCTAACCCTCTTGAAGGCTGCAGAGTTGTACCAGGGTTGACCGGTACCTGGGGAGACGTGGCTGGGTCTGTTCCATGCTCCAGGTGGGCTCTGAAAGGAGAAAGGCGATAAACAGATCCACTTGCTTTGAGCTGTGCTGGGGTTAGCAGTGATGCTGATCCAAGAGTTTGTGAAATGCTCTCTATTTCAAGCTGGGGATTTTTCAACTCTCTTTAGTCACGTAGAGCATGAAGCCTGCCTGGTAACTACAGCTGGGTGCTCTCATTCTGCCTGTTGTGTGCGTGCTGTAACACTTATCTCCGTGCCTTTGCCCTTCGAGAAGACCAGCTAGAGCATGGTCAGACCAAAGGGATGCTCTCTGCTGGGAGCCAAATGCTGCCACAGCAAGTGAGAAATTCATTTAATATCTTCAGATTCATTAATATCCCTCTCTGCAAGACCCAAAATAACAACTGGGAGGTCAAAGGGTCAATTAACACTCGCAGTCTCTAATCTATCAAAAGATTAATTTCTGAGTTGCTTTATGACTGGGTATTCCCTACAAAAGGTGTAGAAGGAAAGAGCTCTGTCCCCATCTTTCCTCTTCCTGGTTAATATTTAACAGAGTCTTTTAATGTGCTCTTCCATTTAATACAGTAATAAAATACAGCATCATCTTTGACAAATCTCTTCCTTTTCACAGAGGAAAGGGTGTATTTCCCTGGTCGGCAGCTTGATGCTTTATCTTTTACAACATGTGTCTCTTTGGAAATGGAGACTCCTCCGTAAGGTTGATAAAGCACAAGCTCCTTTCCCCAGGCATATTGGTCCTCCAGGAAGAATCATTAACTTTGCAGGGAGTGGGGGCCAAGAGCATAATTTCTGTCTGTGAGGGGTGGGCGGTGCTGACTTTCTGCATGTCTCATGATCCCAGAAGGGGTTAATGGCTGTGGCAGTAGCTCCTTCCCCCCCCATGGATCTCAGAGTAATCCCCACATGGGGTTTGATCTCTTCTACACACGAGTTCTTGCTTGCTGACAACCATTGCACATGGTAAGGAGAGCTTTTTGCACCTTTAAATAACCTAGAGTCATCCCAGACATGGAAGGGCAGTGGGACGATGAAGCTCTCAATCTGCTTTCGGAGGCAGGACAGGTCCTCTGCTGTGAAGTTCACTTTGACTTCAGAGACGTGACCTCTGTGCCAATTTTGCAAGTGATAGTTTTAAGTTTGCCTCATCCCTATGGCCTTGTCTATGTGAGGGGACAAAGAGGAGTGTTGAGAGTATATGTGAGCTCAGAGACAGGCACTTTCTCTGTCCCCACCGCTAGCGGTGAGCCTGGCTCCAGCTCAGGCTCAAGCCCTCAGTGCTGCACCTAGAAGAGCAGAGCTCAGGATGTTGGCTGTGTGCTGGGCTGGTGTCATCTGCCATCTTGACTTCATCTGTCCCAGGTAGCAAGAGTGACACCTTCACCTTGCACCAAGGTCCTCAGCATCCTCGTTTCTCGCCCTCCAGATCTTGGGCTGAGGGACATGTGGACAACTGGATTTCAAAAGTGGAGTTAGTTAAAATGCACGTGCTGAACATGCATTTTAAACTGTCTCAGTCCCACACCTATAAGTTGGGGTAGCAGCATGTCTATGCCTCCTGGGGTGTAAAGACAGATACTTAGGAAATTTTTGCAGTGCACAGATATTACAGGAAAAGAGTCCAGGAGTGTGTGAGATGACTGGCTTCATCTTGGCTCTGTGTGTAGAAAGGAATTACATCCTCATCAATCTGGGCAAGGAGGCAGCTCAGGACTAGAACCTGAGCAGCAAAATGGCACCTTTTGTCCACCCAGCAGGAGATGACAATAAATGCTAATGTAAAAAAAAAAAAAAATCACAAAAAGTGCTGGAGTTTTTAGTCACTTAACGAAATGAATTTCTTGTGCAAGTTCTGAAGCTGAACTCTTTCAAAGGTGATCACTCCTGACTCTAGATTTCTCTTTGACTTGTTTTATGATGTTTGCTGAAAGTTCAGAAAATTAAATCTTTTGCAGTTTCAGAAATGTACATGATGGATGTGTTTTGGGATTCAAATCAAGGGAGGGAGAATGCTTCTTTAAATTATTAGTTTGGCTTCTCTCCACCATGCTGCCGCTCTGTTAATTAAACAGCGGACATATGTTAAGGCTGTTTTACAAGCATCTGGAAAGAAAAATTAACATTTTTTATCACTGTCACTGTAATTTCTTAACTGTATGTATATGTGGACAATATGAAAATTAGTTTCATATAAAAGTTAGAATGGTTTGCTTTGATTAGAAGACAGGCAGGATGATGAAAGGGAAGTCTGATAGCTGAAGAAGGATCTGGCCTGGAGAACAGGAGTCAAAACGTGATGCTCAATGAAGCTGGTCAATCAGGATGGAAATCTAATAGTGTGTATTTGCATTAAAATAACCAAGCTGTGCAGTTCTGTTAGCCTTTTCGTGGTTCTGGAGATAATTTGCAAACAAAACCAATAGCACTCTGTGGAGCAGATTTTGGATGGACTCCATGCTGTAGTCCAGGTTGGTCAGCTTCTCTCATCCTGCAGGTCAGGACCCTCAGAGCATGGGTACACCAGCACAGGGTCTTGAGTATTGAATGTGGCACTTAAGTACAATCATTTGGCCTCTACTGTTCCCTCTCACAATGATTCTTGCACAAAGACTCCCCTTCTGGAAGAGTTTCCTGCTGGAACCTAAGGGCTTAGCTGTGAAAAATAACTTGGCCATGATTGTAAGGGAACCATGTGTGGCCTCTTTCAACCACGCACGTTCACTTTCAACCTAGATGTGGAGGCCAAGAGGAAAACGAAGAGTGTCAAAATTGTTGTCTGAACCCGATAGCTGTTTTCATAAATTGGATGCAGCAGAAAGCCCTGCTCTGGCCCAGGGTGGAGGAGCCTTCTCAGGTTGCACAATGAGCCACACTGTGTAAATTAAACAATATGTTCCTCAACTGACAGATTGGACAGACTCCATTTCCAGGATTCCCAGTTCACACTCGCTAATTATGGCAATATGTTGTTTATCAGTGAAGAATTGTCCAAATCCAAATTTCCCTGAGTAATGAGGTACACTTAACTCCAGCTGGACAGGATAGACTGTACAGCAGAACATGACAGGGATTTCTGCCTTTTCCCATGGCTGGGAAAATCACAGACTTGGGGCCAAATTGGGGCCAATTTACTCACATGAACAGGATATAAGAAATTAATGGGGCTATACCTAGGAATGACAGACTGATCCAATAGCCATTAAAAGCAATGGCCCTTTCACAGGTTTCAGAGGCCCTTAGACGGAGCATGAGGTGAGTAGGATTTGCTCATGAGCCTGCAAGAAAAAAGAGCAGTGAGATATCTGCACAGAAAATGAAGAATACATGTGATTATTTGAGGATTCCAGCATCTGATTGACTGATACTAATTCCTTTTTCTTTTTTTGACAAAACAAAAAGTTTCTCTTCTAGAAACTATTATTTTCAGCCAGAGAAAATTCAAAGGCAGAAACCATTAAAAAATCAGGCTGGAAGCAGAGTATTGTTCATTTATCCATGCTACCACAGATCACATCCCCCTTGAAATCCTAATGAAATCATTAACACATCTTCGTGAAGGTAGTGCTGAGCCTTGTAAGAGTGGCAGAACCAGATCCCTGACTGGAGTGTGATCAGCCATGTGGTTAATCCAGAACTATCAATTACATTTCTGTTTCTCCATAACCCCCACTTTCTCTATCAGTTTCCTTACGACGACAAAAAGGATAATCTATTCGTGTATCCTACCAGCAAGTCAGCTGGGATTTTTGCTTTAAACCAGGTGATTGTAGGGGCTCTGAGTGAATATACTTTAGCTGGCTGGCTAACGTGTATTTTGGTCCTGTGTGCATGTTGTTAAAATAATGAATGCAGGAGACTGGACTGTCAAATGAATTAATCTTGGGTTCCTGATGATATCACAAACCACTAGGGCTTCACTCTCACAGGTTGCAGTTTCATCAACCCCCCTCGCCTATTGATTTATACCTACAGAATCCATCCTTCTCCCTATCCATTATCCTAAATGCAACGCTAACGTACCAGAGAAAATCTATTTGAGTTCATTTGAATTTTTTTTTAGCTCCTGAATTAATGTTTTCTAAAAGGGTATTTTAATCAGGCACTTTTTTATTAAAAGAAATATTACAAGAATAAAACACCAGCTCCCAAGGTTCAGTCAGTTATGGCAAAATAGTATATTTGGCTCCTGCTATCCCAGTGTGCTTTTTTCCCCCTTTGTGAAATTAGCAATGTGAATTAGATCCAAGAATTTTAACCCTATTTGACCAGTGAGAGTTAACTGATGAACACTGTTAATTTATTTGATGAACCAGTGTCAGGGGGATTGGTGAAGTTTTCTTCATTCCTTCTAATAATATAAAACTGCAAAACTGCAGGTTATGTTATTAGTTTGAATTATCCTGTTACAGTGATTAGGGAGATTTGCCTTTTTCTGCTTTTATTGAGGGGAGGTTTCTGAAAATAAGCTTTTGTATTTCTGCATGAGATAAAACGTTATTTTTTGCAGGTAGTGCATGGCATCATTGTCAAAACACGTGGACAAAAATCAGCTTAATACTGTTATGAGTTTGCTTGTTCCTTGCTCCATATAAACTTTTTAATCCTGTCTGGTTTGCAAGAATGTTGCTTCCATTTAAATTACATTTTCAAATTTCCCATACACAAAAATTTTACCAACCTCTTTTTCTCTCTTTTCATATTGAAAGCTGAGGTTTCTAGACAGTCATTTGTTTCCAGAAATTAGGGCTTAAAGGAAATCACTATATATATCTGTCTCTCACAGTCTGCAGTAGTGTCATGGGACTTGACAATATGGATTCCCCTGAAACGTTTGCAATATGTATAACAAGCCAAACCCTACAAATCTAAAGCTTTAAATTCAGCTTTTCCCAAATGGTGAGGACAAACACTGAGTGCAATCACTCCCCTTTGTAAATAAAAAGAAACAGCTGATTGCATCTTATTCATCTTTCTAGTACCCTCTAGAAAGATAAAGTTACACAGTATGTATCTCTCTATATTTACATATCTATATGTATAATTTATGTGCCTGCATACACACGTAATACACACACATATACTGGCACATTTTCAGGGGCTCAGCTCAAATGCAGGCTCAGAGTTGGGGGGGGATCCACACTGCTCACAAAAATAATTTAGCTTCAGGCAGGTGGACAGCAAGAAGAGGGAAAAATGGGACTCCCTGGACCTCACACACCAACCCTGCGGCTCTATGAATGCACCTAACTTGCATCATGTGGCTAGCAAAAACAGTAGTGTAGTCACCAAGGCTAGCCGAGCACTCAGACCTTTCAAAGGACTCAGTTCAGAAAATTTTCTCTGGATCACAAAGGAAATCTGGTGGAAAAGATGTAAGTTAAACTGTATTTGTCTGAGTTCTGTGCTAACCATGCAAGCACCAACTCCACATCTGTATGAGAGATCATACAAGCACACTGCAGGGTGGGCTGCTCAGGTCCCTCTGCCTGGATCCATACAGGATCTCATCCGAGAGTCTGTGTTCTCCTGATTTTTCTATTTGTACCCATAGGAGCCACATCCTTTCCCAGCTGTGAGCTACTGGTTGTTGTAGTAACAGCTTCTTTCGAAAAGAAGTATTAGGGATGTGTTCCTCTATCTGTATCTGGTCTTAATTCTCTGGGAATCCTAGAGTCACAAGAAATGGAAAATCAGTGAGGATTAATTGCATCTGACTGGTTTTTGGAAGGTTGTGAGACAGAAAGAACTGTGCCTACTTAGGCTAAAACTACAGATGGATGCAAACCAAACGCCAAAACTAAGTATCCCAAAATTCCAGTTTGACTTCAGATTTTGCCTTAAGCATTTGTTGGTCCAAAGTCCTGTCTGCAGGTGACTACTAGAATGGAGGTAGGAACAAGAGAGAACTTGATCAGGAGGAAAAAAAAAAAAAAACAAACCCAAACCAAACCAACTGTGGGCAATAGCTGGTGATTTTAAACAGTTTAAATGAAATCTTTGTGAAGATTTTTATTAAAATAGATTTTCAATTTCCTTAGATTTCTTTGCAAAGCACAATCTTAATTTCTAGTTACATCTTAATACAAAAACTCCTACTTGCAGGAGTTTGTGTTATTGGAGATAAGTTTATCATGGAAAGTCTCTTCTGCTGGGGATAACATAACACCTACGTTACTTGTTTTTACTTGTTTTGGTCAAAGATAGTCGGGGGGCACACGTCCATCTTGAGCTAATGTGTAACACATCTTTCACTTCCAAGTGTTCAGTTCCATAGGCTGGGAAAAAGTATTGAGCATACTTGTAAGGCTTGCAGAATACTTTCTCCCTGCATAAGGGTCCTTCCCTGTCACAGTCTTTGCCTTTGCGGGTTAATAAAACCATCTATCACACTTCCTGATGACAGATGTCTAAATGTCCGAATAATACCCAGCACAGAGAGCTATGCATTTTGACAGCCAGAATCAGGTTTCAGAAGAGATTGAGATGACTCCAGAAGTGAATGGAATGCACAGATGTTAGCAAGCCTGTCCTTCTGATTAAGTTTGCTGCAATGCAGAAGGTATAAATATGTTCAAATGCTCAGAAGGCCATGGGAAATGAGAGACTGCATTTTAGCACCCAGCACTTTTGAGTCCCAGGGTAATCCTGATTTTAAGTACACCTTTTATAGACCAATCTGGCTGAATTGTTCTACAAGTTAAATGAAGCAAAGACTTTGCAGAAGTATTCTGGCAAACAATATAATGTATCACTTAAAGAGCTATAACTAAGCAAGTGGAAAATGCAGCTCTTGTTGCAATTTAAAGCAGAGTAACCGTAGTTCATATTTAGCATTTTATTGTGGAAAATGAAAATAAATATGACTAAGCAAATAGGCATTGTATCCAAGTGCAGTCTGCTACCCAGAGATCAACGTATGTTGTTGGGTAACCATCATCCAGGCAGCTTATAACTCTAAGAGTATCTGTGTATGTTTTCTCTGTAGCGGCAAGCTGGCACTGTTCAACCCCAGCTCTTTCTTCCATGGGGAAAGAGGCTCTTATTCCTTCACTCTGGTGCTTTAGTTTTCAGGACACAGCTATCACACTGCTGTGGAGTCTTCTCCAGCCCTGAGGTAACACTGAGGCTTGGGAACAGCTTGATCTGACAAGAACAGGGATACGTTTCAGGCTCACAACCTGCCACATGCCCTGGCTGTGAGACTCCTCAGGACTTGCCTGAGGGTTATAGATCTATGAATTTCACACCTTTCACACCCCAGTGACTACACCAATCACAGATCTCCACTGGGCTCTCTGCAAGAAGTGACTTGGGAGAAGTTTTCCATGATGAAATCTGTGCTTAATTGGACTGGCAGCCTCTTGCAGCAGAGGCCCATGAAACACAAGGAGCTCACAGTCCCGTGCTGCCATAATCCCACAACGGAACAAAATGAGACCTGAGGAAGTTTTTCCGTAGTAAAGAAATCTCAGCAGAGGGGGAGCAGAGGATAAATCAGAGATAAGGGAACATCTCTTCAGTGCTTGTGATCTCTTTGTCCGTTCCAGGGCTGTACCAGCACATCCTAATCAGTCGCTTCCTGGAGCCTCAAAAAGTTCACAAGGGGTTGGTTCCAGCTGCTGGGTGTCTCTCAGCGGCCAGCTCGTGGGCAGGGAAAGCTGACACTCCAAAGACATAATGTGCTAAACACCACAGTGTCCCTGCACCATGCACTGATACTGCACGGCCTGAGCCAACGTTCTAGAAAGTGCTGCTTCTGAATGACTCTTAGCAGGGGAAGTATCGCATTGATTATTCGTGGATCTATAGCAAATTGCATTATTTTATTCAAAATTATACCAGTAAGGCATAACGTTTATGGGACTGGAAATGTCTTCTGAGTGACTGTTCCGGATGTTGGAAGCACTCACTGCTCTGGGTGTCTAAGGGGCCTCTGCCAGGCTGGTAAATCTGAAATCCCTGATTCATTCAGGACTGGAAAATGCTTTAGTCTTGAATGAAGCATCAGAGAAGATTTTTACACCTGGGTTTTTATAGCCTGATCTCAGCAGAAAAAAGGAATAACTCTGTATTTTCATATGAAATGAGCTCAGGAATAGCTCCTCACAACTAATCTGTTCGGATTACAGTTATACTTTTGAGCACTCACTTTGGTTTTGTTTGCTTTAAAAATCGCAACTGACAGTAACCATCATCCCTTCTTTCTCCGAGTCCTCTGAGAGATGTTACCCTGAACTCTGCTTCCCTCTCATTTCCTTTCCCTTTCTTGTGAGCACTCTGCTTCTCCTCTCCTTTTCCTCCAGAACCCTCTGACCGTGTCGGCAGGCTTTGAGCAGAGAGCAGAGTTACGTTGCACCCCAACGCTGCACAGGGCACGGGGCAAGTGAGGGCACGTGTGTGTCTGCGTGTGAGCACACGTGCATGCCTCTGTGTGAGCACACGTGTGTGTACGTGTGTGTGAAGCCCAGGGAGCTGCTGCACAGCCGTGTCCTGCAGACCCTAGCACAGGGCAAACAGCCATCCTTCCCACTGAGTGAACCGAAACACAGTCTCCAGCACACAGAGGGTTAATAGCTCTAAATCTAAAGTACTCATCTGCAATCTCAATTTGCTCAGAGTCCAGCAGCTGCATTAGTTGAGATAATTCTGTCAGTGAGTGCTGTTTGTACCCAGAACATGCCTGCTAAATTTGTTAAAGAATACCCCAGACTAACGCATCATTACACTCACAAAGTCATCTATCTTTTACTTCAGATTAATTCTTTTTTTTCCCTCTCTCTTCACCTCCTCCATAAATCCTGGTGCACTTAATTAATTTCAGTTCCAGTGTAAGGTCCATAATACAGAATTGTTCAAGCAAACACAAAATTAATTATTCTATTTACAGCCTTCTCATTGAAAGGAGCATTTCATCTTTCATAATTACATTTTGGAACGTCCAATTATGAATTCAGACTTCTGCTGCTTTGCATACCGTGATTGTACGCAAGTGTCTCCATGCCAATGAGAACCAAGATTTGGGTCTTATATTTCCTTCCAATTAGACTAAATTCAAGTACAGTTCCAGTCTGAAAAACCTTTTCAAGAGGTGACAGAGGGAGAGGGTGGGAGATAGGGGGTGCCTAAAGAATCAGGTTAAAAAAAAATGCATATGTGAATGCACGTTAAAATTTCTTCTCTGGTGAGAGAGATGTCTTTATAAAGCAGAACAAGACTTGCTGTAGCTGGTTCAGTAACCCTAACAGATGCTACAGGCTTAATTCTACAAGCAGAAGACTTTATCTAGTTCTTTTTGAGATAATGGAAAAATTCCTTGGCTCCTATGCCTTTAAAAAGAGCTTTTGAACTCAAGTATAAGTTGATATATCTTACACTCTTGATTTGTGTTAATTATATCAATTTTTAATGCCTTCGACCACACTAGCTGTTTTCCTCAGAGCTCATTTGTAAGTGAAATCTGAAACTGCTTGCTGCAAACCTGGGGCAGAGTCAAGGTTTCGCATGTTTTTTGAGAAGTCTGGCCCCTGCCTGGGAAGCAGGGATGGAAACCCCCGGGCTCAGCAGCTCTGGCTTGTGCCTCACCATAAGCACAATTCCTCCGTATAACTGCGGTCTGTGCAGATGTTTGGTTCCCCTCAAAGCTGCAATGCCATGGGAAGTAGGAGGGACAGAGGGTGAATCCATGCTTTCCCCAGGGAGAGGGTTCTCCACCTGCAGGTACAGTGGGGCTTGGCTCAGATTTGGAGACTGGGACATCTGTGTCATCCCCAAAACATTTTTAAGGAAATGTTTAACCCTACTGAAGGATCTTGGATGGGAGCTAGCCATGAGGTAAGTCTTGTGTGTGTGTTGTGGGGTTGTAGAAGAGTCTTGACCTGAGTCCTTACCCTTCAGCAGGAGGCAGCTAGGAAGAATGAACACAGGGATGGGAGCCAGGAGGCCTGGGCTCAGGTCCCAGCTTTGTCACAGATGCCGTGGGTGACCCTGGGCAGGTAATGTCAGGCCTGACCTGTATGCTGCAGGTAGGAGCTGTGAGCTAGAGGAGGCTGCTGGAGGCTACTGGATGGGCAAAGGGAACACAGCTGCCTCCTGTCACCCCGGCACAAAATCCTCCCCGTGGCAGTCAGCCATGGCTGCCTGGGGGTGAGGACACAGCTCTTCCTTCCCTAACACCTCCCAGCTCCCTGCCGCCTCCAAGAGCACTGAGGGCTGCCTTTTGCATTCAGGAGAGAGCAAGAGCTGAAACTACATCTAGCTAAAGAGGTCACCCAGGAAATACAATGCTTTTTATGCTATCCCTCTTTGCATACTTGAGCAAAGGTCATGATCAATCTGACCTTTTGAGATATCTGTTTTAAAAATTCACGGCCAGTACAGGCTGAAATGAGCTGTTATAAGAGCTACAAAGTAGCTCTAGAGTCCGCCTGTCAAGTTTGATCACCCTCTGAAAAGCCAAAATGTGCCCATCTCATTTAGAAACACAAATAAATTGCTTTAGCCTTATCTATAGTTTTACAGTGACTACTATTCTAATAGAATGAAGCGTGGTAATCAACTTTATAGAGCATATTTCCATGGCACACCCGTTATGTCATGCCTTGTTTACACAATTGGAATTAGGGATTAAGAGGTACACATACTGGGCAGGGGGCCAAAAATACTTTTACAGGCCTGATTTACAGGCTAGCCTGTGCAGGACTTGGGAACCCTGCGTGCATCAGCTGCAATGGGATTGTGGCTGGCTTCGACATGTAGGCTTTAGCAAACTGCAGCATTGCATCATGGTGTCCAAAAAAAAATCTGAGTGCCTGGTAGGTGGGTGCTGCACGTCACCACATGTGCTCCGGTGGGGCGGGATGGATGGGACAACTGCTGCTGCTCCACCGATGTCTGTCCCTCTCCAAAGACATCTTCGGCTGCTGATCTGATACCTGGGAGTCAAAACCCTAGGCACAGTGCCTGGATACTCAGCGAGAAACACACTAATGGTCATAACAGGGTCTGATCTGCCGTGGTCTGCCGGGAAGGGTAGTCGGCAGCCGGGGCTGGGGAGCACGTGCCCATGGGCAGCTGCCAAGTCCTGCTTGGGTATCAGCACCAACAGAAACACAACACATGTAAAGAAGACTCTGACTTGAGAGCAAAGTAGATTTTTCACAGAATTATCCTTTTTATGAGTAAGAGCAATGTTCCTTGCCTAACAGCTGTGTGGCTCTAGACACAGAAAGAGTTCTTAGCCTTAAATACAATTAATGTGTCATTCATGGCTGGAGAGCAGGAGGGGTTGGCCATGCTCTTTGCCCACTTACAGCACTCTGATGGGACAGGATCCATCCCTGCCTTGCTGAGTGTGAGACAGGACTGATGCTCTTTCACCCTTGCACGTGTAAACTCGGAGTTTTTCTGGGGTTGTGGAGGGTGGAATGAGAGGAGAAGCAGACTGAAGGCTCTGAGGCTAGGTGTATCAGATAGGAAAAATGTTTTGGGTTCAGAGAAAATGGGACAAGAAGAGGCAGGGAGATGGATTTGGGCATTTGGCCACTGCTCACCCCGCAGGAGGATGCAGAAGGAGCAGGAGGACAGACACACAGCTCTGCTGCAGCCATCTTCTCTTGTCACTGATGGTGGGGACAGGCATGGATTTACCCTGCGGGGACACACACATGCACAGGGCTCACACCTCCAGGGGCAGAAACCCGCTAGCTAACCTCAACCTGAACTCAAGCACGTCCCCACTCAAGCTGGGAACAGTAAAGATATTTTTTTCCTCTCCACGTATGCTGTTGCTAATTTGTTAGCCATGTACAAGTGTTAAGTTTGCTGGGGAAAGGCAGTTTGTGCAGTTTTTAGCTCATTTGGTGATGAAGTCTGCCTTATCTCTTGTGGGAGTGACTTCATGGCTTACATGAAAAGCCATAAATAATCTGTTTTAAAAGCTGTTGGAAGAACAGTGGATTTATAGGCCTTATTGCCAGAAGGGGATTATAATGACCCTCTGGTCCAGACTCTGGCCTACCATAAGCAATTCCTGAATCAAAGCCCACATCTTGTAGTTGAGCTGGAGCATGGTTTATTTTATTTTTTTAAACACATCCAATTTTGGCAACACTGCTTCATTCAATAACAAAATATTTTTCTTACTGTCCTTAACTGGCAGGAGTTAATTGCTCCCTTTTGTAAGCTGTGAATGGTTTTGTGCTGTTCCACCTGGCATCTCTGCTTTTGTCTGTTAATTAGGTATTAATTGCAGAGGCTGCTGGGGATTTGTAGGTGAAAAGAGCATGTGTATATTGGTCCTGCGTGCAAAGGGGCTGAAATGAATTGAGTTTGGTAACAACAGACCTTGAAACATCACTAATATATATTCTCTGAGTGGTGTTATGGCCTGATGTTCAGTGAGCTACTGAGAGAGATGAGGTAAAGTTCTTGGTTATTGATTCTCTGAATGTTGCAGCTCAGATTGTGCACTGCTGGTTAACAAAATACAATGTTAAGGAAGGGAGAGAGACAGGGGTCTGCTTTTTGAAACATGGTATAAAATATAAAGGGTAATTTTGGAAAATGGGTTAACCATGAACCAGCTCCTCATTTTACTAGTTTAATACCAAAGCTAGAAAAATCAATATAAAAATGACCCGTGGAGAAGCTGGCATTGTTATGGGCTGCTAAGAACTATAGGAGAGCTGAGATGGATAGTCAGAGATTTTATACCTTTTGAAATAAAAATTACAGAATAATGTTATTTACAGGCGAAAGAGAAGACAGAAACTCAGGAAAAATACTGAGGACAAGACACTTTAAGGAATATAAGGGAGTCTTTTAAGGTGTTTTCCCAAAAACTTATTTGAAAACAAAATTTGGAGGTATAATTTTTTCAATATATTAAAGACATAAAAAAAGAAAGCTACAGTTTGGTAAATGGATATGACTGAACTAATTGCTTGACCTACAGGCTACAAGGCAAAGGCTGCTACTTAGAAGCTCCTTGGGGGAAATAGAAAAGTAAAAATATCCACTTTGCAGCAGCAAGACTTATCACAAGCTACACGGTCTCAGCTATGGCAGGAAGGGGTTGTATGGGGCTACAGACTCTTGATCAGCCTTTCTCCTCAATAGTTGGATTTTCCAAGGCTATCTGCTGTGACCATTTTAAGAAAGCCTAAAAATTAAATCTCCAGAATGATGATGAGGGCAAAAGAATTTGGAAAATGAGGTGGGGAAGACATTTTCAGTGGAGAGCTGAGCAATTTCCTGTTAAATAGAGTATTTCAATGCCTCTGTGCTTTTGTTGTGCTGTCAATGATGTCCCAGAATCCAAGAACCTTGCATGGATTTAAAAAATAATTTTAAATGAGCTAAATATATGACTATTACCCCTGATAAGTCAACTCATGTAAAACTTTGCCTTGTTGCTCCTGCAATCTTGTTGAACCAATGTTTTCTCTCCACAAAACTCAGGCTTTTACCTCTCTTGCTAGCCCTACTCAAAACGTTCTCCCTTGTGCTGACTTCTCCTCTCATATCAACCTCCTGCATCAGGGCAATGTGCTTTCCCTACCCTCAGTGCCTCTATTTACCGTGCTCTCCAAGGTTATCAGGGGAATATGCAGTATCTATGATCCATACAAGCATCAACAAAGTCATCAGGGCAAACTAAAAAGATGGATTATTTTTACAAGGAGAAGTATTCTGTAACTTGGATGGGAATTGTGGATTTTCTACCCTTTGCCAAGCACCTCAAAGCATAAATCCTGGGCAACAGACACGTGAGCCTGTAATGTGGAAAACAAAATCAGGGATTGTAGACCTTCAGTTGTTCACTGCCTTAAATTAATCCTATATAATAATTAATCTTAAATAGTAATTTTTGTGGTTCTTCCACCTCTCATCACTTGGGCCTGAGAGAACATGCCAGTTCTGCTTGTCAGCAACATCAGTAAAACCCCTGCACCATGTAGCGCATCCATGTGCTTTGCTTCCCTTCCCATCCTTCTGTTTGTTTTTCATTTATGCCTTCAGTGGAAGGTTTTACTGTCTTTGTGAGTTTGCTTGTCCTGCCCCCTCCCTCCACACACCCTACAGATTTCTCTGATTACATGCATGAAAAGGGGACATTTCAATGTTTGTGTGAGCAGTGGCATATCCCCTGGAATGTGTCAGTGGATAAAGAGACAGCAACAGTTTCAGAAATATAAATTTTAAAAAAATAAATACATGTTTATCCTTCTAGAGTAGTACATTCAAATTGATGGTGTTGCAATGTCAATAGTGAGCCTAGGACACTCTGCTCCCTTACCTCATGTAACCACATGTGAGACCAGTACCGAGGAGTGCTTTAACCATCATCTGAGGATGTGCAGAGTGCCCAAAGAGGTGTATTTGCCAAGGCAATAGTGGTCAGGGCTTCCAGATGAGCTTGGATCCCAGCAGACAAGTATTTACAGGCCTATTTTCAAAGTCCTTCATGCTGCCATGTTGCTAAAATATGTTTTTAACTCCTAACAGAGGGTTATGGCACTGCCCAATGGGTTCTCATTTGTGTACTTGGCTTTCATAGAGAGTTTAATTATCTGTAGATGACAATTATATCTTGGCTGGGAAGTGTGCTGAATTGGACTGTGACGTTTCTGTTGGGTTAGATCCACAGATTATGATGATTATTTTCATCAGTTTTATTGTATTGGTGATAAACCACAGACATTCTTCTTATAAACAACCAGAAACTTTGAACCTTTCAAGCACTCACTGAACTGTGGAGAACTTGTTAAGCTATATAAAACACAGGGAGAAAGCAAAGTGCAAAGTACTGCCTGCCTTGAGTTACTCACAGGTCTATGCAAGTGGCCTCAGAGCAATGTTCCCAGTTTACAAGCGAGCAATGTAGGGTGCTGGGTAGATAGAGGCACCTTCTTTGGTCACGGTGGGAATCTCTTCCTGTTAACCCCAGGAGAAGAGGTTCTCTGGGTCTTTGACAAATGTTGCTTGCTGATTGTGTGTGATACTGCTTCACTTCTTGACTCAACTCTCCTTCACTGTCCTTTATTCTGAGGCTGTAATTTTATTCCAAGGGCTGTCTATGCAACCCTTACTCTTCTGGAGAGAGGCTTTGAGGTCTGTAAGAGCTCTGAGAACATTTCCTCCCTTGTCTGTTCTTTCTTGTGTTGATCCAGATTAGTCTTTTGGTAGGGATGGAATGACAGGGAACCTCTCAAGAAGAAAGTGAAAAAGAATCTGCGGTTAGATTTATAGTGCTAGCAAGAAGGAAACTCTTGCTCACTGCTCTCCCTCACTCTTCCTCCTCTCAAGATGTTTTTAAAAATAGGAAGGATCTCAAACTGGCTTCAGGCCAGCTTGTTTTCAAACTGTTCTGCAGCTCGCAGCATCTGCATATCAAACTCAACACCCAAAGAAGAAGATGCACTTAGGCCTCATATGAACACGTTTTGTTTGTGTGACTTGAGTATTGTCACACCGTGTAACTTGGGGCGCTGTTGAAAGACAGTAGCTGTGAGACAGCTACTGAGTGTGCTGGGCTGTGGATACAGGAACAGGGCAGGAGGTAGTGCTAAAATTATCATGGACAGTAGTGCATGTGATAGCTGTGTAGTGTCTGCCTGCTACAAACACCCCGGAGTTAATTCAGACTGACTTGGTGTCACAGTAGGCTGTAAACTGGAATGACAGTGACCAAAGGAACTTACTGCAGAAATATGAGGTGGCCTCAAATTCCTGTAAACATAAGCAAGGCCGTTTTCCCAAAGAAAATAATGATTTAAAAAAAATTTAAGGGACATTCAATAAAAAATATAAATGATGTATTTGTTCCAGAAGATGTTTTGCTCTAGAAAGCAGAAAGGACAATTATCTGCACATCAACAAGAATGTCCTTGAGAGGAGAAAGTGTTTCACTACCTCCAAAATCCAAGGAAAAGAAGACCTTCACAAAACAACACTGTTTTTCCTGCCTCCTCCCTCCAGCCCTATACAAGTACTGTGTGAAAGTCATTTGTTTTGGACGTGGGAGGTTCACCTGAAAATCAGTGCACTCCACCTTCTCTAGAGCTTAATTACACATTTGCTCCTTAAACCCAGACAAATTCAGTGGTTAGCCAATCCCTTGCTTGAAAAGACTAGTTTAAATCCCTGTGTACACAGTATTTTATGCTCAGGAATTGGTTTCAGTATATATCTGTTTATGTTAGCAATGAATTGATTTTTTTTATTATGCTAGCATTTTAAGAGACCCAAAGCTCTCCCTTGCTGCCAAAACATGATGGTTACTAAATGATTCCAATATTCTTTTCTTTTACTGCTAGACATGCTTTTAGAATAAACTGGCTATGTGAAAAGTAATTCCTTTATGCTCTTAGTCTATGCTAGTACTTCAAGAAATGGGAGAAGGAGGAGATGGTAAGGCTTTGGGCACCCTAAAGAAAGAAAAAAATGTTCATTAACACACTCCTGTCCTAAAGGAAAGCTCTCTTGTCTTATTGATGTGTAGGTTCAGACTTTTGGGATGTCAGAGAACACCTCGTTCCTTGCAGAGTTTGCATCCACTCTCTATACATTTTCTGGGTATAAATAAGACTTTTTTTTCTGATTCTTTAAAGATATTCTCCATTGCAATCAAGCTGGTAGAGAAGCCTCTGCCAATAGTAGCAAGGAGCTTGTCATCTATGAGGCAAGTCTGATCTTTAAAAGTTGCATGGGAAGGGAGGACACACTCCTTGGTCTTGTCTTCAGGACCTAGGGGTGGGATTCTTCTGACCAAGCGTTGGTAGCACAGTTCCATGGTGGACAGCCATAGGGTCCATTTACAGTCAGGGAAGGTCTTGGCAATACAGACAGGAAAGCCTTGAGTCGAAGTAATATTGTCCTAAAATAAATGTAAAAAGTACAATGGGTAGATGCCTTCAGGGCACAGTTTATTTCCCTCCACTGAGGGAGAAGGGAGTAGGTCAGGCATGTGTCTGCAATCTGGGCTTCTGGTGTGAACCTCACCCCTCAGGAATAATGACAGCCAGAACTTGATCTTGGAAGAGACTTGCCGAAATACTGAGCAGAGTTGGTATATGTGAGCATGTGGCTTCAGTACGTTGGGTTCTGCTTCTCTCTTTCTCAAGTGAAAGATTTTATCTATAAACTGGACTTTTCTTTCAACAATAAAAATGAAACCACTTTACTCAGGAAGTCATAGCAAGTCAGTCTCTTCATAAATGGAGATTTTTATGCATAAAACTAAGCTCACAAAACAGTCCGTATGAGATCGAGTAAAGCAGTGTCATTCTTGGGTTCTGGAGCTTGGCTTTGAAAAGACGGAAGGCCATTATTTTGTCATCTCTAAATTCTTCCCACCCAGTTAATAGGGGAAAAAAAGGCAGAGCAAAGATACAGTGTTCACAACTTGTATGCTTCTCCCACTGTGCTTTTTTCTCCCATCTTCCCCAGAGGGCTTGAATTTTCTCAGTTATGCAACAGCCAGAGCAAGAAGTACCAAGAAGAGTGAACAGGGCTGGGAGTACAGCAAGGTATACTCATAATTCCTGGGGCCAGATGCATTTCAGGGAGTGGGCCAAGAAAATCCGGCCTGATTTAGGTGGCCAAGAGTGATCCAGCTCAGCTTTGCAAGGGTGCTAATGGGGACGCATTTCCCAGCATCAGGTTATGAAAGCTACTGAGATGGAGGAGGGAAGGGGCAGGCTGACTGCAAGTAATTTTGTATCTGCATGAAAATGGAGTTCAAAACATTCCCTCTAGAGTGGTATCCAATACCAAAATTGGATTTGGGAACTCAGAGTACATGAATATTTGTGCTGTCAATAAGAGTTATCTGTATACAGAACCCTTTCCTTGTCTGCTTTCTCTACCATGCTTCCTTCTTAATTCATTTTCAGTCTTTAATGTACTGTTGTGTAGCATCCTCTCCCATTAGGCCCTGTAATGTGCTCCGATTGCCTTCAGCTTGACTGCACTTAATAGCCAGCGTAAATAGAACTTAGTGTAGCATGCACTAACATCTCTATCCATTGTCCGGAGATTAAATACATGCCACAAATGGTTTACGCATCATCAGCCTCGAGCCCTCGTTTCATAGCTCCCAACCAAAAGAGGATATTAAATTAATTTGCAGGTTGCTTTAGCAAAGCCTAACAAAAAGAGGGGAAAAAAATCCTGAGGGTCATTATGCATATAATATCCATCAATCAAAAAAGAGGGGTAGAAAATGATAATAGCAGGTCATTATAAGAGGACAGGTGCACACATATTTAGCTCTATCTCTAGTTCAGGTCAAAGCTTAATGGTGTTAACTGGAGAGGAATGCAGGCTATGTGAATAGCGTGTATGTGTGAGGAAGAGGCAAAAGGGCAGCACTGTGTCAGGACAGCACAGTCTATTCCAGATCTTCATGCTTAACCCTTTACTCTGCCTGGGCATGAGCTGTTGAATAACACTGAGCTTCTGAGAGATCAAGAAAAGTAGCAAAGTGGAGATCTCCATCTCCCATCCTGCATCAGCTTGTACCATTCAAAGTATGCAAAGAAGCAGGGTTGGTCTAGGGCAGTGCAGAATGAAATTGCACAGTGACAGGGTTCAGATTAGCAGCACCTGGACACTAGTTACCAAGGTCATGTGTTTTGTCAAGCAGAAAGAAATGCAAGCACTCTTTGCTGAAAGGGAGAAAGGAGTCTTATGTTCAGCAGAGGACGTTGGCTGACACAGAGATAAAAAAATGAAGGCCAGGACTGAGATAACTGGAAAAACAGTGGGAAGGCCACATCTCATCTACTAAAACAAGAATTGTAAATAAAGTAGTAAGACGGGTATTTAAAACGAATAGAGTCTGACTAGGTTGAGAGTATAGGACTGAATCTTTGATTAATTTTTACAAAAGAGAGATACTACATGAGTGTGGACTGCATGATCAGACACATGTGTGCCATCCCTGCTTGCCAGTTTATACTTTTAGCTTGATGAGTGGGTCAGATACTGAAAATGAGAAAGCTGCAGTCATATTTATGGGTCCCACACAACAACTGGGAAGACACTCTTGGGTTTAAAGCATCAAGTTAATGGCCACGCAGGTTTGCAAATCAGTTGTATTTGTTTCAAGTCGGATAGCAAACCACAGAGGTGAAGGAAAATATCAGTGATTATCACATTATTTTAGACACCAGCATCAGGTTTTGCAAGGTCTTGTGGATGAGTAATAAATCACTTCTAGGATGATATAGCTCAGTGCCACATGTCCTTGCTTTCTGGGGAAGTATGTTTTCAGGTGCTGCATTCTGTAGTCTTCATGAGGAAATGACCCAGAGCCTTCCCCAAGCCAAAAGTTACGCACTTTGATTGACATGTATTATTCTTCTGAGGCTCACAGTAAGTACCATCAATACACTGAGAAATTATATACTGGGAACTAGAGTAATTAAGAAAGGAAATATCCTTTACCACAAGAGTTTAAATGCCCAAGAACTGCTGTCATAGAAATCATGAACAAATAGTCTGTCAGCTGAAATTTTAAATGCTGTTACTCCATGCCAATTTTTACAGGCTGCAGCCATTCACCATGAAGTGAAGAAAGGCAAAGCAAGAGTTTGGTCACACTGCCAGTTAGCAAGGGTTCAGCAGAATTTGTAAGAAACAAATTTGCTAGGTAAGATATAAATATGGAGCCGATTTCAAGCTTTGTCTAGAGGCAGAAGGTTGTCTTGAGTACATTTGGGGGTGGTGGTGGGGAAATTCCTAAGCAAAAAAAAAACCCCATGATTAATTTTGGGAGCAGTAAGATCTCTTCTGGCAGGTGTTCTTGCTGGAATGACCCACACCGACGGAGAGGTGCCTTTTCGCCAGAGTCTTCGTGAACTCTGGCTGCCCCACGGTTGGGCCCAAAACTTGCTTTCAGGTGTGATGGACTGTATTCTCTCATGCTCCCCTTCCTTTTCCCATTTTTTTCCCTTCTTGCTAGTAAATAGAAGAATCCGCTTGTCTTGAGACTGAATGACTGAGGAAAGAAATGGATTTCATCCTGACTTGCTACAGAGCAACTTCAGCCAGCTCCTGCTCTGATTTTTACTCTAAGCAGATGCTCAATCCACGTGCTCATGTGGCTGCCATGGGGGAGTGAGGGCCAGCGAGGGGAGAGGGAGGAGAGAGGAAAGAGCCTGATGGGGCTGGGCTGTGTTGTGTGCTCCAGAACAATAGATGATCACTCTTAATTATGGCAGCCTGAATGAGCATTACTCTGCCAGTCCCTTTCCTCACGGTATCTGATCAATACAGCCTTAATTGCTGAAGAAAGGGAGTATCGTACACAATCACAGCACAATGGTTTAATCACTTGGACGCTTAAAGTTAATTTCAGGCAGTTCATTTTTCATTGATGCTCTCACTCCACCAGAGATGGCTTGTCTTCTTGCACACACAGGTGCACATGTGCTTGCAGCTAAAGGTGGGTTATTAATAGCCTTTAGCAAAATTATTTGAGCTAATTGAAAATGTGGGAAATATTATCATGCATAAGCTTAGAAGGGCTTTTTCGGGGAGGGGGGGGGCATGCTAAAAACATTTATTGAGTCACTTCCTGAAGGAAGAAATAGAAGGGTCTTCTGTTCTGAGCCGTTTTCTCTACTGCCTCTATGCTGACCTCTCCAGATATTCTGGGGATCTTTAGGGCTAGTGAGCAGGTGATGAGGCAGCATTGCTGCAAACCTCATGAACAGCTGGAGTGCAAATTCACCTGTCCTTTCAGTAGCACCAAATCTTCTCCAGCCTTTGGGGCTCTTCAGGCTGGTGGGCAGTGGCTCTGTAGGATCCTGTTTGTGGTTGGCAGAGTGTGTCTACTTGAGAAGGTGGTGTCAGGATCCAATGTGATCCTCAGCTAAAAATAAGGGCACATCTGGTTCACCATCTGCAGTATTTCTGCTGTTTCAGATGTGTGGATTCAGCTTGGATCATATTTTATAGATGAGGGTCTGCTGCAACACTTTAATCCAGTTTTGAATATTGTCCAATAGGTCCAGCTGGAAACCTCAAGGCTGGGAGCTGGGAAGTTCTGGCCATGGGAGGGAAACTTGGGTATGCCTTCCTCCCACAGAAAGCTGAGCAAAAATACAGGCTTTTCAAAAGCCTCTCATGATCCTGACTTCAGTTTCTGAGCACCACCATGAGACCCCCAGATCAGCCCCTCTCCCTTTCTTCTCTCCCCCTTCCCAGACAGAAATCGAGGCACCAAAATTGGCTTCTGTTTTCATAAAGCCTTTGAATGCTGCTGACTTGTAGCTGCCTGAGAAAGCCTAGATCAAGAAAACTGCAGATAGAAATGAGTCCTGACACAGAGATACCTGGTCTAGAGGAGACCTCAGCCATCACTTTGGCTCTTGAGTGAGCCTAGCCATCTTTTATCTTGGTCTGTAGTGAATCAGTCACAGTGAGGTGTTTCCCTTTGCTCAGTGCCGGTACTGCATTAATGGGAACTCTGAGGTTCTCACCCCAACCTGGGTACTGAGCACTGGGAAATCTGCTCTCACAAGATCCAGGACACCAGGGAACATCTGTGAAAATATGGTTGCTCTGCTTGTAGGATATAACAGCATTGGAGCAAGTGCCATACAAGTGAACGGGCTGATGAAAGGTGAACAGAACTTTTCAAAGCTGCAAGGAAGTCATTCATGGGGCAACAAAAATATTCTATGAAATATATCCCTGATGATGAGATGGGAAGCAAAGTTGCTTGAAAATTTATCTCACAGCCATTTTAGTCACCTTTAACTTTGTCCTGTATTGGACCATTGCCTACTAAGACAAACCTTGGAGGCAGCCAGAAGTTTCTGCTGGATGTTAGATGGTCAGATAAAGATGAAGTTCACAGGGTACAATGATATTTCTTTTCTCCTAGAAAATAATTTACAGGATAAAAATGGTATCCTGTGTTTTTGTTGTTATTTTCTGGCTACTGCATATCTGAAATGCCATACTCAATTGCAGCTCTCTCTATGTCCTGGAGATCATTTTCCATTAAGAATAGCAGGCAATGTTAGAAATTTGATAAGAGTGTCTTTCTCCTTTGATGAGTTCCTGCCCAAAATCTGAGGCAGAAGATGAGGAATTCAGCATGAAGGATACAGACCAAGAGAAAGGACCTGACAGAAGCACAGTCACTCCCTTTGTTGCAATGCTTTAGGCTAACCATTATTCACAGCCCTTTCCTCATATTGCATCTTTCATGATTTGCTTAAGCGATTTTAAATTGCTTTTGTGATTTCATTTAGCGGAGACCACAATAAAAGTGACCCTTGAGTCTATGAAATGAAACAGCCTGCACAAAGGGATTGAAGGCCTCAGCAGTGTGTGTGGGGTGACGGATTCTGTGCTGCATGCAGCATGTTTGCATGGGACAAAGGAAGGATAAAGGACTCTCAATAAAATGGTGCAAGCAAGGAACATTGCTACCAGTGTCTGCTCAGAACAACTAATGTAAAATCCATGTTAGCCAACTCTTTGCCTGTGCAAATGGAAGGAAGAGCTTTACCAGACAGCCCATAGCATGCTCACCAACCAAAATTTTTTGTTTGAAATAAGGGTTTGGACTTATTTCAATGCTTTTTTTTGGTGAAGGAGGCAACAGGCATATTGCACTGAAGCACCAAATGCATTTACTGAACATTTGTTTCATCAAAGCTCTTAAATGGAAGACTTACTTTAGCAAAATACATAAGCTAGTATGCTTATGATCAGGAGAAAATCTGAATCTCCTTTTCCAGATGCTGTCCAAAGCATAGCTCTTGTACTGCATCCTGTTCCGAGACAGTTCAGAGAGGGAGAGTGCTGGGGGTCAAACAGGCATTTGATGTAACATTTAAAGCCAATAGAAATCTTTGGGAATGAGATGGGAGGAAAGAGGTTGTGTTGCTGCAACAAAACTTCCACCTGGTCCCTGCAAAAGCTTTGGAGAAAGAGGAACAGTCTTTGAGGCCCATTTTCCAGGTTATGTCTTATTTGTATCCAATGCCTGGATACATGGGAAGAGGGTTACAGCCCCTTTACCTCAATACCCTGCCTGCACCTTCCCAAACCTTTTAACCTGCTACAGTGATGACTTGATAACACCACGTTTTTTTTGACTGCAGAAATACAGCTGAGCCTCTCCAGAGCTGAATAAGACACAAATGGAACAAGCCTCAGCAAAGTTGGTGCATTTTTATGCAGCTGCTTTGCTGTGCTGCTTTCAGCTGTGCCAGAAAGCAAATCAGCTCTTGGTAACTCTATAATGGAGGAATCCCAAGTCTGACCTCTGCTTTCTTCCCAGAGGCTCCAAACCAGCCTCCAGGGACTGGCTTCCACTATCTTAGGCAAAAAGTTAAGCAGGACATGCAGAAGAAATGATAAAAAAGCAACCTATTTTTATGCTATTTGACTGCTCTTCACTGTCGATGACAAGTGGTCTGGTGATGTTAGACAGCTCTCAAGGGGATGAAGGGCAGGATTTGAAGCACTTTATCGGTGACACCTCATTTAAGGTATTACTTCCGCTTCCCTCCACTTTGCAGAGAAGCAGTGTCTGGAAAGCCCTGGGGAAGAGGCTGCCTGCAGTCTTCCCTGCTTGATCCCCTGCAGAAAATACTATAGCTGGGGATAGTCAGGAAAAATTTTATTCCATCCATGTAGCACCTTTTTCCTATGTTTTAGCAGGAGCCAGTGGTCGTGCTGTCTCACTGCAGTCCAGCTTATTTCTGCTCTGACCTTTCCGGGGGGGGGGGGCTTCAGTGTATCTTTACAAAGAGAACAGCCCCCCTTCCTCTCTGCTCCCTAACATAAAACAGTAAAAAAAACCCCAACAACCCCAGAACAAACTTTTACAGACGAAGAAAGGAGAAGGCAATGGGAAGCTGAGAAATCTGATTTTGAGATTTTTGTCGCTGTGGTAGCACAATTTCCTACGATGCAGCTGTGTAATGAGTTCACATCTGTTAATGCCACATGTTGATCTGCCTTGCACAGATGCAAAGTCTCAATTTTTCTAATTAGCAACAACATGAAGTATATCTTAATTTTCTGTCCCCCTTCCCTCTAATAAACGTGGTATTAACAAGGTTACATGCCTGCTTTCGCAGAGTTTAATTGAATGAGAAGCGAGATTGGGTTAGATCACATCGTTCTTTTTAGGTGGGATTTGCCCAGATGCAGAGACATCGATTCATTACAATAAGCAGAAAGCCCGGGACAGGAGGTGGGGGCACGCATCCCGTCTTTAGAAGAAGCTGTAGAAATCATAACCACCATTATCTGTGTATGTGATTCTTCAAGCCTCTCTGGACCAGGCTGCCTGTATGTGTGTGTTGTACATATATCTTTACATTTTACAGTGTATGTGTACGGGAAGGCCTGTAACACTAGCTCTGACCCGACATTCAGCTGCATTTCTGTTCTGAGGGGATGGGGGACACAGCCCAGGTCCAGGCAGGCCAGGAGCAAGAGGTGCTAGAGACTACCAAAGCCATGAGGAAAAAACCAGTTGAATCAAGAGAGAACAAAAAAAGCACAGCTTCATGCCATGGGTCCTCTGCAGCAAACTCATTTGAGACTGAGCGACTTTACCCACTTCTGGCTGTGAAAATGTGCTGTTGGGGAGCCTGTGAGCACAAGCTGGAGAGCTTTGCCCTGGGTCCCCACCGTGATGATCAAAGGGGCACAGGGAGTAGTGCAGGCGGAGGGCGGCACAGTGCTCCCTGCGCAGGATCCAGCCCTCCCAGCCAGCCTGCATTCATATTCCACCTGACTCTGCTGGGAGAAATCCATGGGGACCCCAACAGCAATTACTTGTGTGATTTAATTGGCATTATCATTTTACTGGCTTGACAGAGATAAATCGCCCTATTGGGTAAGGCTGCTACTGTGACAGCAAAAGCAGAAGGAAAGACTTTCTCCTTCTCTCTGAAATAGGAGATGACTGCCAGTGTATCTTAATAATTAGTTCTGTTATAATTAATCGGACTATTTGAGACCCAATCTAACACACAAATGGAGGCCTTGATTTTCTGTAATTGACAATTTGTTTCCAATATGTTATCAATTGCTTCTGCTTGTGTGAAGAAATAAAAAAAAATAAAATTGAGAACACCAGAGGGTTGGGCCTTGGCCGAAGTGAGAACAAGTGACTGTGTGAGAGAGCAAGGAGGAAAGGAGCATTCCCATACACTGAATGTCCCAGGGACCCATTTGTCCTGAACACACACACACACACACACACACATGTTGTGATTCCTTCTGTTTCCCTGTTTTTTAGACAGTTGCAGCCAGCTGTCACTGCCTGCGTGGGTAGTTTTACAGAAAAGGAGAGTTTTCAGACCTTGGCCTTTCCATATCATTTGTCCCCTGATTATATTCCTGGATCTGCTCTCCTGGTGGCTGTATTTCTTTCCTCACCTTGTCTCTCTCTCCCCATTCTTTCATACTTACCCTCTGCTCTACAGTGCAGCCATCGGGTGCTCTGAATCCAGCAACCTGCTGCTTGTTGATGCCCTGGATGGGAACATAACACATGGCAAAGGGTGTATAGTTGTACTGGGCACTGCAGCACCAGGATGATGCTGTCTGGATGCAGACTAGACTGTGTGTGATGCTGTGCCATAGGTGTAATATATCTGTAATACCTGCCTTCAAAGAAAGTACAGCAAAAGCAACCAGAGGGTGGGCAAAATGTTGGTTGGTTTGATTGTTTTGTTTTGGTTTGGTTTTGTTTGTTTGTTTGTTTTAATTTCTGTTATTTAAAAGAGGAAAGCAAGACACAGCTATTTTGCTGGTAAAAACTATGTCATGATGCTCTCAGGTTTTGAAAAATAGTTAAAGAGTTTTCTGTTCTCCAGGAGATTCCCTATTGCTATCTGAATCAAAGCCTTTTTCTTTCTTTCTTTCTTTCACATAAAAACAAATGCCTCCAAGTCTGCAATGACTCACTGCTCCCATGGTATGTGCTTAACTCACATGGGCTTCTGAACTCCTGTTGGTTCTGATCTGGAAGGGGCTTTGTATCACATTAAAAAGGTAGTAATAATCATGGTTGAAGTGACCCTGTAGGGAACCCCAAACAGTCACAGTTCTCTAGAACTGGCTGTGATCCTCAAATGTGCATGGATGGATATCCATGTGGCCTGTGGAAAACCATTTTGGGGCTGGCTTTTGCTCCCAACACAATTCCTCCCTATTGCAGCAGAATTGTTGCTATATGCGGAGAGGTTGTGAACAGCTCTGCCAAGTGGCAACGTTTCTCCCCTCACCCAGTTTAAATGAGATATGAATAATTGATTTGCCTCCTGAATAATTAATTGGATATTCAATAATGAAAGTAATTGTTTGGCTCATTCCCCCATTGATAATCAAGCTAATCTTCTTCAATATGTGGGCCATACAGATATGTAAAGCAGTGAGACAGTTTATAGGCCGATAATACAGCTAATGTGCTTGGTGCGAGGTCACCTTGTCCAAATACCTCAACAACTCCCAGGGCCGCTCTCCACTGGGTTATCTACAGCCTAGCCAAGCTCTGTGCAGCAAGGGTTTGGTTTTTTCCTCCCCATTTTGATTGCTGAACATCTCCCACCAGGGAGGAGTCTTCTTTTACAGTTTAAACAAAAATTGTCAGACGTCACTTGCTCCAATTAAGGCTTGCAGGGGAGGTTTGTTCTTCCTCCAGTCAATAGTATGCAGATTAAAGAAAGCAAGCAGCTCTCTGAATTCACAGGGCTGATCTCTTCTAGGGGCATTAGAGCTCAACTCCACAGAGAATCTCCAGAGCCAGAGCTTTCCTTTGCCACTAGCCCTTTAGAAATCAAAATCAAACCTAAATATGTTAATGCTGGTTTTGCAGCTGCTGCATTTGTTTTTCTGAGCTTCTAAAGTTGCAAGTCTTGTGAAGCCTGGGAGACTGAGCTGACGTCTTTGTGGCACAAAGTAGACATCTCTCTGGGGAGGAGCTCAGCATCGGCAGTGGGGTTTGAGTGGATGACACAGTCCCAGGTTATCTCAGAGGCACTCTCAGGATGTCCATCTGAGGTCCTCCCCCACGCAGTGGATTTACCATCATGGGCAGAGTTATGGTACCAGATCTGTGAAGGACACCTGGAGTTGAACCACAACATAACACCACCAAATCAAGTAACATGAACAGAGATCCACACTGGTGGGGCCTGAGCCTGTTGTTGCAGGGTTTTAATACTTATATTTACAAACTATAACACTAGACAACCTTGCCTGCATCCCCTGTGTCCCACCAAGACTGTGATTCCTGCCCATTCCTGCTTGCTCTGGGCAGGGCTTAGGCTCCTGGAAAATAACACAAGCCACAGAATGTGAAAGACACTTGCAGGTGATGCATGGCTGATCCCAGAGCCCAGAGGTGCTGGTGCTAATGGGTTAATCCTCTGTGCCTGTCACAGGGCATTGCCTGGCAGAAAGGGCATTCAGGAAGCTCTGCTGTGAGCTACATGGGTTTCATCTTGGCATTGTTTACAATGAAACTAAGGGATGAGAAAAGTCTGTCCCCACTGTATTGTGTGTTTTAAAAGCAGCCACACTAATGATGGATCTTATCAACATCACTGTGGGCAGATAAGCAGAAAAAGTATCTTGAGATGTTGTGCACAGCTAGGTGAAGGTTGGGACAGTCTGGAGCAGCAGGGGAGGCAGTTGTGCTGCTCTGGCTCCTGAGATACCTCCTGAGTGACCAACCTCACACCCTCATTGGGCTCTGCTGACTGGTCCATGCCCTGCAGAGATACGGCTCTCAAATTTTCTCAGACTCTGCCCTGAGTTTCTGCTGATTCTCTCTGTGGTTGCTCTGAATGGAAGTTTCCTATGAGAAGCCTTTGAAATAGCTTTACTGGGTTATTTTTACAACATGTTTAGGAGCTTTCAAGCATCTTTGATTGTGTCCTGAGCCCATGTTCCAAAGACGTAGTTCAACTAGGGTGGGCACTCCCAGCAAAGACTCTTTCATCTTGGAGCCCAGTTGATTTAGTCTGTTGTAAAAAACCCATACTTTCTGAGGTTTCAGTGGGCAAGGCAGTTCCTGAGGTGTCTGCCTGGAGGACAGGAGATGATGATGCAGTTTGAGAATATCAAAGCTCCAGCATTTCATATTTTGCCATTAGCCTCAAAACTCCGAGGTTGTAAGTAGCCCTTGAGTCAGAGTGAGCTGCACGTGTCTGGTACATCCCAACACTGTGAGGCTTCAACTTCCTCTCCTGGCAACAGCAGTGAGTGAAAAGAGTTACCTGGAGATTGATGCACTATTATAAATGTGCATGTGGGAACCATATAAAACAAGAAAGTAAAGCAGCAGACTGTTCCTGAAGAAGGACCTATTTGAGATGACGGTGCAATCTGTGAAACCCTCCACTGCAAAAGCTACTTGAATTTAGGTGCCTTTCCTTTTAACCAGTTTAATTTCTTTATGAGGGTTTTCATTTGAAAAAGTGGCAGCACCGACAGGACTTGGAAAGATTCGTCTTCAGCCAATTTACTCTGCAACAGATTTATCATTTCATCAGTAATTTAAGCAGAGACACTTGATCGCGTATTCATTTATATTGCTCAGAGCTGCCTGGTTGTGTGTTACTCGTGGAAAGTGTGAAGACAGATCACTGGGGACGGGGCAATGCCAGGAGTTTTCCTAAGAAACCTCTACAAAGATGACTTTGTCCATGGAGAAGAGAAAATAACAGGAGCCCATCAGCTGGTTAAAGACAATAAAACCCAACTTAATTTTAAGGTTTTTCCCATCAGTGGCTAATTTGGTGTGAAGATGGCAGCAGCACACGTCCCTTCCCTCCCCTCTGCAAGCTATTAAGGAGTTTGTGACGGATTCCCAAGATCAAAGCTCCCTCGGTGATTTAATTGATGTGTGGCTGCTGGCTGGAGGGGCGGGAGGCAGGGGCTCCGGGGAGGGAAGGGGAGCCCAGGGGGATGCAGTGCAGCCCCGCAGGAAGAAATACTGCAGAAAGCCACCCGCCTCTGCCTGGCGATTGCACCGTTATTTATGCACACACATAAACGGTTTCATGCATCCCACTGAAATCTCTGTTATTTGTCAATGAGATCCCCCCCTCCCGCTCTGCCTTAGCTAACATTTACAGTAAATCTGTTACACTGACCATTAAATCTGAAGCTGCCCTGAGCGATAGTTTCAATGGGTGTGTTGACAGCCCAAGTGTTAATAATGATGCAAACACTAACCTGTTTATTGATTTGCTTTTTGTACCCTTCATCCTAGCTCACTCCTTCTCACTCTCGGAGGAGAAATCCTAGAATTAGTAATCAGGTGACAGCTCAGAGCCCCCGTCTGTTCCCAGCAGTGTCATCCAACCCAAACTCCCGGAGATAAATTACAGGTGCCGTGTTCTGCCTCTGCCAGCCATTCAATATACTGTTACTCAATGCAAGATGTAGTATTTGTCATTGGTGCCAGCAGACAGGAGGGAAAAAAAAGAAACATTAACACAGACATGAAAAGCTTTTAACTTTGACAAGAGAAGTATAGGAAAGTTTTAAATTTAGCCCCTCCACTGAAGGCCACTGCCTATCCATTAAAGCAGCTTGTCAGGCGGCGGGGTGGAACGGAACTGGGACCAGGATGATTAGAAACCCGATGTGATCACGGTGCTTCCTCCTCCTCCTGCCAGGTGGATGCCTGCCTACAACAACGCTCAGGAGCACGACATTGCTGAAGGGCTTGTGGGGTTCCTGTGAACAAATCCGTCTATTCATGAGCCCAAATTCCTTGAAGTTGAGATGGAGATGAGTTCACGGAGGGGAAGCAAACAGCAGTTTTAATTCACACCCTGGGGACTTGGGAGCCAGCCCAGGCAGTGGGGGACACAAGCCGAGTGGGACACAGCCCCAAGGGCTGGTCCTGCTTGTTACCTGCTGAGAAGCTGCTCAACTGACAGGCACTTCTAAAATATTGACCCCAAAGCAATCCCATCTGAGCTAACTGGTAGGGTCCTCCAGGTTGTCAAGTGTGAAGAGAGATGCAAACAGAGCCAGAATAGGAGCCAGAAGTTAACTTCTCCAGGGGCTCAGTCCTACATCAAGTCAGGAGCTGCTGATATGTTCCCCATGACAGACTCCATGTGGCATTCAGCACTATACACCACAGCTTTACTGATGAGCTACTCGGGCTTCTGTAAGAAGCAGCTGGCGTTAAGTGAAAGCTGGGCTTCATGTTCCCCATCTAGCAATGCTTTTTGACCTATGGTTTTTATGGCTGGGAGAGAAACCTGCCAGTAAATAAGCAGAATTTATAAACACTGCAAGGGCTGTGATATACTCCCCAGGAGCTGGGGCCCCAAAGGCTTCCAGTGGCATTTATAAGCTTCACTCAGTTGTCAGACTCTTTAGTTCCTTTTATTTCTGCTAAGTTTATAAGCTCTGAAAAAACAGTCTGCAACATTTATTAACTGCACCGCAAAGCTGAAGCAAAGCAGCTGATCTAAAAGAAATGCAATTCTACCTGCACCACTTAAACGTGGTTCAAATCAAAGTCCCACATTCTGTTTATTTTATTCTGTCCTCTAATATGTACACATCACCAAACAGATAGACGTGTTATTTTAGAAAATAAAATTACACCCATGTTAAAAATCCTTGCAAATGCTTCTGTTCATTAGGAGGCAACTGAACTGGACATTCAACAAACCACTAAAAGTGGGAGTTTGTCAAGTCATATCTATGTGAATATGTATTTGTGTTCATAAGGAGAAAATAAAATCCAATAGAGTCAATAAAAGGAAAATATGTTTTTAAAAATTGTATCATGCATGTTTCAATATGACTAATACTTTTTAAATAGGGTCCTTCAGCTCGTGAAACACAAAGTGTTGGATCCCAGGGGCTAGGGAATTAACTGTGGCAGCCAGTGGTTTGGTGAAGAAGTGTTTAGTAGTTTAGTTGTCATATGGAAGTAGCCTCAGGACAGCAAGATCAGCCACTGGTTTGACATATACAAAGTAATTGTGTTCCAATTATAAATCCCAAGGTATTTTAGACTACCTGTTATGTCTGCGACCATGCTGAGGAAAACAGAGCTGTTCCCACAATAGAATGGACATAGAGATTTGCTCCAGTTATTGGTGTAAAACAAAGCAGTGACAGTTTCCTCCCCCTGGCCCCCATTTTGATAAACATAAAGGAGGAAATTCTGTCTACAAGATTAATCAAAGTTTTAGTATTAAGCATTCCTATACAAGGTTTAGGACTTTTTTTTAATTATTATTTTTTAAATTTTCAACATCTTTTTTTTCCTCTCCTTTTTACTTTTCCTCATAATAAGACAATCTGCTAAATTTTGTGTTGTTCATCATGTCTCCAAAACTGTAGAGTTGATCATGTTGCTAAGGGCTGGGGTTGTGAAGGCTGATTTAACATTTCTAATTTAATTAAACATGCAGACGTGCTTGGACCCCAACTTTTGAACGTGGATGAGAGCTAAAGCCCATGACTTGACTGACTTGTGGTTTTCACTATAGGAGCCATTTTAAGTTCTCAGGTTGGTACTGAGAAGTATGTAAATTTAACAGAACAGAGGCAAAGGAGGAAGAAACCATCCAAGAGCTGGAGATAGTGTGTGCTGGGAAGGATGATGAAATAACAAGGGTATTTGTAGACAGAATTACTAGAAGTGGGAAAAGCACAGAAATGAAAGCTAAGCCCAAGAGGAACAGAAAGCAGATGAAATTAGCGGAAAGGAGAACAAAGCCTCATCCTGTGAGACACAGGAGAAGGCCATTCTTAAATAATTATAGTAACAGTTTAACTTTAAAATCAGGATGTATATTTGTCGTGGTTCCTCTGACAGTGCAAGTCTCTCCTCCTCCCCTTCTTTGTACAGATTTCCCCAGGCAATTCACAGTCCTTCCCTTCCTTTATTTATGTGGCTTCATATTTCATGGCTTTTGTTTACTGTATTCCCATCATGATTTATGACCAAAGAAACATAGCATCCAGGTGATGATCCAGTCCATTATCTCTACAGAGATGCTGACCACCGTAGGGGAGCAGAGAGACCCGTTGTACCACATGATGGAGAACAAGCAGAAAAAAGGGGCTTCTGGGTTACAAGGGAAAAGCACAATTCTTGTAATTTGGACAGTTGGATGCAAAGAAAAAAATATCCTTTCTCCTATTATCTCTCTCCTTGAATGGGATTTGATATTAAAGGAAAAGTCTGAGGAGATCAAATATACTCAATGTGTTAATACACAGCTGTCTTATCTAAAATGACCCATTTTAAATTCATGCTACAACAGGGTAAATCTCCCTGTCTCGATATCACCCTTGGCTGGTCTGGAATACTCCACTTTTTCCTTACAGTTTTCTGCTTTGCCATTAATAAATCAAGATTTCTTTGCCTTGCTCTGCACCTTTGCAGCTTTTGCAGATCATTAATACCAAGACAGGGCTGTTAATCTCTTGGTCCCAAGGTTCATCGCCCCACTTGCAGACAGAGAGGCTGGGATACAGATGGGACCATGCCCGTGGTCACAGAGCAGGGGGTTGCACCCCAGGACCACATTAACTCCCAGAAGTGTCCCCATGGGACCTGGCCTGGCCATCCTGCACTGACAGCAGCCATCGTATTTGGGGGTGCACCCTGGGATAGATGTCAATGTGAGGTCTCTGCTGTGAGCCCCGTGCTCAGCTCTGTAGCACTTCTGCTGCCCATGACCTATTTTAGTAGTGGCTTTGCAAAGGAGTATTTCATTCTCTGATATTATTGAGGTCTGATTCCCGTTGCCCGGATTTCTTATCCAATTCAGTCCTTCGATCCTAAGCAGTACATAGAGGAGGCTAACACCCTTGCCTTATTTCTCAGGTCTCTTCCCATCAGAGAAGGGAAGGAACAAAGCTTGGCAATGAAAGGCAATTTCTCCTAACCCGGTGGGCGAGCACAGCGTGGCAAGAGTGCTTTTAAACAGAAAAAAAAAAAAAAAATCCAATAACTTCCATATAAATTGTCCAGGAGAGAAAACTTTGTGTTTTTGACATTTGCAGCTGTTTCAGCATTTTTCCGTGGAAGATGAAAAACTTTTGCATTGAGCAAAGCACAGATTTATGATCAATAAAGTGAAGTTTAACAGTTTATAGGGACTATACATTCTTTTTTTTAAAAACTGATATTAAAAACTATTTTTCCCTCCCAACAATGTGAGAAATCCTCTCCAGTGTCAGTCAGAGTTTCAGCATAGTAAAGCAGCTAGCAGAGCATTGTGGATAGTCATTGGACGGGGGGTTCCTGCAGGACAGGTTGCTGCCCAAGCCATCCCTCTCTCACCTTCATGGAGTCATGTACCATAAAACTCCCAAGTGGCCATGAAGACCTGGGTATGGGCCTCGAGATCTGAGGCTGGGTTTGCCCAGTTCTTTAGAGAGGTTAGGAGCAGAAGGTTGCTGCAGGTCCCTTTCTGGACCATAAAATAAAGCCATTCCTAATAACTCTCCAATAAGGATCTGCTCATCTTACTGTAGCACAAGATACAGGCAGAGAGCAGGCAGCTGCCAGACAACTGATTCTCACACAAGTGGTTTGGGAACTGTTTGTGAGTGTTGAATATATGTGACATTTTATTGACACTGCCTTGTGTTGGGCTGCGAGTGGTCAGGGAGCGCTGGGAATGACTTCTTCCCATCTCAGCTCTGATCTGCAGGAGCATTGAGCAGTCTAATTTCTGATATTTTCCCCTTACCTTTACCTCTCACCAGAGGATGCCCACCTCTGAAAATATTGTGCTTTCCACATTGTTAAAGATGCTGGCAGCTGCTGCAGGGATGTTTAACATACTAGAAACAGAAAATACTCTTATTCTCCAAAGAACAAACTACTGCAATTGGTTGTTTTATATCTCCTACCAGAAAATCACATCCACAGGCTGCCTGATAAAAGTTATTTGAACTTAGTTTTTACATTAGACCTAAAATGTAATTTTGAGTATAAAATCATTGAGTATAGGGCCAATTCTGCTGCTATTAAAACTAATAAGGAATCTTACTTGATTAGATCTATTGTAGATCCTGAGAGGTGAGATATCTCTTGTTTTATGCTCCCATTTCCCTGATTATGTAGTCTCTGGGCTTCCTACATGTGACAGTATGTGGAAGCGCATGTATTGCCCTTATCTCTTCAACATGTTCCACTTTGTTAAGGACTATCTCAACACGAGATCTACAGCAAAAAATAGGAAAGTGTCTGTTACCCGAACAAGGCAGGGATTTAGCTTATTTTTTATATTTTTCTACAGAGCATCTGACGAAGCCAATAAATTTTCAAGAAGATAAATTGGACTAAATAATCCCCGAGGTTTGCACAAAGGACAGCATCGTAGTGTATGCACACCAGTCGAGTCCCCTTCTTCCTATGATATGCCTTGAAATTTATCACCTAGTTGTGAGCCTTAACTACGTAAATCCCCAGTGAATTGATGGGAGAAGAGAACCTTGCTGAGGTTTATATGGTGGGTCTTAAACCCTTAAACGCTGGTGGCAGCATATGTTCCCCATAAAGCTGTGCCTTTGGTAATTTACACACAGGGAGCTCGGCCACATTTCCTCTGTGGAAAATTGGGTTGAAATAAGTGAGATCTCAGAGCTGAGCAGTGGCACTTGAGAAGGCCCACCGTGTGCCACAATTTCTTTGCAGTACACAGCCATTTTCACTTGATTAAGTAAACTTGGTT
The DNA here is from genome assembly GCF_018691265.1 of Tyto alba. NCBI lineage: Eukaryota > Metazoa > Chordata > Aves > Strigiformes > Tytonidae > Tyto > Tyto alba. The sequence continues at coordinate 5,941,347 of NW_024881308.1, read as the reverse complement.
CTTGGAAGATCTGAAAAGTGGCTTTTAGAGAGTTCTATCTAAAAGCTTGCAAGTTTTTCCATTTCTTCCGAAGAGAAATTTACACTCAGAAAATTAAAGGATCTACAAAGCGATATTTTCTGAAGCAGATATGGACATTATGAGCATCTTAAGCACTTGCACCGCATATCTGTGTTAAACTGCATCTTCTGACTGACAAAGCCGTCTCCTGCTAAAAGCAACTGTTATAAAATTATGACTAGTGCATATATAATGTTTGTGTTTAACAAGACGACAGAATTGCCACCTTAGTAAAAACTGATTATGGTTACAGCTGAACAATTCACATCATGCAAGATTTATAATATTAAGGTTATGCAATCATCTAATCGGAGAGACAAGCCTTGAGTAATAATATGAAATGCATGTACTTCAATCTGCAACAGTAGATTCATTGCTGTTTTCTTATTAGCTCATGCTAGCATTAGGGCTGCATTATCCATTTTGCCATAGTCTAATTCAGCATTTCCATCTGAAAACATATGCACAATAAGTGATCTATGCCAAACAATGAAATGGAGACAAAGTCATTTGAGTGACTTCACAGCTATAAAAATATACATAATCTGTATGTCTTTCGGCAATTCTCAATACTTTATACAACATTTCTTTGCATGAAAAGTTTTCCCAAAATAAAGAAAAAAGATAGAAATTGCCCTTTTTCTTCCCTGGAGAACAATACTTTGGGAACTGAACCAGAGCAGGAATCCAGCCTGTGAATTTCTCATGCTGCTGGTGGGACATCAGGTCATCTTATTAGCGCTTTCCCAACTATGTGGGAAGTGTCAGGTGTAACTTAGGATAGTAGAGAATTACTTTTAACTTGTATTTTCCAGCTCAGATAAAATTGCTAATATTTAAATTGAAAGGTGACTCTCTTTTGTTTCTTAGAGTTGAAACATTTTAAATATTTTATAAACATCAGATATTTTCTTTCAACAAAGAATAATTATATATATATATATATATAAACTCTAACTGGTTAATTATTGTACAGAGAAGTCATAGGGTACTTCAGGTTAAAAATATGCTATTTTGAGGACTGATGAGTTCAGGCATTGTATTTCAAAGGCACATATTATAAAAGTTGACAAGTGTTTATAATGCAATAATCAAACTAATTGACTGAGATCGCTGATTAAAATGAGACTTTTCATGCAAAACTCAGACTGAGATTCTCTCTTAACTGCATGCAGCGGGCTGAGTTCATTTTCCCTAGCCTGTGCAGGCTTTGATCCTGAAGGCACTGGCGTCTGGGGGCATTGAACAGTTCTGGGAGGACTCGGGACCTTGCTGAACCAAAACTTTCATGTCATCAGTTGTTCAGAAACCTGTACATTTAGGTGGATACACCAGACTTCTGCAACAATCACAGTTCCCAGGAAAAAAATAGGTATTTCAAAGGTAAACAGAAAGCATTTATGTCCCGGAGTCTGATTTATTATACACACTACATATAGCTGTCATTAAATGAACAGGCTAACATGCAACTATTCATCACAGAGGGGGGAAATGAACAGACTATTCTCTGCTTGCCTGGAATTGTTCATATTTCTGAAAACTAAAAGCAGTGTCTAGGAAAGAAAAGAATGCCTAAAATGCCATAAGATATTTGATTTATTCTTTTCAGACATTACCTCTCTATGTTCTCTATGCCGGAGAGTATTATTCAAGTCAATCGATCTTAGAAACTGTTTCTAGCAATGCCCATTTTCCCCAAAACTGCCTGCTAAAGACCTTAATCTGCCTCCTTTTGTTGTTATTGTCATTAAAATAGACTCAAATCGGTCCATAATTTTTGTTTTACTTTGAAGGTGCATTTTGATCCAAAGATAGCTATTAATCTTCTCATTTGCATTACCAGCATTTCAGTTATGAGTCTGCATACAGCAAACTGCAATATCCTTTTGAATTCCAGCTAAAGCAATTCTCAACTTGTCTGTTTAGTTACATGAGAAACAGAAAATAAGTGATGCTGCCTGACTGAAACACCTCTCTGAGTGCTGATTCAGGGAGATGACTAGAAATATTAGGATTTTTCTTAGCAACAATTAACTGCTGAAGAAAACCAGGGATAATTTAAAATAATTAATAGAATTATGAACTATTTGTGGATACAAAGAAAGAGACACGTGATTTAATGAACTAGAAGAAATGACTCATACAACCTAAAAATTACAATAAAAATTGTTGTTTCAACAGAAAATTGTATTTTAATGGAACTATATCTTTCAAGACAAGGCTCCCTTGCCACAGATATGTAGTTTTCCTCACCAAAATATGAAATGTTTTTGGCTGAAATGAAACAATATCTTTTGGTTTCCAGGAGAAAAAATATTCGCTATTTTAGACTGCAAATTTTGTTGTGAAAATTCAACATTTTCCAGGGCCTTTCCTGTGTCTTACTATCAATTCACTTATCATTCAACTGTGCAATTTTAAAAATATTCTCTCTGTAATGAGATTGGAACCTGTGCAATCACTGCCAGCAACTTCATACCCGGATCATTTTTCCAGGTAGAAAGTTGCTGGCTGTGTTTGCACAGTCGAGGGGGACAGGGGGAACCCCCACCCCACAGCAGCAGGGCAGGACCAAGTGCTGGCAGGTCCCTCCGTGGACCTCGCTCCATTCCAGCTTCTCCAGCAGATCCCCGGAGCAGCCCAGCCCAGCGCAAGAAGCCATGCTGATGAGGAAACCTACCCTTTCTAGGGAGGATTCTCCCAAAACCAGAGAGTTTTCAGTGCCACCCAGCACCCAGTGAAGGGATTAGGTGCATTTGGCTCCAAGCACTGGTCAACCCCACTAATGATTAAATACAATTTTTCCTATCAGCTCTTTTCTACATCCATTCTCAGCTGTTAAGGCTTCGGTTTTTTTTTTTTTTTTTTTTGTCTTTTCCAGCTTGGGGAAGCCGAGGGGGAGGGAAGTGGGACAAGGAAACCTTCTGCTGAAAGACAAAGCGGACACAGGGACTGCCATCCCTCGGCAGAGGAGATGAAAGGACTCTGTTATTTGACAATAAGAGTGCGTGGGTGTCTCTCATCAAACCCGCTGACACCCAGTGCTGACCCGCACAAAATACTGGGAGGGGGGATCGGGGTGGGGGCCTCGGCAAAGATAAAAGCAGCTGTGGCCCTGAAGGCCCCTCTTTCTGCTCTGCTGCCGTGTCCAATGAATTAAAGGTAGGTGAGGCACAGGCAGAAATACCTTCCTGCACTGCTCTGCTGAGTTTTGCTCCTCTTTTCTGCTTCACCCCGTAGTCACCAGGTGAGGAAAGAAAGGTTTCAGGCACCACTTGTCATTGGCTCTGGCTGCTCCACCCAAACCTCTCCAACCTCCCCAGATGTGTCCTTCAAAGAGAAATCTCTGCTGTGCCTTCTTTAAAATAGTGAGAATTTGCTGGTCTTTGGCAGTGCAACTCCTTTGTTTCACTATGGTTTCAATAGGTGACTTAAAACATAGACCTGAACACCTCAGCCTACATAGGCAAGAATACATACATGTATGTAGAGGAAGGTGAGGCACCTAGATTTAATTGCAATTAGAGCCTTTCCTGCTGCACCTTCACAGGCATTTCCTGGCTGTACACACACACACACACACACACACACACACACACGCACACATGCACATGTGCACGCACGCAAACACATCCCAGAAATAGCACCAGAGGATGAGACCACACTGGAATTGATCTGTGCAACAAAAATCCAAACAAAGAACAAGGTATTTTATTCTGGTTTTGTGTGGAGAAGCAAAGGTTGGGATGCTGACTAACAGACTGTTTTAAGACAAACTGATGCCAGTATGAGTGGGTTTCACCCTCCCCTATTCTATTTCCTCCTTTCACCCACCCCCACCTAAATACAAAATAACCTGCAATCCAATTAGTGCTGAGTGTGTATGAAGCAATCACATTTAATAAACAGAGCTGGTAGGTTTTAAAAAATACAGTCTTGTCCATGACCTTTTCTTAATTTTGTTGGATGTAATCTGAAATTCTGCTCTTTTTATTTACTCTTGCAGCTTAATTAGAATCTGTCATTTTACCATAGCCTACCTGCTTGTAGACATCCAGGGGAATGCACACACGCACAGTGCTTTTGCACAATTTCTCTGTTATCCCCAGGAGCTGCTGTACTGAACTTCTTTCAAGCACGCCCTCAGCAGATTAATGATGAGAGCGTCAGTGTGTGCATGTGTGAATAACATGCCGTGGTAACAAATCAGGAACACAGGGGGGGATTTGTATCCTTTAAATGGGTTTGGGACAGTAGCATGTAGCTTTTTTTTTTTTTTTTCAGTTTAAATTCTGTTTTTCTCTTCTTCGTTTCATTCATTTCGTTCATTTAATTTCATTGGAGGAGGTGCCATAGAAAGCTCTCCACTCAGTGTACAAAGAGGAGTGATCCCCTCTGAGCTCTCTTTTTAATTCTTTGAGAGTAGACAAAGCAGAAAAGACCTGAACAATAAGCTACGTTTTCCAGAATTGATGGAGAGACCAGGAAGATTTTGGCTCCTGTGAAGGGTAGGAGAAGAAGGAAAGGGGCTTTGGAGAGGTGACAGAGAGAAGTTTTTGTCTAAAGTCTTTAAGAGATGGAAAACAGAATTAAATATCACCTCCTGACATGCTGGGTCCAGTGGTTAAATCCATTGTGTCTGGGGAATCTTTGATTCTGCCATTGCTAGGAGGCACAAACCCATACCATGTGCTAACTATGAGGGCAGGCAGGTCATGAAGAGCCCCAGTGAGTGCCCAAGTGCTCTGGTTGCTCCATACCCCCATCACACCGGTACCTGCCATGGCCAGGACATGTAGCCCTTACAGGAGCTGTGTGAGACTCATAATGTCCCTCGAGCTCACCCTACAGACTGGAAAAGGTGGGCCAGAGGGAGAAAGGTCAGTGACACTGAGGAGCTGAGGAAGTCCACTAGACTGGCATTTGTGTCTTCCACATTTGGGGAAAGCACTTGCCATTCAAGGAAGATTTTTAGAGAAAATTAAGGATACCTCTGAGCCATGGTTCAATGAATTCTCTGTGGAGCACCAAGTAAGTCCAGTGCCTTAAATGTCTTGCTTGCTTGCTTTTCCACTTTCTTGAATAACAGTGTAGTTGCAGGTTATGCTGCTTTTGGTGGCAAAAGTAGCATAAGAAATCATCACCTTCTGCTCATTCCCCCATCTCTCAGATTGCCTCTCCTTTCATCTGCCAAGGTTAAAAATAACTCCCACCCACACAAAACCCACAAGGTAGGGGTTGGCAAGACTTGCTAAAACTAGTTCCTCTACCAAAGGCAGCATGGCACAGACCTGGAGGCTCCTCACCTCACATCGCCCTAGTGCCAGACTTCCCGTATCACCCAAAATGCACCAGAGGTGGCTTTGAAGTTTTCCCACTGCTGAGTGCCTGTAGCGCTTCCCTCGCCTTGGATTTATGAGCAAGGGGAGCACGTGGAACCAAGTTCAAGAGTTGGTGGTTTCATTTGCATATGAGAGGCCAAAATAAGCAAATAAAACTGCCACACAAAATGAACCAGAATTGGAATTGGCTAAACACTTCTCCGTGAAATGGATTTTAGAAGTGACTCTTGAACTCTTCAGTGGAAAGACAGATTCATTTTCAATGGAGTTTGATCTTGCTCTTCAGCTTCATTTGTAAGACCAATTACAGAGCATTTTGTACAACAATTACGTGCATTAAAGCCACTCTGTTCCATTTGATGAATTTTAATAGTAATTGAACAGAAGAACCCATCAACTGAAAGATTGTCCAATCAAGTATGCCCACATACTGAACTGTAATTTCCACTCCACAAATGCATAATGCCATTTGAAACTACCAGAATGTCCTCTCCCCACCAACACCCAAGCAGATTCTTGAGGATTTGTTCCAAAACAACTTTATTCTTTGAGGCCTCAAGTACACAGAAAACACATTGACCACAGTTCTGTGGTAATTCTTGTGTACAACTTTGTCCTTCAAAGCTCCCTGGAGGTCATTCTTGGATGGGGCATTCACAGAGTCCTTGTGACCACAAGTGTTTGCTGGGAAACACCCTACAAATGTCCCCATTTTGTGAAGAAATGCATTTTTGGATTATGCCCTCCAAGGGACTTTGCAAAAGATTGTAAGAGCTGAGTGGCTGCTTTCTGTCATTGTAGAAAATTGCATCTGTCACCTGGACTCTGGATCTGATATTTACATTTGAGTTTCGTTCAGCTTCTCATGCAAAGAAAGAATGTGCAGAATAGAGGGCTGAAGAAATACAGGCCAGAAACAGATAATTTGAAGACAGGCCCCTCATAGCCACTGAAGAATAGATACTTGGGTTAAAAGAATCCAGTTATATCCCCTTCACATGTTCACCACAAGCACTAAAGAGCCTATAACCCATGTTATAGGTCCAAAAGCCACAAAAGCAATGCAGTATGGCAGAGCGAAAAAGAGATTAAAGGCGTCACCAGTGTCCTGGGTCTCTGAAGAATGCTAATGCATTTCTTAATCTTTGTCATGAACATTTTGTTGTTATTTTTTTTCTACTAAATTTGTTCTTTCTTTCTGCGGTTGGCGTGTGCCATACTGAAAATTCCTCAAGGGAATTTGTGTTCTTCATTGGATTTGCTGGAAATTAGAAGAACAAAAGAACTATTTTGATGAACTTGCTCTCAATGGGATTTCTAAGTTAGCTTGGGAAACAAAAAGAGATTGCTCTAGTTTAAATCAGTGGGAGATAAGCATCCAACTGTCAGACCCTTCCTTTGAAGTGGGTTCTCCCTTGCTAGTGGTTACTACAAATTTAAGTTCAATTTAAAGACAAAAGATGAAGTCTTGGTCTTACTGAATTATCACTGACAACTCAGAGGTCAGGATTTCACTCAAGATGTTTGCACAAGCACTAACTTTAGCATGTGTCAGAAGCCACATGAAATATTTATGTTATAGAGTGAAACTGTATTGTTCTCTTGCATCTCATTCTGAATATGAAAATGACACCGTCCCACTGGAAAATCACCACCCTTCTCTGAAAAGAGTAGTTTCAGCTGAGAGATACTTTGTCCCAGTGTGACCTAATTAAGAGTTAAAATGTGTTTTAAAAACAATTACTATGTGTTTTCTTCATGGGATATATCTAACTTTTTCTTGTTAGTTTTTGTTTTGGTTTAGAACAGGGAAAAAATGAGCAGTGGAGGTTTTCCTGTAAATGAGAAGATCTATTTCCTCCCCAACTAAAATTTCAATCCATGGTTCCTCATATTTAAAAATATTTGAAAAATTCTGCCTTTGAAAGCCCAAGAATGCAGCTTCTACTCAAAGTACTGAATGTTATATAATTTTGTACGCTGTGCAAGTTACTGGATGAAAAGTTCTATATAAAAATCTAAGAAATATTAAAAGATCTGCAGAGGACCTCAGTCTAGTAACAAACATATCCAAGCTTCTGAAATGTGGACAAACGCAAATCTGGCATAAATCAAATTTCTTCAAGGCTTCTTCCCCTCTTTCCTCCCAGTCATAAGCAAGATCCAAACAAGTGAGATCTGGGGAGAGGAGCAATGTGGTAGGGCCTGGGGGCAGATAAATGGGGAGATACTTGCAGGGAATTGTTTTAAAAAAAAGTATACAAATAAAAGGCCAGAGAATTTTTTCCTCACTCATCTCTTGGTCCCCTCCCCCTTTCAGATATCATCTCTTATTTGTTTCATTATATGCATTTTAGTGTTTCAGTCACTGGCTGCTACGTTGGGTTTTTTCACCCTTCACACACCATCACATACTGCCTGCCTTTTTTTGACCACACTCTGTGTTGTAATAATAATAATAAAATACTGGGCCTGATTTTAATTTGTGTAATGTTTTTGTTAAAAAAAATAAAAACTCAACAGCCTAATTAGGAAACCCGTTAAATGGCTGCAATTCAAATATAATTCTATTAAATTCTCCCTGTAAAGTTAATGTTACAGACTTTTTAACAGATGTTTTAATTAGACATTGTTATTAAAGGGAATACTGTAGAAATTAAAAGCAGGCCCTAAATGTGTTAACAAAGACACTTTTCTTGCATGGCGTCGATGGTGGCAGAAACATTAGCAAAGAGATTTTGGCAGCAGGTCATGAAAAAAAAAAAAAGAAATGTGTTAAAGGAAACAAAATGCACTAAGAGATATGCATTGCTCAGCTACTATGCGATAGGGGTTCATTTCACATCCAGTACCACCCCGGGCCATTGCCTGAGCTGGAAAGGAGGTGGGGAAGATGCTTCAGCACAGTGCTAAGCGTGCCACGTGAGCACCGTTACCAGCACAGGCACTAATCAGGAAGAGGGATTTGGTTAAGAGACACTTGCAGTTTCAAGAATTTCCAAGGAAGCATCAGTTTTGCCAGTTTTTGAGGTTTCTTCTGCTGCCTCTCTGTTTTGGGGTTGTTTTCTAACTGACTCTTGGAATCAAGCAACAGCGTAGGGATTGCATTTTTGCAAGATGGGTTTGACCTGAGCCCTTCTGACTGCAGAAGCCAGCTAGGAAATGCACATGCTGCAGGTTTGGAAATGAGAGGCTTAGAAAAACCCACAACTGTATTTTTTGGGGAGAAGGTTTAAGCAAACTGCATGATATTTTGGGTCCTGGAGGACGCAACCAACCAGGACACCAAACCCAGGACATTTTCTGAGATTTGTAATACTAGGATCAAATTGCAGGTGAAAGAGGTGACAAACTGGTCAGGCTTCACAAGTCCTTTTCTGCTGGGGACTGTGAGGTGTGCAACCCTGGCAGGTCTCCACTCCCGCTGTGCCAGGCCACCAAGAAGCCTTCCCGAAGGCAACAAGAGCAGTCTGTTACTTCATCTAATACTAATGGGTGCCACAAGGCAATGTCTTTTCATGGGACTGCTGCCCTAATCTGGCCATCAGTTCCCCGGGTGCCACTGCCTACTGATTGGAGCCCTTCCAGAGGGTGGTTCAAAGCAGAAATCAGTAGACTTAATCAGCAAGGGAGCATAGATGAAACAGCCTATTGCATGCCTTGTGTTGGATGTTGTGAATACTTACTAGAGATGATCTGTTTGGACCACAGAAAAAAAGGAGAGCATTTGCTCCTCAGGAGGCTGCTTGACTTGATGTCTCTGTTCTAAAGCAGGATCAGCTCTACCTAAAATACCCCAATAAACATGCACCAAACCAGATCTGTTATATTACTTCACCTACAGACTATTTCTGATGTATTTATCTAGTTAATGACAGACCTTAGTTCCTTTTCCTGTATGCACCTCCCACTTTTCATCTTCACAGCTCTTTGTTGTGGTTTAACACCAGCCATCAACTAAGCACCACACAGCCGCTCGCTCACTCCTCCCCCCCCCCCCCACCTTCTGCAGTGGGATAGGGAGGAGAATCATGAAAAAAAAAAATAAAGCTCATGGGTTTATATAAGAACAGTTTAATAACATATTAATAATAACAATAATAACAATAACAACAATAATATTATTATTAATAATAATAGTTGTTGTTGTTGTAATGAAAATGGATATAGCAAAAAGAGACAAATAAAGCCCAAGAGAAGACAAGGGAGGCCCAATGCAGTTGCTCCCCATCCAGTGACTGATGCCCAAGCAGTGATCCCCCCGTTCCGGCCAACTCCCCCCCAGATTCTGTACTGGCCATGACATTCTATGGTATGGAATATCCCCTTGGCTAGTTGGGGTCCGCTCTCCTGGCCACGCTCCCTCCCAGCTCCTTGTGCACCTTCTTGCTGGCAGAGCATGGAAACCAAAAAATCCTTAATTTAGGATAAGCCCTACTTAGCAACAACTAAACCACCAGTGTTTTATCAACGTTATTCTAGCACTAAATCCAAAACATAGCACTGTACCAGCTACTAGGAAGAAGATTAACTCTATCCCATCCAAACCAGGACACTCCTGAAGGAATCAGGGAGAGCAGAGAACATAACATTTTTGCAAAGTTTTTCACAGCAACTTTGCTTTTGTTTATTCACACAGGAATATAAACTTAATTTTTCATTAAGAAGCCTTTTTATCTCAATCCAATGGAAAATTATACACCCCAGGGTTCAGATTCTTGCAAAAGGTCAGCTTTGTGCTGTTCAGCACCTCTGAAACAGTAAGAGGGTTAAACCTGGGCTCTTCTGAGCAGTTTGGTGAATAATGCATGGAGCAAGTGATGGGCAATATTGACATACAGGTTTACAATGCCATAAGCATTATAGGGCATCATAGCCCTAAAGACAGAGCTTGACTATGGTGCTACCACTAGCCCAAGGTAGATCTTTAGGGTTTTTAGAAAAATAAATTTATTACCAGTTGAATAGATGGATCTGACATTTTAAGGGCTTTTCCCCCCATCCCCTTTCCCTTGTTTCTAATAGATGATGCTTGGCATTGCAGCTATGAGTTAGGAAATTACAGCTGTTCCTATCAGCAATAGATGTGCTCTGTGGAGCCCATGGTAGATGAGAAGGGAAAGCCGCTGAAGTACTGTGAGGTTAACTGAGAAGAGAGAAAAGCGTAAGAGAAGAAATCTCTGAGAACTGCAAAACAGGCTCACGCTGATCTGGCAATTAGAATTAGACAGTGGGATGGGGATGCAGACAGGTAGATGAGCTGGCAAAGCTGCATGAGATAAGATAAACAATTCAAAATGATCTAAATCCTCTGATTTCTTCACAGTGAGGGGAACAACTTCCTCCTAAAACACTTGGAGAAAATACGATAATCATAGCTCTGAACATTTTATCCCTGTCATTGAAACCTCTGTTATTGCCCACTCTGGGAAGGAGAATACGAGCCTAGAGAGAAAAGACTCCTGGAGAATCACATTAAAGTGATGTTATAATTGATATTAGCAAAAAGTATTAACCCTTTTTCTTTCTTCTATCCGTAGATTTAATTCTTTCAGCCGCATTTACTTATCTATAGGCTGGAGACAGGCCAGACCTAGAGACAGGACTTCCTCGGAGCTCAGAGGTGGTTGAACCTGGCTGGTGGTACCTGCCAGTGACTCCTGTGAGCATCTCAGTGAACATCTGCATAACTGGGGTTTTGCACACTCTCACTCTCATATGATTTCAAGCTTTGTTTACAATTTATTCTTCTTTGTTACCCCTTCCCTTTAGAGGCCTTTAGCTTAAAAGCAGTGAAGTAACCAAATTAACGCAGGTATTCAAATTTTAATGACCGCCTGAGTCAAGCAAACTGGAAAATCATTCCTGTGCAGCCATAAGGGTAAAAGAGAGAGGTGCAAAACCCCACCAACAGAGACAACTGGCTAATTAACTGATCTGAAACCAATATAAAAAAGCAGAACCTAGAAAACAAATGAAAACCTGTATAGCAATTACTTCCAAAAAGGTAACGTTTTCCCAATTAAAGCCATTCTAAGAACTTTAGTTAATTACGTAGGCTTTCTTCTCTCTCTCTCTCCCCCTGCTCCTTGCTTTCTCTCTCTCTCTCTCTCTCTTTTATTAAAGTCCATCAGGGCTCATGATGTGTGGGAAAAGTGCTAACATTTGCAAATTGCTGGTTTATGATAAATGAATTGTGGAAACTCAGCCCCTTGGTTGGGGCCCAGCTAGATTGCAAAGCACCAGCATCTCCGGCTGCTGCAGCCCTGACCCCGACTTTACACCCATTGATCACAACTGGTGCATAGCCATGACCACCAAATGCATACATTGTAGCTGGGGGACTTGCTTTTCCCATAGTATTTCATCATCGTTCCACATCGCGAGCGCCATAGTAACCTTTGGCATGCCGTCCTGTAAGACTAATACCTGCAGGAGATTTCCTCTTGCCCCAGTAATCACTGCTTCAACTGCTCCATCTTTAAAAAACCCTTAGTCATTAGCTCAGCTTTGGTTTTCAGAAAATATCCATTGATTTCAATAGTGCTGGGAAGGGAAGAAAGGGCTGAGCACGTTGGAAAATCAAGCCCTAAATAATTCTAACATCTTTCCATCTATAACCTTCTATGACTTCCTCTAACACTGCCATTTTAGACAGAAATTTGCAGTATCTTTTCTGGATGTTAATCCCAGCAGTCCTCAAGTGTGTAGCAGGAAAGAGAGAAAAGTACATTTAAGATATCATGGGAGTGACACATAGAGTGTGCTCCCACAATTGCTCTTCATTATTACTGCATGCTTGGAGTGCAGGAGCGCTCCAGCAGCTCAAAGCATAGTCGTGCTTGGGATTGCACGAATATATAAGGGAAACCCCCTGCCCCATGTGAGGGAGATGTGCAAAGTCAGCCAGGGATACGGGAGACACATTGCAAGCGAGGCTGGTAAAACGCAGGAGGTGCCGGTAGCTTCCTTGACTGGTGCTGGCAAATGGGATGTTATCTCCCTGCAGCGCTGCGGAGAGAGCGTTGTGCTGGCTTTAGGGACTATTTATGGTTTCAGGGAAAACATAACCGAAAGGAACGCAGAGCTCGGCAGCTGCGTGTCAGCTGAGATTCCTGCACAGGGAAATTGTTTCCATTCACACTTCTGGGTCTTCAGGCAGGTCCTGATCCTGCTTCAATGAAATCAATTCCTCGAAAGTCAAGTGCATTTTTCTGACTGGCACATGAGTGTGCTATTTTCTCTGCAGAGTCTGACAAGTAGTGTTGAGCGTATGTAAGAAAGTGTACACATGGACGTGTCAGCTCACACACACACATGAACATGCAGAGAGAAGATAGAGAGATCCTCAGACTTAGCATCAGACGTGCAACCCACCATCCATGAAAGAATCTGGGTAAGAGATGACAGTGTCCCAAAGAGACACAGAGTGATGAAGTTATGGAGAGCTGGGAAATGTTGGTATTACTTTATTATAGTGTACAGAGGAGAGCTAGTGAGCTAAGGCTCTAAGGGTTGTATTCAATAAAAAAATAATACCTTTGGTTCCCACACATTGCCACTGAAGTACCAAAAAATCAATTTTAGTCATTGAATTGGGCCCTACGGTGTAGCAAAATGGGTGAGATTCACAATAATGCAGTAAGGAAAAGATGTACAGTCTCTGGTCAAGGAGCATTTCCCTGCTTCACTTCCAATTTTGATCCACACAGCAACAGGACTGACGGAGCAAGATGCCCACAGACCCTGCTGATCCCCCAGACCCATGGAGAAAGCCTTCTGCCCTCTCCCCTGTGCTAAAACTTAAAACTCACTCAAAATTGATGAATCAGGTGCAAAACCATCAGTATTCCTGCAGTGGGCAAGATGTGATGCTGTGGTTGTACTTTGGGAGGCTGCAAAGGCAGCTCAGCACAAGCACCAGTGGTAGAACTGGTAGCTTTAGCTCAGTTTGGGGAAGTAACACCTTAAATGTCTCTTTGACCAACACGGAAACAGAGGTGTGGAGTCAGACACATCCCCAGAGAGAGCATCCCTATACACTTCAGATGTGAATAATGTAAGGGAATTGGAAATTGGTTTCGAAATTAAATTGGAACAGAAAGGTAAAAAGTGAGGAGCGAGAGGCTGGGAAATGCCTGCCAGAACTGGCTGGCATTTTCCAGGCAGCTCAGTCATGAATTCAGTGTCTGTCAATTCTCTCTTGTCTTCATTAGTGCTCTGAAGCACAGTGTCTGAAGCAAATGTTATTGAATTTTCACTAAACCCTTCCTACATGCAAAGGCTTTTTCTACTTTAATGTTCAAAAAAGTCCAAGTCGCAGCCACCATCTCTAGCATGTGCCCATATCTTTTCTCATTATAGGCTGAGGTCCAAAACCAATACGAATTAAATAAATATCCCACTGAGAGCTGTACTTTTGAAAATGGCCTTATTGCAGTGCAGATGTGTGCTATCTAAAACCAGCTTAAACATTTTACTTTCTTATATATATATTTAAATTAAGAAAATAAAATAAAATCTAAATATTATCCTGGAAGGAAGTGTACGCACTGGTGGATGTTTGATTTTCATTTTTCTCCCAGCATGCTCTGTCCTTTTATCCTATAATGGTTCTTCTCTATTAATCCTTCTCAAAACCCACAGGTAGAGATGCTTATTGATAGAAGGCCAACGTGTATCTCAGTTTACAAAGGCATATTAAAGGATACAAGTAACTTATTTCTCTTGATGTCTTCTTATTAATGCAATTCCACTCAGAACATTTTGGCATAAGAGGCATTGCCAGATGGAAGATAAAAACTTCACTTTTATGAGTATTTTAAGGAAGAAAACATTTGGTTTGCATAAGTTCTAAACGAATAATATTTATTGCCCTAATTATTTGTATTTTATAAGCAGGATAACAAAAAGCACTGTCAATTACTTAGTGTTTTAACAAGGTTTTTTTTTTTAAAAAAAAAGTCTGATAACATCAAGTCATTTTAAATGACCAAGTGCTTTTAAAGCTAAACTGTAATAACCCAAAGCAATGGGTTGTTTACATAATAAAAATAAATAGTGACCACAGCTTAGCTGTGTTTAAAGATGCTGTCATTTGTTACCACAAATGGCGGCTCACAGCATGCTGTGGGGAACCCAGTGTGTTACAATCACACACATATCAAACAGGCCCGTTCGGGGCCCAGTGCACGCCGCGGCGGAGGGACGAGGAGTTTCAGGGCTGCTGCTGGGTGGGTCTGGGGAGAAGTGCAGTAAATTCTGCAAGTCGTATTTTCCCAGGATATCAGCAGATCTCCTGATATTGGTAACTGAATCTGCGCTTACAGAGGATCTTCCTCTGATTTTTACTCATCAATAATTAGATTATGTTCATATCTCTTTTATTGATGATATTAAAATTCTGTATTTTTTCTTATTTTGCTTGTTTGCCTTGTGCTGCTGATTAGTTTTCTATTTAATGTCTTTGCAGGCATTAGATCTGCAAAAAATGTTCAGTGGATCCAAACATGTGGCCTTTCTCCTATAGCAGAGCCACCTTCGTCCCAAGCCCAGGACCTGCCTGGAGCTCAGGGCTCCCAGAGGCACGACCTCCCCTACCCAGTGCAAGGATCATCTCACTTTGATTTGAGCAAAATGATGTGCGTGACCTCTCCTGGAACAACACACAGTCAAGTATTCTAAAAATTAAGGTGAAGGAAATAAAAATGTTATTAACCTTTCAAAGGAAGGGGGAGGAAAAATAAATTAAGTTGACTTCAGATTAACTACTCCTTTAACACCTGAGCATGTCAGTCTTTGGCTGATGCCTGAGAGGATTTGGAATCAAGCTCTTCAGAGATGATGCCCAGAGTGACTGTGACCTGTCCCGCATCACACAGGACCTGCTGAAGGGTTTGCAGTGACACCAGTGATGGCAGTACTGGGCAGGACTTCATTTCTGAGACTGGTTCTGCACTGCAAAGAGTGGGTCCAGACTACCAAGAGATTTTGGGAGGAGAAGGGGCTGCATTATTTTTCTTTATCCTCTTTCCTTGTATAGCTTGAGCCCTCTTTAGCCCTTTGCAATCACACCCATTACCTATAACAAGCAGATTTACAAATTTTCAGTACTTGGGATATTTGTACTTTCAGTACAGCTGAGGATGGTGAAAACTCCCTCCCTGCAAGAGACTCTGTGTGCTTTGAGACATCTTCAGAGAGATGCTTTGATTTGGAGTTAGAGCAAGACATTCTTTTTGTCTGGCCTGGAATGATAGAAGTACTTGCAATCATGTTCACATGGATGACAATCTCTTGACATTTGTAGCCAACTTTGTGGAATTGACAGATCAAAGGGACGACCTCTCCTGTCTCAATGAGATCATGACAGCAATCAGGGTATGTGTAGGTTCCAAAGCTTGGAGTATTTTACATGTAAAATACTCCTCAGGTAAGATTTCAGAGGTGTAATTGGTTCTGTTGGAAGTTCTCTCTGTAGATGGACACTTGGCTTACCATTGAGACAACTGCTTTTTCCTATTTTCTTCTGATCAAACATCAAGGGCTAGATGATGTTTCCCATTTTGGAGACTGGAGAGAAAGCAAAAGGAGACCTTGAACACTGGCTATGTCAAGGTTCTGTTGAAATAACATCAGATTTACTCTGACATATTCCATGGGACTTAATATTGATTTTCAAATAATCTGGAATGCTGTTTTTATAAACAATTATTGGCAAGGGGAGGCGTTATTTTTGGAAGCTCTTGTATGTACAGTAAGGCTTTATTTCTTCTTGTTTTGAAGTGCGGCACGTCCTTTAAAAAATGCTGTTCAGGAAACATCTGCTGTCAATTAAGGAGTAACACATTAAGGCATATTAAAGTGCACTCTTATTAGTGTTTCAGCAATAAAAAGAAAGGTTTTCTATTTGAATCATATGTTCTTTAACACATCTGCCAGCCATCTGAAACTTGTAAATATTCCTCAGTAAAAACATCTTCATAACCTTGTAAAAACTTAGTAATACATAGTGCTCTGTTTAAAAAAAATAAGTTCCTTTATGAACTGAGTTCAAGTTATTCTCAAACAGGCTATTGGGCTGATGCTGATAGTTTTAGGTAAGGACAGTGACTGCAGATGCTCTGTCCAGTCAGTCCCTTAAACTGATTGGAAAAGCAAACTTTCATTTTCCTTTTTTATAAACACCAAAAAATTCTTCCACAGAAAAATCAGACCTTTGGGTTGGAAAATAAGTATTTGATTTGGAAAGGGGTTGTTGTGCATTAAGCAAACAGTAGTTTCTATGCATTAAACTCTCCTGCTCTGCTCAGACTACACTTCCCATGACACACTGTGGTCTCTTGTTTAGTAAAGTTGTTGAATTGTGTGAGACCTTGGTCAGATGCGTAACAAATACATAGGTCACAAGGGATTGTCCTTACCTAAACTGCTGTGATTTCAGAGTGTAAACTATCCCAGGCTCCAGAAAGGTGCATGAGACTTGGAAGCTGAAGTCACTTAGTAAAAATGTTTGAAAGTAATAATACACTGACAAAGAAACTGTTTTTTTTACCAGTAAGACCATGCAGATGACTCAGTTACCTGTGAGCACAGGTGATTGTGGTACTAGATACTGATGTGTAGGCACCCACCTCCCTCTGAATTGGTTTACTATAAAATGAGGATGATAAGCTAGACCAAGAACACATCATCTTCACCCATCCTGCTAGATAAAAAATGTCGGCCACTGCTAGGAAGCTCTAATTAATGTTCTTGTCATTGGGATGTGGTGTGAACAGTGTGATGTGGGATCCTGACAGAGGGACATTATGAGAGTTGTGCAACCCGGAGTCTGATGCACTTGTGGTCATTTCCCAGTGAAAGGAAGGCACCAGCAAGGTTTGGCTGCAGCATGGCCTGAGGAAAAGCCTGAGCTTGGTATTTGTGTCTCCTTACGCTACAGTTGGCACCTCCAACCAGGACTGACGAACTGGACACCTGAATAGCCCTGTCTGAGGACACTCCTTCCATCAAATACAGTTTATGCCTGATTATTTTTAAAATTTCTTGAGAAAAAGTTAATCTGACCTTAAAGAAGGTGGGAGAGAATGAAAACCTGCCTGGGGAAAGAATCAAGCGATATTATTGCTTTCCCTCTGTTAGGAAATGCTTTAAACACAGATCCCAAAGCTGGGGAACCACTGAAGAAGCTCTTCCACAACTACTTGATTGATTTACTTACTGATACCTTGGAAGCGATTGCTACTGCATGGCTCAAAGCACCAGCCAATAAACAAAAGAGATTTCCTGTTTCTTCATTTTTAAGATGTTAAGAGCTGTTGTAACTGGATGATGCAGCATCTAATGTTCAGTGATGGATACATCTGCTTGGCTAAACAACAGAAATCTGCCTAATTAGATGCTGTTTGAGACTGACCTGCTTCTGTGACTCCAACATGCAGATCTTCTCACTGAAGGATGATACGGTTCTTCCCTAGAAAACCACAAATCAAAGCTTGATCATGCTGGTTTCTAACAGCAAAGGGATTGTTTATATTTTCCAGAGCTGCAGGGGGAAAGTTTGCTGGAGGTTCAAACTACAGAGGGGTAAAAAAAAATGTAACTTTCATTCAGAGCTCACACACTAAATGCCATTTGCCCACTGGGCTTGCTCTTCATAGGGAGCTGCAAATTGCCCGTTCAGCTGCCAAGCAGAAAATAAACCCAAAGACAAATGCAAAAAAACTACTGTGCTTCTGAGCAACTGGAAACTATATGTTTACTCAAGTATGGAAAGAGAGTGTGTGGCTAACTTACAGCAGGGGACTTAGAGGTAGACCAGCTTCGAAGCCTTCTGATCTTTCCACTGCTCTCCATGGTATTTGGACTCCTGGGTGCTGTCTTTTGCTGCATTTCTTTCAGAAGTGCTAAGGAAGAGCAGTCAGACCTGAAACTAGCGGTGATGGATTCAGAGGGATTGGCCAGGGGTCAGGTTCAGGCTTGATGCAATTACTGCCAGGGTGATTCTGACGGAACTTCCTCACTCAAAAGCAAACTAACTTTTTTCCAAAGTACCATTCCCCTCCAGCTAATCTAGGCTCTCCCTAGGCGAGCCTATGACAATGTTTGAAAACTATTTTTCTTAAAAGTCACTTTACTGTCACTTATGCTATAACATCAATAATTGCCCATATTACCAAGCAGGCATGTAAGATCAGAACACACCATATCCAAAACAGTATGGTGACAAACTAGCATAAATAAATATAGCATGCTTGTCCCCTCAGGACAGTAGGGTCAAGCTGACACACACTTCCAGCAAGAGGGGTTTAGGATATGAGCCCACTTTGAAAAGCTCATTAAGTGGATCAGGAAACATAAAATATAGTTCCTGATAATGAACAACCTGGCCAGTGAAAAACTCCAGAAGATGTGCTTAAAATGGTCTTATAAACATAACTGCCATTGCATGTCAGTAGGTTGCCTAGGGATGTGTTGAAGCCCCTGGTGTTGAAGACCAGTGAGAACAGGCTGGACTCTGCTAGGACTTTAGGCAAATCTGTGACCCTGATTCCAGATTTGGAAATGGATTATATGTGAAAGAAGAGAAACTGTTGGTTGTCTGCAAGGAAGGCAGATGAGCAATTTCAGGTAGCTCTTTAAGGAACTGAATACTGTAGGTTGCTTTCTGCTTTCTTTTCTACCTCATGGGCATGAGTATTAACTTGGTTGCAAAAGATGCAAAGGGTGGAGTTGGGTTTTTGGCAGCCACCATGAAATATCAGTGTTGTCCTCCAAGCTGTCTGGTCCAATCAATTATAGGCTCTTCACAAAAGTTTAAAGTGCATTTGAAAGGAGTCCTCGAATGACAAATAATCTGTAAGTGAAAAAGATGTTTTCTGGCTGTGGGACCTAAATCCGATCCAATAGCACTACACTGCTCTGCAGCACACTGGTCAGCAGAGCTTGAGAGTCTGGTGCAACTGGACACACTTGACTTTGCTTGCTGGAACAGTCAACTCTCAGAAACCAAACAGAGCAAGAAGCAGAAGCTTCTTCACTGAATCTTCCCCTCCTGTAACACAGTGCTTGGGATAAAACATATTGTAACCAGGGTAAAGCACAGTCATGTTTACACAAAAGAGAACAAAGTGTAGGTCCAAGAGTCCAGTATGGATGCTAGTGGGTGCAGCAGTGTGAAAGGAAGGTTCTTCTATGGAGATGCAGTTGTGAAAAAGCTAATATAGGAAGCTTGGCTTCCAGACTCAGTTCTGCCACATACTTCTTGTGTGATCTTGAACAATTTGTAAGGCTTAGACCCTCAGTCTTTACCTCTTTTCTGATCTTCAAGGATGGAGGTGCTAGATTGTACGCTACCAGCAAGCCTCAGTTCTCCATCTCAAAATCAAGGAAGATACCACTTCCTTTGGGGACTGTTCTAAAGAAAAACATATTACATTGTCTGACGGTGGGCGTTTTTTCTAATGAGAAAACTTCACTCCCTCCTGGAAACATTTTGAAGAGACTTACAATGTCGAGTTTTTACACTGGAAGTTGTGATGATATACTTCATTTTCAAGGTTTGTAGCCACCACTGTCACCTAACAAACCTTGAAGTCCCTGCTTGGAAAGCTTTGCCAGGAGTAGTCAGTCACTGCAGTATTTCAGCTCTCCTTCAGCTGCCCTGCCAGTGATGAATACTGTTTAATTACAAAAACAGAATTTCTGTCATTTCTCTCGGCATGGCTTCTATTGGGGAAGATTAAACATCAGCCAAACATTACCGAATTACCTTTTTAAACCTATTATTTCAACGTGATTAACTTCTCTTCTTTTCATTTAGCTGTAAGCAAAATCTTGTTTACAAGGCAAAAAAAAATGCATTTGCTATAATATCGGCAATAATAATAAAAATGAACATCACAGGGAAATAATTTATGTGTAAACCAGCATAAAAATGTCATTGATGCATGAGTTTCCTCTTCAATTAATAAAAAGGAGGAAATATTTAAAAACAATTTATCAAGGAAATACATACAGTTCATATATCATGCACTCACAAAGGCTGTACTAGTATCCATTCCACAAATAGCAGTGTGACCTGGACTATCACACAGATGCTGAATTCCTTTGTGTGACCTAATTTGGAGTAGTTGTCTAGGACAAGACTTTGACTTTGTATCAAATGAAGATCCTTGGTTAAAATACTGATAAAAGCATATTCTGTTAAAACAGGTAACAATTAGTGCTGACTGGACAACCCCAAATAAATAAAACACAGTTTTCAATGATTCTGGTTTCGTTATCTACTTTTCATTGAGGTTGTTGTTATCACTCATAAGCCTAGGTGATCTATTCATGAAGAATAAAACATTATCTATCCTATATATGATGAAGATAAGTTTCAAAGTAGTCATAAGTGTAACATAAATAGGACATGAGGGTCTTGCAATTAACACTTCAAAACAGTGTCACTCAGAAAATTAAGAGTTAGAATAAATCCAAAGGCATAAAGTGGGGTAGGACTCCCTTACTAATCTTAGTTCTGCACAGTAGATCAAGATTAAGGAAGCCTCTGAAGGCATGTTCACTGTCATCTGCTCATGGTGTCAGGACATGGCTTTGGCTGTTTCTGCAGTATAAATATGAGATAATTAAAGTGCATTTACTGAATCAAATCCACAGAAACACTTACAAACCAATGAAAGCATTTAGTGGTATTTGGCAAGGTATTTATGCAGTATATGAAAGTAAGGCAAGTGAAGAAAAACCTGGTTTCTCCTAGTCATTTTTCTGGGCTTCTTACAGTGAGATGCTTTGAGGCAGGACCACTGATATACTACAGAGTTGGACAAGCCTAATACACAGGGCACTGAGGGTGTTGAGTACCATAGAATGGGCTGTGAGCTTAAAATAAAACAGGTTGATAAGGTTTTGCAGGACTGAGGCTTTAATATGCAAGTTTTTCCAAGTATTTCCATGAGTTTTAGTGTAGGTACTAAACCCTATGAAGGCAAATGCAGAAGTATTAAACTGTTAAAAGGCAATGCCCCTGTTTTCTCTGTCTTGAATTCATCTATATTTTCTGCTCAAATTTAGTGGCTGTATTTAAGGACTATGTTAATTCCAAAATCAGAAATTTTCTCTTAAGGACCCAAGGAATTGGGGAGGAAAGAAAAAGCACATCCTCATAAAATCTGTATGTACATAACAGCAGCATTTTAATATTTCCATTTCTCATAGAATATTTGAATGGGATGTTTCACCTCAACATCAGCAATTCCTGGAACATACACACAAGTGTTTTCTCCTCTACTTGCAGCTCCTAATCATCAACTAATAAATAAATGGGACCAGCTGGAAATAGAAGCAATATCTCTTTTTTCTCCCAGAAAGCATTATGCTTCCCATTCTTCATCTTTGTGAAAATGTAACTCAATCATACACCATGAAGACTAAAAAGATACTTTGGGCAGGTCACCTAGTTTAAAGTTGATGCAACTTTATTGACGTCAATGGAATTACATCGATTTACACAGTGGGAAATCTGGCCCTTTGTGCAGAGTTGGCACTAAAAGAACTAGATATCTTTGGAGTTACATATGGAATCAAACTAATGTTTAAAAGTTTCAATATTGAAGAAAAATGATAGAATACCTATGCAGAATAGAGATATTGGCATTGGCAATTACATATTGAACCTTGTCCATTGGTTTGTGGCAATCTGAGTAAACCTTTTCCATTAATTACATCCCTACAAATAAAATGGTGCCTTTCCTGCACTTGGCAATCTATAATTTACCTCTTACCTCAGTATCTGAAACTGAGTCTCTTTTTAAAGAAACACATTCTGATTTTAAGTTATTTTTCTGTTTTTTATCGCATTTGCTATCTGAAAAGCATCTACAATGTTTTCCAAGAGAAGAAAAATAAAAAAGCAAGGCTGGTCTTAATCTCATTCTGTTCAGGAAGCTGGTTCTAACAAAAGATGTCATTGTCAGCAAGCTCGACTTTTAATGAATTAGCAGTTAATTATTTTTTTTTCCTATTTTGTCTTACAGATATTGAACTTCAGGGGGGTGGCAAGGAATGGGAGAAAAATAAGACTAACCAGGTAAGATTAAGTGCACCAGTTAAAGTTATTCCACCAACATGTTTCTGTAGAAATTTGGTAACAAAGCCAAATTCCAAGTGTAAAGCCTGAAAAAGGAATAAATTCAGATGTCAGAGTTTGCAGAACACAAGCTGCTATCTCAAAAACAAAGGTTGTGCAGCTCTATAGGCAATAGCTACTAGAAATAAATAATCAGCAACACTATGGTCCTTCTGGCAACCACTTGTGATATGACTCCAGATCCGGGTGTTCTGGTTAAAGGCAGAAATATAATTCATTTCCTTGTGATTTTTCTTGTTTTTCAGAATTGTCCTTAGGTAAATGTGTGTGAAATTATAATTGCTAGAAAATGACAATCTGTAAAAGCTTTTGTATCCTTCCAGATGATGTGTTTGGCCCTAGGTCTCAACTGCAGAAAAAATTTCATTTCTGTCAGGTGTTCTGCAGAGGTGTTCCCCCGTCTCTGCCCTGGAGGAAAAGGAGGACTTAGAGCTACCTGTTGGGTTCTTTTATTTCCGGGTGTTGTAAAAAGGAGGAACAAAGTATGAATAAATTGGCACAGAGCATACAAAAGTCATGCAAGATGCGATAGGAGGTATGTGCGTTATTCCTGCTTGCTCCCCCAGACCCACGACCCGGCATTCCCTGCATTGCCAACAGCGGATGCAGGGCTTGGGAACAGTTGTTGTAAAGTCCCTCAAAAGCCAGTTGGATTTGGTTTAGCATCCAAAAGGAGCAAAGGACATTTCTGTAAAGAAAGACGAGCAAATAGGTCATTGGAAATGAGGCTGCTCTCCTGGAGCTGGGTGGTTTCCTTGCTTTCTTGTGCAGCCCGGACAGTGCTGGCTCCTGGGAGCTGCAGGTGGAGGGAGGTGTTGCTGCACATAGCTGGGATGTCTCCAGGGAGGTGCGAGAAACCTGATAGTTTCTGTTTGCTGAAGCTACTTGTTCATTCCCTTGTGGCTGACAAGTTTCCAGGGATACTTATATCCCACCACCTGGGAAGGCTTCTCATCCCAATGGGAAAAAAAAAAAAAAAAAAATCATGCAGAAAACCAATGTGATATTAAACAGGACTTTGCTTCTAGAGAGGATGGAGGGAAGTCCTGTCTATAATTCCCCTACACCTCCACAGCAGCTGTCGGTTTAGACAGGCTCACTCACATCCCGAGAGCAATCCTGCACCCCCAGCCATGGTGCTCAGCAGAGTTAACCACAGGCTTCGCAGCCTCCACAGACCTCTCCTCTGCCGGGACGCTGCTGCCTGCCGCGGCTGAGCTGGTTAGTTTAAACCTCCCAGGAAAGAGAAACCCTTGGTTAGCTGTATCTAACCCTCAGTTCCCCTCTCTTCCCCAGCTCACTGGGACTAGTCAATGCAGGTAAGCACCCTTTTTTTATGTATTGCCATATATATTGTTAAAACTTTGAGTGTGTTTAACAGAGTGAACGCTGTGTGCATCCCTGTTGCAGATGGATTGCACAAGCAGTGCTGTGTCCATCTGCCAAACTCTCAGGGAAAAATACACTTGCAGGTATTTTCTAAGTTGCTAGAAGATCCCTCAATCTCCTTTTCTCACATTTGTCTATTAATTTCTTTCTTGCCCCGGTCTTCAAGAAATAGACATACAGGCCTTACCCCAGCACCAGGGCTGCTGCTGGTGTGTGGTTTTGCCTGGTGCATTTGGATGCTGATGTGTTGGTACCTGGTTAAAGGAACATCAGGGAGCGCAGGTAGGGCAGGGGGACAGGGTTCTCCGTCTGGAGCAGAAGGAGGTTGAAACATTTTTTGTGCAGGGAAAGCAACAGGGCACAAAGCATTTGTCCTGCTTCTTCCTTAATTCTGGGTCCCACTTGCCTATCACTGAGCTGTTTTCTGGAGCTGCAGATGGACTTTCTTTCACAGTACAACAAACAGCGGAATTTACAGATTAGAAATTACTCAACCTGCCACTTCACAACCTAAACTGTGACCAGGGTAGAAAGGCAAAGTACTCTGAGTCACTGCTGTTTGCTTTGTGTCCAGCCAGTTTGAACAATACTTCAAACAAGCAGCTTTCAGTTCCCGGACTGGGAATACTGATCTTCCCTCCTGCAAATGCTAAAGGGTTTCTTCCCTACCCCTCCAAGGCTGCTTCTGGACAGGATTTTAAAAAGTGGCATTAAATTTTGCTGGCCAGGGAAGGCACCTGTCCCAGAGTACTTATTTTTAGCAGCAGAGCTGACATCTAATATGGTAGCCCAAGTTGTAAAAGTTGGCCAGCATCATCTCACTGTGAGTTATGTTTTGCTTTAGCATGATTAACTGTAGTTAAAAAATGAGCTTTGAGGGCATATAAGCAGGGTTGCTTGGAAGCATTAATCACACAAATATTGAATGGGAAAGTACACCCAAACTGGTACTTGTTTGCTCAAAGCTATTTAAATTAAGGGAAATATCATCCCTTCTCATGAAAGGTAGTTCATAATTTCCTCAAATGAGGCCTAAACCAGAAAAGACCTAAAGTAACACTATAGAGCCCAAAGCATTACCAATACAGGGAAAGGACAGCAGAACACTTTCTGGCTCCCTCTTTGGTTTCTCCATGGAAATGGTGACATAAGGAAAGATCGTGCCCATGAGACCAATGAGTTCAGGAGGCCACCTCAGCAGAGCAGTCACAGCTGGACACATCTGTCTCCCCAGTTTCTCCATCTCAGACTCATGACAACTGAAAGCAGAATTTTCTTTCTTGTCTTGAACACGGGTGGATCTTTTAATACCCTTGATGATGCTGACAGCTAACAGGAGAGAGGACAAGAAAGCCCATCCCTAAATTTAAATTTTTGAGATTTGCAGTATCCTGCTGAGTTGATGGGGAAAGGGAGCTGCATTTTATTTTTCTCAAATTTCAGTAAATATACAGAGGAAAATTCAGTAGAAAGAAAAACTTTTTAAAGCTGTATCTTCTATAATCTAAGTCTCCTAGAAATACATGTAATGTTTTCATCTCCCTTTGTCTATGAGAAAGATACATCTGGGGTATCCAAGACCATATGTGTATTTTCCTGTGGCAACACGTGGAGGTTTTCCATCCCAAAGCAAACTCCCACTGGGCTAGGTGCTGCACAAAGAGAGCCTATGCTCAAAACCACGATAATCCAAGTGTCTGGGAGCAACAAGGAGTTGTCTTACGTCTAGCCCTGAGATTTTCCCATTAGTGGTAACAGGCACAATTTTTTGCTTGTGATGAAACCCTAAGTAATAGCATTGAATGCTACTGGGTGACTGGGTTTGCTCAAGGAAATGGTTATTTATTCACCTGTAAAACAAATGAGAGCTTTCTCTGTGTTGAAATGTATGCTAGGAACATGCCTCTCTACATCTCCCTAAAGCTATATCTCATCTTCCAGCTATGATTCAACATTTCCCTAAGTGTGTTGGCAGCACTCAGCTTGAAAGGTGATACTGCACCAGGCTTTCCAGCTCTTCACCTGACCAGCGTCATTCACATCCCTCCGCCACCATCGGGGCTCTGAATAAGGTTCACTGCTGAATGCTCACATAATTTTTCATTAGCCACTTCTGTTGGCTTCATGTCCTTTTTGTACACATAACCAATATGCATTAACAGTTTCCAGTAGGTGCATTAGGATTTTCTCCCCAGTCTCCCTGGCAAACACGATAGCATTATCACAGGCTCAGATTTAGTTAACCCCTCCATATGCTGAGCATCTCTCCTCCTCCACTGCCGTGCATGTTTCCATTTGCTCACCCTGCTGAGTTTAATTTTCAGTGATTATTAGTAGGGGTGCTTTTTCTTCTTGAACACTGAAAAATGAAAATGCATAGTTTGGGGGCTTGCTTTAATTAGACACTTTTATACAAAATCTGCTATTGCATCTTTGTATAGAACCTGCTTCAAAGAAAGCAAGCAAGAAATCTGGTTTGCTCTGGTTTAGTTCTAAGTTTTTCACTGGCTTTACCCATTCACAGATTAATTGAAGTGATGTTAAACCAGGCATGAACTTGGCCTGTAATATTTTAAAATATTAAAAATTAATCAAATTATTCCAAGAAAAAAACTCACCAAAAACTGCTAGGGAAGACATCAGTCAGGGATAGGCAGGGTTTGTTTTCCTAATACTTCAGTCCAGTCAGGGTTTAACACTGGTTCGGGCATTGACTGAAGTATTTAGCACACCTAACTAAACCAGACCAAACTCCTCCAGCAGCTGGTTGTTAGATATGTTTAAAAGAGTAGTAGTTGGGATCAGCTTGCACTGTGCTGTTTCAGGCATAGAGATGTCACAGCACGCAGCACCCCCACCACAGTGACAGCCACACCAAAGCCTGCATCAATAAAATCCTTCGGTGTTTACCTTGAAAATGCTCCAGCGCGTCGATTCGTGTTGCCTCCTATTTCAAGGCTGGGGGAGATGTGTTCCAACTGCTGTGCCTCAGGCTTGTGAAATATTATATGGTGAAGTTAAATGCATGTTTATTTTAACAATAATAGCTTTACATGAGGGGAACCCCTGATGGACTTGTTCAGCAAGACTGTTAGCGGCTGTAGCTACAGAGCAAGCGAAGAGCAGAGCTGTGGCCAGGCTCCGTGCACAGCACAGGCTTAGCTACACTTATGGGTGAGAGAATGGAACTACACCAGTTAGTACCAGCAAGACCATGTCCTGTTTTCCACTCCCAGCCATGTGGTCTCCAACATCTTACCAGGGATGCCAGTGTTTTGCATTCAACTTTCTCAAGATAAAATTACAAACTTGGTCCTGGGTTTGTCGTTATCAGCAGCGTGGCTCAGCCCAAACACATGCAGAGAGATGCTCATTCAGCTCCTTATCTCAACTTGGCATTTCAAATTCACTCACAGTTCATGGCTTTCCAGCACTTTGATTGAGTCTGGACTCCTCTTATTTTTATTACTTTACTCAAAGCATTTACCAGCTTACAGCTGAAACTCAGAGCCAGACTCACAAGCCACCCCACATTACTTTTGACTCAACCAACTTATGAGAGGAGTTTTTAAATCCTATCTGGAGAGAGGCAAACTTCCAAAAGAAGTGGAGGTCAGATTTTCTGTAGGGGAACATCCAAAAAAATTGGGCATCTCTCCAGAGTTTATCTAGCTCAAATAAAACTGGCCTCTAACCTGGAAAGCAGGTGATACCAAGATGCCAGCTGGATTGGAAGCAAGAATACTCTCTTGGGTGGTAGTCTTAGACTTGTAGTTTTGGTCTAAGTCAGCAGCTATGAGCCCAAAGGTGATCATTTTATCACCTCATAAAAATATTGGTGTGAGCCAAGGCTCTGAACACAGGTGAGATTTCACCATTTCCTTGAATGGAAAAAACTAGAGGTACACACTTGTTCCTCTGAGCTACCCTCCTGAAGGCCCGGGGAGCCCAGACCCAGCTCGGGGCACCATGTGCCACCAGTGGTGTTGGACACTGGTGACTGCAAAGGGGAATGGCTGCAAGGCTGCAAAACAGCTGCTGAAGAAAGGGCAAAGATTTGGATTTGTGCAAGGTGGGACGAGGAAAGGCAAGGTGCAGGGGAGCAGCTAGGGGCATATGGTGGTGACATCCCTATCAGGGATGTCCTCTGATTCGTTAGAGGGGACCATAAAGAAGAAGTGATTTTTTTCTTTTTTTTGTCCTTGGGGAAAGAAAAAGAAGTCAATGACCTAAGCCATAGTAGATAGGTATTGGGGAACTGACACAAATTAAATATTTGTAATAATATTGAGTATGTAAAGAAAGCCCTTCCAGAAAGGACACAGCTTCATCCTGCAGCCAGGGCAATGCCGAGGTTTTTGCTCTCCAGCCTAGTCCAGAAGAGATGGAACAAAATGGGTGTGATTTCCTTCTCCCAGAGGCCAAGGTGGAAACAGACCACCATGACCATCCGGGTAGGACTGAGCCCTTTTCCCCCCTATATCACATTCAGTTTGTCTTTATTGTTTAACACACAGGCAAGGGACTTTGGCATCTGTTCTACTAGGAGACAAGAAGAGAAGGTCTTTTTCTGAACTGAATTTGCATCTTTTACTGATCCCTATTCTTTGCATCCTTCTCTCCTTGGAGAGACTAAAGTTGGAGTGTGGGACCATATACATCTGAAAATTATCTTTTTATAAACTGCGTTGTAGATATTTTTGTTGCTAGAAAACTGCAACTTATTGATCTAAGCTCACCTTGCCCCCAACCAAGGACTGAGTGTTATATGAATAATACAACCAGACTGTAACAGCACTGCAAATGGGACAAGATCAGAGGCTGCAGTAAGAGTGTAATCTAAGTAAAAACATTGGATCTGTCTGTTTATGGATCTAATAAATTATGTTGGAATTGTGCTGTTATAAATCCAAGCTGTCCAGTAAACCCAACAACTAATTTGTCAGTCGCTCGTCTAGCAATCTGACTCTTCGTTGCAATTGCTCACCATGCAGATAACAAGGTGCCTTACAAATCTCTTGGTTAAATGTCATTTGTTTCAGTGCCATAACATGCTATGGATCATTGCTCACACACAGTAACCCAATTATATTAACCTGTGCAGCAATACGGTGTAATGACATGACATTAATGCAAACACTTCAGAGGTTTCCAACAATTTGGTCTTTCCTCCAAAGGGGTTTTTCTCCTTGAGCATCTTTCTCTTTCTTTCCTCCCTCTCCCAATCCTTAGACGCAAAGCAACATACCTACCCAAAAATATCTAAAATCTTAATAATTTCCCAAATAACTGAAGCTCCTTCACAGCTTGGAAAGAAGGCTTGAGCCGTATTACTTGTTGGAATCTCTCCAAATCATAAGTATTTCTGTTCCTTAGGCTCCGACTTCTCTTTGGTATTTTTATAAAAATACCTTTTAAATACAGTCTCCTATATTTTGTCAGTACTGATCATGTGACACTACAGTAACAGGGGAAAACAGAACTTTTAAAACACACAGGATAAAAACCCAAGTCTATTGAGAGATGAAGCTGTTATTGTTTTCCAGCATCAGAGAGAAAGCTGGCTAAAGAAGCTAGCAAGTCACTTGGCTGATTTGCCTTCCATTTGTTTTGCTGCAATAGGCACTGAGTGACAAAACAGAGACAAGATAAATTTAATCAAATGTCTTTCAGGCACCTAGTCTGCTGGGTGAGTGGTATAAAAATAGTGAGGGAGGTTATTTTATAATAATGAACAGAATTTAGGGTTTTTTAATGAAAGGCAAATAAATTTTGAAGTATTGCTGAAGAATTATTTTATTCTTATTTATGAGAGAAAAAAATAGAAGACTACTGCCTAGTTTCACTGGCTGTCACTGAAAAAAATTTCCAGAGTGCTGTAAAGAGGGTGCAAGAGGGTAACCAGCCAGTTCAGAGAGGGACACAGGTCTGATGGAAACATGTGAAGGATTTATAGCTCTGTCTCATGGTGGTAGCTGTTTTCCAACATTGCAGTGTATGGGGGGGGGATAGGGGACAGATTCTGATCTTTTGGTGATCCTGCACTCTCCAGCTGGTTTGCTGGTGAAGGTGACACCACAGGAGGAGTAATGTGCCCACAGCCTGTGTGCAGAATATGCCCCTATGTTTCTGTGTATTTATGGCTTTTTTCAGCTTCTGCAGAGAAGGCAAGTAGCCCTATCATAAGCATCGGGCCAAACTTGCTGATATCAGCTAAACTGAGCTTCTTCCTGTAGGAAGAGTTTTAGTAAGTAAAGAAATAGAGGCTCATCTATGACAAATCTTACCTGACACAAACATATTTTGATCAGCCCAACACCATCAGTAACAGGCGCATCTAAATATTATGAAGAAATATGTGGTGATCAGCTCCAAATACATGGCCTGTAATGTATACTTGCTAAATTCTTTCCATTGTGCTGTTAAATGCATCCAGCTGTCCATACGTTAAAGTTAAATATACTGTACTATAAAACTGAACTGAGAGTGGAAACTATTAAAATAAACCCAGCTATTTCCCTGTTCCCCCTCTCCCTCCTAATCAAGTATATTTTAGTTGGGGAAGGAGGAGAGTTATAACAACAATTATTTGATGTGGTGCATGGCAATGTCAGGGGGAGAGGGGAGTGTGAGCGGCAGGGAATGGAAGCAGCCCCAATCTGATGAGCGAGGAGAAATAGTGGTGAATATTCTGGGTCACCTCAGTGGGGGCAAAGGATCCTTCCTGTGAGGAGCAAACAAAACCCTGCCTGGCTGGGGTGACAAATTCATGCATAAAAAAGATGTATGAGAAAAGGGATGGAGAAAGTGATGTTGTCATGGATGAAGGGGGAGGTCTTGGAGAGCCATGATCACCTACCTCATCAAGGAACAAAAAATCTTTTCTCTTTTAAAATAGATTTGGGGTCCATGGGTTGCATGTCCTAACTGATTTTGTTTGGCTTCTTATTTATCATTATTTTATCATTAACTTCTATGGAAAAAACAGAGATACAACAACAAGAAGAATGTAAACAGAAATGACTTATAGTTCTTATGGGAAGTGCAGATTCATGTCTCATGTCCTAGGATTAGAATATCAAACTGAAAACTCTTATCCAGGGGCTGGAGCAAGAGGAACATGATAGAAGAGCAACAGTCTATGAGAAAATAGCTTTTTTTCTTGCTAACTTTCACCCCATTTTTCTAAGGAAGGGAGTCTTGTATTGTCTGTCTGTCTGACATGCAATTTCCATTATTTGTGTTGTTTTGTTTTTTAAATCAGCAAAAGACAGATACAAAGCACAGGGCCCCTGCTGAAGGAAAAGTAATTACAGCTCAGTCCATACCCATTTTGAGAGGTAGCAGCCAGGGGACCTGTTGGGTCACTTTGCCCAGCTAAAGAGTCAAAGGATGCAAAAGGGCTGGCTTCAGTGTAGATCAAGCCAGAAGCTAATATGTTGTATTTTTTTTGTCTCTGTCTTGCTTAAAGCAATGCCCACAGAGAGAAGGGAAATATCTCCTGGTCACTCTGTTACTGCAGGGACATGGAGATGCCTCAGCCTGGGGAGGTCCCCAGCATCCAGAGGATGAGCCTTGTTCCCCAAACCAACCCCCTCATTCCCAAGCACTCTGTTGGACACTGTCACTTCATTTCATGGTAAATTTGCCAGATGTTTAGTTGTGTGTGATCTTATTGGCTAACATGCTCATTTAGAAATACACAAGAAAACAAATTGGGACAGCAGAGAAGAGAAATGTGTCTGTGAGCAGCGACATGAACTGGTGACAAAACCCTTGTAACATTTTTCCCCTTCCTGTAGGTAAGTGTGTGCTTAGCCTAAATTATTACCCAGATCAGGTAAAGATTCATATTTAAATACCCTGGCTGAACAAGTACAAATCAGTTTTGTTCTCTGGTACCTCTCAGTGAGTAGCAAATGTTAAATTAAAAAAAGGTAAAAGGAAGCTGTTTCAACACCACTTTTATAACACACATCTGGTGCTCTGTGATGTGTTTGAGATTTATGCCACTGTAGAGCAATGCAATCACTGGCTTCATCGTACCTGTAGAGTGTGTCGGATGCAGGGTGAGTATTAGTACACCATCAGCCAGAGCATTTACTCCTTGTTAGGGATGGAAACCAGGCTTCATATACCCCATTTTATTGGGCTTTGAAGATCAAAAAAACATAAAAATCAGAAGTGTGAGTGTAGTTTTGCTCTATTCTCATGGAAACACTTGAAAATTTTTTTTGTTTCTTTTTGTTTTGGTCAGAAAATTCCAAGCTGTTTTTCTAAATGTGAACTTCTGCCAAAAAAAATCCTATCTATAAACAAAAATATGCATCATGAGAACATCCTTCAATGGCTTTTTTCATATCGTAAAGAGACCACGATTAAAAGCAATGGTCTTCACTTTGAAGGAGGACCAAAATAATGTCCTGATTGGCTGTCTGTATGACAAAAAGTGGTAGGTTTAAAATTCAACAAGCAAGAGTTAGACGAAACAGTAAGAGCAAGAACTGAGTGCTTCATACAGTGCAGTTGGGTTCAAATCTTTTCTGGTTATTTACTCCCAAAGTGCACATGATCCTGTTTCCTGCTCTGTTGATGTCTATCAACAGCAAGGTGTTTTTCCAGTACTGTTAAGTAATCCACTTAGTCTCCAATTATTTAATGGTGTACAACTATCTTGTTGCTGTTTGTCCTCTTGACAGCTCAGGCAGCAGCAATACAACATATCTGAACCCTTAAGTATGTCTGCATGGAGGCTCACTATCAAATACTGCAAAGGTCAGGGCCTCTCAGGGTGTCGCTGACAAAGAGGAGACTGTGGAGAAACTTTCTGGGGTGAGGAGAGTGATGGGTAAATCATCTGCCTCTATGGATGAACATATGGGCACAGAAAGCAGATCAGTTGTTGAGATTTTGCCAAAAAGGAAGGGAAGGTGGAGGGAGATGTTTCTGATATGAGGTGTCCAGCTTATATCAGTGGCACTTTGCTCTGGCATTTTTTAAAATAGATGTCCTGCTGTCACATTTACGCATTTGGGATGCACAGGAATAGCAAAATCAAGTCATGTTAAAATGTCCTAGGATCACACCAGCAATAGCTTTCGTAGCTCTGATGGCTTCAAATCCTTCTCTCATGTCATACACTTGAGATGGGAGTGCAACACGCTATTTGCCAAGTGTCAGCTTTCAGGAGTATTTGGTATCAACCTACAACTATCAAAAGGCAAATTAAAGGTGAACTAGAGTAATCTGTGCAGTGGAGAGTGTAAATGTGTGAGATAAGAGGGTTTTGATGCCAATCCAAGTTGCTTTCTCTCTCTCCTTCCTCTCTGGTTGAGATAGGAAAAAAAAAAAAAAAAATCTTTTCAAAAGGCATTTCTGTTGCACTGTTGCATACCTTGTAAGCAGATCTAATTTATCCTCCCCTTGCCCACTGATTCCCCTGCACACTTCATTTGATTTTTTTCGACAGGAGAGATCTTTGTCTCAAAATAAACAAATGCACTTTGCACTTCCACAGCTGGTTTTGATGCAATGATGTCCAACAACCTCATAGATGGGCTTTCAGCCCCTTAGGGAGATGAGAAATGTGCTCTTTTATAGCCCAAGACCCCTATGTCCTAGGGGAACCATCACAACCTTCCAACCATTGGTAGCCGCTTACACCTGTGAACAGAGAATTTAACTTCCTGGCTTTGAAGCATTTTGCTCTCAGCTTGCACAGTGGGGCTGGGGAGTGGGGAAGCAGGTCTTCTGCAGTGCAGAGACGTGAAGCAATGTTCCCTGATGGTGCAGCAGCTCGGTGGCCGTCTGGAGGGACCCCCAGCTCCTCCACAACTGCTCTCTCTGCTGTTCCTGCCAGGAAACATCCCCTTTTTATTTCCCATCCATCCGCGTCAGATGTAGGAAGAACAAAACAGTGGTCATGCCATCCATGTTAGGCTGGCGTTTTCAGAGGTGTATGAAGAAGTTTGGTGACTGATTCCCACTGAAAATATGTTGCAAATGGATGTTTAATGCTCTCTGGCTCCACTGACAGCCTCATCCCATGCTGGGTTAATGGCCTTCAATTCTTTCCCTTCCCAAGCTCGATGCAATTGTTTTATAAAAGCTGCATAGCCCACCCCATGACAATCTTTCACCAGCTTTAAAATCCTTTTTGGTTCAAGTCTTGCAACATTTGCTAGACTTAAGTAATTTGACAGAGTGAGGGTTGTTGGCCTTTGCTCAGCCAGTAGGTAAATAAAAGCCTGGCTCCCTTTTCTTCTGCTAAGAGTGAAATGATGTATTGACAAAGGGCACGATGCATATTCACCTCCATTCATCCCTCCTGTTACTCATTTCCGTCGAAACGTGAGGATGCCCCCATTCAATTACCTCTGCTAAGGACATGACCTGTCGAGAGGTGTGCGGTTAAATGGCAGAGTAGAGCTCGGCATGGGAAGTGGCAGGCGGACCGTGTGCCATTTACATCAAACTCACAAACGTTTTAGAAAGGCACATAATGAAGAAAACACTGGCCTGCCCAGGCTTGCCACTGCCCTTCAGATGACCTTGGAACAATAATATACTTATTCGTATCCCTATACTCATACAAATATCTTCATGCCTTGTTTCTCTTCCCATTCCCTCCACTGCATCATTGGTAATTTACAGGATGAATTTCTGCAATTTAAAAAAAAAAAAAACAAAACATGTGAGGACAGAGGCAAAGCTGCAGGTTGATATTTGCAGATGGTTGTAGTAAAGTCCGGCAGACTTTGTGCCCATCTGTAACCAAACACTTTCAGACTCGATTTCAGGGAAGCCCATGTGATGGCTGTAAGCAGCCTGAGATACCTCACATCCACCCAGCTGAACTCCCGGGTTACAGAGACACGTTACTTGTAAAATATTTGAGTTTGTTTTTTTGGTTTGTTTTGTTTTTTTTTTCCAGTGTATCTTATGATACCTTGCTGGAGGTCCACATTTTTAAGGAGATGAAATCTCTGATGTACTTAACTCTGCAGCAGAGGCCACTGCCTACTGACAACGCATTTCTAGGGAAGATTAAGGTTTTGCTACTCTTTAATTAGGGAACCAGGGAAAATTAGAGGTGTGACTGCATCCAGGAGCTCAGTAAGGCAGCCCTCCCTTGTCTCTAATGCAGGAACCATTAGTAGCCATTTCACAGGATTTTGTCCTGAATGTAGTTTGAGAAGTTAGTCCCAAAACAACAATTAAAGATCTGTTAACGACAACAGATAAACTGACAGATAGAAGGATTTGTATGAGCTGTTTTCTCCTGCAGCAGTACTATCCAGAGAGAACTTTCTCCCTCCATAAACATTTATCTTGTACTCCAGGCCCACTGGCCAAGTCCCCAGCCAGTATGTAGCTGATTTGCTGCCCTGACTTCAGCAGAGCTACGCTGACTGCCACCAGCGCCAGACGAGGCTGTGAGCAGAGCACACTCAGCAGCTTCTCGGTTCTTGGGTATTCTAAAACTCTAAGCAACTATCCAAACTACTGGTTTATAGCTGTCTTGTTACTGAATTTCAAACTCATTTTTATTCTGTATAAAGTCATTCTTCTGTCTTTTAAACAGTAAGTCACCTCTGCAAAACCCCATTTTTGCTCCATGTGAGGGGATCAAGAGGGAAGGAAGGAAAATGCTGCCACTTCAGGGACAAAAACAATCCCAAACTGATCCAATTGGCTGAGGTGCAGATTCCTGCTGTCCACCTACACAAGTTGCCTGTCCTTGATGGATTGATTTTATTTATCTATTTATTTTGAAGACACTTTTGCAATAATCCAAAGGGAAGTAAGACACAAAAAGAAATGCTGTCACCAGGAAGTTAGTCATTAACAGCCAAGTGTCTCCCAGACAAGACAGAGATGCTGCAGCCTCTCTGAAGTTTGCATGTCATTACAAAAGGATGTTGTGATGTGACAGACACAAGGATTTAAGACAGATCTTTCCCTTGCTCAGGGTCTGCTCTGCTTCTGCAGTGTTTATATGGGATCACTGAGCTATATCAAGCATTCAGTATCAAATGCATGAAGTACTATCCACATGCATCACCCGTCAAGAAAGATTAACTTTTCACTGCACAGCAGCACAGAAATACTCCCAGGGCAAAAGGGACTGCCCAGACAGAGATCTTTCTTTTTCTTCCCCCCATTCCTCTCATTAAAACTGTAGGTGGCTGATGGAAATGGCTTACCTAGCACGGAGATGAATGGCCAAGAGCTAATTTGCTGCAGGAATCAACTCTGTTGCGGTTCTAGATAGAAGAGTGATTTGATGGCACCTTAAAAGTGCTTAAACCACTCTACTGAACCAAGTCTGACTTCAGAATTAGATTAAAAACATAACTGATCTGGAATTTAATGTAAATTATTTTGTACTGTAGCTGTCC
This sequence comes from Tyto alba, assembly GCF_018691265.1. Classification (NCBI taxonomy): domain Eukaryota; kingdom Metazoa; phylum Chordata; class Aves; order Strigiformes; family Tytonidae; genus Tyto; species Tyto alba. The sequence goes on along the minus strand of NW_024881308.1, from coordinate 5,905,000 downwards.
CTGAAGGGTTAAGCAAAATATCCCATCTCTTTGCCCCATAAATCCTTGTCAGAGTCAGTCAGAACCTCATGACCTGATTTAACCACGAAGGAGGCCAGGATTACCCTTGGGACCCGGATTTCAGCTGTAACAAGGCTCACCACTGTTGTCCTTGAGGACACAAGTCAGTTAGCTCCAAGTCCACAGCAGGGTTTGGTGTCCATCCCCGTGTTCACAGCAAGACTGGGAGGTCCAGATCTGCCCGAGGTGACATGGCAGGGGGGCTGGACCTCATGATCCCGCTGTGTCCCACAGCATCCCGGCCACCCGCCGCTGATGCACTGGGCATGTTTAATGGGGTGGCTCAAGCAGGGCTAGTGAGAAGAGGTTTCCATGTTTCTTTTCCTGGGCCATCACCCTGAGCAGAATGTAAGTCCTCACTCAGGAGTGTTTGTTTCCCTTCTGTGTTTTAACAGCAGTGAGAGTGGAGGACGGTGGTCTGGGGAGCATCGCGGCTCTGCTCACCAGGCAGGGCTTGCGCTGCGTTACACCAGGCAGCGTGCCACTGCCTTGTTTTAAATGAGTCAGCTAGTACCCATGAAATAAAAGTGCTTAAAACACTCTGGAAAGGACAGATTGGCATGGTTGACTGTTGAGAGTGCTCCGGGAGAAACCAGCAGCACCCCCTTGAGAAACAAAAGCCAGGCTTGCAGCAGCATCAAAACCAGGAGAGCTGATGCTGGCTCGAGCTCTGGCTGAGAGGTGATGTGGCTTTAGTGATTCTGGTGTGCAAAGAAATGGTTATTGAGGTCTACATGGCTTCAGCTGATGCAAACAAGGAGAAACCAGAGTGCAAAGCAGTTTTGCTGTCTCTAGTCCCACATATCTTAGAGGAGCAGAGTGACAGGCTGAGGGATGTCTTTCTCAGTGCCAGATCCATGGTTATAACTCATGTGTATCTCAACTAATCTAATCACAGCATGTTAATGGAACTAGACCTAGAAGAGTAACCAGTAATCAATACCAGAATGAACTAATATTATGTACCATGAACCTAATACTCCTATTTTACATGCTTATTTTAATTTTTCAGAACCATTTTCTTATACAGAACACCAAAGTGGAATGACTAACTTCACTTTAAAACTCTTGCAACATTTTAAAAATCCCATTTCTGTGATTTTTTAGTGATCATTCACTGCAAGTAGCCATTAAAACAATTTAACATGTGGCATCTCAGAGCACAGCAAAAAAGACAAGAGACCTGAGTTCAAAGACTGAGCTGTTGCTGAACTGCTGCTTCCACAATTAGTGCGTTTCTTTCTGCAAGCAGTGCATGATAGAAGCGATTTTCCAGAGAAGGGAAAGCACTTTGCACTGACAGGATCTGCAGAGGGAGGGGAGGAGGCAGGGAAAGTTCGCTGTTTGCTGCCCTTAATCCTGTTATCTGTAGAAGCATCACAAAGCAGGAGTGCAAGAGCTCCCGAAACAGGAACAGAAGAAAAGACTGTATTTTCTTCATGCCCTTCCTCAAAAGTTAAACCAATCTTTTTTTCTGTGTTGTACCAAGCCCTGCTTACACAGAGAACATGGATTGTCTGACAGCGATAACAAGCTTAGATACATCACTCATGGGCAGTAGAGATGGACACACAAAACTTTGGTCCCAGTCTCAGAAGAGATTGAGGATCCTCAGGGATCAGGACAGCTATGCAAAGAAGGGATCTAGATCATGTTCTTTTCTGTAGTTTGCATCTAAAATCTATTTTTTCAGAGTAATTTCATACTTAACTTGAGGTCCACTATTCAGCCTGGGAAACATGGAACGTCTTGGCCTTAAATACTATTTTTGCACTTTATCAGAGAGAAGAGCTCTTCTTTTGTTCACCTTTTTGTACTTCACCTCAAGCAGAATAAGTTCCTCAGATATGATTGCAATCTGTTGGTACAAATATAATACTAAAAATTAAAATGTGCTTGGAAGGGCAAAGACAGCCTATTTTACTACATCTATAACTCTAGTCTAACACTTCTGGCACACCAAATCCTCCAGCCTGCAATATGAAGGCTCATTGTAAGACACTAACAACCAATATCAATGTACTTATCTTGATGTGACTGCTTCTGGATGCAAACACAGAAATAATGTAATAAGCTTCTTTGCTTCAGCCACATGAGAAACATCCCCCACCAAAAAAAAGCTACCACCAAACTTGACTCATTTTTTTTAAAGAAAAAGGCAATTTTTCACATTTTAATAGCTTTCATTCCATGTCTTAATAAATGCATGTTTGTTGATTTGTGTAAGCATGATGTAGGATTCTGCAAATGAATGTAATCTGCAACAAGGGGATAGCTAACCACTAGCTAACACTTTTGAATAATGAATCCCTACTGTATCAGATGGACGCTATTCATAATAATTCCTTGCTTTTCTCATTTTGTCGTGTACAGTAGCGATTAATCAATTTGCAGTGTTATGTCACCCGCAACAAATTGCTAGCACCAAGACAAATTTATTGCTTTATGATAAAAGAACTTGTTTAGGTAGAAATAAATTAAATTTGGGGGTTGTTATTTGAGTTTGATGTTTACATATATGACCCATGCCTCACAGGCCAGCAGGGGTAAGGGTATCCAATTATTAGGCTGGTGTTTTGAGGATAGTTCAAAGAGATGCAAAAGCAAATTGTATGTTTGTACAGCTAACTGGTCCTTGAAGAGAGTGATCCTCCTGGGAACTCTCTGTGCCACAAATGAGGCTCTTCAGAAGAATTTGGAAGGATTATCAGGGAACAGAGTGGTGCGTCCAGTGTTTCTTCCATTTCAGGATGGTTTGATGCATTTTGTTCTGGGGAATCTAGAGCAGCAGCACCGCCCAGGGCCCCAACAAGTGACATTTTCACAGCTCTTCTTCTGAAGACTGTTTCTTGGTGGAAAGGGACTGAGCAGAAATAGCTTTGCAGGCAAGAGACAGGGAGATCTGCCTGCTAGGCTGTGTGCTGCCCTGCTGTCTCTCACCGCAGATGATGCAAACGTTTGTTGAACCGCCTGGCTGTGAGCAGAGCAGCCAAAAGCTCGGTGCTGGAAAGCAAGCGCTGCTCTCTGCTCTGTCCCCTGCAGCTGGACACAGCCTTCGGAACTGCTTCCCAAGGCACTCGGCAGAGATGGACAGCCTCGAGGGTGTAAATGTGCAAAAGCTGATTAACTTCTGGCAATAAGAATGCCTTATTTGCTGCCTTTATTTTATTTTATTTTAATTTAATTCATATTTTATTTTATTTTATTTTTTAAATTATTTTATTTTATTTTATTTTATTTTATTTTATTTTATTTTATTTTATTTTATTTTATTTTATTTTATTTTATTTTATTTTATTCTTTTTAGTTTCCTTCAGCCTTTGACAGGTTCCAATCTCATGTTAGCTGCCTTTCCATAAATCTTACTTTTCCTCATACTCTTTCCTTCCCACTGCTGCAGAAATCACTTTGACTCTTTCTCCCTGGGTTAAATGCTGTTGTTACTTCTCTTTCTTTGCTCATTTCTTCCACTCTTCACTTTTTCTCATTTCTCATATTCCTGACCAGGCATTTTCTGTAGCTCTGGATAATACCTCTCCCTTCCCTGCTACTTCCTACTAATGTCCTTGTCAGCCTTCTCCTGAATCATTGCTGCACCATCCCAAAAGATGTTTAACTGAGATTACCCCTGGCTGGAACTGTAATACTAAGAAAACCCAATGTGTCAAATGGTTCCTCCCCCTCCATACCCCAGTTTGCCAAGGTGACCCTGAAATCTTGAGAGAAGAGAGGAGAAGAGAGTGCGTGGGAAAGGGATAGGGATAGGGAGAGGGAGAAGGGGTGGAAGGGGGAGTGAAAGGAGAAGGAGAAGGAGATGCTTGGTGTCTGGGTGCACAGCCCCTTCTCCAGAGGTGTAGGCAAACTTCACAAAAAGCTGTGGTGAACATGGAATAAACTTCATCAAGTGCTGGTAAGGGTGTAAGGGCACCACTGCTCATTCGTTGCAATTCCCTCCATTTGTCCTTTTATCTGGGGTGTATAATCCTGTGTGCATGTTCTTCTCACAGAGAGCATCCACACAATTCAGATATGAGTGTGGACAGCACCTGAGAATATTATATACTCTTAAAATTCAGGTCAAAGCCTATCATTAAATTCAAGTTTCACCAGATTCTGAGAGTTCCTCCTGATTTTTGCCAGCATAACTAATCTCAAAGGATTCTAATGTTAGTCAATGACAGCAGAGTAATGGTCTATTAATTAGGCAGTTTCTATCAACACCCGCAGTGCAATTTTATTACCCATGACAGCAGCCAGCCTTCGATAGCAATCTGCCCTCAGAATCAGGTGAGAGAGTTTTCATGCTTGCTGAATATTCCTCATCTCTGACAGTATCTGATGAAATCAGAGCTATTTCATAAAGCTTTCTCACCATCAAATATTCCTGAATCAGGAATTAAAAGAATAAAAAAAGAAACATCCCAAATAATGCTGGTTTTTGTATTTTATTCATGGTTTTGATTAATACATGATCTCCCACTACGCTGAAGCTAGGTGGTTCAGAACCTACCACAGCCATACAAAACCAGAGAGCTGGGGCGTTGTCTAAATTAATCACATTTTTGGTGTAAAAGAAGCCAAACCCTACTAGGGTTTTTATTTGCATTATGGCAGTTCTGCTGTCATAACCCAATCATAGTATCATCATGCCAGCTACTGTATGGTTTATGTGTTACACTCCTATCTATGTTCCAGTGAGAGGTATAATTGGAGCATGTGGGTAAACATACCCAAATTAATTTTAATTAACTGCTAATTTAGCGCAGTGCTATAAACAAGTCATTGCTCCTCTGTTTCCCCAGCTCAGAGCTGCCCCAACTTCAAGGGATGAGCTGGATCTGCCCCCATGCAAAATGAGTGCTCCCCACATCTTCTGACTTCAAGCCCTCCTTATGCTGGTAATATTCCCTTTATCAATGCAAAGTGAAACATGAGGTTCTGGATCTCTCTCTCAGTTTAAAAAGTTACATATTGCAAATGTTGAGACCTATATTTTTAATGGATTTTTTTTTTTTTAAATAGACAGTAACAATGATTTTGAGATTGAAAAAACAGGGAAAGAATACTGAAGTATAGAGTTAGAAAATCTCAGCTGATTCAGTCAATTCCTTGGTAATATTAAGTCTTATAAAATAGGTAAAAAAATGCATAAAGCAGGTTTATCCATACACACATTAGTGCAAAGAGGGAGGGCGCTGTGTTACTCTTAAAGTGGGACAATATTTTGACAAAGCTGATATTTACGCTCGCACATTTCAAACCCTTTGATGCCCATGTGGCACTTGGTCTTACAGACATGGGTTGCCAAATGCATATTCAGTAACCTCACAATTGTCTAATCCAATAAAAAGAAAGAAAGAAAGAAAGAAAGAAAGAAAGAAAGAAAGAAAGAAAGAAAGAAAGAAAGAAAGAAAGAAAGAAAGAAAGAAAGAAAGAAAGAAAGAAAGAAAGAAAGAAAGAAAGAAAGAAAGAAAGAAAGAAAGAAAGAAAGAAAGAAAGAAAGAAAGAAAGAAAGAAAGAAAGAAAGAAAGAAAGAAAGAAAGAAAGAAAGAAAGAAAGAAAGAAAGAAAGAAAGAAAGAAAGAAAGAAAGAAAGAAAGAAAGAAAGAAAGAAAGAAAGAAAGAAAGAAAGAAAGAAAGAAAGAAAGAAAGAAAGAAAGAAAGAAAGAAAGAAAGAAAGAAAGAAAGAAAGAAAGAAAGAAAGAAAGAAAGAAAGAAAGAAAGAAAGAAAGAAAAAATTTTAAAAAAATGTCCTGGTAACATGCTTGTGGACTCATTTACTGTAAACATGATCCAAGTAGCTCATTCCAGACGTGCTACTAAAAGCTTAAAAAACACTGGCATTGCTTACCCCCAAGTCAAATCCTGCACAAAGAAAGGGCCTTCGGCCCAAGCCAAATGGAAAAAGGGAATTAGAGGGATGTTACTCATTCATTACTGCCACTTTAATCACTTAGAGGTTCAATTAAGTATAAATCATTAGTATTAAGTTACTTTATCCAAGACTCTTTATAATACACATGACTGGATTTGGAGGGCTCTTGTTGGCCAGATGTAGCGTGAACTGAAAAAGGCAGTCAGATGTTGGGTTTCCCCCTCCCTTTCCCTTTCCCCCTTGCTATGAAATTGATAAATGAAGGCTGCATTCTAGGTGCAGCAGTAATTTCTGTAGTGCAGTCAAGTGCTAGGTCCCTTGTCTCCTCCGAGCAATGAGGCCACCGTCCCTTTTAATGCCTCAGCCTTCCCCTGGGCTGCCAAAAGGCCGTACCAGAACCAGGCACAGTTTCATTTCCATGCACAAATCCCCAGCGCAGGAACCCTTCATTCATTAACAGATCCATCCTTTCCCGAGGAACGAGGCAGAGGAAATAGAAAAGCCAGGAGGGAAAGTGGCTTTCATCCCTTTGCTGGTCTCTGACTGTTGTTACTGCCCAAATCTCTCCTGAGGAGTGAAGCGGCTTTGGGGGCATGTTAAAGACACACTGCAATAGATGCCTTCCTCTTCTCTTCCTTTTTCTCCCCTTCTTCCCAGGGATAAAATTTCCCTAGTGGCCTAGATCACTGTCTGGGAAGCATATTTCCTTCTAATCGGTTTTACAGCTCTTTTAAAGTAATATGTCAGATCATTTTCTCCATATACATAGTTAATGAAAGTAACCCTACAAATTCATTTTAAATAGATGGAAGTTGTTATAACCCTGATCTGGAATTTATTACATTCATTACAATCTTGCTGAAGTAGGTAATGTAATGGACTATTACTTTTATTATCTTTTTAATCCCTCAAAATTATTAGGAACTGACTAATATTTGGCATCACCCTGTTAATGTTTAAACAGAAATTGATATCTTCATTCATCTAATAAATGATGGGGTCTTTTTTCTGCAGAAGAACTAAAGCTGGTGACTTTTTTTTTTTTTAACCTGAACTAGGCCAAAAAATTTCTAAGTAAAATCATAAACTGACAATATAATAATTTTATTAAATCAGCTCTTTCATCAGGTTATGAGAACATTTTCCAGAATTACTTTCATAGCTCCTGACTGTCTGAGAGCAGTCAAGGCCCCATCATTTTCTGCAAGGGATGGATTAAGGTTTTACTTCAGCAGTCAACCCTCTAATCCAGCTTTTTGCCTCCTGACCAACACAAGCAAAGTATTTCACAAAACCCCTCCTAGTCAAGACAAACTTTGTTGACCACTAAAGAACAGTATTTTTCAAGGTTATCCTCAGATGTTTTAAGTCGGCCTCCCCAAACTCTTACTTTCTTGTACGTGTTCTTTAACATGGTGTTCAGTCACACCTCTTTGATATCCAACGAGATGTAATTGGTCCCACTTTAATTCACAACACATGCTGACAAAAATACAAGCACTTCCTTCTCAATGTCCCTTGCTTGTTGATAGCAGTGCTTGCAAGTTCACTGGGCATATCTGGTTTTGCACTGAAGTAAGAGGCCATGCATTGCATCATCCATTTTGTGGGTTAAAGAGTCTTCTGGGGGTTGTTTTGGGGTGGCAGGTGTGAATAGAAACCCTCGAAGATCCATGCATCCTCACAAGTGCACACACACGTGTGCAATGCTACGGTTGGGGCTCTGCAGCCTGTGCAAGCCAAAAAACCTGTTCAGAAAGGCTGGGGTGCAGCCCGGTGTTATGCACGAGGTCCCACCAGCCCCTGAACTTTCCACCAGCAGCAGTATGGGCTGCGTTAAAGCTCTCATCTGCCAAAGCAGTTGACATCTTGCCAAACTTGTGTATACGCCAATGTCTCTGGGAGAAAGCTTCCTGCTATTGAAGTGGTTATTAGCGTTCAGCTGCAGACGCAATGCTGAAAGGGCAACAGCAGGGCTTTACTATTTTCTACAAGTCCCAGTAGACCGGGAATAATGTCATCGATAAGGAGTGGCAGTTGTGCCACTGACTCTGGGAGGAATAGAGTTCAACCCTATTTGAACTGTCTTCTTGGTTTTCCACACAAAATATATCACCTGGACTTCAACTCTGGCTAAAGCCTTGTACTGTCTGAATAGGCACATTGGACACCCTTTCCAAAGATGTCTAAATGACAAAGTCCCATTTTTGGAAGTTATTTAGGTAGAGGCGGTAACGGTGCAAACAAGTTTATAGAGGGATTTGTAAAAGCACCTCAACTTTATTTTACATTGGTGATGATGAAGGTCCTTTTGAACCTTACATAAAATACCTATTTGTACTTTTGCATAGCTTTAGACATTTTTAAAAAGAGGAATCGAAGTCACTTCTAAAATTGCACTAACAAATCTGGCCCTTTGGCACTTCCAGAAATGTTACCCAGCATGCAACCTTTGAAAACATCCAAGCTATGTTTTAATGCTTTTAATCTGTACCTCACCTTACAAGTGCTATTAATATTCATTATAGATTAAGGCCAAAATGAAGATAACAAAGAGTTCTTTACAGTTTCTTTTGAGTTAAAACTGGATTTTGCAGCACAGTGCAAATGAAAGACAAGAAAAGTTTCTTTGGACAGTAGCCCTAAAACCCAGTTACTGACATGTATATATATATATTTATATATATTAAAAAGACCTTTTTATTAGTATATAGGTGAAAAAATGCTCAGAGTTGGTATCGTGATAAAAGAACTACAAAGGGGACTCACAGCATGGTTTATTTTTAATTGAGGTGAAAAATGAGAAATCTAAAAATTTAGAAGCAACCTTGAAAGCGAAACATTTTCTGCAAATTGACCTGGCAAAATGAATATTAGATAATATGTGTTCACAGAAGTAAAGATCCCCAAGACAAAACACAGAAGGTAAGTGCCAGCTTTCATTGAAAATAATGAGAATGTTAGCAGGAAGAACCTGATCGGGCTGTGTTTATGGGAGCTTTGGAAATCATGAAGAAATAACCGAACTGAAAACTTCTGCCTGCAATATTCACATCTTCAAATATTACCATGTGCCCAGTATTTTGAGAGGAGATGGCGTTAGAGGTGCAGCTGGGCTCTCTCTACTGGTTATGATGGCCTTACACCAATTTATACCAGCTAAGGATCCGTTACGAACATAATCATGTTTTGTCCTCAAATGTTCTCTGAAAGATCAATTACCATTTTAATCTTGTAAAACTGAACCTGCTGTAGGTACCTGACCAGAATAATCACTGAACCATACTGCTGCTGTTAGCCACAGCCTGCCCTTAGCTCATGGACCAGACATCCACAAAAAGATGTGGCAGAAAGATGCTATTTACTGGGACTTTTGTACCCCTAACTACATTTTTAAAATACATTCCCTTTTTGTCTCCCTCCTGATTGTAAAAGATAAACAAATAAATAGATTTGGTGGCTGGTTCACAGAAAATCAAGTCTTTCAGCTGCACATTAGAACCAATACTTTCTTGTCTTGCATTAATGCTGTCCTTGCTTTATGATCTGCTGCTGAGGCAGAGTAAAAGGAGCAGAGGAAAAGAATCCCTTTTTTTTTTGTATTCCAAATACTGCTTTAATAAGACTGAAAGTCTCTCTCTTTCTCTCCTTATAGCCCTACAGCAAATAAATGGAGGTGTCAGCCCAACACCCTTGTAGGTTTAAACTGAATGGAAGTGTCCTTTTGAAAAGCTTGTTCTGTCTGACAGTCCTGAATGTGCTCCTATTGCAGTTCCTTTGAACACCCATCTTTTCTGTGTTGGTGCTCTGCTGACATGGCTTTTCGTTGAGTTAAAGATTAACAGAATGCTACAGAGCGACAGGACTTTGTGATAACTTAATTGCACGAAATATAGTTGTTCCTATGCAAATCAGACTATAATTGGACACTAAGAAATTACTCTCCCTGTGTATAAAGATGGCAAAGTGGATTTTGGACATACATGGGGAATAATAATCTATTACCTTTTATTATACTTGAAAAACATAGTTCCTAGTTTTTATGATGAGTGTTAGACATGCATTTAATGACATGAAAGTATTTGATTATGTACATTAAATATAAAGTCTGAAAGCTCTAAAGCCTCCTTCGTTTTAAGTGTATTTTAACTGCTGACATTGGAATTAGCATAACAATGTGGGAGCTCTGCAATACATTCATAAATTGTGAATCATAATGGACATACCTTTCAAAGGTCCCAGGGTGTTTACCAGCCAGAAAGAACACTGCAGAATCTCTTTTAAGTGAGAAAACACTGAAGAAGCTCCCTGAAACTGTTTATTTGTTACAATTAGATTTGTGTAAGGGTAAGTAGGGGATTATAGCATCATCTAAACAAATATCATAAACCAGATAGAAAAATGATATTATAATCACAAAAGGGGACCATTCTAGGGCAATTGCTGCAACCCAGGCTAAAGGTCTGTGCTAAAGAGTAAATGAAAAAACAAGGTTAAAAATGAAAGTGATGTGTGACAACCACAGAATTAGTAATACTATTTACTGCACTGTTTAAGACTTTACCTTTAACAATAGCAAGAGATCGTAAACCAAAGTATGTGAGCTAAGCCCTGTCTTGTGTTGAAAGAGCGCAATTACAGTACATCCCATCCTTCTCCCCCAGTGTTTCACTGCGGAGGCTCAACACTTTAGGAATGCTAAAGCACAACGGAATGGAAATGGTATTGGAACAGAAAGTGCCTCCCGAAATGAACTGTACACAGCCCGTTGTGTTGGCATGATTGATACTGGAGCATGTAGGTGTAATGAAACTGATGCTGTCTCTTCTGCACCTGTGATTTATTGAGTACAAATTTAAGATGAGAAAAGGCCCCATACCAGGAGCTGCATCTTCCCCCTCAAAGAGGGTATGGTCATCCATCACCAGCCATTGCAAAAGGCCCAATAGTGAGCGGCTCATCAGATGAGCCAATAGTCTCTTTGTTGGGATTCCTAACAAGTGTTGGATCAGCAAAAGTCTATTTAGGCTGGTGGACCTTTCAGGACCAATTTGTAGTGGGTCACTGATTCTGCTAGTGTATTATCTTCTTTACTACTAGTACCAGTTGGGCAAGCAGCAAAGATTAATGATTTTAGCTGCCGACTGTTTGTGGCAATCTACTGCTTCTGGACCAAAGATTAAGATTTTTTTGTGCTTTACTAGAAAGGACACACCTTTTATCTGGGACCTGTTTTTATTTGCTGAGTTCTGTACAAATAATAAAAAAAAATAATGGGCACCTCTGCTGCCTTTTTAATGTCAATAAAAAGGATTTTTGCTGGTACATAGCACAACAGAAGAGGGTTTTGCAAGGGAATAATAAAAAACTCAAAGCTGAGAGTAACTTTCATTCTCATTGGGCTAGAGAATATGGCAGAGCACAGCTCTTTTCCCTATCCCTCAATACAAAGTGCTGGGGAAATGTAAAGATCTCCCTCCTTCTCTTTAAAGGAAGTGGAAGGAGGGAAATGGGGGTCTCTACAGCAAGAGCTCATTTTCCAGGTTGATCTTTCATTATTTTGCATAGCAGAAATCCCCATTACAATGGACTTAACCGTGGTGCAAAATAACTCAGGACCTAACCCAGAAGCTTGAATCTGTTCTGGGGCTCCTTGACTTCTGGGGAGCTCAGAAGTGTCTTTGGTCACTTTTGGAGCCATTTTCTCTTAAGAGACTTCAGAAATGCTGATGCTGTGGTGGTATCACTGGGGCAGAACAACATGGGAACACTGACTGACAACTTCTAAGAAAGCAAACAAGGGAGGGGAGAGACTTTGGTTAAACATGTCTTTTCAGAGATACTAGCAGTCTCTCATTAGCCTGCTAGCAAAATCTGAGATATTTTCCCAAGCTTAAGGGAGTGGTATAGGAGGACACTGGGCACTTCCAGAGAAATGCCACTGACTCCTTATAAAAACATGAGACCTCGTACTGCTCAGTTTCTTGGGCCAAGAAAAAGGGACAAAACACTGCTGAAGAAATTGGATATGGAAATACAATGATAACTTAATAATTCTGCTGTTGGAAAGAAGAAGGGGCAAAATCCGGATAAAAGACTCTCAAGCAGCAGCACTGGTCCAAGTTTTCATTATGGATATTATTTGCCCGTACCAATGCAATGTGCTAGAAATGTCCCAGCCACTGAGAAGAAAGTTGCAGCTCTGTCATAGGCAAAGGTCAGACCAGCAGAAAGATCATCCAACAGTGAGAAAATGGTACAGAAACCAGCACAATTCCTGCAAAGGACATGTCAGGAATGAATCTTTGCAAAGGGCTTCAACTGCAGATGGGCCAGGTCTTGTAGGTGAGCCCAGGGATGTCCTGTGCGCTCCTGCAGCATTCTCAGCCCCTGTGAAGTTAAAGACACTGCACAGCAGCATTTCCAAAGGAAATCCCAGGATTTTCCCTCAATTGAAAAATAGGACAAAACATCTGAATGCGTGAAAAATGCACTTATCAAGGATCTAATTTTTAAAGGGAAGAATTCTATAAATGTCCTAATAAAAAAATGATCTAATTGTTTCCACAACTGCTTCCAAAATTACCAGGGCCTTTTCTCCTCACTTGTCATTGTTCATGGAGTCATAAATCACAACCCGGGAGATCACTCAGCTCTTGACAATTTGCAACCATACTACCAGGTCTCGTATTCAACTGGGCCATGATCACTGACAAGCTGTTACTTAAGCAGTTGACAGGTTCAAAATAGCACAAACTACAAGGATATCATCAAGTAAAGAGCTTTTAATTTTTTTTTTTTTTACATTCTTATCTTCCTCTCTTGTTGTGAGCACTGTCAGAAAACGGGTACTCCACTGTAGGTGTTGTAAAATCATACTATGAAATCTAACATAAATATTAATTTTCCTCTGTGCTGTTTCTTGAAATATTGATGCAATTTCATAAGACAGGCAAAAGTCTCTCACTTTGAAGGACAATTATTCAAAAAAGTCTTCCACATGTTACATGGAGGATGTTTTCTTGCTTCAACTGCTGAAATAGGCTTTCATCAAAACCAAAAAGCACAGGAAACTGAAATTTTAGGAAAACGATTGACTTTCTAGAAAAAGAAACAGCGTCATATTTCATCTCACACTTTCTTATTTTTTTGGTGGCTATCTCTCTGGACTTGTCCTTGGTGGCATTTGGATGCTGGCAGCCTGCAGCGTTCCCTGAGACCAAGGAGCTGGAGCCAGGGCTCCTCTGGTTGGAACCAGAGGGAAAGCCGCCCGTCCCGTTCCGCTGCCTGAGCAGTGCAGTGGCATAGCAAAGCAAACAGCGTTACTGGCAACAAAGACAGGGTGATGACATATATATTTTAAATCCCAGCTAGCCAAACAACAGTAGGTGTTTCTCAAATTTGATCCTTCAGATGACAAATGCCCTTTTCTCTTTTGTTCCCTCAACAAAACTGAGCTTGCCTATTTTTTCCCCTGGTCAGCCTTGCAGATGTGTTTTGACATTGCTCAGTGAACCTGGCCCATATTTTAAACACATAGCTATGGAAACTGGGGTGCATCTGGCACTGTGAAACACCACACTGGAATATCTCTTCTCTCATATTAATGGCAGAAAATGTCCTTCCTAAACCACTTCACAAATAATCACACAGTTTATAAAGTTCTAACTCATTCCTCTAGGCACTTTCTTGGGTTTAATGCCATTAAATAAAAAAATGTTATACTAGATATTAAGCCAAATCCATAACATTTGGCAAACCCCCTTAGCAGTCCTTCTTTTTGGGATGGTCATACCATGTGCTACAGCTTCTTTCTTCAAGGAAACTCTCCCATACCCAGAGAAAGTAATAAAACCAGTTTTTTCAATGAATCATCAGAAGGTGAACTAACCTTTGCTCAGAAGGAACAAGCACCTGACGGAGAGTTGGGGTCAAGGAATCAGCTTTCCTGACCCATGCAAGAGATACCAATAAATGAATATAATAACTGAGCATTGGCAAGGGGAGAGCCAGTGCTGTGGTGAACTTCTAAAGCAGCTACATTGTAAATGAAATGGGGAATTACCCGTGGTAGGAGTAGAAGTTGTAGAAGTTACTTCATAGTGGGAAAAGTGAAGAAAAAAAAGGAAAGAAAAAAAGAACTTTTAATAATCTCATGTTGCAATGTTTTGGGGGTTTTGTGGGGTTTTTATTCTCCAAACACTGCCACCCTGAGAGGACACAGTCTTTTTAGGTTTCGACTTAGGCCTGGTTTCATGAAGCCTTGGAGCATGAGCAGAGGACACTGGCGGGCTGTGTGCTAGGTAAGGTCAAGATCTGAGCTTGAACTTTTCCCAAACCTTGGCTGGAGAGCAAAGCAAAGACAACTCCTCATGGCCAGGAATGGTGAGAATATGATTATGGGAGAGCTACATTCTTCAGGGCACTTTCCTGTGCCCTCCCAGCTAAGGAACAGGAGATGAAAATATTACTTGTGCTTGCAGGAAAACCCGTTAAAAGTCAAGTCTGCCTGCTTAGTGCAGGTTTTGCAAAAAAAAAAAAAAAAAAAAAAGGTACCCCAAATTCAAAGATCCTTTGCAAACAGGGCAGAAGAGTAACAACTGGAGACTTTGCTTCCTTTTCATGGTAAACAGAGCATTATCTCATCCCAGTTCAGACTTGGCTACAGTTTTTTCCCTACTGAATTCAAAGGCAAAGTGCACAGCTGGCTGAGGCTCCAGTCTTCTGTATACAGAATCGACCTGCCTTAAAGGAAGATCAGATCTCTGATGATGATGCTCAATAGCTGGAGCAAAACAAAGGGCAGCTCATCCAAAATTGCTCAGTGAAACACCTCTGGACACTGAGCAAAGCCAAGCAGCAGAGAGCTCTGGTGTCTTTGGGTGGAGACTTGGCGGAGCGCTTAGGGCAACATGGCACAAAGCAATGTGTCATCTTTATACCTAAATAGCGAGTGAGCCCCTGTGTAGGGGGAGTCCAGGACAAAGACTGAATGCACATAAAAGCATCAGCTCCAAAGAGCTGCTTTCAGAATTGCCTTCCTGCAAAGGAATGAAATACTGGAGAGCAGCTAGCAGCCCTGCATATTCACCTTCCTTTAGACCTTCATTTATGTGATTGTACAGTAATATCCAAGCTGTCCCACTGGAGATTTTTACCTAGTTAAGGAGTCACAAAAAGGCCAAGTGACATGATCAAGGAGACAGAGGTAATTAGTGGCAGAGCAAAAAACCTGATTCTTCTCCCACCTCACTGCCCCCCCCCCCCCCCCCCCCCCCAATTCCATTAGTTGTTCAAACTTCTGGAGGATCGTGCTTATAGAAGCCACCAGGAGTGTCAGTGGTTTAAAGGTCAGGCCTGAGCATAGAGAAGCCCTGGGGCAAAAATGTGTTTCTCCTCCTCTCCCTTCCCTCCAGCAAATGTATATTCCAACATTTTCAGTAAGGAAGGTTAGTCCTTCACTGGAGTCCCTTGAATAAAGAGAAACTGCTGGGAGCACACTGAGCAAATGGGTTATTTTGAAAGGACAAGTTAGCTCTATAATTTGCCTTCACAATGTGTTCTGCACTCTAATTACAAATGCAAACACAGTAATTGAGAACAGCATCATAAAACTCTAAAGGAAGCCATAAGTGATATAATACATGGACATGTTTACCATTTGGTGCAGCAGGATGCCTCTGTGATGTTTTCCCCATGTTTAAACAGGGTGGAGATATGCTTTTCTTTCATAAAGTTAATTCCATGACAGCAATTCTTCCCTCAGCCTCCCCGCTCCTGAGCCTGGGTCAATTAAAATACAGCATTTAGAAAACACTTCCTCTCTTTTCTTAAGTGAGGAAAACCTCTTTTTGTTTTGAAAGATTAAAAAATGCATAATTAAAGCTATTCTAAAAGGAAGAAGAAAGGGAAGATCCTAGTGTGTCTTCCACCTGTGATGTCCCACTCTTGTACTGCTGCTCTCCCTTCCAAACTGTCCTTGGGGAGAGTTCAGCCCTTCCCGTGGTTCACAGGAGAGGGGCTCCCCACGCAGCTTTCCTCCAGGTACCCACTGCCTGCATAGTGCAGGCAAGCGGTAGCTCTTGATGCTCTCCACCCATATAATGAACTCTGCCATGTGCTGGGGTGTGGAGAAGAGTTCAATGCTCCAGTTTTTCCCAGTAGAAAAAGGTTGAGTAGTTTAGGCAGATGAATAGCAAATGAAGGCTGCCTGAGAGTTTTCTGCATGGATAGACAGCAGGAGGGTCTACAGCATCCCTCACAGGGTACAGTCCCACATTCTTGTCTTCATCCATTTTGTCCCTTTCCACCCTTCTACCCCTCCTCCTCTGTCATCTTTCGGGTCACCCTCCCCATGTCAAACTGGGGTCCTGCTCCAACAAAGACTTCAAATCAAGGCAAAGTCTATGGGCCTCAAAAGTCTTCTCAGACACAACACAGGGAATAGAAGAAAAGTGGAAAAATAAATGTAAATATCAGCCCTGTCATCTGGAAAGGACCTTGGCGATGCTGGGTGGTAGGGACAAATCAGCAGGAGAGATGCTCAGCACTTCAGGGACTACTGCAAGAGAAATGGTGGGACTGACCCGTTTGCAGAGGAGCTGCGTAGCGGCATGGACAAATAAACCGAGAGAGGATTAGGGCTGAGTGTGCACCGACAGGGTCTTACAAACTCACATAATCTTAACAGCTGCTAAATAACATGACAAATCATGTGATTCAAACCAGAACGGTTCAACCTCCCTTTCGAGATCAATGAAGACGTGTGTCCTATCTGCAGCTCGCTCTGGCTCACACGCACTCACACCCCGTCTCTTTAGATTTGCTGAAAGCTGCTATGGCCTGATTTTCAGAGGTGCTGAGTGCCTGCAACTCATCGTGACAGGCTATACATCAAATCCATCACCTCTTGGGAAACTTGATTACCCTAGTGGAAACCCTCATTTCAAGCATTTAACTGGTTCCTACTGGTTTCAGCCGGACAGCTAGGTTTTGGAATGGATCACTCAGTTTGGGCTGTACTAATCCTTCAGGAGAAATAAATCCAAGTCCATGAAGATCATTGTAGGAATCTACAATGAAAAGTTTAGAAAGGTAACAATTAAAAGGGAAAAAAATATCTATTTTTAAAACATTGAACAAATAAAAATAACTCACACTTGGCTGGTTAGAGCTGTTCATCAGGTGACTTGCTGTTGAACAGATGTCTCCAGCTGGGAATTCTTGGATGAAATTCTCTATCTTCTCCTTTTTTTATAAACCGGTTATTAAAGAAGTACATTAAAGGTTTGAAACGTGTTAATTCAAGCCAGAAAAACAAAACAAAACAGAAATCACACATACATTGCCAAGAGAGAGGTTGTTGAGGTGTAATCACAGCTATAAGGGGCGAAGCTCTTTATCTGGATGTTTGAAGGATGAAAACACAGTTATTAAAAAACCTGAAAACACAGAGTTGAGGCTGAACATAAACAGGGCTCTCACACTGAAAGCATGGAGAGCCTTAGAGAAGGCTATCCAGGAGACTCTAATCTATTTTTTCACAATGCACAGAAAATATACAAGGTGGTAGTTACTTCTGTATATGGAGATTAGTTCACAGCAATTAGAGAGGGTTTTTTTCCTAAATTTTCAGCCACAGTGAGTATTTATATATATATATATATATACACATGCACAATGTGTGTGCATATATATATATATATATATATACACCCCTAATTAATACCTGTCTAGCAAAGACTCTGTCTAGAAGAGGGACGACTGAATCTGACGTAACTTGGGTATAAACTGATTGCTGCAGGAGCTGTTTCTCTTCTGCCTTACAGGGCATATGCTGGAAATTTTGGTGTGCATTTTGTTTCCACTAACATATGAGGAATTCATCTCACCAGGGGGAAACAAGCAGAAATTACCTCCCTTGGTATAGCAAATCTAATGTGCCCCATAGGATTGCCATTAAAATTCACACAGAAATTAAGCAACTTTCCCTGACCACCTTTCACTCTCACAGCAGCCTGCTCTCATCTCGCACTGCTCCTCTCCTTGCTGCATTTTTCTGCGAGCCTCCTCTCCAGCCAAGGACATGCGGTCACTATTTACAGGATCTCAGAATGACCCGTACAGCCACAGGCCAATGTGGCTGGAGAACATTTAGCTTGGGAAACAGCAGGTGAGAATTTGTAGCACTGCTGTGCTGAGGGTTCTCCTGCACAAATTAATTTAACCGTTCTGCAGAGGAGCTTTGGAAGCAAAGAAGTAGTTACAGAGAAACTGCAGCTTGCCACAGAGACAGCAATCAGCTTTGTGAGCCCTCCCCATGTCCTGGCTGGGTCACATTAGATCCGCTCCCCTCAGACCCTCCATAGGATCCTTGTTGTGGCCAGTGATGGGAAACATCTTCAGCTTTTCTTGGGCCTGGAAGTCGAGTGAGATTTAAGCTGGGAGGTGTTCACTATCCACAGCAATACACAAACACACGTGCTAAAACTCAGTTTTATTTCCCAAAGAGAAAATGGCAAATTGCACTATGAGCCAATATTTTGTTTGGGCAAATGGAGCATAATTTACATTTTGAGACTGAGTTTAAAAGCATCTGATCTGGGGCTATTCAAGGCTGTGGATCTGTTTATATGTAAAAGAAACGATCAGGAGCCTTTATCTTTCCCCTGTCTGGGCAACAGCTGAATAGGTGTTCCTCAGACTAGCAGGGAGAGCAAACAAAAGCATTTCCCCCAAATTATTCCCTTTCTTTGTCTCTCCTCTTTTCCCTTCTCCTGTTTAGGATTTAAAAATGTTTGAGAAGGAAGGTGGGGGCTTGCAGAAGCCACCTCGTTTCCAGTTCGACTCATCTTTATCTCTAAGAAATGCACAAAAGGACTTTAATGTCACTGAATAACAGCTTTCTACTAAATACTTCCTCACTTTTCTTCTGCACCTGGATCTATACGAGGGGCTAGTTTAGGAAGATAGCTGCATTTCCTTAGGTGAATAGAGAGCTTCATTCCCAAAGGGCACAATAAATCTGATCCTTCCTCTTCTGATCAACAAGAGCACAGAAACTGCAAACCTGACCAGTACATCAAAAAGGAGCTTGAAAAATACTTTGAGCAAAAAATGCTAACGGTGCATCCTTCTCCTGTAACTGCACTGATATTAAATCAGGAAACAGTACAGAACAACCACAAACATATATATACAGGGGCTGTCAAAACAGAAACAAAACAAAATCCCTAATGGGGACTAAAGGTGCAAAGAGCAAAAAGAAGAATATACAGTATAGGCTTTATGATTATATTTAAATCCTTATGCAGCAAATGCTGGAAAGGGAATTCCAAAAATTTTCTATATATAAGCACTTTTTTTGATCCAGGACTTTGTGCAATGAAAAGGAATTACAAATCAGTCTGAATGAAAGGGTACGGGTCCCAGCGGGGGTCGGAGCACGCCTGTGGACTCCCGGGCTCTCACGACAGCCCCTGACCCTGCAAGGGCCGAGGGACACCCCAGCTCTGCTGTGAGGTGCCTTTCTGGTGCCGCGGCCGTCGAACCTGCAGCGACGCTGGTCTTTCTGAAAAGATGCTTGCAGGGTCCTGGGCTTCCTCAAGAACAACTGAGGCCAGATCTTCCTTCCTCCCTTCTTCACTGTCTAAAGATGTGATCATCAGGAAAGTGTCCCATTGAACCCCTTGGGAAAACAGGCAACAGACTGGCCAGAGATGCTGACGTTTTCTGGAAGATCTCCTGGCTGCTCACGACTCTGTGGCATTGGGCATAGGTCCCAGACACTTTCCCTGTCTACCCTGGCATGTCCCTTTTCTATATCCCTTCCAAGGGAACTAAAACTTCTTGGGAAGATCACTTCTCCCACCCAGACATCTGTGCAGTACCTCTGTATTCATAAGACAAACAGATAAGCAGAAGAGAATTTTTTTTCTAGTGAGATGTGGTCCAAGTTCTCAAAGTATTCAAAAAACATTTGACTGACATTAAATGCCATTGCAAGATACAACTGCACAAATTATAGCTCTTCAGTTTCTACTGGCTACTTCAGTCCCATCAGACTTCTGATCACTCAGAAGGGTTTTGGGGCTGCTTTATTAGCTAAACGCTCTTACAGGGGTTCGGCTAATGAATTCAACATGCCATGGCTGAAGTGGGAAGCAGGACTCAGCCAAGCACAGGAGGAAAGCTGATCCTCGCAAGGCTAGAACAGGGGATTTTGTGCTTCCAGATCAGGTGTTTCTGCTAGAAACAATTTTTACCATGGTGGCAAGGGGAATAATAAGAGTGTGTGTTAGAGAGGGGTCTATGATGAGACTGCAGAGCTCGGAAAAGATAAGAAAGAGATAAATTCTCTCAAAAACAAGTTTGAATCGACTCATTCATGGTACAATTAGGCTAAGGCTGAAAGAAATAACTAGAAGGAGAATGCTTTTGCTCCCTGCTTACCGCCTTGCCAAAGACACCCTCGTGGGACATTACAGAAGAGGGAGAAATGTTGCCATTTCTCCTCAAAGACACCCCCTTCCCCTCCCCAGGGGCCAGCGGGACCCCGAGCAAAGTGCCGAGGGTGCCGCTGAAGAGTTGCGCTTCTTTCTCTGCACAAAAAGGCAGGAGGGAAGGCCGGGCAGCAACCCCCCCCAGCCCCCCCGGGCCGTCCAGCCGTGCGGCCCGGCCTAACCCCGAGTGGGGGGGGGGGGGGGGGGGGGGGGCACTGGGGAACCACTGCCGCCTCAAAAATCAGAATCAAAATAATAATAATAATCTGCTTCTCGGCTCCTCATCCACCCAACCTCGCAGGGACGCGGCGCCTCGCCTGCCCTCCCCCCCCCCCCCTCCCCCAATCCCGGGCGCTGGTGCGGTGCCCCCCGGGCCGCTCCGCGCTCGCAGCCCCCCGATATCCGCCCCCCCCAGGGGCCGCTGTACCCCCCGATCCCGCCCGCACTGCCCCCCCCGAGCCGCGCTGCCGGAGATAGGGGTCCCGGCAAGGGGGGGGTGGGGGTGGGGGTGTGTGTTTAGGGACAGGGTGAGGAGCCGCGACGGGCAGGTGACACCCCCCTGCTCCCCACTCCGCACCCAACCCCCCCGCCACCGACACAGGCGAGGTCACGGGTTTAATTAAACGTGGCGCGTTCAAATCAACCCCCCTAAATTACGCCGTCCCGGAGAGCAGTAGCCGCAGGGTGCACTTACTCTGCAGGACCCCCCCCGCGACCGAGCACACCCCAAAACCACCGCCCGCACAGACTGATCCCCCCTCCTCAGGCGGGGATTTAATGCTGGACACTGCGAAGCCTCGGGGAAGAAAAATCCGCCCCCCCCCCCCCCCCCCCCCCTCCCCCGAAACCTACCCTTCTGAAGTGTTGCTCCATTCCCTTGTCACAGATCCACCTGTGAAAATGTGTCTAAAGTTAGTACTGGGATTTGCCCCTCTCTTAACTGGTTCAGGCTAAAATCTGAAGAGATCCCAGTTAACCCAGGAGGGTACAATAGCTTATTTTATACTGCAAAGCTGCTGTGCAGACTTTGTCCAAAGAATGTTTCACGCTTTACTTTGACAATCCCCGCAGAAAAGGGAGAGAGAGGAAACAAAGACTTATGATTACCATTAGTAATTTAATCCTAAATTCGTGGGCCATTCCCATCAGCCCGAACAAGCAAACATCAACACTTTTCTTTCTCATGCACATGTATCTGCGATAGATGATTAACCAGGTCCCTCGCTGCTTACACAGGGGAAAAATCCTGACAAACAGCACGGTGTCTGCTTGCAGTTTGGGAAATTAAAAATCAAGCGAGGGGAGGCAAGAATTAGGAAAGTGATGCCCTTTTCCTCCATCAGTGCCGGCTGCCAGTCATGGGTGATTTCGGTTTGGGTGTTCGTTTGTTAACAAAACTCCCACTTCTGACAACATATCCTACTAATGTTATGGGGTGAAAAAAGCTAATTCTGGGGGGAAAGTAGCAGTCAGCTACCAAAACCGAGAAGCGCTTCTCAGCGAACCAGTACCGTGGAAAATAGATACATATATATAACAGTCGTCTGATTTTTTATCAGTTGCCTAGACCTCCTGTTTCTAAGAATTGGGGATTGGGATGCCGGAATATGATTATTTTTCTAAATGTCACCCTCCCCCCGATTCCGGCAGAAGCTTTACCAAACCAAACACGTATAGGTATCTATAGACTCCAGTTTTAAGGGAGAGCTTTCAAATTTCGGTGGCTCAGGGACCGCCACCGCCCTGCCCTGGGCGGACACGCAGGATGGAGCTGATCTGAAATGACACTCTCATTTTCTTTGAACTCTTCCCGATTTTGGCCGGGAGTTTGCGAAAGGGAAGGGGGAGACAAGGGAGAGCGAGAAGAAGTCATTCTTTACTCGAAACTAACCTTCAAAAAACGGATCTTAAAAAATAGAAAAAATATATATATATTTCAAAATAAATCCGCTCGGTTAGCATCTTTCGGGTGTGGGGAGAAGGTCGTAATTAAACAAAAATTGCCCGGAAGACTTGGCGGGGAGGCGACCTGTGCCCCGGCGCTGCGATGCCGGGCAGGTGGGTGCCTCTTTCCACCCCCACCCCTCCCCGCCCCAACGGCGGTATTTTTCGTCCGCGGGCGCGGAGGGGACGGGAAATCCTCCCCGCAGAAGCTGGCAGCCTCCGGAGCCTCCGCTTTGCCCCGCGGAAGGTTTTAGGGTGCGGGCGGCCGCGTAGGGCCGGGGTGCGCGGAGCGTCCCCTGCGCGCAGCACCGCGCCCGCGGCCGCCCGGCTCCGCGGCTCGGCGGCTTGTTCCCGCGGAAGGGAAACTCCTAGGCGGGCTGATCAGCCCAGGAACCCTCTTCTGCTCCAGCAACCTTATTCCTTCCCCAATGCTTATTACAAAACTAGTTTGGAAGGAGGAACATCCCCCCTGACATACAAATCCCGGCGAGAATAACCTTTGGTGGCTGAATTAAAAGCTCTGCGGTAAACAAAACTGAGCTTTAACTGGGGATTCGGGGCACAAGGCGGTTCTTACTTTAGCCAGCCGAGTAATGCCGCAAGTTTTGCGGGATGTGTTTTGTTCAAGGGAGAGAGGCATGGAAGAGCAAAGAAACAGACCCAGACAGTGCCCCGAAATTATATGACGATGCGGATGGACGCGCAAAAGCGATCTGTAATTCACAGCTTAAAAGATTAAGAAAAGGGACAGCGCGTGTATGGACAGGGAGATAATCAGATCAGTGCTTCCTCCGCCTTTCAGTAGCTCCACCTTGTGAATATACCTCAGTAATTATGACAGGGAAAAGTAATATCCATCTAATGGTACATTTTGCAGGGCTGCATCTTAGCTTCCCAAGCTCTAACCAGGGTCCCCTTTCCCTCCCTGGTAGAGATAACGCTTAACGTGCAGGTAAAAATAATGCTCTTCCCAAGCAGCTCCCAGGACCTCATAAATAATTATTACAGCGGAGCCCCCCCGGAGGCTCTGGGCTCTCCCCAAGCCCCCAGTTGCCGGCCGAGCTCTGCCAGGGTGGCCAGGTCCCCGCGCCCGGCCGCGGCCCCTCCGCGGTGGGACACCGCGCACCCGCGGACTTCTCCGCCCTCTCTGTGCCTCGGGGCCGCTCGTTATCAGCAAAAAAGACGGCGATTTCCCAAATCTGGTACCGGTGGGAAACCAGCGGCGCGGTGCCCGTGCGGACCCCCGCGGCGGCGTTGCCCACGCGGGACTCAAGGCGCGGAGAGGGCCCGGGGAGGAGGGGGCATTTCCACGCGTGTCCTCCCACAGAGGAGCAGGGCGACCTGCGGAGGGAGGGCTGCGTGCTTCCCGAGAGCGCAGCCCCTCTTCAGCCAGGGTCGGGGTGCGGAGGCACCCGCTCACCCCACGGGGCGACAACGCGTGGGGGGCACCGGAGCTGAGCGCTCCCCGCCGCTGTGGACCGAGAGTTATGTCCCTCCAAATGTCGTGGGGAAAAACTCAAACGAGGCATTGCCACACGGAATGAAGCCCCGGAGCGCCTGTACTGCGAAGGGGGATGTCATCCAAATCCCCCTCCCTGGTTTCCACCTCCTCCCTCCAGCCCGCTGCCGGAGGAACCCCTAGAATATTTTTTTTTTTTTTGGGGGGGGGGGGAGGGACATGATTTTGCACGACTTTTGCCTCGGTCCTCTGCGCGGCCGCGGCTGGCTCCGCGGGGATGTGGAGGAGCGGCAGAAGCGGGGCCGGGCTGCCGGCATCGCCCCGGGTATAGCGCTCGGGTCCTGCAGGGAGGGACCGACGCCGGCGGGGCGGGGGGGTGTGTGTCACCGCTTGGGGACTTTGGCAGTGTTGTCCCAACTCCAGAAAGTCAGTTCCCTCCTAATTAATTTCGGAAAAGCAGTCAGTTCTTTAACTTTCTTTTTTTTAATTATTGTTCTTTTGACTAAATAAATTGAGGGGGTGGGGGGGATTTGGGAGATGCTGGGGTGCAGGAGGGGAGGCGCAGCTCCGGAGCGGCGCGGCCGGGCCGGGACCGCCGCAGCTCCGCTCCTGCTCCGCGTCTCTCCGCGTCGCTCCGCTCGGCTCCGCTCCTGCCCGCCTGTCCCCTTTTTTCCGGGTGTTCTTTGACCCGTGAAAAGTTGCTGTTATTCTCCAAACGGACACTTGGGGTCGCACTTTCTGTCTGTTTGAGCGTAAAAACAGTGTAAAAAGAAGCCCTAATCTCCCTTAATCGTTACAAAATGTTCAAAAAAAAAAATTCTGTTACCGGACCAAAAAAAAAAAAAAAAAAAGAAACTAAAAAACCTTACAAGCAAGCCGAGTACAGCAGAGGAAAGCAAACATGGTCCCTTCAGAACTGGAATGTAATTATATTTTCTCCCTTCTCTCCCCAATATTTGCAATTGTCTGTGTCAATGCCTTTGCTTTACTTTAGGGAGAGATTTGCTTCCTGGAGCCGGGAAGATTTCCCCGCTTGTATAAGGAGAGCTGACAGCCCTGCCGAGCCGGTGCTTCCCCCCTCCCGGCTCCCCGCGCATCCCCCCGGCCCGACGCGCGTCCGGGGCCGCTTTTGCCGCGGTACCTCCGCGTCGGGGACGCTTCTATCAAGTTGGAAGGAGCGAAGCGGGTGCGTGGGACGGGGGGGGGGGGGGAAAGGCTCCTGCCTTGAAATTTGCTACGGGACGGCAGCGGGCGAAAAAGACACTTTGTTATATTTAGAACAAAGGGACGGGCAGGATGTCCCCGAGCCTCCTCCTTTGTGGATTGCAGAGACCGAAAGGGAGACGGGGGAAATAAATAAATAAAAGAGGCGGCGGCGGTGCGGGAGGGGGGAACGCCCGGAGGAGCGGCGCTGGGAGCGGCGGCCGCTCAGCTGGCGCTGCGGAGCTGTCACGGCGCGGCCCCCGCCCCCGCCGCCCCCCCCGCCGCCGCCGCCGCCGCCGCCGCCCGCCCCGGCCCGGCCCGGCCCGGCCCCGCCGCCCGCCCCGCCCGGCCCCGCCGCCGCGCTGCCATTGGCGCGGCCGCCGCCGGCCCCGGCCCCCGCCGCTCTCTCGGCGGGCACGGCCGTATAAGAAGCCAAGGGGGGCTGCGCTGCGAATCACAGCTGCACCACGAGCGCTGGAGGCGGCAGCTACAGCGGAGACCTGGGTTTTTCTCGTCCCCCCTCTCCTCTTTTTTTTTTTTTTTTTTTTTTTTTTTCCCTTTCCTCCTCCTTCCTCCCCCTCTTCCCTCCCCTTCCCCTGCGCTGCCGGAGCCAGCGAAAACTCCCGTGCAAAGCTCAGCCACCGCCGCCAAATAGCCAGTGCGCTCCCCCGGCCGCCTGCTCGGACTGGAAAGTTGCGGCAGACTCCGGTGCTCTGCAACCGCGGGGAGAAGGCTCCGGACTTACAAAACCCAGCCGGGGGCACGGGCTAGACGTTTTGCACCGTTCTTCTTCCTGCAGAAGACCCGAAGGCAGCATCTTTGTTTTGTTTTGCTTTTGCCCTTCCTGCTACCGCTCTTTTCTCCTTGCGACCGGGTGTCCGAGTGCCAGGAGCTGCGGCAGCCCGCGGTGCGCTGCAAACGCTGATACAAAAAAGACAGGAGACACCCAGGCGGCCCCGGGTGCCGGCTCGTCCTTGGCTTTGTTGCTCCGGACTGAAGAAGCCCCAGAAGCCGGGAGAAAGAGGCGGCGGTGGAGGGGGAGCAGAGGGAAGGAAGCGAGGAAGCCGAGCCAAAGTTGATTTGGAATAAGGGAGCGCGGCCAGCCGTCTGCCAGGCTGCGCGCTGGAGTGAGGTCTCCAGCCCCCTCCGCCGGGAGAGGTGCCCGCAAGACAGCGATGGCCGGAGAGCTCAGCATCGGAGCCGAGCTGCCCACTAGCCCCCTGGCCATGGAGTACGTCAACGACTTCGACCTGATGAAGTTCGACGTGAAGAAGGAGCCGCTGGGCAGGAACGACCGCTCGGGCAGGCACTGCACCCGCCTGCAGCCGGCCGGCTCCGTCTCCTCCACCCCCATCAGCACTCCCTGCAGCTCCGTGCCCTCCTCGCCCAGCTTCAGCCCCACCGAGCAGAAGACCCACTTGGAGGACCTGTACTGGATGGCCAACAGCTACCAGCAGATGAACCCCGAGGCGCTGAACCTCACCCCAGAGGATGCTGTCGAAGCCCTCATCGGGTCCCATCAGGTGTCCCAGCAGCTGCAAGGCTTCGAGAGCTTCCGGGCCCACCACCACCACCATCACCACCATCACCAACACCACCACCAGTACCCCGCGGTCACTCATGAAGACCTGGCCGGCAGCGGGCACCCTCACCACCACCACCATCATCACCACCAGGCCTCTCCCACTCCCTCCACCTCCTCCAGCTCCTCCCAGCAGCTCCAGAACTCGCACCAGCAGCACCCCCCCTCCAGCAGCGTGGAGGACCGGTTCTCGGATGACCAGCTGGTCTCCATGTCCGTGAGGGAGCTCAACAGGCACCTCCGAGGCTTCACCAAAGACGAGGTGATCCGCCTCAAGCAGAAGAGGAGGACCTTGAAGAACAGGGGCTATGCCCAGTCCTGCAGGTATAAACGTGTCCAGCAGAAACACCACCTGGAGAACGAAAAGACCCAGCTCATTCAGCAGGTGGAACAGCTCAAGCAAGAAGTGACCCGGCTCGCCAGAGAGAGAGATGCCTACAAGCTCAAGTGTGAGAAACTTGCCAGCAATGGCTTCAGAGAGGCCGGTTCCACCAGTGACAACCCGTCTTCCCCCGAGTTCTTCATGTGAGTGCTTAACAAAAATAATTAAAAAAAAAAAAAAACAAAAAAAAACCCAAACAAAAAAACCCCACCCCCCCCAAACCTGACCCCCGTCACCTTCCCCTTGCTCCCATCCTCCTCTGACATCTCCATCCATCTGTCCGCTTGACTAGAGAGAAAGAAGGAGAGAAAAATAGAGACTTGATTTTTTTGCAGCATCCAGTCTTCTAGAGTAGCTGTGGGAAAAGTAGGCTGGGGGTGGGGACGGGAGAGGTAAAGTGCAACTTTTCGACTTTCGTTTGCGAGTTAGAGAGAAGGACAGAGGCAGAGGCAAAGGAGAAAAGGACAAGTGAAGCGTTTTATAGATCACTTGCTTGCAGAACGAGATGGACTTTAAGAGAATAATAATAAAAAAGGACAATGAACAAGCCATCTATAACATACTGCCTGCTTGGAAAGAGAGAGGACATATACAGCACCATCTCATGCACAATTTACCTGCTTGGAAAAAGAGAATAAATAAAAAGGACAATATATGCAAACTCTTCATATATTGCCTGCTTTGAGAAATAAGTTACAGGACTCAGATGGGACATTCAATCTAAGAAAGGAAAGAAAGAAAGAAAGAAAGAATGAAAGAAAAAAAAAAACTCATCAGTTTTATTGCCTGCTTGATTATATAGAAAAATACGAAAATCTGCATTAAAAATATTAATCCTGCATGCTGGACATGTATGGTAATAATTTCTATTTTGTACCATTTTCTTGTTTAACTATAGCATGTTGATCATCGATCATAGATTTCTGTTGTTTTGTTTCATCGATAAGAAAAGCATCACAAGTTATCAAACTTTTTACTGCTTGTGCAGTTTTGTTCGTTGGTTTTGCTCTCTTATTTTCTTTTATGGTTGTTAGCTTGTAAATATCTGCTACTTCAAACGGCACAGGAGAAAAAAAAAACCACAAAAACAAAATAACATTTCAGCAGGCTGGTTATACGGTTTGTTTGGTATTAAAGAGATACTTAAGGAAAAAAAAGTTATGGGCATTTTGCATTAGAAAAAAAAAACAACTCTGTATATCTGGTGCACTTTTAAGTTGTATTTTATTATTTTTTTTTTTTTTAGTTTTCATTTTGGTTTTTGTTGGAGCAGAAGCGAAAATGTCTGAATGGCATTGACAAACCTAAACTTAACAGGGAAAAACTCTCAGCGGTCACTAGAGCCTACTCCATGCTTTAAAGTGGCAGTGGAGCTCTTTCCTTCAGGACAAGTCCCAGCCTGGAGTGGTTAGGCTTGGCCATATAGTTTCCCTTCTGATTATACACTCAGGAAGCGAAGCACGGACGAGATACCAGTTTATTTTAAGAAACAACTGTCCCTTGATTTTCGGTAAATAAATAAATGAAATCCCAAACCATCAACAATAAAATAAAAAAAAAAAAACCAACCCAAAACAACAAACCCTCCTCCTTACGAGTCAAGTTGCAATAGCAGCGAGGGCACCGTGTCGCCACTGAAGTTAGGTTTCTCAATGGTAGCAGCAGATGAGTGAGCTGGAAAAGCATATAAAACTAAAACTTTTTTTTAAGGAGACATACTGCAACTTTTAAGTGTATTCTTTTGCAATGATTTGTAATCTGCTTCTCTGCTTCCCTATGCAGCGAGTGAAAGTTTTAGCCAAAATTTATTTGCAGTTGTATAGTAGTAGTAGTTTGGAGTCTTATGGGTGTTTTTATTACCTATTTTTTTTTTTTTCCTCCTGCAGGTCAGTAAAAGGATTTACGTTGCACTGACAAAAATACCAAAATGAAAACTTATTTTTTAGTTTCCTTTTAGGATAGCTGGCACTGCTGGCCGGATGCATTTTAAGTTTGTATTAGTTTATAAATTAACAGTAATAACAAGATTGTAATGAACAGCATGGTGCTTGCAGTTTTAAATATTGTGGATATTAGTCATGCATCAGAAAACGATCTTTGGTTTTTACTGATTCAACTGTGTTGAAATCAAAACATTGCAGCAGCGGAAAAAAAAATTGTTTTTATTTCATGTAAAGTTCTGAAGGGATCAATTTCAAATCCTGCTTATGATATGAAAAATATTAAAAAACCTGGTCTATTGTAGTTTTATTCAGACTGGTTTCTGTTTTTGGTTATTAAAATTGTTTCCTATTTTGCTTATTAAAATCATTGAAATGGCATTTCTTGGAGGGACCTGCTTCTCTGACGCCTCGTGTTCTGAAAAAAAGGGAAAAAAAAAAAAAAAAAAAAAAAGGAAGACTTTTGGACCCCTACCCACCCTCCCACGCCGCCCGGCTGCCAGGGGCTGCTCGGGGGGGGGGGGGTACGAAGCCGCTTTGCCCACTCGGGAACGCTGCCACAGGCTGGGTAGGAGCGCTCAGCCCTGCCACCTCCTCCCCTTTGGCCAAATCTCGGCCGTGGCAGGGGGTGAACATTTCCCTTCCCCCCCCCGCACTCCCCCCCGGGAGAAGCGGAGCGGCGGGAGCCCCACGCCGGGCCCGGCTGGGAGCAGGAGCCTGAGCCACCCCCGCGCTGCCAAAGAGGGGAAACGCTAAGCGCAGGCACATTTTCTTTTTTTTCTTTTTTTTTTTTTTTTTTTTTGCATTAGAAAAGGAGAGGACCTGGACAAGGCTGTCCTTTCCTCCCCCCCCCCCCCCCCCCCCCCCCCCCCCCCCCCCCCCGCTCCTTTGGGATCCGGGATGGCCATTCACTTTCCTCCTCTCCCTCTGCACGTTTTATTTGTTCTGACTTTTTTTTTTTTTTTTTTTTTTTAAGCTTAGAAGACTCCTTAGATGCGTGTGGCAAAGAGGACAGATCTCCCCCCGCTACCCCCCAGGGGCTCAGCACCTCGCAGCCCCACCATCCATCAGCTGCTTTCACAGGCAGATCATAGCGCAGCTCCCTAAATTGCAGCCAGAGGAGGTTAAAAATCATCCCCGGCCCCTCCCGGGTGCGGGAAAGGGACCCCCAGAGCCGGGTCGTAGCGTGTCTGTGGGCTGCTGCTCTCAAAGTGTGAAAACCGCGTTGAACTTTAAATCCCTCTTAAAAACAAAATCCAAAGCACCACACAATCAAAAATAATAGCCTCTCTCCGCCCTGCTCCTCTTCCCGACAGCAGCGAGCTGTCTTTGCAGGGACGGCAGAAAGTGCGTTTGGAGAACAAACCGGTTCCTTAACTGAGTTCCTTAACAGAGTGTGGGAAAAAAAAATGAAAAGCCAAGACAGTAACTTAAAAACAAAATCCCCTCTTAAATCCCAGCCGCATCCCTGCCTTGTCAGAGCCAGCTGGGCTGGGGGAGCTTGGAAGGGGCCGGGGCCCGTCCCAGCCCCCCGGCTACATGAGTCAGGCTCGGAGAACAAGCTCGTACCCTGCTGCCCTACGAAGGGGGGACAGGAGTTTGCAGAGGAAAGGGAGCAGAGAGCCTGGCTTTCCCTGTATAGCCTCCCCCCTTGCCAGTAAATGCTATGGCTGCAGAAAGCCTGAGAGGAATATTGTTTGTGGGAACTGCCACCGCATATTAATGTCCCCTCATGCATGCATTGAATAAATCACTAGGGCTAATTGAACAACAACAACAACAAAAAAATAGGAAAAACAGGCCTTAGAAAAGCCCTCCAGATTCCCACCGCAGAACCGTGTCAGCGGCGGGGCAGCCCCGCTGCAGCGCCCGGTCCCAGTCCGGAGGTTTAATTTATCCCATTTAAAAGACAAGAAAACTGCAACCAAGCACGGCCACGGCTGGGGCTGGGGGACTGGGACCAGCCGGCCCTGAGTGGGCCGAGCCCGACCCGGTGGGACGCTGCGGGGTCGCGGGCCGTGGGCTGCCTTCTCGCCCGTGGGCCGGGCTGGCTTCCTCCGACAGCCCAGCCGGCTCCGGAGGGGGCTCCGACATGCCGGGGGCGGGGGGGGCGAAAAAACCCACTCGAACTTGTGCTCGGCCCGGCCTGCGGCCGGACAGGGCTCTGCCCCGACGGGGGTCGGGGTGGGCAGGGTCTGCCTGCCCCCCCCCACCCTCTCCCCCGACCCCTCCAGGGCGTCCCCATCAGCGAAGGGTGACCCCCCTCCCGGCTTCGCTCGCGTGTTGCTATCCCCGCGTGTCGGCTTTGATCTCTCGCCGTTCACCACTGATCGATAAAGGGCTGGTGACAGAGGAGTCGGGGCCACGATGGAGAGCGGTTTCTGGAGGCCAAAGGGAAAAGGAGAACCTCCACTTTTCCTCCCCTGGGAGCGGGGGGGCTCTGCGGCTCAGCTCCCGGGGCTCCCTCCTTCCCACCCGGAGCGCTGCGGAGAAGCTGCGTGTCCGCTGAGGGGGATAAAGCATCTTCCCTCTCCAAACCCCTCTTCTTCCCCCTGCTTTGCGTGCACGTCCTCTGCCCGTCCTTCGAGCCACTTCTCCCCACGCACATCCCGGCCGGGGGCTGCGGACCCACTCCGCGCCCGGGAGGTGCAGGAGACCCGGGCAGCTCGGAGGAGGCTGGGAGGCTGTAACTGCTGTCGCGCATCGTGGGCAGTGCCCACGCATGACACAGGGCGGAGGGACCGAGAGCTGACTACCTCCAGCTTCGGCAACCTGCCAGGCGATCAGTCAATCGCCCTTGAGGCTCTCCGGAGAGAAGATGCTGCAATGTGCCACCCCCCCCCCCCCCCCAAAAAAAAAAAAGCTCGGTGTAGCTACGGAGCGGTCCCCACCCCGATCCGCTCCTTACAGCCTCGGGGAGGATGGGGTTGAGGTGACAACGAGACAGCACCGAACCCCGAGTGGGACCTGGCCCGGCCCGTGCGCCCCCGGCCGCAGCGGGGGGTCGGGGGCTCTGGGATGGAGGGGAGGGGGGGGGGGATCTGCCTTGCACGCCCCGGGGGGGTGCGGGTGTGGCGAGGAAGACCCCAAGGTCCGCACTGCTAAATTTGGCGGCCGGGCGACGGTTCACTACGTGCGGGAGGACCGTTCCCTTCGGTGAAAATGGTATTATTTAGTTTGATCTCGCAGTTTTGCAGGAGCTATTGCTATCAGCTGTAGCGAGAGCTGCGCCCCCCCCGCCGGGGCAGAGGTGACGACCGGCCCCGGCTGCTCCCAGAATTAAACGAGACGTTCAGACAGGAAACACAATTGGCAACACCCCCCTACACACACACACACACTCTTCCCCCATTTACTGACATAAAACTTACAGGCTATCTCTGCCAACCGTTTAATAAACTCTCTTCAGTATTCCCTTCCCTCCTCCCCTCCAGGAGAGTGTATAAAACTGATTGTCTTTAATTCCAGAAGAGAGAAATCTCCGGCTAAAAAGGCTTTTTGAACTAAAGATAGAAACATCATTCTAAGACTTTCCAGAGATGCTGAGCTCTCTTGCCGGCCGGCAGATGAGTTGCTGTGTTGGGGTGGGCAGGCGAGATGTGTTAGGAGGATGAGCCAGGGCTTGCGAGATAACTGTTCCCAGCTGGTTTAGGGTTGAATTTTTTTTTTTTTTTTTAAACATGCCGCCCCCCCCCCCCCCCCCCCGGGCTGGCGCAGTGCCCGCCCGGCTCTCGCAGGCTGGTTGGTGCCGGTGATTGACAGCCCGAGGTCAGGGAAGCTCTCGGGGGCTGCGGGTGTCGGGTTTCGGGCAGGGCAGATAAAACATCCCCAGCGCTCGGGAGACCTCCTTCTGGCTCCGCGGCCGCGCAGCCCCCTGCGCAGGTTCCGCGGGGCTGGGGCGGGGGAGCCCGCGGTGTTCCGCCGGCCGCGGAGCTGCGGAGCGGCCCCGGCAGGCGCCCGCGGGAGCGCAGCGCAGCGCGGCCGGTTCCGCGCCCCCCGCTCCGCGCCTCCCGCCGGCAGCGCCCGCGCCCGCGCCGCTTCGGCTCCCGCGGGTGTCCCGCTTCCCGCTCTTCTTTTTTAAACTGTAAGTTTTGATCTTTTCCTTACAGGATTGAAAGAGTAATTCCCCACCATCGAGAGGGAAAACCCTATTTTGCTCCCTATTTAGACAAGTTTCAGTTATTGTTTCTTTTTTTTTTTTTTTTGCTATTATTTTTTTTTTTAATCATTATGTTTCACTCCATTAATGTTACAGTAAATCTAAAGTTAAGTTCACACCCACACGCACACACACTTTAAACAGTTTATTGCATAATCCTCCATAGCATGTTCAGTAACATAGCATGTAGCGGTCTGATAGGATCCCACACTGGACTTTTGTTTTATGCAAGAAGGAGAAGAAGAAGAACAAGAAGAAGAGGGGAGGGAAAAGCTTTCAAGTGCTGCCTTTTCTTGATTTTTAAATAGTGACTTTCGGTAGTGAATTCTGAACACAGCATGAAGTGCTGCAAAACGTTTTCTTGCTCTTGCATCCAGGACAGCGATAGGACAATTTTTATTTGTGAGCTGGTCCTGTGCATCGTGGTGTGTGGAAGTGTTAGAAAGTGGACTGTGGTGTACTTGAGACCTAAGGTACTGCAAATCCTTCACCTTAAACAAAATTGCTCCAATGGGGTTTTATTGTATTTGTAGGTTTGTCACAACATGGTTAGAATAAACACCACAGTAAAGAGGGAAAAAAAAATTCCACATAAAGCAAGTGACATGTTTTCCTGTCCCACTGAGACTGCTATAAGGTTTTAGAGATAGTTGTCCTCTGCTATGTTTTATTTCCCCTTTTAAAGTTTCACTGTTTGTCTTAAGGCACAGATTCAAAACACTGCATTTCCACTTTATACATGTGTTCTCTTAAAAGATTTGTTTAGATAAGGAACCCAATGCTAAGTGTTCTCACTTGAAAGAAATTAAATATATAGAATGATAAGCTGCTGCTAAAATATATAAAAAACACTTAAATTAATAATAAGAACTTGTTCTGAGGCAAAATTCAATTTTACTTCCTATTATGCAATCTTTGCATGTAAAGTTGCTTTAATGCAAAATAGCAGCTCATCAAAAATTCTGTTTTATTGGTATCAAAAATTTATGATATCCTGAGGCATGAGGGGCAGAGACCAAGGTAGGAAAGCTGTGTCCTTTTACCAAGTTTAGTGCTTTCTTTAAAGAAACATCTCAAACTTATCTCTCCTCCCTTCTTCCTTGTTTTTGGAAGCAGTGGGCAAAGGTTTATACCAGAGAAAACTCCTCCACTGACAATGTCACGGTGCAGCTCTAATGCACGTTTTTGTTAACTGTACCCCCTCTGCAGACTCTTGCTTTCACTGCAATGCTAGGAGATACTAGGGCATGTCCATACAAATATAGAAATGAGATTATTTCTAAACTCTGATGTTATTCAGTAACTTTGATGATATTTAGTATTGCAATAATGCACATGTATTGGTAAATATACATGCATCGTTTGTGGCCGTATTTGCAACTTCCCACTGATAAAATGCAGAGATCTGATTCTGCTCTAGCCTGGACTTCGCACTAATGAGACTTCATTTGTCTCCAGAAAGGTGCTGCTGGCTTTCTAAAGGTTATTAAACACTCAGTGACAAGGGCACTGTGTTCAGTATGTTTTTTTTTTCTGAAATAAGCGTCGCAAGAAATCAGTGGTAAGCACCTGAGATCTGCATTCATAAAAATAAACAATATTTACTCCTCCTTCAGTAGAATTCAGGCAATTTTTTAAAGGAGGCCACTGCCCTTTTACACCTGGGGAGATGGAGGCAGTGGGAGGTGAGGTGGCCTGGCTGAGGTGAGCTGCGGGCTGGTGGCCGGGCTCCATCTGACAGGTCCCTCTGGGCTGGGCTGCCTCTCCTCCCATCACTGTGGCTGGAAGCACAGGGGAAGATCCTTCATCACCAGGTGATGGTGAGGTGGGGAAGGTAGCACAAGGCCCTCTAATCCTGTGTTTTGGTGTGTCCTGTCTTACTGAATGGAGCAGAAACTTTCCTGCCAGTTCAGGGGGCCCATTCAGAGAAGAAATTACAGGGGGAAATGAGCCTGCACCTTGGACTTCTGCTAACTGCTTCTTCCTTGCTCTTATGCTATAGTGGAGTTACTACCTAAAGCTTTTACAAACGGGAGAAAGGGAGCATATCATTATAAGCAGATCTCTGAGCTCGCATTGGCCCTTACAGCTCTCTGGATCTGCATCCCCCTATTTAAGGGCCAATAATTATAAGCAAAAGGGGTTTGAGTCTGAAATTTCTGTTCATGTGATCCTAAAGGAAAGCTTTTACACTCATCCACAGTCTGGCCCCCATCTTGCTTATTGTCCAATGACATCCAGCTCCACATGTCATGTTGGTGCTATTGCGATGCTACTGTCAGCTCCAGCACTGAGCCATCCCGTGCAGTGGCTGAGGCTGATGAACACAGAGTGCATCCAAGACAGCAGAAAGAGAAGACTGCTAAAGTCCTTTTGATACAGGCTATCCTTATTTTTGTGTCAGTCTTGACCCAGGGATCAAGCATTTATTCTTGGTATTGCAGTGGCAACGCTACACTGGTCTGCGAGAGCACGTGCTGATCTCAGGGATTGGAAGAGCACAAATTCATTAGGTCCAGCCCTGGTTTTGTGGTGTAATGGTTTAACCCACTCCACAGATTGATAAAAGGGATAGCAAGGACATTAGGAGAAAATGGTTTTCTAAGGGTATTTCCAGAGCCTCACTTGTCTCAAGTTGGGACCCAAAAGAGCAGGGTATTAAGCAAATACCTATGAGCCTCTGGGGCTACCTAATAAGTGACTCATGCATAAGTCAGACAGACAGACAGGAATCATGATAATGACAATAATAATAAAAAAATGTCTATGGCCTTCTGATTTGCAGTATTACTAGATCTCTCTCACGTAGTAATTTCTGTCCTACTGCATGCAGACTTAAACCATGAGGCGACGCAAAAGAAAAAGACCCTTTCCTGGTAACATTAAAGAGCAGGTAAGTTTAAATTTGAGATAAACTGATTTTATAGTCATGTTACTCAGCTCAATAATTAATGAAATAGCTTGGATAAAATTTAAAACATAGCAGAGTTATCAGCTGGTCTCTGCTCCAGAATCTAAACCCAATGTTTCTATTAAATAAGTCTTGTATCTTTTAAAAGAAGCCCTTCTCTGTAATCTGTTTTCAATTGAACACAACAGTAAATATATCAAGATTACTGTATCACATTGTTTACAGATGAAACAGTTTAAAGGTGAAGTTATTTTTGGTTTAAATCTTCTGTGTTTTAAAATGAAAGGCATTTCTGGAGTAGCTGCTGAAAAACAAAAATACCAGAAAAAAAAAGAAAAAAGGAAGAAGATAAAATGTGGCACTGTGAGGGTTAAGCAAGGTCCTAGGATCCAAGTAAATATTTATATGAGTGCTCAAAGAGGGGGGAAAAAATCTCAATATAACCAAAATATAAATCACAGTGCTTTATGTTAGCTGTCAAATTATTCCAGCCCCTGCATTCCAGTACTTGCTCTACTGGTAATGTCACATACAATATGTGGGCTTACGCCTTGGTGCAGGTTTGTCAGGTAATTAAAGTCAGTTGCATGGAGGTTTACACAGACTCCCTCCAATCCACTGAAAGACAAACAACCTGTTAACTGTGATAGCTGTGAGTGTGCAAAACTATATGGGAGCAGGGATTCTCACAAGCCTGATGCTGGTGTGCGGGCTGGGTGCCTTGTCTCCAGTGTGGGTTAACTCTTTGGTGCCTCTGTTGCTCCTTGCTCTTTGCAGAGGCAATGAAAACTGGGTAGTGGCAGAATCAGCAGCCAGGCATTTGTCAGAGGGAAAAAAAATAATAATAAAAGCAAGCCCTGAGGGCAGCTAGCCCTCGGGTCAGGTTTGCCTGCATTCTTGACCTGGGGGAGACTATTCTTGCTAGAAGTTATCTGGGTGATTTACTCCTTCTGCTTTGTCCTGGCTCCCTATATTAGAGACTCCAGTCATGACAGAGTGTATTATTCCCAACAACTTCATGATTGAGCCCATTCTCCACCTGAGATGGTCCTGGAGACCCCCAGCTCCCCTCTTGGGAGGCAGCCTGCAAATGATGCCCAGAGCTTGCATCTCAATGCCTTTGATGAAAATGCTTTCATAAAAGAGAACCAGAATCAAACTCTGGGGCTCAGCCCCCTGTCCGCTTTCACCTTCTTATTTGACTCCCTCATGTGAGTAGGTGGGAAAGGAGGTTTTCAGCTACACCTCTCATTTTGCTCTTGCTGTCATAGGTGTTCCCACCTCGGTGGGGTGGATCTTTGCACCGGGAGGCACCTGTGCATCTCCTGTTCCACATAGGCAATGGGCGCAGGGCCGCAGGTTCTGCTCTGGGAACCAGAGTGCCACAAAGCCACACCTGTGTAAATGCAACCTCGGTGTCAGGGAGCTGTGCCAGAACTGACACCATCGTCGTGCGACACCCTCTTATTTAACCACATAATTAGCATGGCACCAAGATGACGGGTTATTGCCCTCTGGCTCTTTCCCCAAGCAGTGCGTCATCTCTACCTCCAGCCTGCAAAGACAGAGGCTGGGGGCAAAGAGTAAATCCTTCCCCATATGGGTTGCATTTCACTGCCTTTCTATGGAGGCTTCTAGAAGGGAAGTCAAGCTGTGATATGGACACCCATCGGCAAGGATAACCCCACCACTAGCATCATTTCACAGGGGCTAGTGAACAACCACGATCTGTTTAGCTGCCATCTATTTGCCTAGACATGAGAGTACCCATTCATATTCATTTAACCAGTCTCTTATGTTAATCTTTGTCTACCTCCTTTCTTATCTTCCAGTCATACACAAAAACAGACAGCAAGGGCCTTCCTGAATTGGCCCAGATTCCTGTTGCTCAGCTTGGGAAATGTTGGGTTGAATCCCAACAGTAAGGGAAAAAACCCTCCAAAAACCCAAAACAAGCAGAGATCAACTTTTCTAATCCCTTAGGTCCATTTATCTGCCCTAATCAAACAGTGATTTGTCTGTCTGATAGGAGTTTAGATAAAGTTTTCAGCAATTTGCAGTAATTAAATGTGAAAGGGGAAGAAGCAGAGGGTTTCCAGGCAACATGCTGCAGAAGGGGAGTTTTGGAGGAAGGCAGAGAACCCCTTGTTGAACATCTGCCAGCCTGCATGGAAGGTAGTGGTGATTTCCCTGCTCTTATGGAGTTCCCCCCTCCTCTTCACTGCCTGCAAAGATGCTCTCTCTTGCTGCTAAAATCAAACGGAGGAGAGAGAAAATCCCTGGAGAGCAGGAAAATATTTTCCAAAAGAAGTTATTGTCTCTGTTTACAACAAGTGACAGATATTAAAAAGAAAAAAATGTCCCAGGGAAAGACACGATCACCTCCCCCATAAGGACTTTGCTCCCATGTCAGAATTATGCAAGTGAGAGCACAGTGCAATGCTCAGTATATTCAAGATAGTTGTCAAGAGCAAAGTATAAACATTTCCAGCAAATGCACTTAATAGAAGTTTGTTTGCCAAGTGCTGCAGCCTCCTTTCTTGGTTATGGTGAGGAAAAGGCCTTTTTCATTAACTGGGGAAAAAAAAAACCCTCCTCCAATTAAAAAAAATCCTAAACTTTTAAGTGTAAAGGTTTTTCTAGCCTTTTGCTTTTTTACCCATTGGCTCTAGCAGCAATGTGCCCCAAGTCTACTGAAGTCCCCCCATCACGTACTCCTTTTTACAAACGCGAGATGTGAGAGAACAGCCCCGCTCACAGCTGGGCCTGAACAGATCGGCAAATGGATGCGGTGAGTGAACCTGCAACTGGGATCCAAAGGGAATGCAGAAGAAAAGGAGTGGAGCCCCTTTTGTGCACAGAACATGACCACATTCTTGGGAGAACAGAGCCCGTGGGAATTTGGCCATTGGACTTTACTGGGGCTAGAGATTCACCCCAGCCTTCAAGGGGGGCTAGGTGCCTTCTGCCAGGAGATAGCAGAACCCAGGAAAAAGATACAGTACAGCAGCAATTAAGCCTTAATCAGTATCTGCCTTTGCTTGAATCGCTTTGCTCCACCCTGAACATGCAGTACAGCAAGGCTGGAAGCTCCTTCAGCCAAGAACTTGGGACTCCAGGGAAGGGGTGTGTTTGTTCCTCTTCTGAACTAACTGCTTAATTCCAAAAGCAACCACAGTTGTCTTGAGCTACTGTCACCAGTTCAATAGACCTTTAGCAGGAAACAGAAGCTTTCTGTGAATGAAAAAGGCCTGAAGATGATGCTTTTGTTTTAATTAACTAATGTACCCAATAGACTCATGCTTTTTTATTGAAATCTCAGTTGGCTTCTTTAATTGCCGTTCTCAGTGGCAGAGTTTAATCCCCTCTCCCTGGACTGTGCTTGCCTTTTCCCAGGGTGCTCTCACTGAAAACGCCCATGAGAGCCCGCTCTCATAGCCGGAGTGCGGGAGGAGCTGATGACTCTGAGATGACTACAGAAAATCCTCCCTGACTATGTCCCTCCATGCTCCCACATGATAGAAATGTTGGCTGGATAGGAGCTCTGGAGGTCTCTTATCCAACCTCCCACTCAAAGCAGGACTGTTGCCAACACTAGATCAGGTCAGCCATAGCTTTGCCTCAGCAAGTCTTGAAAACCTCCAGGGGTGGAGATCCCACCACCTCTCTGGGTGTCTGTTCCACCCACATTCTGCTAATTCTATTTCTAGGAACTTACGCATCTCCAAAGCAACTTTATTCTACCAGCAGGACAATAACTTCAAGATGTTTTGCAATACACCCCACCCTGTATCCTTCAAGGACCTGATGACCCAGAAACACACACATAA
This sequence comes from Tyto alba, assembly GCF_018691265.1. Lineage (NCBI taxonomy): Eukaryota > Metazoa > Chordata > Aves > Strigiformes > Tytonidae > Tyto > Tyto alba. The sequence continues at coordinate 5,865,155 of NW_024881308.1, read as the reverse complement.
GAAGTTGAACACCTATTATGGGAACTAAGAACATTAATCTTCTGTTTTGATCCTCAAAATACCCACCAGACCATTCCTCAAGCTTACATGCTGGAGGCACCTGCAGTATTAGCAATAAAGTTCTCCAGGCCCCTCGACATCTGCTCCTGGGATGGCCAGAAGCAGCTTGCTGCTTATCTTAAGCTTAGGTCTAATTCACATACATTAAAATAAGATGTTATTCTTCCTCTCCCAGCTTAAGGCTCAATTTGCTAAGGTGTTCTCAGAGCATTCCCATCATATCTACCTGATGCTGCAGCAGGATTTATGTATGGAGTGCATAAGTAATGTCCCATCCGTTCGCCTATACGTGCATGTTTGCAATCTCTTTCCTTCCCTCTGGCCCAGGTTATTCTGAACAAAGCAGAACAGCTTTGCTTGAGCAGAACAGGAAAGTAACGGTGCCAGGCACCTCTGGGAATGGGTGCTTGCACCTCTGGGTGCAGTAGCAAACCCAGTCCCTGTCTCTTGCCCCCTAAACAGGCAACCAGAGCTGGGGCCTCTGAAAGGAGAGCTTTGGATGCCCACCCTGGGAAAAAATTCTCTATGTGACAGGGAGGCAGATGCCAATATAAGACTGAATGGGGTGGATAATCCCCATGAGAGCATGATTTAAAGAATTTCTTTATTTCTTACTAACTAGCATGGATGGCATGGTTGTTTAGCTGGTGATAGGGCTCATAGAAAAGTCATGAGGATTACAGTGAAAACGTCAGTGCCCTGGTATTTTCACCACCAATTAGAAGCTTCAGTGGTGATTTTGTTGCCATCAAGTCCACAAAAAGAAAAAAATCCCACAGAGGAAGGATCCAATATCTACAAATCAGAGGAAGACAAAATTCCAGACTCAAAACAGAGGGCACTGTTTTATAGGAATAAAGCTAAAATAATTGGTGACTGGAACAACTCATGAGGGATTGCAAAGGTATATTCCATTGCTTGGAAATTGGAGGGAAAAGATTGGATATTTTTCCAAGAGTCGTTTTAATCAAATTAGGAATTAATCCAGACATGTCCTATGGTCTATTATACATGTGAAATAAGATTAGATGGTCACAGTGGTTTCTTCTGGTCTTACAATCAATGAAAAAAATGTAATTGTGGTGATAGTGAAACAGTGAAGAAATATACTGCTGAACTAGCAGGGAGGCTAACAGACATATGAAAATATTATGAATTCTAGAACTTATATAATAGATTGCATTCACTTCAGCAAGAATCCCACTATTGTTATTTTTTTCCACATTTAATTTAAAGAGGCAATATCCTTTTAAGCTTTCATTCTGCAGAAGGGTAGATTAAATTTAAAATAGAAAAGTGCTGCAGAATAGATCTGGGGATGTTCAGGGCTGGAGGACAACTTAATGAAGCAGAAACTGAAATACCATACGTCTCCAATAGCTTTAATTTATACAAATATTATCTTTGTGTCTTTCATAACATGATGCAGAGGAGCTCAGAGTACAGTGTAATTCCTTTGCTTTTCAAGATAATTTTATCCATTTTAGTACCTGGGTTTGAAACCAGCCCAATTCAAACCAAAAGAGCTATAAAGATTTTTTGCTCTAATTGCTGAAACAGGCTTGCACATATAAAATCAGTTTAATGGCTGGAAAAGGCTGCATGGTGTATAAATAGGGATAAGTACCAGACCACCAGGCCCAGTCCTGCCACAGGCATTCAGACTGGCCAGTGCTGTCAGGCGCAGACCGCTCAGGATCGGTGGCAAAGTTGGCCTCCTGGGTCACACTGTGATGGAAACTGGGAACCCTCCTAACGCAGGTATGCTTGCAGATCCAGCACGTCATGCTTTAAACAGCTTGGTTTTGTAGGACTGTACTGGGTGCACCTTTGCAATTTTTTGGCCTTTCTTATTCCACGCCAAGCTCAGAAAGCAGGTAAATGGGACTGTGGCCCCAAACCACTTGGTGCTTGCAATAAAGCCAAGAGCAGAGGCAGCAGCAGGAGGGAGCTGTGGTTGAGCATGCGCTGGAGACAGGATTTATTCCCTGCTGGTGAAGTGTTACATGCTGGCCTAGGCTCAGAAAAAGATCAGGGTGCGGTGAGGCTAACAACCCCAGCACTGGGGGGGTCACAGCCAGTCCCCGCTGGTGTGACTCCTCCTGACCGGGGGTGACGGAGCCGTGTCACCAAAGGGGGTGACTTGCTCTGTGCTGTGATCCCTGGAGGTCGGTCTCCCTTTCCTTCACAGCCCTTCTGGCTGAATGCAAAAGTGGTCAACCCTCTTATGTTAGAGGTAGTAACTTTTCGTGTACTTGACCTCCCAGATATTTTGCGACGTCATTGTACCACTTCATATACTCCATAAGATACCAGACCCATCTCTGCTTCTAACTCACTGTGTGATCTTGGTTAAAACAGCCTCTGTGTGAATTAGTTCTCTTTTCTGTGAGGTGAAATAATATCTTTTACTAATCTCTGAAAAGGCCTTTGAAACTTAAATAGCCGGTATCTAATGTCTAGCACCTTATTTATTCACAGATGTTTGAATCTGCTCAAGACATGTAAACCTGGGCTTTTTCTTTTCACTCAATGTGTTAGAAGTGGGGAGAAAGAGAGAGAAAGAAAAAACATGTTGCTGGAAGTCATCTTCATTCTGAATAAAAGTAGAGTTCATTAGCAAAGAGGGTTCATCTTTTCTTTATTCTTCATAACATGCATTTTCATGATTGGTTACAAGTCTGGTATTGCTTCTTCCTTCATATGCTGCCAACAGCTTTCTATGATCTTAATTTTCCCCCCTCTATGAAAACCTCAGGAAAAATATTCCATATATTAGCCCGCAAGTATTTGATTGACACATAGATTAATGTTACACAATTAAGGAGTGTTATCAGGTGAGTGCTTCAAAAAATCACAATATTTCACAGGCAGGCAGGCTTCCTGACACCACAGTAAGTAGAAATACTTTATAAAAATTATTTAGAATCATCATCTATCATCATGAGAAACCTTGTGTTGTGCTAAAGTAATTGACAGTTTGATAGCTGTGAAATGTTTCCAATCCAATAAAATACAACATAGTATTTCCAATAACAACACCAATACGCAAGGATTTACAATGGTTACCAATTTATTATGAAAAATGACGTAGTTCTAATTTGTGAGCAACTTGAATGTATTTCAGCTCCATGATCAGTGTCCTTCAAACCATTGCTAATCCAGTCATTTCTTTCATGAATAAACGAGCCATGAATATGCATATTAGATGTAGCACAGCATGGGCTGCTCTGCCACCTTACATCCAGAAGGTCACGGACATAAATCTTCTAAGATGCTAAATATTCCCTCTACCTCAGCTAGGTATCGAGCAGCTCCCCAGTTTCCTAATGCTGTTAAAGAGAGGTATAATTGGGTAGAAACCCTCATGTATTCACTTCCCTGTGGTTCACACGGACGGAAGAGAAGCTAGAATTAAAAGGATGGTGTTTGAAATGAACCCGCAGGCAGTTCGTCAGTCTCTGAATGTGAACCCGAGGGCTCTGCCTCTTCCAGGAGCACCGCGCGGTCCCGCGGCTGGCATCGGGACTTTGGCTGCACTTGCCTCGCTGATCCATTTAACCTGGATCCTCTCCTCCAAAGCCAGTGCAGGAAATACTTTTGGGGATCTTCAAATAAAGCCCCAGATCGCTGCCTCATTTGGGCCCCTCGGTGCAGGTGGCCAAAGCAGCCAGGCAGTCGGCTTGCGGCTGTGGGCCAGCCCGGGTCTCCAGCCAGCCCCTCTCCCCTGCTTTATCCTCTTCCCACTCCCATGCTTCCTACTCTCCCCTTCCTCCCAAGAAGTTTGCAGGCAGTATGAAGAGTGCGGGCTTCTCCTCTACTCACGAGAATAAAAAAGATAGTTGGAAGAGGCAATACCTCTTTTGTTCACTCGTTTCCCTTACATGATTGGAGTTATCTGGGCTAAGTCTGATCTTGTTTAAACAGAGGTTTAAGCCACAGAGAAACTCTGACATTGATGGGGGGCGAAGGAATAAAGCTTCTGCTAATGTTGAAACAACCAAACAAAAAAGTAATAGAGGTTTCTGATTCAGACCTGTTCTATCAACTATAGGAACATCAAAAGCATCAGGTAATATTTTTTTGCTTTTTTATGCAAGTTTTATTTAAAGGAAAAATATCTTTGGACTGTTTTGGTTTTTTTTTTTAAATTATTATTTATTATTATTTATCCTTTTAAGACAAACATTTATTTTAAGAAACTATCGAGACATTTCCAGCCAGGTTCAAGTATCAGGGATTTCCTTACCCCACCCTGCCCCCAAAATTAACAAGAGAGAGAAGGAACATAATATCCTAGAGTAACAATTAACCTTCAGCACACTTGCTTGTCACACAGTATACGCAGATGCAGGAGGAAGAAAAGCTCAATTGAATGCACACTGAAATACTGTCCTTTCAAATTCTTAGTAGAGGACATAGGTTTACAAAAGAGCCCATTAAAAAACTGGACCCAATTCTGCAATGGGCTCTTGTGAGACATGGAGGTAAACGTGGTCGTCCTTCTTCAAGGTCTCACTGCAAGATGAGGACTTTCTACAGGAATTTTCCTAACTCCCGGGTTATTAAAAGGTAATTATATGTATAACTATATATATATATATAAAAAACTCTCTATGTAATTATATAACTACATATGTATATAGCTATGTATGTAGTTATACATATAATAGTAATGAACATCGCTACCACTCCCTTTTCAGCCACCTTGCATTTTTCGCTAGATAAGCTCAATGAACTTCAAGAACTCCCACTTGGACCTAGAAAACATTCAGTTTTACCAGCAGCAATCTAGGAGAGGTTATTGGTAGGTAGCTGCTGACATTCAGTTTCTGTGCAGTTCTGCAGAGAGAGCTGGGTCTGAAACTTGGGAACCAGTGTGGATTTCCTTCCTCCTGCTCCATGTGGTATTGCTCTGTTCCCCAGCAGTGAAAACAATTCTCACTGTCCAAACTGTAGCAATTCTTGTCAGAAGGTTGTTTTTGTTTTCAGAGGCAAGCGTTTTTTTCCCAGTGTTATGCATAATTGTTCCAATAAAAGAGATACTATAGTAGATTATTGCATTATTTAGATGGTATGCAGTATTGGATTATAATTTCCAGGGGAAAGAAGCCCAACACCCATCAGGAGTTGGTCAGGCAGATTAAGTATATCCACTGGTCTTAAAACCAGGCAGTGGGCTGGTTTCACCACTGCATGAAATAAATCTGGGTAGATCAGGTTGGATTTTTACCCCCCTTTTCTTTACCCAACCTGGCTTAGACAACTTCACTCAAATATTTTCTTTCATATGTTGCTAGCAAAAGCATCAAAACCCTAGCTGGGCTTATATTACAGCTGACAAATCACAGTAATTCATGATCAGAGCTACTGTAGTTATTCAGAGCAACTAGTGCAGCCACGAGGGCTGAGAGTGACTGACAGCGCTGCAAAAATTACCTGTTAGAATTTCTCAGAGCTGCCAAGTTATTTGGGTTAACAGCTCTTTTCCTTAAAGAAGCACCTTGCAAAGACGGTTGGCCCCATGGTACCTCATCTCTAGATCAGTCCCAGAAACCAGAGAAGCAGGATGACCAGGATTAAATTGTCCACAGAGGTTGATGAAAAAGTTGTTACTGTCAATGAAAAAAACACCAAAGCCAATATAACAGCTCTCCAAGCATCCCTGGTTAATGGAGGATGTTATCCATGGAAATGATAACAAATAGGACAACATCCCCACTTTTCACCTGCACAGTCATCTGCTATATTCTGTTGATAGGGATGAATGGCTGCAGGTCCCTGCGCAGGGAGAGGCCTCGCTCATTGCTAGCACGTGCAGACCTTGTTACCTTGGTCATTCCATAGCTTATAAAATTATACTTTTTTTTTTTTTTTAATAGTAGTTTAAATTCCTTGACACATCAGTACGGAGGAAACCTGAATAATCTGCTTGTAATGAAAAGTGAAACTCTCATCACCATTTCAAGTTATAAACACCAGTTCTGTTCAGGAGAAATTTCAGGGCCTCTTTTTCTAAATTTAGCCAAGTTTCAAAATTACTGAAGGACAACCAGTCACAGCCTGGATTCCTCATTTGATTTTACCCTTTCATTTTAAGAGTTCCTTTATTTGTCTAGAGTTGTATAGAAAATAGTTTAAAGTTGATATATTTTGATCCTTCACATTTTAAACCCTCAGTTTTCAACTGGAAGCTTCTCAATTCTCCAAGTGTTTTCAATACCTTTACAAACTGGTGCATTGTCGGATAGACTGCATCTTCAAAGGCTGCCTCTTTTCAGGGGAACAGAGCTAGTAGTTTTATTCCAGGAAGTTTGCTGCATGACACAAGGATCTTTTGTGGGCACATTGCTCTTTTTATTTCCAGGATTCCTTACTCTAAAATAGAAGTAACTTTAGAGAAAAAAAAAGTACAAGACTGCTCTTTGTGTATTCAGCTAGCTAACTGTCATTATTTTATGAGGAGTCTTATGATACTTAGTATTTTTCTTAAAACCCTAGACCTTGGAGTCATAGGTATATACCAGAGTTTCAGCATTAATTAAGAGAAGGTTTACAGCCTGCATGGATGTAGCAAAAACCCTGGGAGCAGAAGAGAAGAGCCCTTAAACTGCTGTTCAAAAAGCTCATGTTTTAGGAAAGAGAGGTGTGGAGTCAGGGGAGATAGGAATCCTTTACCCAACACTGAGCTGTGATACTTCTGCCACTGAAACGCATCTTCTGAAACTCAGCCATCTGTTTTTATTGTGGTAGACTAATTGGAGTCAGAGGCCTTTCAAACCTACAATAGGAAATGAGATTTGGGGAAAACCCACACCCAGAAGACAGGATTAAAAGGAACTTCCTTGAATCCCAGCCCATCTCTTGCAGACAGACTTTGAGTTTCAAGTGCACTAATTCTATTCTAAAAAATTCAAATTCTAAACTGAAATCAAGCAGAAGAAAAATACTGTGTCTTACTCAGCTGACAATTTAAGAAAGGAATTGGAGGGATCCTAACAGCCTGCAGGTCAGCAATCAGATTTATCATATCTGAAGCTCTATCAACTGAAGGATTAAAAGCATCTTTCAAGCTGCTCCAGGCCACTGAGAAGCTCTCTTTAAAGACAGATGTTGCCAGTCTCTTCTTCCATAGTTAGGCTTTTTAGGACAAGATTTTTTTTTGGTCAATACAGAATAATTCTCCCTCAAAGTTCTCATGGTGAAGCAGAGAGTGGATAATCCAGATCACAGAACAGGCCTTGCTCAGCTCAGTATATTTTCCTGTGTCGTAACAGACATTTGATAACAAAGCAAACCTGCATAAGCAAGTCAGCCCATGGCAAAAAGAGTAATCCACTTAAGTTGGGTGGTTTCTGTGGTGCAATCCAGTGTAACACTGCTTCCCCTCTGGCAGTCCTTGCTAAAATCTAAGACATGTTATAAGTAGAACAAGTTTGTGAGGCTCAGACAAGAGACCACTTTGTAAAGTTGCTTGTGTGTGCATGACTTGAAAGAGCAAGAAGAAAGTGCACTTAGGACACGTTTTTACAGGAGCTGGCAACAGGTAAAGGCCTCCTTTTCTGTTTTCACTCATTTATTAGTAATAAGACTGCAGCACCTTAGAGATCAGCTGTGAACGAGGACTTAATTAGACCTGGCATCTAGAGATATTCCTGGTCTTAAAAAGCCCACTTGTGGAGGGGCTTTTCTGAGATGTGCAGATAAAACAACTTGGCTCTCCAAACGCCTGCCACCTAGTCAGAGCTCATCAGAGACCCTGATATCTGTTCCTCTGGAGGTAAGGAGGTACATGTGTGAACAGTCACACTGTCAGACAGGGACTAGAAAGCACCTGAATGCAGTTGCAGCTGAATACAGGACAGCTAGAGCACAGCCTCTGAAACCTTGCAAGGTTCAAGCCTTTTCTCCATACATTTCTCTGTTAAGCAACGATCCTAGAAGTCAAGTCTTCATTTAACTTTTCTGCAGGCAGTTTAGGATTTTGCAAGTGAATCCAGGATAAGTTTGTACCAGACATCAGGCATCTGCTATAGCAACTTCTCAGTCCTTTGCAGCTCTCAGTCTGGTCTGCCAGAGCCCTCCCTCCTGAGCTGCGATCATCGGTGGAGCCATATGGAGCTGCTCTGCTGTATACGCCGACAGAGCCACCGAACTGCCTCGCACGTCACCCCCTGCAAGAGCTAGACCTGTCCTCAGCAGTGAGCAGCTAAGGCACTAACTCTTACTCCAGCACAGGTGTCTGCTACTACAAGAGCAACAGCATGAAGCCATTGCCTTTGGAGGAGTTTGACCTACTTTGGAACAGGGATGTCAGAGATTGTATTCTTTATCCCCACTTTTACTAGCCGCTGTTTGTGTAGGGCCTGTAACACCCCTCATTAGAGGGGTGGGGGCAACCCAGCTAGAATATACTTCACCGAGATCAAAGCATCACGCAAAAATCCCATATTCAGTGTATTTATTAGAGATCAAATAACATCTATAAAGCTTATGGTTTTTTTGTTTTTGTTTTTTTTTTTTTTTTTTTTTTTTTTGTTTTGTTTTTGTTTTTTTTTTTTTAACTCTACTGATCCTACATTGAGCAGCTGCTTATCTCCTATATTATGGAGACCTGCCTTGCGACTACATGGAGCTGAGGAAGAAAGAACAAGAATATTTCACAATTCCTCCTTTTCTGACTTTCTCTCCCATCATTCTCTCAGCTTCTGTAAGCAGGAAATAAAAGGATCCTGAAGACTGTCTGTACCTGCTAATATTTCTATCACCTCATAGCAGCTAACTCTTACTTATTAAAGCCCCTCACATGAAATATAATAATCACTACATTGAGAAAGAAGATTGGGCTCTATCTTCAAAATAAGAGTTAGCAGACCAGAAGATCTTTGATCAGGAAACCCTCCCAGTTTTTCTAAGCATCCCACTTTGTGAAGAGACACATGAGCTGTTTATAACCTTACAACTGCCACAGCTGCTTGTCCTTTACTCCAGCCTTGCTCCATGGACAGCAGATATTTTCCCCTACAGCTCATCAGGCTGATTAAGATAAGAGACTTGCCTTCCTTTCACTTTCCTGGAGCATTTGTTGTAGTATCTACAGGTGGTAATTTGGGGTCCAGACAGTCTGGGAGGAGTCTCTGAAGGGTTTTACTCCCCTGCAAGGCTATGCTCAGCATGTTAAGCAGTCACTGGTGAAGGTTTATGGCAGGATTTACCAGGTAGGTAAAGGATAATATGATATGAGAAATTTAAGAAGGATAATTTGGCAAACATCTTACACAGGTACCCACTGGGGAGAAAGAATAGTCATACAGTTAAAATACTGTCTTTGTACACAGCACTTGGCCTTTGGCTTTTCCAGAGGCTTCCTGTATAACCTCTGACAAAAATCACTTGGAGAAAATTGTTTTTGAAGTTCTTTAGGCAAGAAAAATAATGAGGAAATTGCATTGGAGATCTGTCTAACGTTCATACCTCAGTTTCCCATATGTAAAACCGAAAACAATAATGTTACTTCTTCTTTGCCATCCTTCTTGTCTTCTCCCAGATACAAGGTGTGGGGTGGGGAGTGCCTCTGAGGACAGGCTGCCCTCTGCAATGAAGACTGAGCTTCAGGTGAGTTCCACCCACACTGCTGGCTCCTGTTCTTGCCTGGCGGGGCCATGCCAGCGGTGGAAGGCACCAACCAGAGGATGTCTGGGGAAGGACCACTCTGGTGGCGCTTGATCTCTGCCAGACACAGGGCTGAGATGGGGCTGGGGTTTTCTGTGTGGCTGGTGAGCAAGCCTGCTTGGAGAGGAGGCCCAAGGCATGCACAACCAGCAGTGTTGGCTGGTGTTGGTGTGGTGCCTCGCACCACAAGGTGTCCATGCTTCCTGGGTCCCTGTAGGTCCTTACGCAGGGTATGGAGCAACTCAACAGGTTTGGGAGGAGTTTGTGCATTTGTTTTTTCTTGGTTCCATGCAGGCTGAAATCACTTGACAGTATTCTTTGATGGGTGGGAGGGAGCGTTGTGAAAAATCTTTACTAAAATACTTCAAGTTACTCATTTTAGCATATCAATTTATTGAGACATTTGGCATAAATTCTGTAGGAATTCTCCCCAAAGACTTCAGCAATTTGATCCTTTTTTTTTTTTTTTTTTTTTCTAAAGCACTGTATACTTTAATTAATGGCTTTTATATTTTAGAATAGCCAAAGGCAAACTTCTTTAACCAGAAAAAATGTATATATTGACACACCTTTAAGGCAGTAAACTTTTCTGCATATTAATATTGAAAAGAAGCTCATTAATTAGGCAGTCTCACACACATACAAATCTTCTGATAGAATAAGTGCATTGAAAGTTTTAGATCACTTGGGACAAGTTCTGCCTGGAGCAAAGCTGCAAAGTTAATGCTCTGTATTAACTCCAGCAATCAACCCCCAAAATGGCTGCATCCCTCAAGGCCAGTCATTCCATTTGATCAGGTTGCAAAGCAAATTAGCATTCTCTTTGCCCTGGCTATGATGCTTCCTATTCTTTTCATGAATGATTTATTTGTTTCCCCTGCCCAGGATATGCTTGTTTTACCATCTACCTTTTCAGTGATGTTTGCCCCAACAAGAGGTGTCCCCTGGGGTTTTGGTGCTAACTGGAACCTGCACTAGAAGCTACTCTCCGTCTTGTACTGAAAAGCAGCATTTATTGCATGGTGGCAGGAATTTGATCTAGTGACTGCTTTCCCATTCATCTTCCTTCAAATTCTGGCTTCTTTATTCAGATAAAACTCCCTTTTACAGAAATGCTCAGAGACTTCAGGGAAAGCCCTGCCTTTACAAGGAGATGATAAGCAAACACTGCAAAGGTGACTCACAGTAGCTGTTCCTCTTGGAGGGTATCTTGCAAAAAAAGCCTGGATGTGAAGCAAGAATTCCCACACGGGCTGTTTTTCACATTCTCTGAAGTGTCACACGGAGGTGGCAGGGCAGAGGTGTTCTCAAGTGCACCCTGCAGCTCTGGCCCCCCAGCCTCCCACACTGGCAATGCTGGCTGGGGTGTGCTGGGTCTCCCCCGCAGCCTGGGTCTCTTGACTTTGGAAAACAGGGTCAGGGGTGTTTGGGGGGGAAGATGTCTCATCCAGTCCTGGAGTCACTGGAAATTCTCCTCTGCTCTGCACTTTAGGTATAGAAAAAGAGCATCTGCTGGAACAGCTGCAACCATCTTTGTCTTGGGGGTTCTTCAGCCACTTCTATTTTTTTGTCTGTTTTGAAGATAGCTGTAAAAAAACAATGCATAAAAATAAGATTGGGATGATGCTTTTGCCCTCTTCCTCTCCCATATCTCTTCACTGGCTTGAAAAGGTTAAAGTCCTCCCCACTTCTCTTTTCTCACTTCCTACTTCATGAAACATTGTTATCGGTAAAACTCTGTCTGATTTTCAGGAAAATTGTCCTACGAGGTATGGAGGAGTCAGTCACTTTGGCTAAAATCTGCATCGTCTTTCCCACACATTTCTGAGTTAAATAAGTCTGTTAGTCTCATCGTAGTCCTTTTTTTTTTTTTTTTTTTTTTTTTTTTTTTTTTCTCCTGAAATTATTGACAAATATATGGAGAATCAATTCTAGTAAGCTCTACTAACCTACTGTACAGACCCAATGCACCATGTGTTTTAAGTAGAGACCTGAGCTTCAGACAGGTATCCAAAATGAACATAAACTTTTATCAGCTATAGTTTGACTACCATGTATACTAACACTGATTTCCATGAGTTATTGCTTATTTTCATCCGTACAATCAAGACTAAAATCAAATCTGTGTCTTCTGATGTCCAGAGAACAGTGACATGAGAACTGGTCTTGTTAACACTCATGGGAGATGCTGGTACAGCCTGAGAAGAGAATGTGTAGCTTCCAACTTCTTAAAATTTAATGACACAGTTTATAGGGCTTTGATCCTCTAAGTTATCTTTACTTACAAGCAGGCTCATGAAAGTCAATGGGACCTATTTACAATATAGAAAGTTAAACACAGGAGTCAGTCTGTGCAAGATCTATAGCTGCGAAACCAATATTCCCTTGTACAAATGTCATAACATTTTCTAAAAATTAATAAATGAAGAGATTGTTTCCTTTTCACCAAATATTGAAAGCAATTAGATTCTCTGTGCCCATTATAAGCGTCTCTCATGAGCTGGGGGGAGACTTCTGCACTAGAGCTGAATACATATTATTTTGTACTTTGAGCTGCTCTATACATCTGTCAATGAAGTGCCTCTGGCCATTTTCATAGGTTTTAGGCATAGCTTAGCAGCAGCTTATTTGAGTGAAAACAATGCAGGAATGAAAAGAATATTCCTTTCCAAGTTGGAGTTATGTTGTGGGCAGTTTTTTGTTGGTGTGAGTGTCCATTAGCTGGTATAGAAGAGAAGCTGCTAAACAAGTCAAACCAGTGTGTTTGTCCAAAACCAGATAACAAGTTCCTCTGTCCTGCAAAGTTTTGTAGATAAAGGATTAGTTTTCCATAGCTTCGCTTCTATTCTGTTCTATTCCTGTGATCATCACCAAAGTGTATGAGTCTTTGCTCAGAGAAACAGCTAATTCATTGAGTTTTCTATGCTGGCAGATGACTGGTATGGAAAAACTTCAGCCTGAATATTCTAGGTTTTGCAAAGTTATAATTTACTGCAGATGGGGTCTTAACACAAAAAAAGCATTTGCTTACCTTAATAAAGGGCAGTGTTGCCTATAAATATATGCCATTGTGCTGGGAGGTATCATAAAAAATAATTAAAACTAAACTGCTGTTGTCAATGTTGACAGACATTAGTCACATCACCAGCCTGCGATGTATTGCCAGGATGAGGTAGGATTGCTCTGATCTTGAGGTAAGATACTGAGTATTCTACTAGCTTAGCAGAAGATGCTGAGACAGCCCAGGCTTTCCTGGAACTAAGCCCTGGAACCACATCATCTGAAACCAAAGGGTAGCGTAATGCTCCTGTATTCATAAAGGCCCTATCCTGAAGCCCAGTGATCTCACTCCTTCAGTTTTTCTAAGGACCAAGCCCTGACTCTTTCCACAAATGACACACCAAATAGACTAGTTAAAAGGGGCTACTTGGAAAGGTAAGACTACAGGAACTAGTGGTTCTTATGGCAGTTTTATTTTGTTCATTTCTGAAGAGGAATACTTTCCTGGTACCTGACCAGATCAAAAAAACTGTCTGAGAGCTGGGTGGTTCTTCAGATTTTGTGCTCACCTACTAACCCCAAGCTAATGATAAATGCATCAGCTCTACTTCTTTGGGTGTCTACTTGTCTGTGCCCCTGCTTGTTACATGCCTGTCCTTGCTTGCCCTCGTGTCTGTTGAAAAGGCACAGCGTGCCGCAGAGGCGTAGGGCCAGCCCTTCCACACATGCGAGCGTGAAAATGCACAAGGCCTTGCCCCAGTGCACCTGCAGAAAAAAAAAAAGTTTTTCTTGATCTAGGCAAGGCACGTGGCTGACCACACTTAGATGAAAAAAAAAAAAATATATTCTGCTGCTTTGCTTGAAATTTGGCATGGAGCTTCAAAGTCAGTTTGAAGTACAGGTCATTGCACTGGGCTGGCCTGGAGTTGCCAAAATTGTTAATGGACAGTGGAGGCCTGGATACAGCCAGAAAAGACCTGCCAAGGCAACAGAAAGCTGAAAATCATTTTCCAGGAGAAGGTATGCACCATCAGCAGCGCCCACATACTGCTCCCAGGAGCTCTTTTGGTTGTTTTCTCCTACTGAAAGGTTTCTTTGCAGCAGTCCTCCAGAGGATAGGTCTCCATAAGTGCAGAACGATTGCTGTGTCTGGTGTTGGTGAACACAGGATTTGAAGCTGTGTCCTGATACTCTCCAGAGGAGCATTAAGCACAGGCTAAGCACATTGCCCTCCTCTGTGGGCTGTGTTAACAACTGCTGAGGACGCTTCGCAGGGATTCCTCCGTGGGAAAGTGGGAGCACTGCAAGGGACCCACCTTTCCCCCTCCGGAATAGATGATTCAGCAGTAGTTCATCTTCCCGAGTCCCAAACGGCACGTCTCACTACTCCTGCAAAATGATGAGGGACTGTGGCATCTCCTGAGTCATGGCACTCTTGCAGCTTGGAGCTCCCAGGCTCTAGGGTCACTGCTCTGATAATTTGATTCTGGAGTACTGTGAGCAGAAAATCACAAGTATTTCCCCACAAAATATTTTGGGAAGAAAAACAAAACAAATTTCACTTTTTCCATTCTTCTGGAAGAAACTTTCCAGCTATTTGCTTAAAAACAAACAAACCAAAGCAGACAATATCCAACTTCTGACTATTTCCAGTATTTTCAAATTATTCTTTCAATTTGGGGATTATTTTTTATGTTGTTGAAAACCAAACTGTTAGATATTTGCTATTCTTAATAGTTTCAGAAAAATACATTGAAAAGATTTGGCTTAATCTGAGTGTGGGTTGCGCACATTCTAAAATTCTCAAATATTTTGCAGGAAGAGAAATCCCTTTCTACCCAGCTCAGCCATCTGCCTGTTATACTAATGCTCATTTCCTTGCTTATTTTACCCCTTTACTCCCTCTTATCTTTGCACTGATTCTGAATTTCTCTGGACAAGGACTTTACCTTCCTTTAAAATGTTCACCACTCTCTATATTTAGGGTATTACTTTCATGTAGATGAGAAGTAATGACAGCGGACTTGAAAATGTATATTTAAGCCTAAAGACTATTTAAGATTCCCCATTCAATTTCATAGTATAATTAGTAGGCAAATCTATGGAGTGCTCTAATTTTCAGTCTTTTCTGAGGTTAATTTCTTCAGGGCTCAGTCACAGTGCTAAGTGTTTTTTTTCTAGAAGTTTCTAGAAACATTTTTCTTGGTCATTCCTTAGGACATAAAAATGCATCGCCCTTGATTCATTGCTTGTGGAAGGTGAATGTAAATGCCCTTGGAAAAACTTGGACCACTGGACTTGGTTTAAAATGTTCAGCAATTCTATTTAGACATCCAGACTTTACTTGAAGTACTCAAGCCTAGAAATACAAGTTTTTCTCCCGAAGGAAAATGGACTTTTTAGCAGGACTTCCTGGCTGCTGCTGGTGGTGATGTTACAGGGACAGTAACCATCGTGGCAGTTCTTTGATGCCTTTCCTTCTGGCCTTTGCTGAAAAGTAGGAAGTAGTGAAGTGCCTGAAAACATAATTAATACTAGTAAAACTTCGATCAGTACTTTCATTAATGCATCTGCAAGTGTTTCAACTATACCAGGTAATAAAATCTCCCAGAGCCTTTTAATTGCCATTTTATTACAGATGGAGCTGATTGTACCACCACCAGTTACAGTAGGCTGAAACTTCACATGGCAGGCAAATACAGTTGGGTTAACCCAGCTCTCTAAGACCATAAGGCACCAAATGATGAAACCAGGAGCAAGCTTTATCAGCTTCAACTTGCTCATACTAGTTTACTAGATAAATGCAGTTAAAAAAAACTACAGTTGAAAAAGTGAATTATGATAGAATGTTAGCCTGGGTTCCAGCTTGCCAACAGTTTCATGTACCTTTGTTAACTAGATAATAACTGAATTAAAATGTCCCATTGCATCACACAGAAGGTGACAGACTTGCAAGTACCCTTTCCTAGCCTGGCTTCACAACATTAACACCGTGTGCGTGGCTGTTTGTGGTTGTCATCGCATTATAGCAATGTTATAATGTGGCTACCATTGCACTATATCATATCATTGCATGCCTATCAGTTTCTCCCTAGTAGCTTTTGGGCCTTTTACCCAAAATCAACCCATTTGTCAGTGCATTCAAAGATATTAAGTGTTTATAAATCATAGGAAAATAGGTGCCTGGGTTCAGGAAAGTGATTTTGTCAGTGCTTCCACTAAACCTGCTGTATGAGCTCATCCCCTATGAGACATCAGAAAATCAAGTCAGTCTTGAGCTATACATCCAAGGGCCACATTGGTTCTGCTGCTCACGGGACTCTATTTCTGAAAATGATTCATCTCATTCATGCACTCCTACACACACAGACACTTTCCCTGCTCTCACCACAAACACTGTTTGGCAAGATGATTTTTTGTAGCTGCGTAGATACCCTCATGATCTCTTCGTTTTTGTGTTCTTTTTATCTCTGGGTAACAGGCCTCACCTCTTCACTCTATCCTTCCCCTGCTCTGATTTTATGCCATCCAGTTCTTCCTAATTCCCAGTCCCCTTCATCAAATAATTGCTCTAAGGTGATTGACTGTTCATGTGCTTCCTTTTTTTGTGGTCCCATTTAAATTTGCCAATAAATGTACCTAAAATAGTCACTGCTGCTTAAATGCTTTCTCATCATTAAATACTACTGCTTGATGCATTGTCAATTCCACTTAGGGCCCAGTTCTGCAACTTTGACTCTGTGCATGTATTTTTTTTCTGAAGGCCTTTGGAGTATCTCTGTTTAGGGTCTGTTGATTTGGAAATCACCTTCTTATCAACAACAAGATACAAGTGAAAAATTATGTCAGCTCTCTACTTGGGCTGGATGGTCTTGCTAGGATGATTTATAGCACATTCCTCCTACTACCAGTTAATTCTTTTCCACACTTTTTTCTTTCAGAAGAAATGGACCAGAGGGCAAAGGTGCAATCTGGTTCATGGTTGAACCTCCCCAAAGTGCAGACGTGTGGGTAAGTCAGTTAGAGGCATAGGGGTTAAATCTGTTACAAGGATCTCTGGTTTATTTTTCCCTAGAGCTTGGGTAACGTTTCCTCTTATTTTGTTCCCTCTCATGTTTTTATCCTGCAGTTTGAGGTAAAATCATTCTGAAGTCTCCCATGCCCTCCTCGTCATCTTTGTTCCCTGCCATCTCAGCTCCTTTAAATCTTTCATTACTCAGAAACCCACTTCCACCATCTCTAGTCTCTCACCTCTACTGCACAAGTCTGTGACCTTCAGCCCCCCTGGCTTGCTTTCCTCACAAGAGTTTGGTTATGTCTGATGTTGAAATCTCTTCTGTGTGCAGACGCTGCAGAGTTCCCCTTTCCAAGTTGTCATGGTTCTTGTGTTGTTGTAAGAAAACAACCAATCGTGTTCCTACCACAAATCACTGTGAGACCATTTAGGGCAACTCGGTCTCCTTATCTGAGATGAGATCAGGGCCAGAACTAAAAAACCTGTGCCACAAACTCTGGGGAGCCTGGATCAGATTCCGCATATTATGGCAAGATGAGGAAGCATCAGGCAGATGTGCATTTTTATTCCACCACTTCTATCTCCAGTGTACACTGTCTTAGTCATACTCAAGGACTTCTTAACAGTATATGACAAAATCTTCGGTAAAAGCCATTAATATGTCACAGGGAAAGACCAGGAGACAGTGAGAGCTCTCACTGATACTCTAGGTCTCTTGAATATCCACCAATTTTTAGGTTAAATGACTAAAACAGGAACTCCTTTGAAGTTGACAGCTGCCCATGCCGCAGAAGGTGTCAAACAACTGCATATGGTGCTGCCTTCTCTGATCTCAGAGAAAATCTCATCTTGACTCCAAAAAAAGGAAACAGCTTAATCTTACATATATACATAAAAAGGTTTGTGTGTCTGAAGCAAGACACACAAATAGAGACAAACTAGGAATTTTTAAAAAATATTCTTTATTGGATATTCTCTCTTTAATTTGCAGAAATGGACTCTCAAGAGAAGCTGGGGTTGTAACGTCCTGAGCACCTGAATGCAAAGACCATTTTCTCCTTGTAGCCTTTCTTGAAGGACAGCCTGTTTGCCTTTTCATGAAGGCAACTTGTTTTCTGTTCCCTCTGCTCCTGGATCTTCAGGGCTGATCATCTATCTTCCCATGCAGCTGGTTCTTCTGTCCATGTTCTCAGGAGCTTGTAGCACATAGCCCCTCATTATCTTCTGCCAAACTGGTGATTTACTTGCAGTGGTGTTCCCATTGCAATATCACATTGCAATTCCCCCTAGTAGTGTCTCCAAAGAACTGCACGATTATAATACAAATGTTTAAAGGGTGCCTGTGAATCTGAAGGCGCAGTGCTGCGTTGGGTTTGGCAGACTCACAGGTAGCAAGCTTGGGTGGGTGCGGATTTATGCCTGGATAATTAATCTATCCCTAGAAGCGTTATTTGAGGCTTGGGTGTCAGAGCAGATTTTGTTGAATTTTAATATTTCCTGTAACTTACACATGTCATCATTGCCCACTTATTGTTTCCTACGCTCTCTGGAGCGATACTGCCTTCCACACGCTGGCAAGTTGTGGCTCTGTGAACATGTTAAATCTCTCATCCCATTCCAGAGTATTTTCAGCCCTCCAGCAAAGTGTTTGTAATCTTGTCACCCCATGTGGTTTGATCTTCCAACACCCAGCAAGGGTGAATAAACTCGCCTTGTAACAGCTCTTCATTAAGGGAAAATGGCACATGACACACCCAATGAAACAAAGCCATGAGTAACAGTAACATTACAGACACATTTAAAGTGTAGGTCTCAGATTCCAGTGATCATGGGCCCTGCTAAACCATTTCCATTCCAGCAACCCATCCTGTACCTACAGGTTATCCAAGCAAGGTGGGAAGCGTGAGGGAAGGGGAGACACCGCGGTGGTAGACCTGAATAAATGAGGCAGCCCCAGAGGCTGCTTTACAGTTGCAACATCGTGCGGTGAGTTAAGAAAGAAAGAAAATAGAGCAAGCAAAGTGCGTAGGAAGCACATTTCTTGTGGTAGCCAAGTGACACCCCAGTGTTCAGAAAAGCACATGTAGACTGCATGTAGCCTCATGTGCAATTACGAGGGACGTGGCCATTTACCACAACTGTGAATGCAGTTGCAATTAGTACAGTGAAAGTATGGGCCTGAAGTTTCCAAGTACAAAAATGCCATTTATACTACTGTTTAGGAAAAGAGAAAGGACATTAAGCTGCAGTGGTTCCTGTTTCTTGGCAGGAATGGTAGAATTTTGTCACAGCACAAATTTGTGAATTCTCTTAAGATGTTATTGCTCATGCACAAACACCCGTGAGGTGATCCCTGCTTCTTTGGCAAAGTGACCACTTTCTGTAGTCTGCTCTGTAAAAATAAACTGAATGGAGTAGTTCTTTCCCTTTGGATTTTTCTCACTCAGGAAACACCTATGCCCAAATCCTTAGCGAGTGTAAATCTGCAAAGCTCCTCTGACTTCAGTAATGCGATGCCAAGTTTCTCCATCAGAGAATGTGACCTGTTATTTTGGCTGAGCCTGTAAATCACCAATTCTGTGTTTTTGGACCAATTGTTAGGTAGCTAATCCTCCAATTTGCACATGCAGACAGTCTGAGTACTCCCATGTGAGTTTTTGCTTGAGCAAAACCGTAGCCAAGACAAAGTGAGTGGGCAAGCATCTAGGTGTGTAATTCAAAGCATGCAAACGCGGAGGCTGAGTTTAGATTTCCCCAAAACGCAAACCTTTAAATCTTTTTTTGCAATCTCCTCGCACACAAAAACCACACACACGGTCCCTCAAAACCCACACTCACAAAAACAGCTGGAAGAGAAGAAAAGACAATGAGGTGCATTGTGGAGGAGCAGTCAGTCAAATCTCCCTCTGCGCTCCCCACCCAGACCCAGCACATGCTGAGAGTCAATCATCTTATAGGGGACCACAGGATAAACATAAACCCCCAGAAACCACTCAAATAATCCTACTCCCTCAACTCCTATAGGACTTTGGCAGATTCAGTGTGGGGCTTCCTTTCCACTGACTTCTCCACTCCAAAACAATATTTGAAAATGAAGTTTTGTGGGAAAAAGTAAATTTATTTTTCTGGATATTTTTTCATCCTCACTGAGTTCTCCCAGAGAGAGAAAAGTCATTTTTACAGGGAGAGACTGATTAAGCCCAAGACTGTGAAAAGTGGAGCCTGAATGGAAGATTATGTGCGGACACCTGCCTGCCAGTGCGGTCAGTGGAGGCTCTGCTGTACCCAGGCCTGAAGAGAAATAAGGAAGGTTCCTAGCCAGGGGCTTAAAACCCTGAAACAGTAAGTTCTTCATCAGTAAAAAAATTGTTCATGGTTTTAACTTTAATTGTTTGACTCATTCCTGAGAATAGCTGTGTGAACTACTTAGAATAATCTGAATTCTCAACAGGCTTGTTAGAGCCCAGTGTGTCCAGCAAAGCCATCCCTGGCTGACTCCACCTGCAAGCGCTTCCACTGACCTCAGCAAGCTGGCCAGCATGCAGAGGCTCACCCACATAGTTACTTGCAGTATTTTGTTTATTATGGTAATGATGCAATGACATAAAGAATTAGGAGCCATGGAACAAATACCTGTGAGATCTGGTGTGCCTGCTAAGCATTTCTGAATGCTCTGAAAATGTGATTGAGTTGTTCATGGAAGCAGGACTCCTTGCTGATCAGTGCTGTTTTCTTGGTACCAGTCAGTATGTGATGCGTCAGGTGAAGCCTTTCTTCTGTTATTTCCATCTTCCTTCTTCCAAGCAGCCTGCGATCACGACGTGTCCAGGACTTAGGACAGGTTGTTTATGAACGAAGTGCTGGGACTGTGAGATCCTAATTTTTTGTGACTTGAAGCAAAAGCCAGTGGAGGAAAAAGGCAATTTTCCTGCAATATCCAGGGACACATCCCTCGTGGTGCCATTTCTGCCATCAGAAAGAGTACAGGGGCAGTGGGTGAACTCCGGGCCATCTTCATCCCACGAGCAGAGCAGTTGTGGGCAGGCAGAGGATTTTCTGAGGCCGACATGGAGGATGGGATGTGGTGGGGCCCTGGCATGCTGGTGATCCCAGCAAACACAGCTGCTCTGAGAAGGAAACAAGCTGGCGGCACCATGTCATGGTGCTACCTGAGGCTGCCTGTGCTGCGGGCTCCCCAGAGCCGTCCTCATCGTGGGACCCAGGGAAGCAAGAGCCATTCCTCAGCCCCCTGCATCAAGCACAACTCAGCTGGGGTATCTGGGAAACACAGGCCTGCACACCATTGTTCTGCACTCAAACACATCGCACAGGCATTTAATTAGTTCTCTAATTCCTGAGGATTTATGAGCCTCCATCTTCACTAATTTACCTCAATGCAACAACAGAGGGTGTTTGAGCACATCCAGGAGGTATTAACTAGGGACTAAGTGCTTCTAAAAATACTGTGCCTGCCAGAGAGGGTTAAATTTAAAGTAAGTTTGTTTTTTTTTTTTTTTTTTTTTTTGGTTTTGTTTTTGCCAGAAGCTGTACCCTTGAAGAGTCCAGTAACCTGTCTGTGTCTTCAGAAAATTACAGGTGTTTAAGTGGGCTGTGCTGAAAGGCAGACTGCAAGATAATAGGTGTTTTCTACCCCTCCAGGTACTTTTGCTGCTGCTGTGACTCCTCCTTACCTCGTCCTTGGGGTCCGGTGGCAGATGCTCTGCTTTGCCAGAGTGGGTCACCCCAAGCCTGTTGGGCAGGTTCAGTCTCTGAGCTGAGGCTGGTGATTATGTGCTGGGATCGTTTGCTGGGGCTGATTGTGCAGATGCAGCACAGGGCACATCCTTTCCATGCCGTCACCACAAACCCGATCCTGGCCTGTCCTGAAGTGTGGTTGGTTCTTACCTCTCTTGCCTTGGTGGCTTCTGATTTATTACAATTTAAATCCCAGCTAGTCTGCTATTGCTGGGCAAACCCACTGCAAATGCAATCAACTAAACAGAAATGCTCCTTGTAATCTGTAATCCAGTCTGTCAAAATAGAAAGGGTGAAGAGATTGCGCTTCTCTTCTTAGATAGGTCACCTTCAAGGATTTTTCTCTTCTACGCACCCTTCTGCCTGCCATCCAGACAATATCTTTTGCCAGTGCTCCTCCTCCCTTTTAAAAGATCTAGAGGCATATCTGTTAGGAGAGACCTTATCTGTCCTCCCCATTTTCTGTCCTTGTACGTTTTTTAAAATGTACTGTTAAATATTGAATTCCACCTTTAAAACTTTGTCCTAATGTCAAGCTAGAGCAAGGATGTCAATCAGAGCCAGTCAGGTGGGAAAGGTTCCCACTGACCTCAGTGAGCCCTGGTCAGCCATAACATCACCTTGTCTTGCACTGTCATGGCAAGAAGTGGTTTGAGTGGAAGGGAGATTGGGGAAGGTTATAGGGAAAGAAAAATGGCTGTAGATTGGCTTGAGGGAAAGGAAGCTTGCTTCTGGGACACCTCAAACAGCTGCTTAACAAAAGTAGTAATAACTTGCAAAAAGAATAAAAGGGATGGGTGAAGCAAAGCAAGAGGACCTGCCTGTATTCCCAGTCAGGTTTTGTACACACCAGTGATGATGATTCACTGTCTGGTTTTCACTTTGTTCCCTTCCTTCGGCACTCGGCAGTTTCCTAACTCTTGTAAAGCTCTGCCTGTTCTTTCACTTTTCCTGACCATTTTGCTTTTTTTCTCTGGTTACTTTATTAGCAATGACACAAACTACAGAAAATGTGGTCCCTACTTTCCCTCTGTTCATTTAATTTAATTTCATTGACTTATGCTGGAAATTATTTAAGTGCTTTAAGAGCATAGATGAGAAGACAATTATTATTATTATTTTGTCAGATCTTGCCTCACCATTAATAAGCCATTGACATTGGAAAGTTGATCAAAAGTATCCTCTCAGAAAGAGTTATGTAGCAAAATGACACCAGCTTCCTTTATTCCTTTCCCATTTTTGCAAACATCTTTCCAAATTAAAACTATCACCAAATATGTCTACTAAGCTATGGCAGGACCTACAGTGATGCTGCTTTGCGAGCAAATTGTTCCCACCGAAACCCTGTCATCTCTCTTACCCCGCAGGAGTGTGACACTGGCATGACGTGTGGCTCCCCACACCCGAGTGGTGAAAGCTGCCCTGGCACTGGCACCAGGGCTTTTATGGGGTCAGGATCTGGTCCTTTTTACTGGTGATGACAAAAATGTGGGTCCAATAACCCTGCCAGGGAAAAGAAGAGGCAGGATAAGACCTGCATGCATTTCTTATGCTGTTTTTTACCCTTTATGACTATAAACCAAGCTGCAGGGCAGTCAGGAGGGAGGGCAGGGCGGCTGCCTACAACTGCTGATGCCGCCAGCAAAGGACGACGGAGCAGGTTGTCCCTAGAGAAATCACTTCTGGACTGTCAAAGACCTGCAGCAAACTTCCTGATAAGCGACATTTTTCCTGTAATGATTTTGTTTTAGTCAGAAACAAAACATTACCTTGAGTTTTGCTGCAAAGTGGGAAGGGAGTTGCTCCTCCTAGCTCATTTGTTACAAGTTCCTTTTTTTTTTTTTTTTTTAATTTAGAAGAGCAACATCTTCTTTACAAAAGTCTATGCTCTTTTCACTGAAGCCCACTAATTTCATCTCCAAACTTTCACACTGAGTATTTTAACCAGCTCTTTAATAAATACAGTGCTGGATGTTCCAACCTGCAGCAGGAGGGAGGCTTTCCACGCATGTCCGAATAGTGCTGCAGCCTTCATCACAGGAGAACTGCCCACGGCAGGTCCCATAAGCCCCTTTTGCTCTCTTCAGGTTCAGGCGATCTTTAGTCTGTTCCCCCAGCACATTTCAGGGGTGATGCCAGCTCCTCGGGAGGGCAGCTGCTGTGAGGTATTTGCTGCTCTCTTCCCTTGACACCCAGACATCAGCCCTGACTCACAGCCAGCCATGTTCAGCCTCAAAGGGATGGTTTTAATAAGACTTTCTGTCTCAAGGGGGAATAAAACTGTATTTTCTTCTCATCTCAGCCTGTTTCCTTCAGCTCTCAGCAGGCAATGGCTTGGGATATTTATTGCACTCTGTAATTTCTTCTGGGACCCCTTATTTTTATTTTATGCATGGCCTAATGCAAGTGTCTCCCAATTTCACAGGAGGAAAATTAATTTGTTTCCTCTTGATAGCAAAGTGTTTGTTTTTGCCATCAAGTTGAGCTCTAGATGGTATTCACCCTGGGTGGTGGCCTAGGCCTGCAGTCCTGCAGGACTGTCTGTGGGAATAAACCTCAGTGAATAATTTATTTTTCAGTTTGGCTGCTGGGAGTCAAGGGGAAAATCAGTTTAATTCAGACTAAATCTCCCTCCTTCCCTGCACACATGTATTTTTTTTTTTTTTTTTTTTTTTTTTTTTGCAATTAACCAGGATGCACAATGGGTAGTTTTGCTGCTCTAAGCCATATGTATGCATTTTTGCTTGCATGTTTATATATTTCTGTACTCGGTGCTGAGCTTGAAGACACCAGCTACTCACAGCCAGCGCAGGGGCCAAAATGGAGAAAAAACGTTCTCTGCATCCTGCCAAGATGACAGATAAATGTAAGATAATGGGGACAAAAAGGTTGTTTCGACTGCTGTTCCCTCGCCCGCCTGCTGCTGCAGCAGGGCATGGCCAGACCCGAGGACGTGGTTGGTGGCCGGTGGCAGGTGCTGGGAGGTGGATGGTCCCTGTGTGGCGGAGGGCAGCACCCACGTGAAGGGGACAGGAAAGTTCTTCGAGTTCTGTGCAAAGAGGAATCGTGAGTCTCAGAGCCCACCAAAGTGTTTCACTTCCTCTGAAGATGGAAACTGTGAAGCAATTACTGGCAGTAACCTGTTTTGTCGTCGTGAACTGAACTTGGTATTTGACCCTGTTTTGAAAGGTGAGGAAGGATCTGTCTAACTCTGTACATATTCTGCTTAGTGCTAGAACTCTAGTGTTCGACAAGTAAATATATTGCAAAAGGAACTTTGTTGCCATCACTAATGTGGCCTGACAAAGTTCCTGGAGCACTCCATGGGCACCAACTTGATGCTGCTGTTTAAGGAGATGCTGCTGAAATTTTTAGCCTAACATCCTCCATGACTAGTTTATTCCTCTGCAGTGTTTTGTAGTGGTTATTTTTCAGCTTAGACATGCTACCCTCTCTCCTTAGAGGACTCCTGTGCCTCCCCGCAGCCCATGTTTTGCTAGGCTAGGCAGGAGCCAAGCCCTCTAGGGATGTCCATGCAGAGGAGGGTCCCAGGTCTTCCTGGGCTCCGTGCTGTGCCACACCTCACAGCAGAAACACAGGCTGAGTTTCATGGGTCTCACCCATGCTCTGTGCAGTGGCATTTATCCTTTCTGAGCAATGGTCATTGTGGTTCAGGACTGATCTTTTGAATGGATGGTTATTTGCTGGAGAGGAATTCCTGAAAGAGGAAGTGCTTCTTGAGCCCCAGTTCCTTTTGCTCTTAATTGGGCCATGTCTCAGAGTAACCCAAGGTAAGAGGATGGAAAATCACGTGCATCTCATGTTGCGGTGTTCTTCTGCTTCCTCAGCTGTGCCACATATGTTGGCAGTGCCTGTGGAAGTTCAGCACTGTTAAACCCTCCTGTCCTCCAGGGCAACAGAAAGTTTCCAGGGGTCTGCCCATTTCAGCCTCTCCAGAAGCCAACAGGATTTTTCCAGGGGAAAAATGCAGCTTTAGTCATGTACTTTGAAGTTAGAAGATACCCAGAATGAGGTTTTCAGTTTTCCCCTTAAGACAAATCTTCATTCAACGACACTTGCAGTTTTAACTCTTCCATTTCAGACACTGGACTAGAAAACAAAGCTAAACCGAATTAAAGCTTCTCCAGCTGGGGTTGGCTGAGCATCGAACTTCTTTCTGGTGAAATAGGGCTACATGTGTCACTAAATCAGTAGGACATTATTTTGAAATGCAACCTACCAAATCAGGCTTGCTAAGGAATAATACAGTGTTTTCAAAACAGAGGGGCTGATTTCTCATTATTTTATAATATGAAGTTATTTACAGCTAAACTGTCTTGTCTAGGTTATACAGGGTCACCGAGAGTCTGAATACCAGACAGGTGAGATACACATGTATTATCTCAATTTTTTTTACCATGCCTTCCATATAAGGTATATTTTCACTTGAAAACTTAGCCTCTCCTTGCATCAGGTTGAGGGAATTCACCATGCCGTGAGTCAAAGCTCAGGCAAGCACCAGAAGAGATCACCCATGGAGGGTGTGGGTTTGTATCCCCAGACGCTTTTGAGAGCAGGTTAGACAAACAAGGAGCACCGTAAGTAGATCTGATCCTGCCTTAGGGAACTGAGGTGAACTACATGACCTCCCCAGGTCCCTTCCAGATTATTGTCCACAGGTCCAAGACTGGAGTTACGGCAGGAAAGGGAATTTGGCTCTTTGAGTGTCTAGTTACTCTGTGATTTCTGAATTTAACACGTGCCGTCCTGTACTGAGTGAAGCACCTGAGCACTGAGGATGGTGCCATGAAGTAGGCTTTCCTCTGGAATACAGAAATGCCAGCTTGGAGCTCCAGCTATGGGCTCCTACTGAGAACAGAGCAGCAGCATCAAAGCTCAGAAGCATGCTCCAAAAGAGGTTGGACAACACTCACATCTGCTAATAACAGGCTGAAGGGGGCCCTGCTGTAGCTATGAGGTTACAGTCCCAAAAAGATGCCTTTTTTTTTTTTTTCACAAACACAGTAGGATTTGTTCCCTTCCTGTTAGTAACTGAAACATATATATCAGCGTTTACCCTCAGGCTAACATTAAGCTCATTGACTCATAGGCTCCTCAGATCAGGAGGGACTATTATGCTCACCTTGCCTGCCCCCTTGCAAAGGCTTAAGCACCTCACCCAGGTATGTCTACATAAAGTTATTAACTCCTGTTTGATCAAGTGCAAAGCCCTCACTTGACCTGGAGAGCAGAGTGGCAAGAGGGCGATGCAGCCACGTGGCTGGTCGCACGTTGTATGACCAGGGGTGTGCATAATGCACAAGCTGTCTCAAGGGGACTCACATACCATTACTTCTCCCAGTGAATCTGTACCTGACCATCCCATAACTTCTAGAGAGTGACGAAGTGACTAAGCCACCAAATCCCATAGCTCTAGTAGTCAAAGACTTTTGTACACTTGCATCTGATTTGTAGTTTGACTTTTTCCAGTTTTAGCTGAAAAACTATTTGAGCAAAAAGATGCCTTTATTTATATCTGCAGTAATGCTGCTTAGCTTTTATCCAGTACTCTTTATTGGCAGAGCTGGAAGTGATCTACCAAGAGGGTCAGTATTTCCTCCCGACTGCCCTGGGTAAACTGGGACACAAAATAATTTAGCATAAATTGTATTATTATGGGTTCATATTTCTAAAAAATAAAGGACCACAAAAAATGCTTTTCCTGTTCCCTTGATTGCACACACACTGGCAATAACAACATATGCAAACTTATCTTTCTAAAAAAATATGATTTCTTGTCATCAATAACACTAAAAGCAGCTCACTGGAAGATAATGCTCCATAAATCTGAAACATTCACTCCTGCATCTACATTTTTGTTTTCTTTGAAAAGTTTTGTGATAGTGGAGAGATAAAGCCTACAAGCCCAAATTAATCTAGTCTCCAGCTAGCCCTCAATAAATGTGGCTAAATCAATAGGAAGCCATACAATCAAAAAGTAGAAAGAAGTAATGATACCCCACAACAGAGGCATGAGAGGCAACTGCAGACCCTATGGAGCTGTAATGCTGGGTAGCGGATTAGTAAGAAGGAAGAACAAACCGCTAAATAGAGCAACCCCTGCTTCCCTTTGCTGTACTAATTAATCAGGCATAAAAAGCTCATCAAGGAACAGTCCAGCTATGAGAACCAGTGTGAAACAAGGTTATTCTGAAGGTTAAAGACACAGGATCTTCTTTTATTACTTAAAAAAACAAAAGAAAATCCCTCTTGTCATCCTCCCCTGATACACCACCCAAGGGCTGACTTAAACCAAGCCCCTCTTGCAGGGCTGGCAAGAATGACAGCTGTCACTGAGGTCTTAAATCTTCTCAGGAGGGGAAGTGAATGACAAGGGTTAATACTGAGGATGGTTCATCAGCTTTGCCTTTCATTTTCTTGTCCTTTGTTTTTCAGCCTGGAGCTGTCATTGCATTTATATTGGTAGCCCTCGGTATTTTCCTGGCTGTTGCCTTTTAATTTAAGTCAGAAAAACCCAGCTCTCCAGGCAGATGCCAAACTGAGTCCCTGCATCCGCAAGTGCTCAGTAACATGTAGGCATGGTAGAAGCGTCCAACTGGAGAGGTTTCATCTACTCCCATGATTTCTGACATATACCCCAAAACTCATTCTTCACCAGATATGCTAAACACTGGAGTATGGGGTCTTGCCTTTGGGTTTGGGAAATGCTGGTGATTGTGTGGAAAAAAACCTTGTGCATCAAACAGCAGTGTTCTGGGCCTCTGCTATTGATCTTATTGCTTAGGCCACCAGGAAATGGTCATTGTCAAGCAGGACCACCTTCGTTCTGTAAGCATTAGGGGTGATGTACACTACTGCCCTCTACTGCCGTGATCACCCAGGTTTAACCATGGGTTATGCCTTAGAGTCACACCCGAGTCTTCTTTAGCTCAAATGGGGCACCTGTTCTTGGAACAGGGCTGACTATTCTAGGTCCTTGCAACCCATGTGAAGTTCTCGATGGCCATGCTACACAGCAGAGAAGGAGCCATGACATGTTAGTTAACAAGATATATTAGCTTCTGGTAAACAACCTTAATATATCCCAAACCAGTCATTCAAATGGATTTTTTTCCACATAGCAGTCAGCAGTCTACTGCAATTCTACTAAAAAAACCTATATTGAGACTTTGGAACTTCATCTTGTGGAACTTCAATAAGGTCTCTCTGGAACTGTATTACCTAGATCTATACATTATGTCTTTCCTTAGCCATCTAGTAGGTAGAGACATATTTTTTAGTACTAGACTATTAGTTAGAACATGATTCAATCAGTGTTGTAACTTAAATGTTTCATGGAAGAACTGCTGGTTCTCATTTCTTCATATTACCCCAGCTCATTGCAAGTACTCCTAAAGTGGGCAGTCTCAGAAGTGTAGCCAAGAGCTGGATTAGACAGGACAGTCCCCTCACTGCCTGGGGTTATTTGGAAACCCGGATATCATGCATGGCTCTACTAGGTGGACTGGAGTTAGCCATTTGAAGCCAGAACTGCAGAAGATCAGTGAGATTGAATAATACAGTCTTCCAGAATCTGAGCCTCTTAACCTGTCTGCTTCTCAAAAGTAAGAACAGGATAAATTCTTTCTCTTGACCTTTGTCTCTTGTGGTTCTATCATAATTTTTTTCAGGCCTGGGATAATAATTTATTAAATGCAATTAATGCCCCAAACACAAAGGGATGTTTTTATCAGAGACAAACAGAAGGAATGGTGGCTTTAATGGAAGCAATGCTGGAGAAATACCACTGCTTTGCATCTCTGAACTGTTGGAGAGCTGACCAGTCTGCAAAGTTGCACTTTGTGATACTTCAGTGTTGCTGACCATGTTTGCCGAAACCCAAGTATCATTTCTTGGGAAAAGGGAAGAGGACCCAGAGCATGCGCTCCATTTGGTGGCAGCTGGCATCAGTCAGGGGATGAAGTGACCAGAAAGACAAAACCAGAATATAAACTGGCAGAAGGGAGAGGTGGGACGGAGAAGAGAGAGGAGAGAGGAAGTGCTAACCAAACAAAACACAAGTTAGATCTGAAGTATATATCACTAAAATGGTGACTTGGCTGTTACTGAGACACGAGGGGAGAATGAGATAGACATGAAGAGCTCAGAACTCTTTGCAAAGGGTTGAAGTACCAGGACTTTCATACTCTGTGCAATCTCAGTGCAAAATAAAATAGTTTAACAGCACCGAGCTTTTCTATTGACTACAAGTTGCTTTGGAATAGGTGTCCTTCATTCTTGTTCTTTCACTCTTTACTGGGCTTCTCTTAATCATGAAGGAATACCCAGGTTAAACCAGGTAGGAGCTTTACAGTGCAGGGGCAAGATTATTGGCCATAAAAGCTCTTATATTTTGGCTACAGGAGAAATGAAACTAACCTGAAGCATTCTGGGGTTATTGGAGAAGAGTGGTGTTTTTTCCAAGCTTTATGTTCATGAGGAAAGCTTTTTACTTATGCTGGTACATCACAGGTGCCTCACCTGTTCTCCGGCATGTTCCTCTCTGTCTCCTGTGAATCTCTGCAGAGCATCCAAGGGAAGTAAATGCTGCTCCATCTTGGGCCAAAGGCCATGTCTACACCTAGCTAAGATAGACTACCCCAAGGATAGCCTGAAGCCAAGTACCTAATGTTGGTATTTTCTTTAAAGGCAGCCAGAACTCAGTTGAAGCTCTGTGAGCTGGCAAATACCATCTGCCTCTGCTGGGAGCGGAACCTGGTCCCTTGCAGGAAGGCCCCAAGGCCACTGTGTCTGCCCTACGTTGGTCATATGAGAAGCCGCGAGGCATAGCTCTGAGTGCCAGGGCTGAGCACCACAGGATACACCCAGGATCTCTCCTCTCCCAGCGTCGGCTGTATCACTCACAACTAACCCCAGTGATGCTTCCACATGTAAGTGAAGTGAGCATTGCCTCAGGTGCCACTTTGAGTTTCTGTTTACAGAGCAAAGTAGCTGCAGTCAGTGGATCCTTACTGGAGTAATTGGAAAGTCTTGTGTAGGGCATCCAAATCTACTTTTAAGTTAGGTGCAAGAATGAGCTTTAACAAGTGCATCCAAGAAGGGGCATCAATTTCAAAACCCAAAAAGAAAATTTACAACTTAGGTATAATTTCAGTGTTCATCTGTGTTTTCAAAATACAGAGATCCACCAGCATGTTAGGCAGAAATTTAATCATCTGCCAAAAAGTAAAACATCCTATACATCGAACAGAAAGATTTTAATCACCAATAACTGTCCCTACAAAAAAGACTCAAAAAGGTCATGGTGTACTTGGGACATGGCCCTTAGTACCAAACATACATCCACATATTAAGGCATCACTGGCAGGAAGAAGAAGGATGTCTTTGAGAAAGAGAATAACCTTGAAGGCACAACTGTGCCAGTGTCAAAGCTGTAACAAAGAAAGAAGTGCCAAAGTATGGTTTTCATCCTGTCTCCTTGTCTCGGTATTAAGATGATGGTGACTGAAGGTAGTGAAGGAATGAATACACAACTGATAAGCAACTTCATGCTAACTAACCCATAGGCTCAGCCTAGAAGTCATAAGTCCAAGGTAGCAAAAAAGTGATCAGCTAATGCTGATTGTCAGCTGTGAACTGAATTTATCAAGGTGTTACCGTTATTTATTGCTATTAATAATAATAGTGACAGATAATATATTTTGTTGTGATAACCTCTGATCTTCAAAGATTAAAGTTTCCTTCCTTTTAAAGCTATTAAGTATTATCTTGCTTAAAAGACATCACAGGTCAATGGCTTTCCTGCTCTTCTGATACTCAACATAAACTATATTATTTGCATTGAACACAGTAGACCTTTCCCTCTGGACCTAAAGCAAAAGCTTGGAAAGAAGGGAAATATTTACTCCTTCCTTGCCAAATGACCGGGTGAAATGATTTTTTTTTTCTTAGTTGTCGTTGTTTCTCTGTCATTAGCTCTCTGTAAATAAGCTTGTCAATGTCTCATTTTGAAGTTGCCTTTGCACATTGAACTTCAGACCTCATGGAAAAGAGAGTGAATTAGAGGTGTGCTATAGTGATGGATACACTGAGAATGATGGGTGGTCTTAGAGAACCCAGTCTGCAGAAGCATGTGCTGTGCTGTGAGCGTGTCAGTGCAAGTGGCATGTGGAGAGGGAGGAAGAACAGGTGGGGACCAGGAAAGTCATGGTAATAAAAGATTGGGAAGTATCACAAACTGCAACTTTTGAACAACATCCAGTACTAAAGCATTTCCAAGGAGAAAAGGGCAGGTAAATTCAGATACAAGCTGCAGTTTTCTTGATTTAAATGTTTGGAATTTTTCTTTTTGGCTTCTTCTTCTTTAGAGATCTATGAACACCAGCAGTCAGGAAGCCTTTTTCCATATCACTACACAGTATTTAAGTGGACTGTAGTATGGCTGGAAGCAGCAGGCCTCTTACAGCTAATGCTTGGTGTGGATGTAAATTTAAGAGGTGATTCCTGTGTTGTGGGAGCAAGGGCTGAGCTCTCTATCCAGCTTTGCTATGATGTTTTGAATGATTACAACATATAGAATAGTGGCATTAAAGACTGGGCAGGAGAAGAACTTCTTAGTCCAGCATCCACCCTGGTGATATCTGTGAAGTTAGTAAGTAGTAGGACCAGTCAACATTGCTTTAGGTGAAATTACAATTATGGAGATTAACCAAATATGATGAACAGTTGCTATGCAAGGGAGCTGGTTTACTTTCTCAGTCAGGGTCACCTTGATGCTATGAAACTTATTTTTTTTTGTAGTGAGTAAGAGCGGAAAGAACAGAAACTTCATTTTGAATCAGGTTTGGCCTGAAACTCTGACAATAGTATTTGTTATTAGAACTGATGTCTGGGACAGAGTTGGTTAATTTTCCTCTTATTTTCCTGTGAAAATGCAGACAAAATTTGGTGAGGCTTGTAAAAGACTTGAAAGTCACTGTTGAAATCAGGTAAACCAAGAAGCACTGCAGGTTTGCAGGTAAAAGACAATTTGAAATGCCGAAATGATGAATATTGCTGGTCTATGCTCCTTGTATAAGTGGAGACATAGGTTAGGCCTGAGATGGGTTAAACCATCTTCTGGTGTCTTGTTCCTCTGGCTGCAGAGGAAGATTTGGGAAAGCAGGGTTTTATTTTAGATACCTAAAGCTGGGAAGGGTGAATCCACAACAGAGGGACTATTCTGTTCACTTGAGGCAAATCCATTCAGAGCTTTGATTTTCACTTAATCCTGGAGCTGAAAGGACAGTTTTTATGTCAGACTGAAATTATACTGCTTGGTATGAATTCTTGGTCTTCTGAATGAGTTAATTAAAAGATTTCAAGAGATGCAAACATCAACTTCTTGCTGCTTTTCAGAGAGATGAGGGATGTTCTAATTCATATCAAGAAAGAATGATGACAAGAAAGAAGCTCATTTACCACGTTCAGCTCTGCTGTTAATGCAACTTATTGGAAAGGTTGGATTTGAAAGCAGCTCATGCCAAAGTGTAGGAAAGCTGTAGTTCATAAAATCATCCAACAGACATAGTCCTGAACTGCCCTTTCATAAAGTCCTGATGTGATTTGGCTTCAGGGTAGGGCACTCTTACGAAGTATCCAGGTTAGGTGTACAGCAGATATAGGCTATGACATGGGCATGTAAGCAACAGCTCCTATTAGAAAATTAGATGTCGTTGGGGCCATTCTCTGGCAATGAGGCCAACTGACCTGGAATGAGCCATGTCCATGTTATTAAACTCCTGTAGTCACCACACAGGACGGCTCAACACACGACATCTCTTGGGAATGGTCTCTGGCTGCTCTAACTCCTAAATTCCTGGGAGGTGTGTGGGAGAATGCTAATTGATCCAGGCCAAATATGTGCCAGGGCAGGTTCTAGGAATTTAACAATATAGACTATCAAATTCCAATGCCTGGGAATATTACCTGCCACTGTTTAATTTACTAGCAGAATAGGTGTAGCCCTAAGGGTTTATGCACACACACAGACACCTTTGGAGCATTTGAGATGCATTTCAAAAGGTGCCTGGCAGATAATGTGATGATCAAGAGATTGAATTAAGAACAACAAACTCACTGATGTCTTTCTGAGTTCACATTAGATATTTTTACATTGTGTTTCCCACAGCTAGAGATCATTCCTTTACATATGGACAGCACCTAAAGTACTGCTGAGAATACTGGAGATAAATGCATAAATAAAATTTGTCTCCTTTGCTCTGCCTCATCCTGTATTCTGATCTGGAAGACAGACTTTAGAGGTGCATTTAATGCAAGCTACACTGAAAGTAAAAACCCAGTAACTGCATTTTCGTCCTGACTGTGTGTGCCAGAGAGAGCATGAGCCAATGGGGAAAGGGGAACATAGAAGTCTCATTTGTCCAGATTTCAAGGAAATTCACTTCTCCCTGCAGATTAATTCTCTTTGTACAATGGCAGGTTTAAAATGTTTGATTCTTGTTTGTGTCTGTTTTTTAACCCATATCTCAAGAGGATTTAATTAGATTTGATGTTCATGATATGCTATTTACTGGATTATGATGAGATCAGCTGATAAAGCTTGACATAAACTTGGCAACTTGTTTGGTGCTTTCTCAGTCTTTAGAATTTAATTATGTCATTTTCAAAACAGGAAGCTTGGAAACAACACGAGGATTAAGGACTTGCTGTTGCCCCACCGGGAGCAGTAGGAGTTATGCCACTGGTTGTCACTGTTGTCACCAGCTTGTGGTATGTGCAACCACCTGGGATGTGTGTGCATGTGTTCTTGTTCTGCCTAAAATGGACCAAATGCCAATGACATTTCTCCCTGGAAATGGTTTTCCTGAGGAATCCCACAAACTTCAATTTTTTTCATGGCTTGGTTGAGAATAGAGTTAAGTGACACGTTAAGGATATGCACAGGTGTACAAAAACCTGGGCCTTAATGTCTTTAATGCAATTTCCCAGGGAATATGCATGGATATATGCACCAGTACCGCATAAAATAGGTTCATATGCACAGGACCAGAACAGATGGAGTTCTTCACTGTAAATATTATTTGCATGAGAGTGCTACTTTCCCACACTTCCACTCACTTTAAGCGTTCTTTCCTTTTTACCATGAACTGCTACTTCTGGTGGAGGCTGCTCTGTGTCTTCTGTAAGCCATCCAGATGCCAAGAGCTAACACACTGCAGTGTACATAAGCAAGTTCCTTCCTAAACCTACCTATGGTTAAGGATCAAAAGAGAGTTGTTGAAATGCAGAATTGTTTATTCTTATCGCTTTCAACAAGGATAGAGATCACATCTCTTTTTAATCTGTATTTTAAGCACCTAATAAATAGCCTTGCAATCATCTGAGCACCCACAGCTCTTACTGAAACCAAAGGGATGTAACTTATTCTCGGAACCAACTCACAGCTCTCTTTTTTGAGCACCTTCTTACCAATGCATGGTGCCAGGTAAGTGGAGAGCTTCTCTCCTATTTTCCAGTGTAAGGAAGTGAAGCAAGTATTTCTGATATTTTAACCCTCAGATGGGTAAACATGGATTCTTAGGCTGTTTTAATAATGGCAAAAATTTTATATGTATATGTAGGAAGAACCAAGGGGATTCAGGTGCAAACTTTACAGCTGGGATTTGAGGACTTCAGACACTTAAATGTTTTTGACAATCCTGTTTCTCACCTTCTTTGGAGGAAGCATCTGCTAAAATTGCTGAATTCACTGCTGCAGACAAACACCCCAAGCCAGAGTACGAATCCAGCCTGTCTGAGCTCTGACAAAAAATATTTCCAAAATATCTTTTTGAATTCATTGTTCTTCCATAAGGCACCATGTTGTCCCTCCTTCTTTAGAAGTGGTAGGAAACAAGAAAAAAAGTCTTCTAAAAATTGAACTATAGTTGGTTAGAAAACATTATGCTCTTTGATCCTATTTCTACAGGTTTGCAGATAAGCCATAGATATACTCTTCTGGACAAGTCCCACTTTATCCCCCATTACACTGCGTGGTAACTGAGGTAGTCTGCTCTGATGTACTCTACCCACAGTCTGTGTCCTTATCTTAAAGTTGATAATTGCTTGTCAAACTGATTGACATTTGTAGAACTGTCTTTTCCATGAGACATTACTCCCTCCACACACATCCACCAAAAAAAGAATAGACAATTTGATTTTGTACTGTTTTTCCCCTCTTTTAAGCACAGTAACTTTTTCTGCCTAAAAGTAGTAATTACTTAATGAATAGTCCTCCATGTTTCCCTGTCAGTCACTCACTGTAATGAACAACTCGTTTTGTCTGCTTTGTTAACAATAAAAAAGTATTAAACTAATAATAATAAAGATTTTCTAGGACTTTGCTGTTAACACACAGGGTGCCCCACAGAATGTATGATTGGGATAACAAGAGGGGGGAGGGTGAATTTTCTCTCTAGACATCAAACAACATTTTGTACTTTTCTCTGAGCTATGGGACTGTTTCCCCTTGCCATGTCTCCTGTATCTTCTTATCTTCAACCATCCTGAATAATTGGAGAATATTTAGGGGACCAAGTCCAGCTATTATTTGTTCCTGCTTTGTGAAAGTTTTTTTTTTTTTTCTTAAAGCCAGATCTGTGAACCTCTGTTGAGCTGTCAGTATTGAGGTCAAGGCTTTTTACAAGCTAGAATTTTTATCATGAACTGGAGCCCAGAGTTAATTGTACACAAAGACACATTGTTGTTTCCATTAGGATTTACAGTACCACTGAATTTTAATTATTGGGTAACATTTCTTCCATTATAGCACTTACTCCTCCTCCCCTTTTTGTGCCAAACCATGCTTCTTTTAGTTGCAGCAGCTTGCAATGCAAAGTGCAAAATACCTTAAATAAATAAACAAATTGTGACCCCAACTTTGATGAAACATTGTATTTGTCCCTGCATAAAACATAAAAAAACAACAAAACCCCCCCAAGCGAACAATTTAATGTGAGCTACAAACTGTAATATATTGTTTCCTGTTTATCGGCTCTGGTTACTTTTAAAGTTCAAAGCCCAGTCCTAGACAAGAGCTATACAGGAGGTCTTTATCATTGCTGGGACAAAACATTCACTTCTTATTGACAAATGCTCTTGTGGGCATTAAAATGTTCTTGGATTCCTTCTATTTGATGATAAAATAGACATGCTGAAATGCTTCATCAATTGCCATGAAGCCAATGCTTCTACGGAGTTTTCATGCAAGTAAAATGAATAATTTACTCCTAGACTGAGAGTGGTTTCACAGAGTGTTTGTATGACTGAGTCTTGAGTCTTTTTTTAAAAGCAACAAGCAGTAGTTTCAAAAGGCATCTAATAAACATGAGACTGTATGTATTAATTGGCTTGGCTATTAATTTTCCTCCTGTCCTCCACGCTTGAGTTCTGTGCAATATGTGGAGCCTTGGTCTATGGAACAGAGTTGATTTAAGTAGACCCAAATGTATAATGGGAAAAAATGATGCATTCAATCAATAAAAATCCCTTTTCTGAACCAATTGTATAAATAGTTGGAATCAGTTTATCACTTAGTCCCTAGCCACTTCAGTCCTGTGTGTTGTTTTATGAACCTTAGATATACCTCGTATATTAAAAAAAAAAGTTTTTTGGGTTGGACCAGTCAACTTGAAATGAATTCAAGCTGCAGTGGGGGATGACATCAGAGGGATGGTGGGTTTCCAAGCTGAAATAAACCCAAAGAGGGCCCTGGAGAGGTTTTGTGGGTGGGAGAACTACAGTGTGTGTAATGCAAGGGGTAGATCCCTATTGTGTACATCCGAGAGACAGAGCCTTGCCAAATGCCTGTGTCCAGGCTGCAGTGCCAATAGTCAACAAGGAGGGAATAAGAAGGCTCCTTTTTAATGATTTTATGAACCTTTCACCGCCTCTCATTCTTCCTGCTGTGTTCTTCTCCCTCTCTCCCCTCTGATTTGTCTTTCACCTCCCACCCACAGCGTGGCTCCGATTCTGCCTCTGGGTGAGGTGGTCTCCATGAGTTCTCCCAAGTGCCCATATTTGTCTTTCACTCACCAGGTCAGAGTGTGGTCTTTGGGTGCGTAGGAGGAATTATTCCCTTTTTCATATCCAGCTGACCATAGCTGCTGCCTCCATGGAGAAGCCAAGTCTTGGTCAGCCAAAGGGGTGGGCAAATACTTCTTTCACTTCAAAACTTCTTGATAATGAGAACTTATGAGCTGGTCCCTGGGGAAACCCCAGCAGGACCTGTAGGATCACAGTGGGGGTGGGTTTACCTCCTCCACTCCCATGTCTCTGGACTGAGTGAAAAGCTTAGATGAGTTGGGCAAAAAAAATCAAGATCAAGGGGAAGGGTAAAGGGGTCTGTACATCCATGAGGTAATGAATTGCTCAGTGAAAACACATCCACCCAGCAGTACCACTGCAGAGATGGAGACCGACCTCCTGGCCTGTTGTCTTTGACTGCTGTGATAAATGCTTAAAGAGATTGAGTTCCAGCCTGTTTCTGTGGATGTTGTTTCATGTGCATGTTTAGGTTGGATTACATAGAAATTACATAACTTTAAGCACCTAATTTAGTTAAATGCTTAAAACCAAACCAAAATTGGTTTGGAGGAAGGAACACAGGCAATGTGGAGACCTTTTTGCTCCTATTGGCTTATAGTGTGACCGTACTGAGGACAAGCATAACCATTACCATTACAAGCAATATTGCCCTGTCTCTCAATCTCTGTAAGATCTGGATCCTCATTCCTGCAGGATGAAGGAACAGTCTTGGGCTTCCCATTGCTTTAGCTCTTGTATCATGAGAATATGCTAAAATTTGAGAGGGGAACACAGAGAAAATCCCATGCCCCAAAGGAAAATCTTCAGCAAGATACCAGCAGTCCCATGTTCTCCAGGAATCTTGCAGTTGACTAGAACAGTGAATCTTTTCAGTCTAATTCCCATTAATTTCACCTCAGATATAGACACCAACCTTTTGACAGCCTGTGCCTTGATAACCATTACTAACTATTCTTGGAAGACATAATTAACTATTGAGATGAATCAGTGCTTGTCAATGTCTCTGGGCATGTAAACACACAGATTCCTCTTAAAAACAAAAGGGGAAGGTCATGCAGTTGGTTGAGATTTCTGAAACTCATCCACAACGGGAGAAGCCAACACACAGCGTGGGTGCTGTGCTGAAGGCTGCTTGTCCTTGTTCTTACAGACAACTACATGAGGCAGTTCTGTGTCAAGAAAGCAATGGGACTGCCCAAGGACCCAAGGGGGGCTAAGCCCCTGTAACCACAGAGCCAATTGAAAAAACAGTGTAGGGAAGACATAGATACTAGTCACTGTGTATCCATGGTTGGGAGAAGTGAATTTACTGTGCCCTGTTATGGCTCAACAAAGAGAGCACAACATATGGCTGTTGGGTTGAGTCTTAAGAAAGAAACCCCAAGTGGGACTGTGTCTTTGAAAGAGCCTTCTGTGCCTCAGAAGGGCAAATATGAGAGGATGGGTCATAGCTCTGTTCTGCTGCAGCACGTTGAGAAGTGATGAGAGAAGGGTTCTTGTTGTAAAAACGTCAAAAGATCAAGTCTTTCATCGATGACGTGAGGGCAAGACTTTAATGGAGAAGTGACTAAGATCTCCAGCTACTCTCATGCTTTCAACAGCTCAAGAAGTGATCTGGTTCTCCAAGGGGCAGAGCACACAGCAGCACCCACTGGGTGACTCAGATATTTGGAAAATTACTTTCCTCAATTGCTGGCTTTGGAGCCTTCTGTTGGAACTCCCAGTTTTGCAAATATCAGTTTTGCTGGTTGTGTGTGACTTGCTGTGCTTGGAGAGGCAACAGAAACTCAGAGAGGGTTGTCCCGGCACCCAGTGACTGCTCAGAGAGCAAGCCATGGTCTTTGCCACGAAAATGCCCTTTATGCCTGGCAACTCTGCTTGGCAGAATACGTACATTTTGTCATGCAACATGACCACCGTCTGTCTTTCTCTGCTAAGCTTAGCGGTCAGGCAGCAGCCATATGTCTAAAGAGAACCCGTCTTAGCTCTTCCAGAAGAAACTTGGCTGAAAAGTTGGATCCTAACAATGTTTTGGGAGTTGCTGTTAGCACCACTGATACTGTCAGAGCAAACAATTCCCTGTGTAATAAAGACATTTTTCCCCTGTCAGTAAACTTCTTGCCAGAGCTCGCTGAAACAGGATACATTGAATTGACAGAAAGTCCCAGATTTACAGAGCGTAACTGAAGGATAGTTTTCAACATTTGTTTTTTCCACAACAATCTGAAAAACGTCTGATAAAAAAATGAAAAATAAAAGAGGGAATTGCCTTTTTTCTTTCTCTCCCCCTAATTTTAACTGGTTTTATTGGAATCTTTATAACTTTGGGGATTAAACTGAGCTCTGCATGTGGATTTTCTGTACATTCAATTAACAAATGCTTGTCTCTTAGCTCTTTTAGTAAGCAAAAGAAAACAGAACAGGATTAACTTTACTATCCTCCATTGAAAATGAGTTCCCCTACTGAGCAGTAAACACAACAATGGAGTACATCGAACTTAATACACTGGAAAAATAGTCTTTGTTGGACTTACATTCTCTTTCTTAAATGATTTTGCTTGATTTTTTTTTTTTGTTTGTTTGGTTTGGTTTAATTTTTGGTTTTGTTGTTTTTTTGTTGTTTTTTTTTTTTTTTTTTTTTTGTTACAGCTAGAAGGGACAATCAACATAATTTCTGCATGCAAACTGGACACATATATTTTTTCCAGTAACTTTAATGAGAGCCAGGCTTGTGTGAGAAATATAAGGGTGAGTTTTTTCCTGCTCCTTCTCACATCAAAAGAAAAGTTTTCATTGACTTCATTACTGCTAGGTCAGGATGGAGTAAGATATTGGGAAATAACACTCTGAGAAGAAAAGTAGCATCAGCAAGGTGCTATTGTATCATTCTCTTATCATAGGTCACTATCAAATTTATATAAATGTAAATGACTAATTGCACTAATATTTTGCAGAGTACCTAATTCAGGAGCTATTTAATGAAGCAGAGGAGTTGTAGCAATGCAGTAGAGACATTCTCCCAGTATTTTTATGCAAGCTTTATCAAGTCTAGAAAACCCACCGAGTTGGAAAGACTACTGCCCTTCATTAATGCAGTAATGCAACAATGAATAAATCAGCGTGTCCTTCAAACTCCCAGGAGTCCTCCAGGACTATACACAGTGTGATTATAAGATGAGGGGAAGGAAGGCAGGGAAGTCCTAAAGATTAATCAGATCATAAGGGAAATTCCTTTGTCCCAAGCACAAGGTCTTTTCCCTCCCCAGCCTCCCCAAGAACCTGTAGAAGCCATATCACCCCTGATTTGCAGCAGAGATAAGGATGCCCTGGCCACAGCAAGATGTACAACAAACACAACTTTATCTCCGCTGCCACATGCAGGCTCAGGATCAATAAGCAGTCATCACTTAGATATCTTGCAGGAAGTATCTGCGAGATGAGACACCCTCCCATGGCCCCCCTTTCCCAGCCTTAGAAGTCCCTGGGTCACATAAGCGTGGCCTCAGAAGAAACAGGAAAAACTCTTACCCCAGGTACAAGCCTGGGTCTTGGCAGCAGCAGCCGAACAAATGACAAAGGAGGAAAACGCTTGATTTTGACTATGTTTGTTTTTTCTTGTTTGTAGACTTCTCTTCTCAAAGCTACCATTGGAGGGACGTTTCATTCTGTGTGTGCTTTCCTGTAGGCCTGGCAGGAAAACAGAGACCAAAAGAAAGGCAAAAAAAAAAAAATTATCCCGATGCTGGAAACATCTGGATTTTTATATGTGCTTAGCACCTCAGGAGTCTGTTTTTGTTTGTCCTTCTTGCCAATAAATTCAATGCTTTTCCCTGAAATATATGGGAGCAGGAAATATATATTAAAGATAAGTATTCCTGTCTAAACTCAAGCTTGGGTTATTAACAACAGTGTGGCCGTGATGAGAAGCAGCAAGATGATAAGCTTTATGAGCAATATTATGTTATCTCCCAGCCTCTGCAGAGTTAGCTCTAATCGTTGTGCAACCCAGACCATCAAAGGAAAGATAATATCAGACAAGCAAAATACTGTTGTGATTTTGCATCAGTGCTATTTAAGTTATAATTATTACTTTTCCTATTTTTGGTTAAAATTAGGGTGAAACCCAATTTTTTTTATTTACACACACTTACATACATATATGTAGATCTTTGACCTATCAGACCACTAAAAAAAGGTATGTCCATATACTATACTACCACAGGAAGACACTGGTTAAATTGCTGATGGCTCAGTCAGATGGTTTAGAACACAAGTAAGCAAGATGCAGCTTTCACTATACAAAGGAAGCTACCTGCAGACAAAAGATGATGGAGAGAAGCTTTTAAAAAGGCAAAGTCTCCTGTAGGAGACACCAACATGAGCAACTGTCTTCAGTAGGTGAGCACTGATCTGGAGCATGCAGTCATACTGGCTAGGGCTGTCCCCATGCCCCAGAGGATTTATGATATCTGAGACTCAGAATAATCCCAGCTTGGAAAAGTGAATGGGACAGACCACTGGAAATTCCTTCTCTGCTGCATCTTGAATGTCCATCCTAACCTCCACCTCCAAATAGGCAGTTGGGTCCCAAAGAAATACTCCCCATGAAGTGCATTTCTACATGTTTCATATATCTGTAAGATCTGTAAAAGCAACAGCAATTTGGGTGCTTACCTAAATCTTTTCTGAGCTAGACAGAATCCCTTGGTTTGCAAAACCAGGGGGTGATCCCATGCCCAGGGAGATAACTGGGTACTTTATCACTGATTTCAGCTGAAAGAGGCTCACACCCTCACCCTGTAACTTCCTTGAGGTCAAGTGTGCTTCCTATATTTCCAGCACTTCTGTTTCTGGTCCTGAGTGGAACAGACTTTCTTGTGGGTATGTTTGTACTTCCCAGTCATTTGCATGTAATTTTATGCAAACATTTTTATCACAGATCAGTTCACACAACCACAAGCTGTGTTTTTATTTTCTGTCAGCTGAAAGCTTTGTCTACACTGCTTTTTTTCCTCTCCTTGCTCCAGTACGACTAGATCAAAGTAATTGCACAGGTGCAAACCCTGACTCTAGATGCTCTGCATTTGTGCAACAAAATATTCTGCTTTTCATGTACCTTATGTTGGTCTGAGCTGAGGTATCTCATACCTTGCCAGCACCAACACTTTGAGAACCTCAGTGAAATGTATGCATTAAAGTAATTGCAGCAGAGCACAACTTGGGCAGCCATGCAGACCTTTAAGTTATTTCTTGTCACAGGAAAGAAGTACGTTCTTTACAAAGCAGGCAATTCTTGTGTTGGTGGATCATTTCTTCAAAAGTCTCAAATCACAATATCAAACAATGCCATAAAATCTTCCATTTGCCAGTCAATGATATACATTCACTTGAAGTGCCTCTGTAGAGTCTGTCCCAAAATGACCGAGAGGTTGAGAGGTAGTGCTAGTACACAGGGACTCACTGCAGGGAGGGAGACAACTTGTGCGGATTGTGGTTGAAACCTTCTGCTCTCTGCCACTCCAGAGAGCAGAAACCCCATGATTTCACAGGTGACAAGCAATGGTGATCCAGAGTGCAAAGCTTAGACCAGATCAGAGTGATGAAAAACATCGGCAAGCTTCAATTTAAAATTGTTGGGATGGGGCTGGCTCTTCCACAAGAATAACGCTTATTAT
Source organism: Tyto alba (assembly GCF_018691265.1). Lineage (NCBI taxonomy): Eukaryota > Metazoa > Chordata > Aves > Strigiformes > Tytonidae > Tyto > Tyto alba. The sequence continues at coordinate 5,821,871 of NW_024881308.1, read as the reverse complement.
ATGTTATCTGTTTCATCTAATTCTCCTGGTTGATTAAATACTAACTCTTATCTTAAAGAACACTGGAATTTGTTGCTACATCACATTGTGGATTTATCAATAACTAATTCCCAGTTGGGGAAATATGTATTTCATGTATGTACACACAAGGTGCTCATTGCTCAATTTAAAACATGTCTGATCTGATGTTAATACTCAGCTTTCTTTCACTCTATCTTTTGGTGACTCTCACCAGTTTCAGTTACAAGGAAATTGAAATTCAGCCTTTGAAGATGCCAGAATCTGGAGCAATATGAGAAACTGACTCCTCAGATGAGCCTTGAAATGCCAAGTTTCAGCCCATTGAGTATTTTTTTCCCAGCCCAATTTTAAATTCTAGAAAACACGTTTATGGTGGATCTGCTGAGGCAGCTCTCAGTGAACTGTAAAAGCACAGACTGCACCATGATGCCATGAGGGGCCAGGCACTGCTTGTGGAAAAGCTCCATGTTTTCACACGCAAAATGGAGTGTAAGGTCTTTGTTAGTACAGACTGGAGTATTTCACATTATGGCTCCAGGAAGAGCAGCACATTTAACACAGCACTGTGATCATGGACAATGCGGCTGCATTCACCCAGTGGTGGATGGCCATAGGAAAAGGGATCATGATTAACTCCATCGGTGCCAAATGATACACCTAGCCTGTGCTCCAGATAATGCCCCTTTCTTAATATGAACAATAAAATCAAAATGAAACCACATGGCGTGTCAGGAGCTATTTTTTTTTCTGCAGTTATTCATGTAATTTTTTTTTTTTTTTCTGAAAAATGATCAGAGCCAAGGCATGAGCAGGTGCTGCAGGATCTGAGCTGCACTGTCAGCCTCTTTAATGTGACCTTGAACTACCAAATACAGACCAGAATATGCTGCAGTGTGCTCTACAAAGGAATATTTACAGAAGACTCAGATCAGTCTTAAGACTGTATTCACCATCATTCCTTTAACTCACATCTCTGCAAGTAAAACCACACCAGAGAAAGAAACTGCTCCACCTTAGTAAAACTAATTCATTCTTAGTCCCTTAGTCCCTCCCCCCACTCCCCCCTCCCTTTTTTTTTTTTTTTTTTTCCCAAGATTTCAGTGGGGGGGAAGTTTCCTGAGTTGGAACAAAACTGGGAAGCTTTTTGATCCAGGAGCAAATGGGTTAAAATAGCTTCATAGTTTAAAACTCTGCTTTGCTCATCCTTAATGGAAACTCAGGGACTGAATTTAGAATTGTGTTTGTTGAGAATAAGGAAAAAAGTGTCAGGGAGGAGGCTGGCAAAGAGAGATGGTATGCACAGGAATTAAATGCAGTTGGTGTCACTGCACAGGGCGAGTCTGAACTATGTATGTGCGTGTAAGAATTTGTAGTAGTCTGTGTGCTGGCAAAAGAACTGGCAACCTGCCCTAAAATATCTAACAGGCTCCTTCTGAGTTTTTGAATCCCTCCTCAGTGCTCAGTGACAAGAGAACTTGATCCCCATTTTAAAGTATCCCTAAATTAGGGATATGTGGGCTATATATGAGGTGGTATTCAGATTAAAAAAATAAAAAAAAATTAGTTTGGACCTTAATGGAACTGGGGACCATGTGTAGCATTTGGACCCAGCTCTTCCCACATCAGAATTTAGGGATGCCTGGTGTTCGGTCATGTGTCTACTTCGGAGCCAGGATCCAATTTCAGATGCCTTCTCAGTCCCCAGAATCTATCACAGTTTGCAGCCTGCATTTCATGATTAAAACTTACATAGCTTTTTCTGAATAGAGAAATCAAATGAGCTGTGTAAGTTCCTCTGAAAGATGCTCTCACAGTCTCTAAGTACACAAGAGAGCTTGAAGTTCCCTCCAAAGAAAGAAGTAAGCCTGGCTTGTGTCACTCAGTGGCTTCTCTTCTTGCAGTAACCAGCTGATTAGTCCAGTTTTGGCCATAACCTTTGCCAATGTAGTTACTAATTTCAGAGATTGAAGACTCAATAGAAGAGCAACTGCAGCAGCCTGATCCATTTGCTCTCTGTCTTGATCACAGCTCTTCTGCATTGTTGACTGATACTTGCCCATGCTGTAAGCTGAGGGTATTGAAAGAGTTGAGGAAGATTTCAACAAAGAACATCTGTGGGTAGACCAACCTACCCACACTTGGTCCATCTAGATGCCCTGGGGTTTTCTTCATGCCACAAGATTCCTGAGCAATCTTCATCTGCACGTGGGTGTGCAGGAATGGCAGTTGTGTCTGGATGGGACAGAGGGATCTGACCTGCTCTGAATGAAGATCGTTCAATACCTAAAAACACTGAAGACAAGATGGATAAGAGGAAGAGGGGACATCTCGAAATAGCATTTCTCATGTCATATGGACTCATGGAAAGCCCCTGATTGCCCAGCACCAAGGGTTTGTATTACTAGATCAGTTTTGCACAAGCCTCTAGTGAAAGCCATTGGACTTCTGCAGAACCCATGTAAGAGGAACAAACCCGGTCACCAAAAACAAAGCCAGCTGTGCTGAGAACTCTCCATCTGCCTCTGATGACCTCACATAGCACTCACAGAAAAGCATTCATTCTCCTATTTATTGCAACTGTTTAAATGCATCTTTATATGAAAGCCTATAATAGCTTCAAAAGCCTCTATCTTAGGAAAATAGCATGCATTTAATAGCCTTCCAGGAAAGATTCACATAGAAATTGAACAAGATCGTTTAGCCAAGTAGCACTTAATTACAGCCAGCAGAGTGGCACCCAAACTCTGTGGAACTCCTCCATGGGGAAACTGTTCTTCCTTGGACAGAGACTGTAAAAACCAATGGGACTGTGTAAATTCAGCAGGCTCCCTGACAAATGTGGATGCAGTTGAAGGGTCCTGTATTTTCCAGCTCTTTATCACCCATACTCAGCTTTTTCTATACCCCAGAAGACTGGAACTACACCCAGGAGAGTTGCATTGACGACTCTGCAGAAGCAGTGTGAGAGCTAGAGACTATTAACTGACCGAGACAGTCAAAGAATACACCAATCAAGATGTTTCCCTCTACTAATTAAGGACCTGTGAGGTGTCGCCTATGTTATAATGCTTCCCTTTTCCACAGTTTCTTCCCAGAAGGCCACAGTGGAAAAACTGCTGCCTTCTAACAAGCCTCAAACTTTCTATCCACCTTCACTGAAGCAGACCAAAGTAGATGCCACCTCCCTAAAATGGAACATTTGAGTGGTTAAAGTGAAGGCCAAAAGGGCTAAATTAGTATTATTTTTAGGCAAAGTTTGCTACCATTCATCAGAATACTGCCAGTCTAGCCAGCATACAGCTTCATATACAAATGTTGGTTCTCAATGAGGCAGGTAGGCTCTCTGTAGGACATAGGAAGCCACGAGAGCAGAGTATTGTACCTCCATTGCATGTCCAGGAGTCAACACATGTCTGGGATATGGGAAAGGTCTGGGAGAAATTTCCCTCCCAGACAAACAGCAGAGCCTGTCCTCAGCAGTCGGCGCACCGAAGTGGCAGATCAATCCTTCCCGGTGCTTGGGGGCAAACTGCCCCTCTTGTAATAGTCCTTTGGTAAAGAATCTGGGACAGCTCATAATTGCTTGAGGGACTGGCCCAGCCTAACACCCCAGCTTGATGATGGGAGCAAAGGTCCTGCAGTGCCTGGTAGTGCCTTAGTCAACTGTGATAGCACCAACTCTCACTGTTCTAAGATGGGAGGACCCCAGGCTCCTGAGTCACCCGTTTTCCTCTCCTTGCTCCATCACTGGGACTCCTACCAGTACTGATGGGTTCCCATCAGTATCTGCCCGGGGCTGGGCTGCCGGTGTGTGCAGGGGGACCAGGTACCCCAGGGGAGAGACTGACAGCTCTCTCAGTGTTTGCAGCTTTGGCTGGCATGAGACAAGGATGAGGAATGCCAGATTTAGTTTGTTGTAGACATCTCTAGTGTTGATTAGTTTCAGTGATACTAAATATTAACATTTGTGTCCCCTGAGTTCTTTCCCTTTCAGAACAGGACGCCTACTCATTAATTAGTTCAGGCTTTTACCCAAAAGGTTATTTTGGCGATAGGTTTAGCGTTACAAAGAGCTCAGTCTCTGCTCTGACCAAGTAGTTTGCTGTGAATATGGAGTTGACATCACGTCATTTAGTTCATTTAGTTAAGTGTTGATTTGTAGCTGATGCACCCATGGGTAATGCTGACAGCAGCTCCAATTTATTCATTAAAATACAGTGAAATAAACACAGCCCTCACACCTCGTCTTTCCTTAGCTGTAACCTGCTCACACAAGGAATAGTCATAGCATCACTGATGACAGCTAGGGCCACTCAGCAGTGATATCTCTCTTACCCCTGATGTTTCTGGATGGCACCTGAGACAAGAGAATACCTGGGACTCCACCCAGCCGAAAGATGCTGTCAGTATCTCCACAGACACAGGAAAACTCCTGCTTAGTGTAAAGCATGACTGAGGTCGTTGGTAAGGACACAAAACCTCCTGACAGAGATCTGGAACCATCCTGGAAAGATGGCTTGGGCCTGGGAACACTGAGGTTCTGGTTCCTGGCCCCACTGCTGTCCTTTGTTGTGCCTCCAGCAAGCTGGATCACCACCACACGGTCTCGGCTTTCCCTTCACTCCTTTTCCCAAACTTTTTATTTCTTTCAGATATCATTTTGCCCTGTGTGAGCACCTCACCAATTTTAACAGCACCTTGTAACACTGCTGGCCATGGTAAGTAAGAGATCCCATGAAATCACCCCTACGTGCTCTGGTCAGGGAGTAAAGAACACAGAAACCGTATCATTCCCAGTGACAGTGAGGAAGTTGTTTACTTCTTAATATCTTAAAGATGTAATTTCAGAAAGGGGAAACTAAGGCAATGACAAGTTTTTGCAAAGCATCTGTGGTATCATACAGAACTAGATCCAGCTCCCCAAAGAATCAATTTAATACACAATTCATTAGACTGCTCTTCTTTAGCCATACAAACAGTGAGTTTGTCAGGGCCTGGACAGCTTGCACGGCTCCTAGCATCATCTAGATGGCTTCCCTGTAAAGTACAGCTTGAACCCCAAAGTTATGGATTCTCCCACAGCAGGTTATAAGGCTGGCGTTGAAAACGTGCATGGGAGAGGCAGGGTTTCCCATGCTCAGCTGTGGTTTGGAGCATGTTGCTCCTTAGAGCCGTGGCCGTGCTGTGGCTGCAGGGACGGTCTCATGGCTCTGCTCCAGGGCCCCGTGCTGCTGTGGTGGCCAGGTCTGGGTGAGGAGACATGTGGCAGGGGCACCGCAGCGGGGGGTGGAAATGTTGCGGCAGGAGGGTGTAAGCCAAAAACTAGACGAGTGGGTTTCACTTGCAGATCACATGAGGTTCAGTGGTTTGCTGTCACTGCTGGGAAATATCCAGGATATCATTTTGGGTCAAGCACTGACACAGGGAAAGCTAAAAGCTGGCAAAAGCAGCTCACTTCCACCAGCTGCTTGGACAGTGGAGCACTGGGTAAAGGCTTTGGTGAGAGGTCTTACTGGGCCATGGCACCTCCTCTAACCTATGCAGAAGGCCAACACAGCTGTAGATGTCTGTGCATGACCACTGGATGATGAGTTTAGAGGGCATATATGAAGTTGGCACGGATTTATGAGATGTTAGCAGCGGACTGGACTGGCTGACTGTGGGAGTGCAAGGTGTGTTTTCTTCTTCACAGAGAGCTGCAGCTTGTCCTACTGCTGGGATCAACATTTTCCCTTTCCCTCCTCATGGGCATTGTGTTGCCAGATAGCTGATCTTGGCTTATGAGAGAATTCACTCCCAGTAGTACCAGCGGAGTATAGTATAGCTTGTAATATGTACTGGGCTCCTTTGGGAAGCAACATACAGAACAAATAGTCTAACTGGTAGTAGCAGCAGCTATGTCTAACACTATGACATTGTGAACATCACCCCGATTAACGTTGCTTCCTCTCACTGATTGTTACTACAATTCAAACTAGAACCTGGAATCAAGGAACTATCCCTAAATATTTGTGGACTGGCTTCTTCTATCTACCTCAGAGTTATCTGGATTGGGTTGGTATTACTATCAAGATAATAGATAAAATGCAGAAGTCTAATCGTAACTTCTAGTTCTTATCCTCCCCTGCAATTTGAGTTTGTATCTGTTCATGGATCCTGAGCTGGCCTATCGCCAGCTGGAACTGATTCCTAAATCAGAAGGAACATTGGGTGCCCTTAAACCCTGAGCAATTTAAAAGTTCTCTCCCATCACAACAGCTTTGACCTGGACCGCCTTCTTTAAACTGCCTCCAGACTATTCTGTTTCATAACCAACTTGTTCATTATTGTTGCTCTCTCCAGACTACCTTTCTGAATTTAATGGGACTCCTCTTTGAGATGTTCCTTGAGCAGAAGTAGTCTTGATGTCTTATTTTAGTCATTCTGTGTCTGAATGACCTCTGTATGGGAAAGTTGGTGACAACCGAACAGCATCTCTCGCGATAAAAGCACTCCATGTTCATTCCGTGTTTATAAATCCACAGTAACATCACGCTACTTTAATTATATGTTTTCCTGCCCCTTCTCTTTCATCTTTCTGTAACTTTGTCAAGGTTGTAAACACACCTAGGCCTTAAGGCTCCTTCAGCAAGAATTGCTTTTGAATCCATCTACGCATTTTCCTTCTACGGAGCTCAGTGTTCTGTACTTCCCCATATTGCAGGGCCGCAATAAATGCCTGAGAATAATGTGTGTGTATAAAGCATATACTATAAAAGCAGAATTGTGTGACAGCATTAGCAAGCATCTCTGATGAAAGATGAACACAGAGGTTGCAAGAGGCTTTCTCACATGTAGCTTGTGAGTGCTGGCAGATTTTCTATTGTTTTGATGCTCTGGCTTGTTAAAAACTCACTGAAATATAAGCTTGTTTCACAACGGGTTACCATTATTCACAGACCCATTCTTTCTGTGTTAGGCTGATAACTCATATGAAGGTTTCCTGTCCCATATTGGATTGCTTTTGAAACTGTTTGTTTTAATTTGCTTTGTGGGCTTTTGGGGTTAAATGAATGTAGAATTGATTCACTGGGAAGACACGGGATTTTTCTGCAATATAACTATTATCCTTCAAGAAATCCAGGCTGCTCAAAGATGCTGCCCCTTTAAACAAGACACAAAAAGAAATCAACCATCGCCTGGATAATGCCATTCTCATCAACATGCAAGGAGCTTGCTTGTCTGTCACGTCGCCCACATCTTCTCAATCACTCCCTTTCATTTATCCTATTATGCCCCTATTTTAACTCATGCTGTGGCTGATACTCAATGACAGAGAGAAGAAATCCATCTGAGCATCACCCCCCCTTTGCTTCCACACTGGAGATGCAGTGTAGGACCTTACCTGATGGAGATGAGTACCCACGCACCTGGTGGAGCTGGAGTGGGGAGAAAGTTTTTGCAGGTAGAGGAAAACACTGGCAACCCAGAGGAATCTGGGTGATGACATCTGTTGTAGGCAATTGTTTTTCTGACTTTTGCCCCCTTCTCCATGTGTGAAGAGACTGTAGGTGTTTTGCAAGCATTTGCAGTTTGGAAGACATGATCATAAGCCCTGACTAATGTCTGTGGTTGGTGGGTCTGTGGCAACAAGTCAAAGCAAGTGCTAATTACTATGGTTATTGCTGCTATTTTATTATTTAATTTCACTGTATTAGTGTGGCATTGCAGGGCCATAACCTGGAGCCATGGCCCCACAGGCAGGACACTATCCAAACACAGAACAAAGCAACGGTGCCTGCTGATAGGAACTTGCAACCTAAATGTACTGGTATGTTGACTCCTGACCCGTAACCTAGAGGTGTTTGAGCCTCTTGACTCCAGGGATCCAAGAGCTCATACTGGTCTATGTCAGAGTGCAGTGGGGCCCTGTGGTTGAGCAATGGTGTTACTGACCCAAATTGCCCAACCAGGAGGAGGTACCAGCCCAAGTACTTGCACATGCAGGTGGGGACGTCTGTGGGAAAACAGTGGGTCTCTCAGGTAAATGAGAAAAATAAATATTTCTGATCTTCAGTAGGAACCTGAGGCTCAAATCTGAGCCTGGAGAGGTTGGCTCCCGTTTAGAAAACATAGCTCCTTTCATATAGCTGATTCATGGCACCCTCTTCCTCAAGCTGTCTAGTACATGTCTACAGGTTGATGCATTGATACATAGCAGCTTAGGACAAAGCTATTTCTCCCTGGCACGCATGCATATGAACAGCAGCCAAATGAAGCAGCCAGCTCTGATGCTGCTCTCTGATTGATCCAGTTCATGAAGACCTGCCCAGTGATTTCCATGCATATCATGTGGAGATTAATACACCATCTTGTCAAGCAGTGTCCCACAGCACTGCAGGAGAAATCCTTCGGTTAGCCCTGTGCATTGCGAACAGCTGGAACTGGCCCTTTTAAGGAATCTGGTGGGTTTTCTGTTATAAACGATCTAACAGCATTTTGCTAATTGTGTTGCTTAGTTTCCTGGGTATTTCTTCAAGACATAAAATAACGCTGAGAGCACATGGGTCTTTTTTTTTGTTTATGTCAATTTAAGACACTCTGAGCTTCTTATACTAGTGGGAACCTTGCAACTGTCAGTGATAATAATATTAAAAATACTTAGTGTTACCATTTTTCTCTCTCCCTTGATTCAGCAGCACTATAGTTACCTAGAACAATTTCTAATACATAAAACAATTGAGGCCAAAATCCTGGAGGCACTGGATGGGAATTTGACCACTGGTTTCCAAAGAAGAAGAAAGATTCCACTCCTTCTTCACAAGAAGACTCATGCTCATTGCGAACTGTGTAGAGTTTGTTGTTGAAACAAACATAATCTCTCTCTCTAATTCTGTTTTTTATTCTGGATTAGGCTGTCCTTGCTGGTAATTCAGATTCTTGGGATGGGAAGAGGCAGTGACAGGATGCACAGATCAGGTTTTGTTCAGACTTGCAGGCACTGATGTAGTCCATCCTCACAGCTGGCTCTGGGACTCTGTCTGTAATATTTGCTTCCCTGCTTTGGCCTTTTCTTGGGTATGTCAAAGTAAGAAGGAATTGAGTCTATGGGGGTGACAAGGAGAGGGAGCGTGGGCATGGGGAAATCAGCGTAAGTGTGCTCTGAACCAGCGCCAGCCCTCTGAACAGTCCTGCAGCTGAGAAAAGCAAATCCTGCTCAGTGTCTCCCAAAATCAGTGTGGATACTTGTGGCACTGGGCACTTTGACGGGTGATATGAGGTCACCAGCGTCCGACCTCTAGAAGGGAGGAAGAGAGAAAGCAAGCACAAGATCATGCCAGGCAACGTGCTGTCACGGCTTGTTCCTCAAGCTCCAGAAGGCTCCACACCCATTTTACTCTTCACTGTTTCCTCACCAACTTTGCGTGAGACGCTCCTGGGGGGTGGATTTAGGAAAACCCTGTCATTTGCACCTTAATGGCACATGGTGAAGCAGTAGCAATCTCCATGGGAACAGGGTTACCCCAGCCCCGCTCCACCCAGCTGGTGAGGATAGACGACCTGCCAGCTCATCGCACAAAAGCACACGGAATGGCAGGGATGGATGGACAGACGAGTGGATGTCTCACCTGCGGAAAGCTCACTGATAGTGATCCTGCCTGTTTGCTCTCCATAGAGAAGATTTTTTGCTGGCTAACTTACAAGACAGCCATCTGGCACATGCATAAAGAATACATGATGGCTGATCACTCCGAGGGCATTTATCTTCATGAATGAGGAGAAGAGGGTTATAGTGGCAAAGCCCCAAGGAGTTGGCCTGTCTCTCTTTGAGAGTGAAGATTAATGTGTTGTGAGATGTTGGCTAACATGTATCATGCACGCACAGTGTACCTTTCCCTCCATCCCCCCTTCCTTCCCTCAGCTCTCTTCTCATGGACTAATACAGCTTTGAATGATGACAAGTTATAAGGAATACAGTCCTTCTCCCAACAAAATGTAGGGGAAATCTGTGGGAAACAAAGTACTTAAAACAGTTAAGGGGAACTTTGATATCCTCTATTATTAACTTCTAACTGAAAAGAACAGCAGCCTACTGAAAGGATTTCACATTTCTATCTCTCTAGTATAAACTGAATGGGGAGTATCTTCTCTTTTCAAATATATAGCCCATAAAATAAGTTCTTGCATTTTTTATGTCACCCAGTTAAAGGGAAAATTGAGGTACCATGGCTCACATTTGTATCTAAAAGAGCAGGCCGACTTCCTTTAGAAGTTCAAGTGTAGGATTTTTCAACTGAAAGAAAAGATTTTTGAAGCTGGATGGGTACATCAAGGCCAATAAGAAACTGCATTTGATATTGGCCCTGCATATCTCTTTGCATTGTTTACTTCAATAATCATTCAGGTGCATGCTATCTGCAAAATCACTGCATGCGAAGGACAGAAATGAACAAAGGAGAAAGTTTATAAGAAAAGACAATGAAATGCCAAATCTAAGCAGATAGCTGCCTAATTTGTACCTGGTATATATTTTGCCTCAAAAACACAGGTTCAAATTCTATAGAGGTTGATTTGTACAAAGCAGCTCAGTTTTGGAAGCATATATTCTTCAGGTTAAATTAATGCTCTTTGTAGTCAGTGCAGCTCCGAGCTTATGGTGAGCTGTGTTTCTTTGAGTATGGAAAAAGCAGGGCAGAGTGTCTATCTCCAGGCCCTGATCTGGGCCACTATAGGCAATGGCAAAACTCCCTGTTGCACTGGTGGTGAAATATCTGTCTGGTCTGCACAAGTCAAGAAGAGAGAAACTGGAGTAGCTGGGGAGATATGAGAACAAGAGAATATGCAGAGGTTTTACTGGGGGAATGAATATATTAAATGTGACAGAAGAAATGAGATGGGAAATTAAAGAGGGACTTGAATGATGTGAGTTTGTGGCTGAACTGGGAGAGAAGTACTTGCATTTTGAAAGTGTCTCAAGGCAGAGGGAGCTGCCAAGGTGGGGCAGAAACATTTGTAACTGTTAAGGTGAGAGATGACCAGCCTTTCTCCAAAGACAAAGACACCCTCACAGGAGCATGCCCTGTCCTCCTGCCCTGCTGCAATCTGCTGCCACAAAGATACCAGATTTCCAAACCCTGCTGAGCATATACAGGAGGCAGTTATTCTGGAAAAAGGGTACTTCTCATCAAATCCATTTTCTCAGCTAGTCTATCACTTACAAAATCTCAGATAGGAAACTGGCAATCAACATAAAAGTGAAAGGAATGTCATGCAGAATACCTTAAAATATGGATCCCCCATCACAGAGCCTGTCATGTCTTCCTACTGTATTTCCATCACTGCAGACAACATAATGCCACTGCACCAGTCATGTTTCAACTAACACCTCAAGTCAGGTAGACACATAACAGGTTAATTAGGGGCTTTGGCAAATTGAGTCCACGGGCTGTAATTACCAGCTCTCAAGACCTACAATTTCTGTTTTAATTAAAATAAACAGTGTGAAGAAGCTGACATCACACCAGAGTAACCAGCGTGTAAGTCACAGTTAATTATATTAAGCTGTGGCCTCTGTCATAAAAAATACTCGGTTTGGATCTGGATTTATAGAGATTGGCTTTACTATTTTGGTGAAGTTTAATTGCTGCACACAGGCCACCGACTTGTCTGGACAAGTCAGTCTGTTGGAGTGATGGGATATGTCGTGTGTGGAAGAGCTCCTTCTCCTCTCGGGATGGGAGCAGTGCCAGTCCCCTCCAGAACCATCCCCTCGCTGCCTCCTGCCGACACCTTGCACCCAGACAAGCCCCGGTTGTGTCCCATCCGTGCTCAGGCTGCCTCTGTCACATCAGGCAAGAGTGAGTGCTGTTGCCTTTCCCACAGAGGATTGCTAGAGAGAATGAGCCCAGGGAAGAAAGCTGGAAAGTAAGTTTTTGGGGAGGGTCTGGGTGATGGGAGGCACAGGGCACTGTGGTGCTTTGGGCACCTCTAGGTGCAGGGAAGCCCCCGGTGATGGGGAGCCAGGCTCCCGGTGCCTGAGCACACCCAGGGCACAGGTGGCACAGTGCTTCACTGCATCTAATAAATGCTTCTGGTCTGGCACAACTCTTGCCTTTCTCTCCACACTCACTCTCCAGCTAATTCCTTAGGTGGTGTTGGAGCGTGCAGCATAATGCCACCGTGGCCCACACTCCAGCCTCTCATCTGCCACCTCTCCCGCTTCTCGTCCTCCGCCCAAGCTTCTCTCCCAACCCTGCCTTTTGTCTCCCTCACCCACTTTCAACCTTGTGCCTCCTTTGATGCCACCCGACATGGTAGGTGCAGCCGGATCCACCCTGCCCAGCCAAAAACACACCTGTTTTGCAAACCAATCCAGGTGTATCGGACATACGCCGTTCTAGGATCACTTTTATTGCGTTACACAATCCCGCTCTGCGTGTCTCCAGCCTGAGCAGCCATGAAGGAGCAGACGTCTCGCAGGCTTGCCAGGACTCCCCATGCAATACATGGGCAAATAATTAGACACGCAGGAGAGTAGATATGACAAATCTCAGGCCTGTACTTTTTCAGTCTGGTTATGAGAAGCTGGCAGATGTCCCCACAATCGTTCAGTCAATCCACTGAAGCCCTTGGCAGTGTCCTCTCCTTGCAGGTCCTAGGTCCCGGGGGGACCCACCTGAGTGCCTTGATGCTACCTGGAACTGCCAAGGATCAGCAACAAAATACTGGAACAATCCTTTGAGAATTTCCTGGCGGATGTGATGGTAACTCCAGCCAAAACTGGAAAATAATGCCATGACTCCTGGCAGTGCCATTAGGGTCACAATGAGAACCCCCTGGAAGTGCCACATTCAGCTTTTGCAGTAGAGCTAGGGAATTGAAATGCTCAGAATTTCTGTGTGTCCTTATATCTTGAAATCAATGCACTTTAACTTTAGGACCAACCTTACTGCAGAATCCCTGGAAAACAAAATTTCAGTGGAGCTTTGATGACCTAATCTCCCTGGGGGGAGAGAGAGGAGGGAGCGTAGGGCCAGGCATGCTGCTGTTTTCTATTGTGAAAGGTGTGGACTTTGTTAATCAACTCAGGCTGCTGCATGGACAGCTCAGACTCAGGATGGACGACATTTTTTCTTTTGCTTCTCTTGAACAAGAGAATGGGTTTTAAATCCGTCTTTATTACAGTCCATTTTCAAGAATTAGAAAAGCAATGGAAAATGCCATTTTTAAAATTTTGCACAAACCTACGCCTTTTTTTTTTTTTTTTTTGTGACAACAGAAAATAATATGCTCAGGCAGTACCAGTGGAAACAGTTGCTATTTACTCATTCAGTCACTTCAGGATTTGTCTCTGACTTCTGTTAACACTGGCTGATCCTTATTTAGTTAAGTATGATTTCCCTGCCATCTCTCCATATGAAATTGAGACTCTCTATGATGTTTTGATTAGCACACTATTAACCAATGATTTTTACTATGTCATAGGCCTCATACTGAAATTCTTCTTTTCAACATTTCTTTCATTGTTCTGCCACTATTTCCTAACAGTTACTGCAACCTGCAGCCTAATTATTTTCGTTTATACAATATTTTGAGACCATCCAAATAGCAGCAGCATGAGTTTTAAACTTGGTAGTTAATCTCTAAAACAGATCTCATTAAACATGACTGTCTAACTGATCGTGGGCATTTCTGTTTACTTGTAGCTCACCTACAAAGCACCAGAGAAAGATGGTGTTTGTTTGTTTGTGTTGTTTTGATGCAGGATTGATTGCCTTCTTTGGTAACCAGGTGAGACACCTCATGCAAGCTCAGACACCGGTGTTTGGTATAGGCCTGTACGTTGCCCAAGAAGGAAGATTGCCCCGTGCTCCCTGCCGTGGGTTATTAATGCTTTAGGTTTCTGCAGGTGAAAGCAAAGAGGCAAAGCAAAGCCACTCGTGCCCAGCCTTGAAACGTGTGAGTTTTGGCACTGCCTGCCCTCAGCAGGGACTGACGTAGCTGACGTGATGTGGGCATTGCCTTCATTTCTGGTCAGAGTAACCTGGAAAGCCATGGGTGGTCCTCCACCGTTGAGTGAGGCACCGTGACTCAGAGGAGCATCAGAGCCTTTGGGGTTGTCCTGCACACCAGCCCCACGGGCTCGGCCAGCCCCTCGCTCCCTTCAAAGCACCCACCGGCAAACGGAGAGACTTTCCCACAGACGTGCAATGCTCCCCCAGCCACTGCCCCTCCAGAGTCATGCACATTTCTGGACATGCCTGAGCCCTCCTGCTACCACCCCATGGCTTCTTAGCCACCCAGAAAGAAAGTTTTACAGAGCAGTAGAAAGAGGGGCACAGGGTGGCTACCTGAGGCAGTGGCAATGCACTGAGACCTGGGGCAGGGCCACCTTCTCTCCTGGAAACCAGCAGCCAGGACAGTGGTTTATAAAAGCCAGAACACCCAAATTACTATTCCTTGTGATACCAGGATACTACAGCATTATTCAGGGTTTTATCCCTGTAGAGATATGGGCCACTCCATAGCCATGTGTCCTGCCCAATATTTGGGCCTTGACTGGCTCTGAGGATATGTAGTTTTAAATTCTTTTACCTAATTGTAATGAGCCATTTGGGTTTTTTCCTCCTCTTTTTAGAGCTGCTGCCAGACAGTTTGTCCTGAAAATGCTAGTTATGGTTTTGTGTTTTTTTCTCCTCTTATCAAAGCAGGATGCCAAAATTACTGTCCTGCCTCTGTAACATCCTCTTTCATATCCTCTCTTGTATGCTCTGGGAAGAGCAAAGTGCCCAGACATCAGGCCTTCAACAGGTCGGGTCAGAGCAGCCAACAAGCAGGCAGGAGCACGCTGCAGCCCATGCCCATGAAAGGCTCTTACTAAATCCCATTGGAGTGACGGGAAAAGTTTTCTCTGACTTCATCAGGCTTGGGAAAGGAGCCAATATCCTCCCTGAACCCTCTGTCCCTACATAAACTAAAGACCTTTCATTTCATGTCCAGGTCTGGGCCACAGCATGGACAGCAACGTGAAGAGTCTGAGGGACTCTGAACAGCACACGGGGTTTGCACATCTGAGATTATAAGCGGAAGACCCATTGCTTGGGAGGGAGATTGCAGAGGCTGGAGGAGAGAGGAGAAGAAGGGGAGAAAGACGCTGAAGCAACACACTCTGACCATGCAGGGTGCTGCTGCTGGGACAGGGACAGAGAATCCTTTTCATGATACTGAACGTTTGGTGTCCCTGAATCATAATCCATTTTAATTCCGATCACAATAAAAAGACAGTTATATACTCATTAATGAGCAAAGATACACTATGCATGTTCTTTTATGTTTTCTTGCAGTGCAAGGTCTGTGATGGGACCACGGGTGTTTGGTGCTGACAAAGAAGCTACAAGGGTTCATCACTCTTTCAGCTTTGCATTTACCACATCCCTAGGTCTCAAGGGGTTTTATTAAGCCTGATTGGGACTACACACTTTGGGGGAAAAATTAAGTACATTTACATTTACTGAAGCTTTTAAAAAAAATTCCCACTCCTGCTTTACTTTTCCTGATCATTTTGCTTTGGATGTACCCTCAGGCCTTGGATTTGTATGACAGAAAGAAGCTCCTGGTAATTGGAGGGCTGAAGCCTTCCTTCCCTCAAATGTTCCCATAAAAATTTCCAATAAGGTAATATAACAAGGAGGCACCTGTGTTTCCAGCACCCAGCTTTGCAAAGCAGTATCACCCCTTCAGGTTTGCTTTAGATATGACCTGTGGATATAATGGACAAGATGTTCCAACCTTGTTAAAGACAGTGGAGAACTTCTCATGGCTTTTGGGGGCACAGGCTTTGGGCTGCCTGTGTGCTGAGGCTGGAGCAGACCACTTGGAAATGTCTTAACAAAGTTAAAAAAAAAAAAAAAAAGTACATACAAACTTCATTTTCTAAAAGCTTTATTAAAAAATAGTGTTTTAGTTCCCCACACATGTGAGTTATCATTGGATTCATGGCAAAAGCATTATGGCCAAAGAGCCATCACCATCCTTTTCTGGAGCTTGGTGCCATCTCTGGAGCTGGAGGAAGCAAGAAACCCCAGGGAGGTCAGCTCCCTCCTATGACAGCTTGCTTTTTATGGAACTTGTATGCATTGGGCAAGGAGACTGTCAGACACAAGGAGACATCCCTGACATGTTAAAAATCACGTCCAGGCTGAGACAGTTACAGCTGCTTTCACAGCCCAGCACTGACCATACCTTCTGGACTAACCCCGATCCTCTCACAGGCTGTAACACGTCCCCGGAGCAACAACAAACACCAAAACAACCACCCTGTGGCCCAGACCCAAGCAGCCCACTGCCATCGGCTCCTCTCCCCGGTCCTCTCCCCAGCACAGCGTTTCCAGCCCCTCTGTAAGGCTGCAAGCGGCCGGCCGTACCCTCCTTTCCATCGATTCGGCCGGGTAGGAACCCAGCAGATCGTCCCAACCTCCCAGCTGTGTGAGGGAAGGAAGGAAGCAGGGTGCTGGCTCTCCTCCCCGCGGGGTGCACCCCGGGTCACTCCTCTGGGGCTGTTCCCGATGCTGGCAGGGTTTTGGAGGACTCTCCGGGCTTTTTCTTAGCTGTCTCACCAGGTGCCCCGTGTGGCATCACTCCCACAATCATTATGTCATCAGCCGGATTGCCTTTGGATTTAAAAATAGTTTAAAACTGGAGTGGTTTGACCATGATGGGTCAGCTGGTGGGAAAGGAAAAGCTCCTGTTCTCCACCCACTGGGTATTTTGGAGACCTTGTGCACGCAAAAAGCCAAGGTGTATGAGTGATGAGCTTTATCCTGGCTGCACTTGAGTGAAGCCAGCTGGGAAAAACAATTGCTTTTTCATAAAACTTTATTTCACCCCGGCACCAACATGTTTCAACATACTCTGGGGAACTCACTGCAATAAAGGACATAGATGCTGCTGAGAAACCACCTAATACAACCATATTTTCCAAAGTTACCCAATAAAGAGATCAGGAGTCAAAGTAGGGTGAAGATTTTAGTTCAATGAGGTGTTTTGGAGGAGCAAGGAGGGTTTGAGAGAAATTTGACGTTCCTATGAAATCAAGTGGATGTGGAATGAATAACATGAATATCCACACATTTTTTGTTGTTACTGAGAATACTTGATTTCTGAGGAAACTGAGAGCTTTACTTCCAAGCGAAACTTTTCTTTTTACCACTTGTGTCTTAGTGCTACTCAGACACACTTCCAGCCCATGCTAGCAGCAGGTCAGGTATCACATCACACCGAAGATTTTATCATCCTTTCTAGTAAATCACTCTTTTTCACTTTTTCTCTGCTGAGAGAGGAGTAGGACATGACCTGCTAAAGCCACCCTGAAGTAAGCAATGGATCTAATTCCTAAATGAGAAAAATACTGTGCATTTGCACAATTGCAGCATCCAGAGCCCTGCAGACCCTCGGGCAGGGGGACTGGAGGAAGACAGAGCTGTGTGTGACCCCCAGGCAGGGATGCCAGCCCCAGCAGAGATGCTGCTTTCCTGTCCAAACACTCAGGGGTGTCAGTGTGCATCCCACGAGCTGAAGGGATAATGCTCCCTTTTTCCCCTATAAAAGTGGCTTCTCTTAAAATGAGCATCATGCTGCCTGCTCCAGTTTTTTGGCTGCTCCCCACCCCCATTCAGTAAAGAGGAGCTAAAGGAAACACCTTTGGCCACAGTGAATAGGTAGTGGCTTTTGTACTTCCCTTCGCTCCCTTCCCAGCCGGGTGACGTGGGGATTTCAGAGATTTCCTGAGCAGCTGCTGGATGCTACACCTTTAGGAGCTCCAGCACTGACTCCTCCACACCCTTTCCCCTTCAGCAGAATTCACACAAAACCAGGGGATTAAAAAAAAAAAAAAAACAGCTATAAAAACCAGCCTGGCGCTCACTTGGACAGAGTGTCTCTGCTCTCAGCTGCCCATGTAAATTTGGTGTAACCTTGGTGTCTTGGAGGCACTTTTAGGGCAAGGTGGGCAATTTTGGCATTCAGACAATATATCCCAGCCCCTCCTGAGTTTCCTGGCATAGCTTGTTAAGTTAGGTGTGGATAATTTTTACTAAGTTGCGTTCTTTGCTAAAAATACCTTTTTTTTTTTTTTTTTTTAAATTAACAGTCATGTTGTATTTCATTTTCCTTTTTTAAAATGCCTTTCTTCTAAACAAATTATGAGATCCAGGTGCTTTCTTCTATCTGCATATAGGGCCAGGTCGAATCAGCCCTGGGCTGCTTGTGTTCTTGGTAGCTGCTGCTGCTCTGACACCTCTCAGATCACACTGACAAGGCAAACTTTTATTCCTCAGCATGTAATTCCTGCCTCTGTGTGTGGGGCAAGCTCACACACCTTGTAACTCTTTAACTTCGGCTCAGAACTCATCTCCTCATTACCCAGATATAATTACATCTGACAAAAGTATTGAATGCACCAAAGCACAAAAGGAAAAGACAGAGGGATTAAACTGATACAGGTCTTTCACC
Organism: Tyto alba; assembly: GCF_018691265.1. Taxonomy (NCBI): domain Eukaryota; kingdom Metazoa; phylum Chordata; class Aves; order Strigiformes; family Tytonidae; genus Tyto; species Tyto alba. Next base: position 5,803,361 of record NW_024881308.1, on the reverse strand, counting down.
CCTGTGAATGCTGTGCCCCCACAAAGAACTTGAGGAGGAAGAGGATGAATCATTGTTGAAGGATCATAGCCATGATTACAGGGTGTGATTTCTTGTATGGCACCTGAAGACTCAATTATGGAAATTATGAAGGAAAACCAATTTCAGTGCTAAAATGGGAGCAGGGAGATTTTGGGGGGTTTTGTTTGTTTGGGTGTGGTTCTTTTTTTGGTGTTTTTTTTTTTTTTTTGGTGTGATTGTTTTTCTGTTTGCTTGGTTTTGTCTTTTTATTTTTTTCTTTTCTAATGACAAAGCAGAGAGCCTGAAGTGTGACTTAACACAACATTTACCTTTGCATTACAACTAGGTTTTCAAAGACACTTAGGGACAGCCTGAAGCTGCCATGAAGCGTATGGCTAAAAATATAAATAAATAGAAAATAATTTGAGAAACATTAATAGAAATAACCTTAACCCTGTGCCAAGCACTTCTGAAAACAGGGCTAGGCAATGGTGTGTGTGGCTGGTGCCTTTGCTGGGGAGTGATGACCTGCCATGGTCAGAAATGGAGGTGGGGTTGGTGGTGTGAAGCCACAGCAGGTGTCTGGCTGTCCGGGGGCTGCTTGGGGCTGGGGGACACTGTTTGTCCCCCCCTTGAAGCACCTGCCTGCCCTGCCTGCCCGCTCCGGGCTGCCCTGGTCCTGGGCAGGAGCCTGACTGCAACAGGCCTTGAATAAACTTTGCAGCAGGTTTACGTGCTGTTGAAAACTTGCAAAAAGGTCGTGGCAAGAGGACAGGCTGATTTTCTTGTAAAAACTTTGTTGATGCATGATAGGGAAAAAAAATCAAGACTGAAAGAGAAGCTGTGGATCGCTGGCTGAAATTGGCTTTCCTGGTCAGCTCTCCTGTTTTCTTTTAATTAAAAAAGAGGTGGGGGGGAAACAACCATAGTATCTCCTTGTAATGAATGGAGGAAAACAGAACGTAAACACATAAGTGCCAAAAAAATTACCTGGGAAATTCCAAAATGAAAGTATTTTGTTTAAAAATTTCAGTTAAGGTTGCTAAGTAACATCAGTGTATCTACTTATCAGATCATTTACAAAATCTAAGCAATGAAAAGCCAAGACATTAATAGTGGTGGATAACATAAATCTTATGCTGCCAACATAATAAACGTACATGCATTATTCTTATCAAGTACAAAGAAAACAAAATACATATTTCATCACAAGTTTAACGCTGACCTCTAAATAAATAGCTGTTTTTCATTAGCAATCTCAAAATAAAACATAAAGCAAACCCTATTAAAAAGAGCCATAAAAATTATGTGTGTAGCCACTAATGACATATATTGATCAGTTTCATGTGCAAAGCCATACACGTGCATAATTCTGCCACAAATCAACACGGTTATGCATTTTTTTTCTTCAAATCAGACATTCAGCAATATTCTCAAGAAAAAACAATTATAAAGAATTAACTAAAAGTTGGCTGTCAGTTTGATAAATATATCTATTTTATATAAACAGATATGTAAGTCTCAGTATTCACTGTATCTCTTTAAGAACATTTTACTATTTTAACTGGAATTACCAAACTAATATGATTTTAAAGGTCAGAGTTAAGGCTGCTGAGTTCTGGTGGGACATACTACATAGCTGTGGTTTATGCTTCATAAAGCTCCAGCTCTCTACTGGTGCTAATTAGGATAGTCCCTTGTAATCAGTGGCTCTATTCCAATTTCCATTAGCTAAGTTTTGGACTCAATGGGCTTTTGCTTCTATGGTTGCCCCATTTCAGCTGAGCACTTAACCATATGCCAAGCCTTATGCAGGTACTTATGCTCTGAGAAGTGCTTATTTTTAAGTGTTGTGATGGATCGTATGGGCAATGCAGGAACATGGAAGAACACATGCTCGTCATACTTCAAACTCCCAAATTTAAGGTGCTTTTTCAAGCACTCTTCCCATCTTTCAAGCATTTTGGCAATTTCCAGGGGACAGACGCTAATCCTCCAGCTGGGTCCATGTCAGCAGACTTCTGTTTCCCTGCCGAGCTGCAGTGAAACCAGGCTGGTGTGACACAAACTGGATGGCAAGGGCTGGCACAGAAGGGTCACAGCACGGTTGCCTCGGTGGACCAGGGTGGTCCCTGGGGGTAATTCATGTTTTGAGCAGACAACACAAATTTGTCATAGGCTTTTAATCAGCATTGCTGGGGCTCCAGCTCCCAGTGTGCCTGCGAGCTGACATGCCTGGCTGTCCCGAGGTCTCCCATCCGAGCCTTCCCATGTCACATTGATGGACTCTGACTTTCTGATGGATGAACAACTGATTTTGACTCCTTATAGGTAGCATTTGCTCTGCAGTTATTGCCACAATATACCAAATCCTTTTAAAAAAATCACACTAAGTGCACTGAGGATCATATTGTCACTGAAAAAAACTTCTGAAAACTCACAGATAATAGTTAAATCCATTCAGCTTTGAACACTTTAAAAACTGATCAGACCTCTTTCTTAAAGCCCTGAAGTGCTTTTAACTCCCACTGAAGCCAATCAGGGCTCTTTGAAAGAAGTGAATGGCAGAACTAGCCCCTGAAACATGTGAGCCCTGCTACGGAGTGGGGAAGCAGAAAATAGGTTACCCCTCCCAACACAAAAATGCAGATGTGAATTAACTCCACATATGTAATGACATTTAAAAGCTACATTCAGTAAATCTTATTCAGAGTGAGGAAGAAATATGAAAGAAATCCATCAACATTAATTTAACTCAGACAAATAACTATTACTCGATGTAAGACAAATTGCAAAATGCAAAGAATTGTGTATCTAGTCCGTAAGTTTTAATGATCCTCCCACCCCCAAAAATGTTTAGACATAAAATGGATAAAGTAGTCCTTTCATTCAATGTCTCATCTGAAAAGAGCAAAAAAAGAGCAAAAATGTACTGAGATTTGAAATAAACTGTTCATTTTGAAGTAATGAAGAGCTATAAAAAAATCTCTTCTCTCAGGTTCTTAACTTCTGTCCTCCTGGGACAAAGAGAGGGGAAGCTAAAGAAGTGCATATAGCTGTTCATATTGTGCAGGAAGAGGCTTTTTCAAAGTGTTTCAGCATTGCTGATGAGGAAAAAAGTTTTTCTTTGAAACTGGTTACATTGATCCCCCCTTCCCTGCTTTCCCCTCCCTGTATTTCTTGGATGGAGCACCAGGAGCGAGGGGTGGTGAGAGGAAGAAAGTGTCTGTGTGTCTGTGTGGGCAGAGAACGACCAAGAAGGGACTGCCCTTTAAATTTCTCCTTTTGTGCCTTTTGAGTAAGCTAGGGAGGGATAGAATGGGGAAAAGCCCCAGGCTTCTTGCCTAGTAACACTGACTCTTGGTTTGGCTGCCTCCTCTTCCCAATAAACCCCTTCATTTCCCCACTGAAAAAAAAAGCCTGTGTTTGAATCAGCAGTGATGATAATGAGAACAACATCAGTTCCAGTTAATGCCTACCAAGGAATGATCAATCAAAATGCTGATTGCTGCCATGGCAAGTCCCTTTCCTCCACCATCACTGGGGAGAGCACAACGGCTGTTGGACAGTGATGTGCAGCAATGGAAGAAAAGTATTTTCAGGCAGATGTAGGGGGAAAAGTGTGCGTGTGTGAGATTTCCATACTAAAACTGGAGGGAATACCCTATGTAGTCAAATGACAACATATGCCGTGTGCTATGTGTATGTCAATTTTATTTTTTTTTTAAGAACAAATATGTAAAATAGTGATATTTCAACTTTAATCATTTTAGATACTATAATTAGTTTGTGTTAGTCTGTCTAAACATTTCAGTGATGACAGCACTTCCCAGTAGCCAGATAATAAATCAGGGTCTAAGAAGCAAAGAAATTCAGAGAATTTTTATTTGGTACGATTTGTATGCTGGAAGAAGTAATTTATATCCATTTAGATTCACTTGGATATATTTAGGCTTGTGTCTGAATTTATCTTTAAAATGTTTATATATGGGATACTACGAGACCAAATGCTTCACACCTGCTGATACCTGCCCATGTGTCTGTGACACTAACACTGTTTATTTCATGAAAACATTTTTTTTTTTTTTTTTTGTGATCCCTTTAAGAGGGTGCAGAACTAATTTTCAGCTCATTATGGAGGTAATCTTCCCTTGCTTATTTGACTTGGGTTGTTTCCATAACATCTGCTTTCATGCAAAGGCGCTCTGCACTATATGGATGTAAGCAGTACTATATGTGGTTACATTCACATGTTGTTCACTTAATGAAATCCTGGCAATTGTCCCATGTTTGAAACGCATCTGAACCACAGAAAACTACCCAATGCTGTTGCTATCTAGGAACCTAGAGAGGAGGGAGATGGCATTGTCCGTGCTTTCTTAGGGGAGCTGAGATAAAAATATTAGGCAGAAAAGAGTGCACATGCTTTTCCAGAAAAACAAGAACACACAGGGCAATTCTGGATCATGTGCTAAAAGGTCTTCTTAAATACGGAGTCTGGAAAACGTCCTTGCTGACTCTTTTAAATTGATTTACACTGATTGTCTGGATCCATCCCCTGTTGTGATGGCTCTTGGTGCCCTGCACAGAAATCTGGCTTTTGCCAGGCTCGTGGGCAGAAGTGGAGGAACTTGTTTCCAGTTCTCCAAGTCAGCCTGAGCCTGAATCCTTGACTTACCTGTGTCCTCCCCTCCTTCCCATAGCAACCAGCATTGGCACCACACTGGGCAGTGCAGGAGCTTTTCCTTCCAGAGACCACGTCATCTGGAATGTACTCTGATGCTTTTATTTGTACATATTTTCAAATTATATCTTTTCAGCTGGGGGAAAAAAAAACCACACCATAAAATGGTAAACAGAATTTTTCCCTGTGAAAACCACTGAAAAATTCAAATTTTAAGCATTCTTACCCAAAAGCAGAGATGTCATTTAGCTCACTGCGTTTTTAAGAAATATTTCCATAACATCGATTAAACCATTTAGTCAGTGAAGTGGGGAAGAATGCAAGAGTGTGCTGATGGGGAACAAGAGCTATTAAAGGCTAAGTTAACTATTAAACCCTTATAATAATTTTCTGGGGAATAAGTACGATCGTACAGGGCTGTTCTTCCCTCCTGGGGCAGTGCCAAGGTAGGAGCTGGCCTTTCAAGAAGCCACACACGTTCCTTGCTGTGATACAGATCCTGACGTGTGCTGTTTGCTAACGTAAAGATGTTTGTACTCCCCAAATCACAGCAGAAATAAACGGATATATTCTGAAGCCAACCCAAACCCAAAGGCTTCTTTATGTATTTGTTCACAAGCTGCTGTTTTATTGCAGAGCATGTGTCAGCCAGCAATTCATTCCTTTCTGTTACAGGGATTTCATGCTATGGGAAGTGGTGGAGTTTTTTGAATGAGGCAGCAGAGAAAACCAAACTGTCGGGGCTCTCAGGAGAGGTGGAGGGACATAGCAGGGAGAGGAGCGTGTAATGGGTGATGAAGAAGCAGAAAGCTTCTCAGAGCTTACGCTGTTTGCATCATCACTCAGAGTGCCACCTCATCAGAAGATAATGCAATTCACACGTTATTGCTTCACTTGGATGCATCATTACCAGGAACAGCAGAGATCAGTGGGCGTTCAGGTGGAGATGCCCTGAGTCAGAGAAGACAACAGCTGATGGAGCAGATCAAGGGTCTAGTTGTTGGTTTGGTTTTTTTCCAAGATGATAGACCTTAATCTCCTAAACTACAACTCGGCAAGATGAAAGTGCTCTTGTACCATACTGCTCCCAGCCTGTGAATCTAAACCAGACACACACAATCACAGAAAGCACTGTAATTTTTTGTTCAATTAAGGCATTAGGACATTAGGTGGTTTTTTTTGGTTTTTTTTTTGGCACTTTCAGCCGAACTCAGCTAGCAGCTACATATTTCCAGAAGGATTTGAATGTGTGGACTTGCAAGAGCAGATTTTGGTCTTCAGCAGTGTCCAGGCTGTGGCAGCTGGAGCTGACGTCCTTGGGAACCCACCATCTGGGCTGCGCGCGGGGCTCCGGCCGCGGGTGCTAAGCGCTCACATATCCGACCTTGAGATCTTCTGAAATCTAAACCAGAAGAGACTGTGGCTGCACAAGACTGTGTGGGTAGATGTGTTTGAGAGAGATAATTATTGGGAAAGGCAAGAAAACATTTACCCACTGCTGTAAAGTGTTCTCAGAAGACAAGAAGAATCCCTATCCTTTAGCCTTTTAATTGATTTTAATTATTCAAAGCTCCTCTCTCCTTGCTCAAATAGCAGTATGATACAATATTGTTGCAAGTATCTCGGTGCCTTTTGAGATACTTAAATATGAATAGCTGAGAAGCTGGTGCCTGCTCTCCCTCTGCAAGCACTCAGCAAAACCTTGCTGTGCAAGGCAGAGCCCACTGCACAACAGCCAGATTATTCTAACAGCTCTCCTCATTTCATGGGGATTCGTTTAAGTGGATTCCACACAATACTCTAAAAATGTTATGAGAGATGATTCTAATAAGGCAGAAGCCACTACGGTATTTAAGGGGAATTTAATCTTATTCTGCCACCACATAAAAAGGAGAGAAGTGCTGACATTTCAGCCCACCACTGGCCTATTTCACAAACATTTCAAACTGTGCTTTTCCATTGTACAGCTGTGTATTCCACTTGTACACATGTGTATATTCCATCAAAACCTTTTTTGTCCCCTGTGATCTCCAGTTCACCTTCCTCCTGTTTGGAAAAGGCAGACACAGAGAATGGTCTGATAACAGTCTTCACATGCAGAAATGACTCCAGTTTGAGGAATTGGGGACAACTGAGGCTGAGACCTGACAGCTGCATCACACCACTGCTCTGAGCCACACAGCCCCCGGGGCGAGGCACTGGCTGCCTGAGGCATCAGAGGGCCTTCACTGGCTTCACTCTTCCCACTGCTTCTCCCACTCTCCGTTGCACAAACCAGCCCTCCTCCTTCCCGAGGCACATATCTGCCATTATGCTACCCAGGAGTTGTCTTCCTGGGGTAGCCTTCATCCCTGTGATTGAATTGACTTACCTAACCATATTCTCACTTCTCCCTCTGATAATATTATCCTATCTATTGCATATCCTAGGTATAAAGTTACAAAGGTAGTTACCCTTCCAGCCATCCTCTGTAGAGACTGCTTTTCCGATTCTGTCTCTCTGGGCAAACCATATTTGAATGGTAGCTCTCCAACAGTTAGGAGTGGGTTCAGAAGGTGCATATACAGAGCAGTTTGTGAGCTGTTGAAGAGAAGGATCATTTTTTATAGAGGTTTGCATAGTAACCACCAGAAAAAGTCTTGCTCTCATTTGCATTTCTAGACACTACAGTAACACTGATTCCCAAAGTATCAGTCAAACAAGCGTTAGCTTTTGTTCCTTGTGCAGCTGTGATGCTGTTGGGTGGGGACGGTAACACTGTGTTTGGTTAGGGGATGCCCCAGATGCCTGTACCAAGTGACAAATTGCTCAGGGAAGAGGGTACAACCCCTTAGTTTGTCCTCTCCTGGCTAATCTGAACCAACAGTTGTAAAATAGTTCCAGTATAAAAGGGAAAGGGACAAATCCAAACTCGGATCCCCAGATTGGAGTCTTGGCTCAGATTATTTTCTTTTCATCCTCATGCAAATCAGACAACTCCTACTTATTTCACCATGATGTGGGAGGCAGAGTAAGGCTTACGTAGCCTACAGTACCTCCCAGGAGTATTAGGAAGGTTAATTAGTTAATGTTTCCAAAGTGTTATTATACAAGTGCCAAACAAAACTAACAACAAGAGGAAAAAATGACATGGCAAAGAAAATAAACAAACATAAAGCCAAATTAAACATAGTTAAGGGAGGTAACTCTATGATATTAAATGTGATTTTGTAGAATAAAAATAGAGATTGATGTAATTTACATGATCTACAGAATGCTGAATGCAAAACTGTTTGTTGGTTGCATTGTATGACCAGACAGATTGATTCTAGAAAGCAAGCTTTTATTTAAGTTTTAGGCTTCCGTGACAGGGATTGGTTTTAATGATACACAATACTTCACTTTGCATTTGTGATTTCAAGACCTCTATAAGTTTATGTAAATTCTAGCTGCTAGGGCACAAGATAAAATCATGGCTCTTACTTACTTTCATAGCGTCACATAAATGTGAAAAATTGAAGAGTTGCTCCAGGCCAGCATGCTACATTCTGATGTTGTGAGAATCTCTGTATCCTACATATCCTGCTCCAGTCAGGGAATATCTGTACTAGCATGTACTGAGGAAGCAACAGCAAGCAAAGGACAAAGCAGCTTGTATTATTGAGGATCCAGAAGCACTGTTCCTTCATTCCCATGCTATTTCACTATATGGGACACCAGGAAAAGAGGAGGAGAAAAAAAATCAGCAGGCATTTCAAGTGCATGAAATACTCTCCGTGGGATTCAAGTAAAATCAGAATATTTTTTGTGATTATGTCACTTGGCAAACTCAGAATCGATCCTCTCTCCATGCAATCCTCAACCTGAAATGGGGCTAGTTTGGAGTGAAATTGCATGGTGGAAACATGCCTTGCTCTGCGATTTTGCCTGGTTCTGTAATCAAATTTCACAATAATGAAAACTGTAAGTCAAGAAATTGAGGAAATGTCATGAAAAAGAAACCCCAAAATAAATATGTGTTGAATAAATCCATCCACATTAACTTGGAAGAAACAGGAATAGTGGCCAGCGCAGCACGTCTGCTTTCTCAGCTGATCACTGAATCACAGTCTGACTTTGAGCACATCACTTAAATCTTGCTTAGCTTTGGTTTTGTCCTCCAGGAAGGGGAGAGAACAAAGGACGTGTGCACCAGGCTTGCTCTGAGCAGAGCCACGGTCAGTACTGGCTACAAAAGCCACCCGGTGCCCTGCTGTCCACAGCTCCACACAGCCCCAGGGGCTGAGGGGGAGGGAGGTGCATGCGGGAAGATGCTCTTTCAGGGCTTCCAAGGCAGCACCACACTTCGGTTGACTGACCTTCAGGACTGGTGACACAGGGTTGTAGTGAGGGCAACACCCATTTGCACCCTGGGGTGCCCCTGGGCACTCTGCACCCGTTGGCCCTCTGATTCTGCCATTGCATGTTTTTCCTGCCGACCAGCCCTAGGCCAGCTCTGCACGTGTGTGAGGAGCTCAGAAGGCTCTACATGGGCGGAGCTTGGTCTGTTTCTGCTCTTACAGTCACTGTAAGTGACTGCTGATGGTTTTAAAAACGTATTTGAGTTGCACTGTGTGGGACAATGTTTCTTTCAAGGCTGAGCTGCAAACTGAGGTCTACGTGGGACCAGTGCCATGGCAGAGCTGAAACCACTGAGGCTCACGGTTTCATTCAAAATCCTTGCAAATGTGACTGCAAACCCCAAGGAATGTGCCAAGCTGTGTCAGCCACACAAAGCTTTACCCATGCAAACACCAGAAAAATGGACAAGGACATTGCTGTACTTTTGTGCTTGCAACAGTTTCTCCCCCAAAAGGTGAGCCTGGCAGCCCCTGCATGGGTGTCTCTGCCTTTCCTCAGGGCCAGGGGAGAAGTATCACTGATTATCAGTGCAAAGTGTGGGCCATGCAGATTAAAAATTAGTATGACATAAAAATGAAAGCTCTGGACCCAGATGAGGCCCTAGGAGTCTTTCTGGTACTCCAGGGAATCCCTGGGACAGCCTTACTCAGATTTATTACACACACATTAAAATCCAGCGTCCTCAACTACGTGATGTCCATTTTCCCCCCAAAGGAAAATTTCCTCCAGTTGATTAGTATTGCCTGAAAGCAACATTTATACCAACACACATATACGCCCTTCCATGTTGCGCTAAAGCTCACATCCTTTTCCTCCTCTATCCCATGAACTCGCAGTGCATCAAGCTGCAAGTGCATCAAGCTGAAGGGGTTTAGTCCATTCCAGGTCCCACAAAAGCCACGCTTAACAGCTTGTTTCACCTGGGCAATCCTGTAGATGCCACTCTGAGGGCCTCCATGTGATACAAGCCAAAGAAAGTGCAGGGGGCTGGCTAGATTAAAGGAGACTCTACTGAGTTAGCTTCGGTTAAGCATGCTTCTGAATTTGGCCCATCTTTTGTCTCTGACATACCAACGTGTACCTGTATTGCATACCTGGTAACAACACTCAAAGCACCCTGCAAAGGAGAAGGGAGGAAGGGGAAAGAAAATGTGATTATGAAACATCAGAGTAGATCTGATCATGTCAAATTCCTCTGGAGGAAAAGACAGAGAGAAAAATTACCAGCACGCAGTGCTTGAAGTCAATAAATGAAATTCAACCAATTCAGCAGAGGCATCAGGGAAATCACTCTTGATTTGTCTTTGATAGGTTGACAAAATCTCTGTTAAAGTTGTTTTAATGCTTTTGTAACTAGGCTTCCAAACACATTGAACCCAGGCCAGATCTCAGCTTAATAGGACCAGCCCTCCATGTCAATCAAATTGGTAGCTGGTGAGAAAAATGAACCTTTTTTTGTGCCCCTTGTTCTCAAGTTGGGCAAAGAGCCCAAAAGTGTCTGAGGTTTTACTTTGCCAAGCTTCTGAAGGAAAATTTACTTACAGGAATGAAAAAGCCCCATGGCTGTCTGTAGCACAATGAAACACATCAGGCCAAAAACTGTCTCTAGACATTTTCGTGTGGCATCTGTTGAAGTCAGCAGTGGTATCATGTAGGTAATCTGAGGGCTGAATTTAGCTTGTTGATAATGGAATTAGACATTATGAAATGAAGGTATGTTCTGATCTCTGTGAGTCAGCAACATTAATGAATTAATTTGCTATTTAATTAATATACAAAGCCAGAGCGCTGTTGGCAAATTAACTGTCAGTATGACACGTTGCTCCAAGGGTCATTGGAAATTTCTTTTTTTCTTCACCCTGCTTGTGTCGGGGGCAGAGATCACGTTAGTTGCTGAGTCATGGTGTTATAATGGGAACTACTGGGAGCTGAGCTCTTTGGAAAAGAGCTGCTCTTGTCCTCTCCATCTCTGAACACAGGAGGCAAAGGTCAGAACTTCATCCAGTCTGAGGGATCGCAGAAACCTTTCTCCCTCTTCTTAATCCTGCAGCGATACCCAGACAGCCAGTGCACCCTCACCTGCACTTGCTTTATGGTTGAGAAACAAGATTATTTATATTAAAAAGGCTAAATAGATTATAACTCAGTGTCATAACTGAAAAGAAGAGCTGAAAGTCTAACTACAACGGTATTATGTGAGTCTGTGCCCAAGTTTTCCCAAAATTTGGACAGTTGTTAAAAGGGATCTAGATTCATAGCAAAGCAGAATCCTGACTACTTTTTGTTTTAACATAGCTGATATTTCTGCCTCAATAAAAGTGAAATGCATGCTTGAACTTCCCTGAATTGCTTGAACTTCCGAACAGACTGAAACTGAGTAGGAAACATCAGAAAAGCAGCCACTTGTATGACTCTCAAATTCGGCTCAAGAGTGCGTTCAGGGGTCTGCTTCCCCTCTGTTCACAAATCTTAGTTTTGAACTCAGAGAGCACCTCATCTCTCATAGCTTCAAGTAAAGCTTCAACTTTTCAGTATATTTCTACAGAAATTGCATGAAACAGTGAAAACTTTTGTCAAAAATGAGCTCTGGTGTGCTTGAAAGGTTTAGTGAATCTTTGTTAAATTGCACATTCATTAATCAAAGATGAAACCTGACAGGGTAGAGCAGGTCGATTACTCAGTGTGTGCACTGCACCCAGAGCTCAGTATCCGGTCCAAAAATCACTGAATCCTCTGGGAATCCCTCCATGCATTCCTGTAGACTTCGGACAAATGCTTGACTGAGGACTAGTCCAGGATCTCTTTTCCATACGTGATACTGATGAGGGTACTAAGGAGAGGAGACAGTTGTTTACAAGGAATACTGCATCTGAGAGCAAGAGGAAGACATGATTACAGAAAAAAAAAATGCACCAAATGTTTTGCAAATCTGATTCTCTATCAGAAAAGCAATTTCACAACTATGTAAATACACAGCTATTCCGTGCAAAATTTTTTTTAAAGCTCTCTTTAATTGCACAAGAGGCTCCTTTGCTGTAATGAAAAACATCTGCCATTATTTACCAGCTGACTCCAATGTGCATTTGCACTGTGCTCTCTTTTACAAATGCTAGGGCAACATGGAGTGGAGGAACTTGGTTTGTTGACTGAATAAGGATTTCTACAGGAGAAATGTTGGGGGGGGGGGGGGGGTTGGGGGCTCAGGGAGAGCTCTGATTCATTGTAAACTCTGCTTAAGTCCCGATACCTCTGTCAGAGCCATGTGTGACCAAGTGCATGACAAAGCCTCCCCGCCTTTCAAAATTTATCTCGATGGACTTTGTTAATTCCATGTGCAAAAGGACAATAATCCCCTTTTGTAGTAAATCTTCAGATGAAAGAGAGTCCACCATCATTTCAGAAGGATACTGTATTTTACAGAATAGTAAAGCTGAAACTGATTAGAGGCTCAGCAAGAAAAGCAGAGTGCCACAGGCACAGGTCACAAACAGGTGGACCCTATACTGACTGGAGGTAACTGGTATCTTTGTATTGACTTCAGTGAGCTCTGGACAAGACCTGGGGTTGACAGGGGCTTGTATGCATCGATTTTGAAACTTCTTTGGCATTAAAACATGGGACGAGTGAAGGCCTACCGAACACTGAGTGACTATAAGAAAAATGAGTGAACTGAAAACAATTTCTCCACAGAACAAAAATAATTGACAGTTAATGAAGTATTTCCACTGAGTGAAAATACAAATTATATGAGAGCTATGAAAGCTCCTAGAACTAAAGTGCCTTTCTGCCCTCGTTGCTTGTCTCCTCACTTTGACAGCAGTTATCACTCAAAAGGATGTGCTTCAGGTCACAGCTGCTATCAGCAGGACATTTTTTAGTCATACCTGCTTGACAAACCTCCAAAAATGTAGGGGAGTTGGTATGAGGTTGGTGATCAGAGTTTAAAAAATGTAATCATAATTATTTTTCTGTATCATTGTCTTCAGTTTGCAGAACACTATGTTTTGCATTTCCAATCATGGCAAAAATATGTTTCTAGGATGCAAAATTAAAAATAATCTTGGTAATCAGAAGCTCATCAAAGAGGAGATACTGGCTGTTCATTTGACTCATCTTCCATCAGTGAAAGACAATAGAGATTGTGTTTCAGTGCTGCACTACTCTAGATGTGCTACTGATCTAACTGGCTGTGTGGAGCTGAGCCGTGGTCCCACAACACGTCCCTGCTGCTCCCTTCCTGCCCCGGCCTCGCAGCAGGAAGGTGCAGACTTGTTTTGCCCTGAACGAGTGTGCTTCCACCCACACCGATGAGTAAAAGCCCACCTTAGGCAGTATTTGACCATTGGTTTGCAGTGGTTGGGGGACAACAGGGACCATTTTGGTTGAAAGCTTCTCATCAGTTTCTGGGGGAAAGGAGCAGAGAAGAGAGCCAGAGTATGAAGCATTTGGGTGGTTGATAAATATAAAAGATGATCCTCTCCAGGTGTGGCTGGTTTTGAAAAAGATTAGCAAAGGCTTTTTTAGTATCTCCATGAACAAGAGAGAGGAGATGTAGGTGGAAGAAATGGGCAGTAGCAGAACAGTTTTAAAATCTAAAATGAAGTGTTCCCCATGAAGAACCAGAAGCTTTTATTTTTTAATAGTTTCTTAGAAAATAGCTACTTCAGAATCATGCAAAAAAAAAAAAAAAATCTGTTCTGGACTCACTGGGCCACAAGGTACCATCGGTTCGTACCTTCAATTCACACTGGTGTCAAACCCAGTTTGTCAAACCACTGTGATCAACACAATTTCTCTGAGAGACAAATAAAAAAAGCCCAGTGAAACCTCCTAATCTTCTGCTAGTCTGGGCTATTAGCAGCTTCAGAACTAATGATGGGTGAACCTCCTAAGGTCTGAGATGTCAGTGGGAGTTATATGCCTGGATCAAGGACACAATATGACCCAGATAAATTTAAGACAGAAAGGTAGATCAAAATGTGGGTCAGGCAGTCGTTAGTGTTTCTTTAAAGATGATAGAGGAATGGCTTTTAACACTTCCGAGGAGTTTTGTTGATGTTCTTATGTACGCTCTTTGTTTAAAAAAATAAATACATTTTTCATGCCTTCAAAATTCCAAGCTGCAGAAAATTTCCTCTTGTGATGAGAAGCATTCAAAACAAAAACATGTGGCCTGATTTGTCTTTTATAGAAATCAAAGGCTGTATTCTAAAGAGACTTCCTTTACCACACAAATGTAGCAGATGTTTTTTAAGATTATAGCTGCACAAGCAATCTACGATTTGAATCTCAGAAGCATTTAAAGTTTTTTTTTAGAGGAAGAGTTTTTGTGTTATACTGTGATAAACTGCAAGTGAGTAGGAAAGGGATTGTCTAAGACAGGTAATTAAGGTGACAGTGTACAGTAAATTTGGCCAGCATTGTTTTCATTCAGGAAAATAAAGTTAAAAATGATCAGACTGTCTCAGTCTAATGTTTTGCTAGCGGGTTAATTAAAACACATTTTCAATGCCAAAGGTGAAGAGATTAGATCTATGTAAAAGCAGCCCAACAGAACAATATAGCCAAAAGTGTATATTTGCATATGTGTTGTTAGTATGATGCTATGTTGTTTCCATTGTTGTTGTTCCCCAGTGAAACCCTCCCGCGTGCACTGGAGCAAGTGGTGCTGGAGCCAAGGGCTAGGCTGAAGCAGAGGCAGTGTTCCTATGTGAGTGCATCAGGAGGCTTTGTCAGCATGTTCAAAGTTGCTGGATAAAGCTTCAAGCTAAAGTGTCAGGTACTAATCCTCCTTTCTTGCCGTAATAAGGTTCTTTTCTTTGGCTGTGAGAGCTCGTGCAAATCTCGAATGACCAACTGACCATCTCAAGGAGCTTTGAACCCTGGCCACCTGTGGGACACTGCTTCGACAGTCTTAAAAAATTGTCTCCTGAAATAATCTGAAATGGGAAGTGAGAATATAAACCATGCCTGCAGCCTTTTTAATAGCTCTGAAGAGTATTGGTCACTGTATATTCTAGTGAGATCATTTGAGAGAAAAAAAAAAAAAAAAGAAGAAAGGCAGAAAAAGATGAGGAGTGAAAAGACAGATTATGCAAGGGGGAAGCCCTAGGAGACTGGGCGCGTTTCAACATCCAGGACTCTCTGCAGCAATCAGCTGTATGGGTTGTTGCTGGGTGGTAACACCGAGGAAATTCAGCCAAGGAGCATGAACCCTGCTGTGCTCTCCCTCGCATGTGCCCAGGACACAAGGATAGTCCTGCTCTTTGGTTTAACATCACCATCAGCTACAGATAGAAAAGTAACTGTTTGGTAACTAGCAGAGGAGGTGGAGGACGATAGACTTCGAGTCAGAATTAGATATCGCAGCTCCTGCTCTCTTAGTAAATGTGAGAGTACTGCTGGAAGGAAAAAACACTCTGTTATTCCAGGATGGCTCTGCCATCACAGCAATATTTTATTGATTTTTGTGAACTATTAACCCCCTCTTTTCAGGAATATTGTGATGGATGGTGATGTGGGTTAGTCCTGCTTCTCTGATGAAACCTGGTGAGAAAGATACTGGGCATTACCTTACCCAGTGCTCAGTGCAGTGTGATCCATCGCCGCTGTGTGAAAAGTCCTGAATCATCTCATGGTGGTGGGACGTGAATTGTGGCCATCCCTGTGTACAGCCTGGGCTTGGGAAGCTCTTCCTCTTCTGTGTTTATCCTCTGCAAAGCCATCCTCATTTTTCATTTGATGTTACTTTTTTGAGAAATATGTAAATGTAGCATTTCTTTCCTATCGAGGAAGATTTAATTGCAACCTATTTACTGGGCAACAGGAAAGCAGTCGGGGGAAAAGAGAGAGGCGGGTGAGGGAAGGCAAGTGTCGTCTCTAAACCTCTTTTTTTGACAAGTCACTCATGTTGTCTGGCGGAAGTGTAACTTTTGTGTTTTGCTTCCCTCAGTGTTGGGCAATCCATCCTGAACACACTGCAAACATGTTCTTGCCCTTGTTTGCACTCTCACTAGTTTTTCTGATCCTCATGGTTATATATTAACGGTATCTTCCCTGCACAGATGGGAGTTTCTCTTTGTTTGTTTGTTTGTTTCTCAGGCAGGATAGCAGCAGAACAATCTGCAAACCAAGGGCAGGTTTCCTGGTGCAAGAGGTCAGACACAGGGAGGAAGGGAGAAGTGGAGAGCAGGGGCAGGGAAGCAAAGGGCGCTGTCGCTTCCCCATTAGCTTCAGCACTTCTGACATTTGGTCCGAATCGTGTGGCAGGGAGTGGCTGTGTGACTGCCCTGTATCCTCTCCTCAGCAATGAAGTTTTAACCCAGCTCTAAAAATATAGGGAACGCATCTTGTCAAAATGAGGAAACTTTTAGTGTTGGAAGTATATGTGAAAAGACAAGATGGTTTGTTGCATCAAAAAAAGCATTAGTAGTGCAACTTTTTGTGTGTGCTGATGTTCTGAGGGTGTGTACTTCAGAAAAGGAAGCTTGGGTTTAATTAACTTTTTTTTTTTTTTTTTTTCTTCCAGCAAGGATGGAAGTTTTATCACTTCTGAAATGTTCCCATTTATGAAATTGTCAAGTGATGGCAAATACCAACCCAACAAAATTGTTCATTACCCTAATGATTACTCCATAGTACAAGTTGGCACATTTTTGGAAGCTTCAAAAGCAATGCTAATTTTTAAGAGTTCCAACCTTATAATTACAATTCATCACTACTGGTACATCATCTTCCACTACTAGATGTTATTTCTCTAAAGACTGGAGAGGACCACCATTATGATCATGAAATTTCCAGCTACTGGAGAACACTGTACCAAGTTCTGGCTTCAGTTACACCAATTAGAATTATTTCACATTCCAGACTTCTCAGATTATTTTCTATAGATATCATGTAGACACATCCATATTTTCTGCTGGTTGCAGAATATAACATGATTTATTAACAAGACCGGACCAAGATGATGGGGTTTCTAGTGTGCCTTTGAGCCAAAGACAGCCGGTCCTGGTTCCAGGATTCAATTTTCTTGCTGTTCTCATTCACTTATATGAGGTCATAAGCTGTGGCCCTGAATTAAGAGAAAACACCTAAAAATGAGCCACAGCCCAATCGAAAGGCCATCACACACTTTCATAGTGGATCGTTGTTCATATACTGTTAAACCGTGGGGGGAAGGTTTGTCATGATGCTGGCAGAGCTGAACTGTCTAGAGCTGACATCTCACTAAAAGACATCTCCATTAACTCGGGCCAGCAAGAGTCCCTGCCCTATTTAATTCAGGCTTCCTCACTCTTTAAATGAGACATTTACTGGAAGACTTTACAGCACTGCTTGCAGGCTGCTGAGTGCAGAGAAACTGTGTTGAGGGGAAGAGTGAAAATGGAAATGTGAAAGAAGGCAGACTCGTATCAGGAAGACTGTTGTCAGTGGTGATCAGGAGGAGGTTAAGAGAAAAAAGCAAAATTCTGTGTATCAGCTGCACTTTCCTCCAGAAATCTCTATAGACATCACCTCAGAATGTGTACAAAATAAATAGAAATGATCTAGTCAAGTAAATCCTGAAATAAAGTAGGATTTAGAAAGTTAATTTTGTCCATGTCAAAGATCTGGCCTCTTCCTTTTCCTGGTAAGTAAAAAGAGACTCAGGATGCTGATGATAAAGCTGAGAAATAGGGTTAACATAATTTCAGCAAGAGTGGAAACAACCTTGAGCCTGACAGATTCTTTAAAATAAACCTCAGTGCTACCAGAAAAGACCAGTAAGAATTGCTAGAGATGGAAGGGTGATAGATTTCCTTGCATGATTCCAGCTTTGTGCCCCATCCCTTCTCTCCAAGAACCAACCCTAAGGATAAGCAAGTAGAGCCAGGGTATTTTCCACCTAAATATAAATATCCAGTTGGGGTATTTAAGGTATACACTGGTTGTTCTAGCCTCCTACTGCAGTCAGTAGAGGGACCAGCCCTGGAAAGTGCAATACACCTGGGATAGCTTATTTTTCTCCATTTCTCCAGAGAAAGGGTTTAAACTGATGATGTCACTAAATCAGGCATCATGAGTCTGGATAAAAGTGAACAGCAACAGCCCAAAACTCCACTGGGAAGTTTGAAACTTTTGCTGGAAAAATATTAAAAGGTGTGTGAAAATTCATTACAAATTCTGCTTGTATTCTCAGCTACTTCTATTAGTTTCCCAGGAATACTGTAGCAAATTATTTTAATGAGGGGAAGTCATGGGAACATCTGGGGTTTTTATTGAAAGCAGGAGAATTCTATATGGCTTGAAAGAAAGGCTGAATAATCTTCTAGGAGATAATGCTTTGTCAAACGTACTCATACGTCAAAGTATGGGGGGAAAGAACTGCCTGAAATCTCTGGCCTGTGTCATTCAAGGAGGTAGAGTGAGTAAACTATTATCTCTTCTGGACTGAAGGTCTATTAACTGAAACAAAATTCTGAATTCTTACCTACAAATATAATAATTCAGAAATCTAAACCTCTTCTAATCAATGAGCCAAAATAAAATCGCTATGTCATCAAGAGAGTCTAGTCAAAATAACATAGATTACAAATAATTGCTATGAAATGTTCAAGGAATTTCTTATTTTTTCAAAAAGCATCTGTAGCAAATGATTTGAACAGCATCATAATCTGTGGACAATTTATGAAGCAGATAAAGCAGTAAAAATCATCGATCAATTTATATATTCTGCATTGTCAAAGATAGGCAAGAAGTTCCAAAAATGACAGCCTTCTCTTATGCACAGCAATGAACAGCAATCAGTAATGTTTTTTGATGACTACTGACCAGAGCAGGTTAAAAGAAACTTTCTAGAAACTTTCCAGCTGAAGATAGCCTGACCTTTACTGCAGGACCTGTTGCCCTGTAAAGAGGACTGTGAAAAAGCCTTGCTTCACTGCTCTCCTGGGGCGGCGTTTGGGTCAGGCCTCGAACAAGTGAAGAGTGATGGCTCTGCTGTGGATACACAGTCAGCCCTGCTGTGTAACTGAACCTGTAACAACAAAACCAAAAAAAACAATAACTGATTAGCAGGCACTGTTTAAAAAGCTAGTGTGCACGTCTCCTGTCTCGAGCAGCTCAGCCCTGTGTTCCATGTGTAGGAGGGTTTTGAGGGGCAGTAAGTCAATGAGTGGCTTCTGCTTGAGTATGCACGATGAAGACATCGTATAACACGAGTCTACACATTGCTCCTCAATTAATTTTCCATTTACATCCTTCTGTACCTGACATATTCTGTTTGCATTGAGAATTAATGTTTGCAAGACTAATGGAACCATCTTGGGCATCAAGGAAGAGAAAAAAAGATGAAAAAGAGGGGAGAGAGACCCCAGGGGAGGGAGAAAGAGAGAGAGAGAGCAAACGAGAGAAAGTATGTAGTCCTTGAAAAACTTCTTGCATTCTCTGTAAAAGCAACCTTGTGTTCAGCAGACATTTCAATTAATTTGGCAACGGTGTGTTGGGCTGGTGACTATACATGGCTTATCTATAGAATTAGATGATCCCTTCAGAGTTACTTAAAAAGAATAAAACACTCAGGCAAATTAAAAAAAATATATCATATTTTACTAAAAACCCATTAAACCGTCACACCCTCTTCTTTCTGCAGTTCCGCTGGCACTATTTCCTTGGCAGAGTATTTCAGCCTGATACTGCAAGAAGAAACAATAGTTTTCAGCTGAGGGCCTTGCTTCCCCAGCCTTTATTACACCCAGCTTTTACACCATTCAGATACAAATGAATGGTACCCAGGATTGTGACTGGGAGCCTAATTTTGTATACACATCACCTTTTACTCTACATGATAGCGGCTAATTCTGGTCCCTGCCATGTGCAACATTTGCCTCAAATCAATGTGATTCTGTAAAGAAAATTGTTTGCCTGGGTACTAAGTTCAAGGCGTTTTTGTTCTGCCTCATCAGGTAACTAAAATGCATCCCCAGGAATAATCACCAAGGCCAGATAGTGGACAATGGCCAGCATCTATGCTAGTAAACTAATTTATCCTCTGAAGAAGTAGGAATTGCTTGGGCACTGCCTCTGGAACTGGTCACTCAGCCATGCTGTGCCCATGAACTATTCAGGGAGAGAAGGAGTTGGAATGGGTCAAATTCATGCCAGAGAACTGCTTAGCAGTTGACTGTATAAACAGTTTTGTTCTAGTCCCGGGAACACTTCCAGACACGTTTGAATTTACTAATTTAAATGTAGCCTTGAAGTCCCAATGCTTGCAATACCACTCCAACATTTCCCTTGTGAGCAAAGAGAGAGGTCACATGGGCAAGATCATAACCACATCGCTTTAATAAACCAGACAGTAGAAAGCAAGCAATTATAAAAAGGCAAAACTTAGTTAACAGGATGGGAACTGGAACCCTTTTATAGAATAGGTCTACACTTGCTGCATAACAATGTAGTTTGTTCTTACTGGAGAACACTACAGTCTCTCCTAGTTAGAAGTGTTAGTAGAAAGCACATGTTCACCTCTGAAGTGTTACTTGAAATTATGTTGCTGTACTTTATTTTAATAAACAAACATTCCTAGATTCATGACAGGTTGTAAAAAATCATGATTGATACCAGGAAGTAATTCAGAATAAAATAAACCCTCTGGACCAATATATATTCCTAGGGTTGAAGCAAATGTTTAATCAAGGTTCTGGGAATTACAGAGGAAGAAGCAAGACAGAAGGGTGAAAAGGAAGAAGATTCTTAATAAGAAAGAAATCAATCAAACCTGGAATTTGACTAAGGACCTGATTTTAATGATTCTCTCAAGTTTCAACTTCTAATTTTCTGGTAACTTTTCTGATGCAGCAAATGTTTGCATTTTCTGTTTCAGTCTGAAGTCTGGATGAAAATGGCAATGTTGGTTACTGTGGTATAGCTTTGCACAGGCATCTTCAATTTTTGCAAACAAATCTGGATGCAAATATTTGTAGTCTGTAGAAGCAGTTTGGCAACCTAATTTATAAGCATTAATGGATAATTGTTAGCAATTAAATGTTTGATTACCCAACTGGGCCTGCAGATCAGGTTGCTAGTTTTCCATCTGCTAATAGCTGTGTGCACAGGGGATCATGGACTGAAAATGGGAGTGAAGAGAAGGGCTTACAAGATGCAAAACTGAATGTGCAGACATGAAACTCAGTCTGATGATCAGCTAGAAAACATGAAGCTTCAGCTATCTGTTCTGTTTGTAATTCTTCGCATTCAAGACTACAGTGTAAATGTCTTCAGATTTAAATATCATCCATTATATTAAAGATCTATGAATTAGATCAGTGTGTAATTTGAATTCCCCCTCTGCTCTTGTAAACAGCAGGTAGGCATAGGCCACTTCTGTGTATGTCCTACATAACCATCCCACATTTAAATTTGCAGATCATGTAAAGGCAAGACCCTTTTCTGGATATAGTTCCGTTCCTCCCGTAGATGAATCTCTGCACCCATGGAGACCAGTGGAGCTATCTCTGGGAGTCAGAGAGGGTGCAAGACCTACCCAGACAAGCAGCACTGCAGTGAAGGCCACAAAGGAGTGCCCAGCAGTTTTCTGTTTAGCGGCTGAATGTGTAACTCTCCTTACATGATGATGGCAGACTGTTCATTTCCTTCACAAAGGCCATGACTTCAAGTAAAAAGACTTGGTGGAGTTTGCAGGGATAAAAGAATACTTGTCCCTGGTTGTCCTGTCACCCTCAGCTCACAGGTTGCTCTTGACCATCCTGGGAGACCTGTACAACAGATAAAAAGCCCAGAATTAAGCCAGTTTTAAACTGATTTAAAGCAGCATTCTGTTTTCTACAATCATGGATATTTTGAAATGATTTCCCAGTCTGCCGCCAAAGATTTGGCTTTTGTCAAGGGTTTAAACAATGTCCTGCACAACCATGGCTTTGCAGTGTATAATTTTTTATAAAATTGGCTCACTTTGTCTGTATTTCCTCTCTGTCTCAGCTGAGTTGCCCTCACTGACAGCTGTCTAGCAAAAATATAGAGCAAGAGATACAGATATCACACTCTACTATTGGGCAGTGCCTATTAGTGTTTGCATTTAAGTGTCCTGGATGCAGTGAAATCCCATAAGAAATAGATGATTCCCACAAGAAATAGATGATAAGAAATAGATGATTCCCTGCAGAGGCAGCAGCTCTCTAATATACCCGTCCTAAAAGGGAGGTCTTGTCAGATGGTGGGAAGATTCTTGAAGTCTGAAAGAAAGCAGGATTTCCATCCTTGGTAGCATGGGAGCAGCACAACTACTCTACATCAATAAGTAATCTTATCATGAGAAGCAAAGGTTAATGACTAATCTGTTTACCTGAGCTTCATTAATCAAAGATTTACCAGAAGTCAGAATCCTATCGCTACTCAGGCACAGACAGCTTTGCTTCCAGGTTAAGACAGACAACTACGCAAACTGCACAAAGCATGTAACTCAATACAGAGCAATTTTCCCAGTGTGTGGATGACAAAGGGGAGCATCAAAGAGAAAAGGCTCTAATCAGAAGGGATTATATCTGGGCTGTGTGGAGCAGAGGGAAAGCCTCAATCTCCAGTGATGTGAAGAAGAGTTCGACTATGCCTAGCAGCAATATCATCAACCATCTGAAATGATTACGGGGTATTTTTATGTCGTAAAATATTACTTTGTTCTCCATGACAACTGACACCTCAATAATAACACCTATAAAGATTTAAAAGTTGCCAGAAGACTGCCAAAAACGTTAGGCTAAATATCCAGCACAGAGATCTGGGAAACATGGTTTAGATTGCAGGGACAGAACCATCGCCCTGCCTACCTTTTCCTTAGGAACTAGTATGAGGCATGCTGTAAAATGCATCTACTTAATGGAGTTATTTAGATCTTTATGTATGTTGTGATAATTAATGTCCACATTATTGTTCTAATTATTATCCAGAGGTTAAAGGCACTAAAGGAAAAATTAATAGCAACTTAGGGTCTTGATGTTGACTATTCTTTGCTCAACTTTAACCCAATAGTTCTCTCTCTCCAGCACTCACACAATGACAGTCCAGTTTTCCTACAGAAAGCACTGGAGGAGGAAAACATCCTGATCGGCCCAGTTATCCAACTCAAAGACTACTGACAACTGAGTCACTCGCCAGTTTTAGCTCCAGGGACTGAAAACCTGGACCCGAATAGAGCAAACCAGATCAAAACAAGTTTTCTTTCCTACGCCAAGCTGATTCATTGAATTCAAGTGACAGTAATGCCTGCTTACATGGGATTGTCATCATGCCAACTGATGTTACATCATATATATGTAAACCTAGACATGGGTTAAAAAATAAATAAATGAGGAAAATACCTTCCCTAACTAGAGAGTCGAAGGCTCTGTGGTGTCCCGAGTTCCCTTATCTTAGTCTCTTGTCATGTCTCATGATTCCACTATTGTCTGCAACAAAGAAAGAGAACTGCATTAAGCAGGGAAAGAGTTAGTTCAGTGATTTGTCAAGCTCCAGCTTTGTAGTTATTGCTCCAGATATGGCAGAGAGGCAACGTTGCCAGTGTTGCACTGGGACCTGCAGGTACTGCAGCCAGTCAGCGCAATTAGCTACAAAGTGCTGTAGCGATGCAAAGCTACAAAGGGGCTATGGGGACTGAAAATGGGAGATAGAATCAAAGATCAGACCTGTTCCAGGGTATAGCTGCAAAGCCATCTACTTACTGGAATACAATTTTTTAATGCCATGTGTTGTGAAGTAATAAATTCAGGGCCAGATTATTATTTCCTTTTAAGTACCTTGCTTTCTCCATTCAAAAATGAGGCTCAGAAACTCTTCTGGTCAGGGTCTGCTGTGCGTCTGCCTTGCCCATGTGTCTGGAGGCTCCGGAGAGGGATGTGCTGGGAGATGTCCCAGCTAACAGTCCCAACCTCAGCTGGGACTTGCACTGACAGTCAATCAGTATGGAAAGAGGAAGTGCATGTATGTTACATTTAACATTTAAAGTGTATCTAAAACATTTCTTAAGGTTCTGAACTTCCTCTTCTCCACCACACAGCAGCCCACAGACCTGTGAAAGGTTGTTATCAAGTGCAGCACCTCATTTTCTTAAGCGTTTTTCAACGACCAGCACTGATGCCTTCTTATCACATAAAACCGAGAGAAAATGTTGGTTTACAGAGGAAGACATCAGCCAGGTGCTCTTGCTGCTTTATCTGTGCACCAGGCATGGATGTCATTATCAGCATGTGGCAAACCTGACATCATTGTTTGGCATCCCTTAAGTTCAGCAGGAGCGATGTGGCCTGACAAGGAAGATTCTGTTTTTAATAAAACATATTTTGGCTATAGGCAATCCTTCTCTTTCCCTGGAGAGAATTATCAGTTTCATGTGAAGCTGCTTTTTGCATGCACAGAAGAGAAGCTACAGAACTGCACACACTGGGAACTCCCTGTAAAGTGGGAAAAGATGTATATATAACCACAGATACACCTTTACACAAGAAATTATTTTTAAAGACATAACTTCCCATTTTAACACTGAAACACTTTCAAAAATTTTAATGCTCTTTCTCTCCTTATGTATTTAATTTACAGCTCAAAGAAAGCATACAACTACCCCTGTTACAAATAGACTAATAAAAGTGGGGAAATATATTAGATGAGCAATTGGAACTCATTTTGGAGTGATTGAATCTGAATGAGTAAGACCAACACTTGGGTCATTTTCCCTGGGAATGTGTCCTTTAGGTTGCTGATGGAGTGCATCCAAATAAGGAAACCACATTTTTCTTAGTAAGAAAAAAAAAGATGATAAAGCCTCCTGTGCAAGAATCAGGGCTCTCTTGTATGAAGATAGAGTGGAAACTGCATAGGGGAAGGACTTAAAGAAATCTTTGGAGGTGGCTGGCTGAGATTCTGTTGTATCGATCATTTAACACCACTAGGCCTTAATTGCATGGTTAATGACATGCTACAGAATTAAATTCTTCACAGAAGTTTCTCTTTTCTTTGTGATTTAAATCAAAATACATAAAAATATATATTTCTTCTTCCCCAGAGACAATTACAGTATCCCAGGCAAAAGGAATTAATGAAAGATGCTGCAATCCTTGAAATCAATGTAGTTACATTGATTTATACTGGTGTAGGAACTGACCTTTGAGTTCAAAACAAATCTAATGATGTTAGAAGAAAAAAAACAACTAATAAATATACATAAGACAAAATTATCAGAAGTGTCTACGTGAATTAGCATAAAATCAGACTCAAAATTATTTTTCTATACTACAAAATTTTAAAAAGAAGTGTCTATTCTTCATCAGGTGAGAGACACCCGGAGGGGATGACTAACATAGCTAGAACACCAACATTTGGGGAAACTATATAAGAAGGAAATAAAATACTCAAGCCTTTGCTCTGACCAGTATGGTACCAGCTTCTCTGCATTCCCATGTAATTCACAGTAATTATTTGTACAAAATGAAACCTCTCTAAAGGGAAGAGCTTGCACCCAGCCATCCTTCAGCACAGCCGGGAGCCTGGTGGGGAAGGTGCTCAGTGAGGGTATTCAGGAGCAGCAGGCTCCCAGGGGCTGATTATCTTCCGCATTCAGGGTATTTCTTATATGGTTTCTGATAGCTCTTGAAGACTTGTAGAGAATTCGGAGAAGGAGAGCAATGTCTCGTTCCATGTTGTTCATTGCATGGATGCAATCAGCAGCATTATACCCGAAAAGTGACTGGTGAGCATCTGCTAAAGAAACGGTGAAATGATACTCCCATGGTGTTTTCTTAAAGTCTCTGCTGAGGGCTTTTTTTTTTTTTTTTTTTTTAAGCGCTCTTTTCATTGTCAGCTTACAATGTACTTTCTGCAAAAGTGCCCAGGAATAGGACTTGGTACCAGGTTTTGCAGCTGTTGAGGGCCTGGCTGTGGGTGTTGAGTCTTCTACCACTACCCGTGTATTCACTTCATTCCAGTCCTAGAAATGGGAATTATATACAGTCAAATCAAATTGAGTGTTACCAGGCTTTCACTTTTTATACATATTAAAAAAGCTTCCCATAGCTACTTCTCCATTGCATGATATTAAGGGAATCAGCCAAAGAATCAGCCGAGAATGCACTGATAATGCAATTACTGCTAGATTGATGTTTTAAAATGTACTGTTGTTGACAAAAAGCCCTCAGAAACCAGAAATGTTAATCTGTTTTTCTTTTGCAAATTGAGTACTGCCTGCTGTGTACATCCTTTTATTACTGTAGGGCTGCTCATAAGCTCCAGGCTGCTGGCATTTATTTATTAAAAAGAAGTATTAAGAAACAACACCGACACATTTTTCAGTTGGATTCCAAAACAAGAATAATTGGCAGATACAGCGAAAAAAATCCAAAATTTTGGCTGAAGAGTATTGACAAATGAGAACAGAAGGAGCAGTGTCCATGTCCCCAGGGACACAGAGTCAACAAAACAAAGCTGACTTTCACAACTAGTTGTCTAGACAATCAAGAAGCTTTTTACAGATTGATGCTTATGTTTAATAGGCCAAACTGCTTGAGTCTGTATGAAGCTGTAGGAAATAAAAAAGCAAAATTCCACAGAGTGGTGCAAGAGCAGTATAATATAATTGCAGGGGTTTCAGAACACGATCTTTATAAAAATGGGCAGCATTCCTAGCCAAAAGACACCTTCTGGTGTCATTTATCAACAGCTGCTTTAGAAACCTGAGGTATGCTACAGTGATCATTCATAGGCAGCTTTGCTGTCATTAACAGCCAGATTTTTTCCACTTGTTCATTTTGCTCCTTTGAAAACAAGGAGCTGCAAAAGAATTCATTTTCTAACTCTTAAGCATGCCAGTCTACATGTGTGCTTTAACATGAGCATTGCATAACTATTACTCTTTCTGTAAATACACCTGACTAGCATCTATAGTGGAAGTTTCCCCCAGATAGCTTCACCACTGACCTGGAATGAGGAAACATCTCTAAGGGAAAAGCAAACTGAAATTAAAGTTGCAATCACCATTACACCACTACATAGAAAGAACTTCAATTCTTAAGAACCAAAAGGCAAAATAAAGGAGAAGCAGTTACTTACTCATCCTGAGATTTAGGAGTGTTTATTATCGTGCTGAATTCTGCCTCTTTTCCTCTTTGGCTGGGAAAGCACTTATTTTCTTTAAGGACTGTATTTTACTAGTGTGCCTCTTGAATTTCTTTTATTATAGTATTCTTTTATATAGAAAAAACTTTTTGTTTGTTTGCCAAAAAGAGCAGAAAATATTGCCTGTATCATCTGGGTAACTGACATTCAGTTTCCCAATTCCACTTGCCTTTCAGAGAAAGAAACTACCCAAAT
Source organism: Tyto alba (assembly GCF_018691265.1). Classification (NCBI taxonomy): domain Eukaryota; kingdom Metazoa; phylum Chordata; class Aves; order Strigiformes; family Tytonidae; genus Tyto; species Tyto alba. Next base: position 5,775,946 of record NW_024881308.1, on the reverse strand, counting down.
AAGACATGGGACCTGAGTGCTGTCTAATGGAACATGGGGCATATGACAAGAGAAAACATTAGATTGCACTTGGCTAGTATTTTTATGTTTTTTAGTATTCTTAGAAAGGGCATACAATTATTGTGCTCTTTCTTTGAGCTCACAGACCAAGGATTTGAAAAAATGCAATCTGTGCTGGAGTTGTAGTGCAGCTAGAACGAACCAAGCTTTCATTACAAATTACAAGAAGTTCCCTGGGAGATCTGTATTTTTACAGTTCCTTCAAACAAATCACAGACAAGACAAATATGAAGAAGAGCTCAAAAGCACATCCATATATCCATAAACCTCCGCTTGGGCAGGAACAAATATGTGCATGGTTTCAAGGGAGTATACTTCATGCCTTCTGCAGTTTAGAGACATGTGTTTTGTTTTATTTATTTACTTCAGTAATTCCTCTGGGTCACTGAGATTTTGAAATCTAAGGCCAAGGTCAGCAGCTATAATGGGAGTTGTTGGGATCTTTGTAGGCAGGAGGTGGAAGGAGTGAGTTTCATTCCCCGCCAACACCAGTAGGATTTGGGAACAGCCGGGCCAGCCAGACTGCCAACCTCGTGATCCATGTTGGGAACCAACCAAGAGGACTCCCTTCAAAAATGGAAGTGCTGAAGGTTCCTAAAATCAGATGCTTTGACTTTTTTCTTTCCCTGTAAACACTGGATGCAGAGTTTGCTGCCAGCCTTCATACAAAACCCTCCCAGGTCTGCTGGAGTGACAGCTTTCTTATGTAGACTGTGGGTTTATGGTTCTACTTCAAAAAGAATAACACTGAAATGAGCACAGAGAATGTTAAAGGTAAAGTACCAGTGAAACTGTGATTTCTGGCTTGAATAAATCTCCCAATAATTTGAATATTTGTTTTACTCTGATTTTTGCTGTTACAGATTATTATTTTCCCTTATTCACCCCATGGTTTCATAACTTGGCAAGTCCTATTTACTGATTAGCTTTTGTCTCTGTTTAAAAAGGAAGACCAGGGACTTTCTGTCGTCTTTTAGGTCAGCTGGCTCATTTGTTATAAACACAGCCTGAAAGCATGGGATGAAATCTGCACACCCATCCCCATGAGTGCACTTCTGTGGAGTCGGCTGTCTTCAGGAACAAAGACAAAACCTATGTCCAGCTGTATGAAGAATCCGGACTCTGGTTTCCAAATGTTACTCAGTAGCTGACAACCTTTGGCAAGTGAGAGAGACCCTTTTTATACTATCCTGAACATTTAAAAAGCAGTAATAAATAGATGATAGCCTTAGAGGTGTGATTTATTTGTTTTATGAATCACAGAAGAGTCCATAACTCATAAAAGATTAAGGCTGAAGCAAGTTGTATGGCTCTTGCATTACAAGTAGAGATTAATGTCTTATTTCATGAAGCACCATCATTAACCAGTCTACATTACAGTAGTTTAATGTTCGTGACAGAAAGAATTGACTTTTAACATTTTTTAAATATTCTGCATTTTGGCGTGTCTTTGCCAGGGGGATTTTTCTGAGACTTGAGGAGAGATTTTAAAGGGAAGAAATCCTATCTCAGTGCTAGCTTTCTTACATACACCTGCACCCCACATTACTATTATGGAGATCCACAAGATCAGTGAGATAATAAGGACAGCTTTCTCTCCACATGTAGATTGCTCCAAGGTTTTTGGGACCTTTAGTCATGCTGACTCACCCTGAGATGACTTTCTTTCATTAGAATATCTCAATTTACAGCTCATCTACCACAATAAGAGTGGCTTTTGCTACAAATGCACTGCAAAAAGCTGGAATATCTCTCCCCATCTACTGTGGCTGCTCTTGTTTCTATCAGACCAGAGTAGCTCTGTTTTACCATTTTCAGGGCTTCTCCCTTTCCAGGGCCATAATTAGTTAAGTCTCATCTTTCATGGGAATCATAATATTTAATTTTGAACCACAGATTATGTCTTTATCTTTCATTGTAGTGTGTCGTATCACAACACTGCAGTATTGAATACACTGTAATTTACTAAAATCTATTAAAACACTCCCATTTTAGAAATCCATTACAACCTCCCTTGTTGTTATTACCATACCCAAGAATGCCAACGCAACAGGAGAATTAACTTGATGAACAGTCCTGCAAAATTTGCCGTTACAAGCTGTTTCTAAAACATCTTTCAAGGCATCTCCGTCAGCTCATGCATTCTCTTTAGTTTTCTTTCTTTTCTAGAACTATTTGCTAGCCCTTAGTTGTGGTAAGCGATTATTTGTGCTTTCAAACAAACTCCATGAAAAACGTTTTTCAAGTGGAGATCAAAGAGCAAAGGCAAACATAAAAGCAGTCTTATAAAAACTGTGTATTAAAAAACCTAAGCTCCATCCATATGCCAATTACATCCAAACCTCATGGCCCCTTCCGTATGAGGCTTCTTAAAGGTGATAGAAATGTCAGATGAAACAAAAAGGGACGCATTATAGAGAGGGAAATTATCATGGAGATGGGAGGTGGTTCTCAGTAACCTTCGACTGAAGAGTTAAGGTTGGGAAGTGCAGTTCCATAGAGCAACGCTTGCAGCATAAACTGTGGTCCCCAATTACTACAGTCTGAGGGCTGTAATAATTTCTAATGGTTGCAGGTGTCATTAAACAGTTTCCGCAAGCTGGGGGGTAAAATGATGCCCTAAACCTACAAAAGCATGCAAACTCTTCAGTACCTGGAAAGGATTTGTTCTTAAGAGCTAAGGGCTAGTTTTATTCTCTGAAATCATATCTAAAATGAATTTAGGTACTATACTCCTATGATTTCCTTTAACACCTCTGTACCCAGGTTGTTAATTTTTTTGACTTCTGCCAGTGATAGCATAGTAAGGCACAAACACAAAAACTTCCTCATAGGGCATAATGTTGCTGACCACTGAAGACCCCTGACACTCACGTATCTGGAGCAATTATATGGTATCAGTGCTCAGTGGACTTAAGCAAACAGCATAGAAGGCTTCAAGAAGTGCAGTTATTTTAGATAATTAAACCTATTGCACTTGCTGACTAAAGTTGGTCCAGATTGCTCTGACATCTCCATGTAACCATAACAACTTTTTCCTTCCATCGTGTCCCAGATTAATGTGAACACCTGGAATCAAAAACCTGAGTCTTGTGAGTAAGGGACATAAAACTTTATTGATCCTTCGCGTATGGGATGGATCCAGTCACACAGCAGTGATTCACTTTCCAAAGCCCTGTCTCAGCAAGGAGCAGTTGTGGGTTCTCCAGAGACCCCTCTCTTCTTTGACTGCTTCAAAGTCCCATTCAGGAATATTTTAAGGAGATGATTACAGGAAATTACACATTCCTTCAAGAGATGTGAGCCTTCCTTGCTTAGGTTTTAGCACATTAATGTTTTTAAGGATAGTTCACATCTAAAAATGTTTTTGTCTTGCCTATTTTTTTTTACCGGGCTCATTTCAACACTTTTAAACCCCTACATGCCAACAGGGTTCAATGGCAGCAGCCTGTGGGAAATTATGATTAAATTTTAGCCTTGGTCATATGTGACTGCTCCTGTAAATGTGGTGAAACACAGTTGGAGCACATATCCCCAGAGAGTAAGTAGGCAATGCTTTAAGGAAGCCATTGAAAGATAAATGGATGCAGAAGAGGCTCTGGAATTTTGCTTGAAATAATTTTTGCTTTGCTTTTAATGATCAAAACCATTCATCCCACTGAACCACATAAAAAAAAATAGTATTTGTGTCTGTGCCAAAGGTGGAGCATAGTGTAGAGCCACTGAAATAAAAGACAAGTGAAAAATTAATGAGAAACTGGAAACCAGCAGCTCCCACCCTGTGAGCAGTAGTCTTTTATATACTTCTTCCATAGTGAGTATCTCAATGGGGCTAAAATCACAGTACCTCCTCTGACTTCAAAGGAGATACACTGGTTGGGAAGTAGAGAAAACAACCTGGAGTGCACTGTACCAAGTCTGCACAACTTAAGAAGAGAAGAGAGCCCCTAATAGAGCAATTCATCCCTCAACAGAGGAGAAAATATTTTTATTATAAACCAGTTTTAAGTAAAGAAGAGAAGCATCTACAGGTGATCCAGCTTCAACTGAGGCACTCATCGCCTCAAAGGGGATGCAGCCTGGATCTTTAGCTATTCTAGTTTCTAGACTTTAGCTATTCTATTTCTAGAGTTAGAAAGACAGACATGTACAACAAAAAAGACTGAGACCTACAAGCATCATTTTTCTGTAAACCCTTCACTCTCCAAGTTCTGCTCTAGAAGAAATTAGCAGTCTGAGATCGACCTTTCCCAAAGCCTGCTGACACCCATCTCCACAGGCATCACAGTCCTGCATTATGTCCTGGAAAGGTATTTTTTCCACCACATTAACTGCAAAGAACCCACTAATTAATTACATCTTTTTTATCTAACTATGTGATGTTTAAAATACGGGTTCCTCATTCTCTTTTGGGAAACTTTAATGAAATAAGTGGAAACACTCTCTATTCTCATCTGTTTAGCAGTCATGCAACACATTTTTTTTCCCAAAAAATGAGAATTTATGGGGAGGAGATCACAAATCACTGAAAATATTCATGTGTGTCCTTCTGTTGTTATTTATGAGCCAAAAGAAGCTGTCATGCATGTAACATGGAACCTGAAATCCAAGGGTTCTTCCTGATCTAGTGTCTTTCCCTGTACATTCATATAATAACATTTGTCTTCCATAGTATGTTTAATAAATTCACTCTGTACTTTTGAAATGATGCCTTTGCAACCTAGGGAGTTCATTATCACCTGCTCATTGTAAGTATTATCTCTAAACCCACCATTTCTTAGGAGTTATATATATAGTGTTTTAATTGCATATCGTTAAATGCTTTGCCTATACTGAATATTCTCTGTGAAGTCTATGGGGCCATAATTTCCTCCCTTGTAATTAACTGAGTTCACATGGCGGCACTGGCAAAGCATCTTTTGGAAGGCAGGGAGGGAAGAAGTATCTGCACTATATATGAATGAGACCCTTATTTGTGCTGATAGCTCAAGTCTGGACTGCCCTGGGTTTGTGAGTATTACGGCGACAAAGTCAGCAGTGTTGCACCACTCGTATCCCTGGCAAAGGAAATTTCTGCTCAGTTCAGATGCTCCTGAGTCCAGCTGAGCTCCTCATCATAGACTCTCTTTAACCTTACTTTTACTGCATCAGATTTCTACAGGGATGCTTCTCTGCCATCACTCAGCATGTTTTAAAAGCTCTTAGTTAGTGAGACTTCCAAAATTAGTCTTGTTTTACAGAAAAGAGAAACAAAGCAGGTGATGGGGTTTGAGAGGCTTATCCATGAGTGAGTCAGTATCAAAAAGAGAGAAGCAGGACATGCTGGACCCACCACCAGCAACCATGACTGTGACACGGACAGCCAGCCTTGCTCCAGATTTCTACATTGCTCACAGCCTGGTTTACCATGAGCTCTGTCTCCTGGCTTCTAGGGGAGAAGGGGTTAAGTAGTGATTTTATACAAGTTAGGCCATTTGTACAGGCTGCTCCCCACCACCCTATTATTTTGGTGCTCTCATACCTGCAGCCACACAAACTGTTGCTGCAGGAGTTTCTGGCATGGTGGACACCTGTAGACTTGCTCTCTACTGATTTTTGTAACACTTGCAGGAGCAGCAGCACCCCTGGAACCTCTACCCCCCTGTCAAAGGAGGTTGAAATTGAGCAATGAGTCCAAAAGTTATTGGGGAGGGGAGGAGGATGTAGACACAGACGCACAGACAGTACGATTGCATAAGCCTCGTTCCCATGAGAAACCAGGCTGAAAAACAAACTGTCCTAACATGGATTCTCATAACTCTGCCTAGTAAGTAGGTCACACCAGGTCTCAAACTCACGTAACTTCGCCTTTATCACCAGTGGGCTCTCCCCTAGGAGGCGGTCCTGGTTTTGGCAGATTTGTCCCCTCGTGTTTCAGCTCACCAAAATATCCTTAAGGAAAAAACAAACAAACAAACAAACCCTCTCACAGGTTGATACAATGCAAGGTCAAAACCCACCACAGTCTTGGTGGGTTTTATGCAAGATTTATGCTGTGGGGCAGAGTCAGGGAGCTAATAAATCAGCAGGGAACAGCTATGACACTGACCCCACCTGCTCTGGGAGATCAGAGGGTCTAAAATTATATTCTAGATCTTTAACAGGTCTCTTCTTCAGTTGAAGTAGGAGAATCTTTCCCATTAACATCAATGGGAATTATGTGTCTGCCCCGAAAATAGAACAGACATTAGGCCTGTTCCCAAGAAATAAAATCTTTGCGTGCATGCTGCAGAGAGGCACTCTTTAAAATAACCTGTCAAGAAAATATATTAATAAAGGTAGCTTTTCAGTTTAATTCTGAGGCCTCAAACTCCTCTCTATGAATTAATCTCCAAGCTCATGAACAGACTGCACCTAATTTCACCTATACTTTTTTTTTTTTTGGAGAATCACAGGAGACAAAACCAGTCTGTTTTCCAAACTCTGCAAACTCCTGGCAATGGTCACCCTTAGGCAAGGATCAAGCATCTGGTAGTTCAGCAAGTCAAGACTCCAGTAAGTATTGCCATTGGAGGAGGCCTGAGCCCTCCCAGCACTGCAATCTTTTTGCCTATGAAGGGAAACTTCATTTTACATCTCTTTTGTGCCCACTCCAGCTCCTGTGTGCAAGAGGGGCTGCTCAGTCCCCACTGACCATGTCACAGCTGAAAGAGAACTGGAGGCACTGTTGTGAAAAATTTTGCATGCTGGTATGTAGAATATAAAAGATTTCTGTAGTGGATCAAAATGTTTTTGGAGCCCTTCCCCATACTTAAGTGGGAATTGCAATCCTAGTTGCTGTGTCTTGTGCACAGGCCAAATGTGAAAATGCATGACCCATTATGGGCTATCCCTTGTGCATCTGCATGCTTTGGTAGGGACTACAGGCACAGCACAGCTGGACACACGGCTGTCCTGGGGTCCTGAAATCTTCCCATTTTTGAGTAGTGCCTGCTGGAAATGCTGATATAGGAGTATAGCCACACCTCTAAAAGCTGAGCAGCTCTAGGACTTTGTTCTCAAGTGGCCATGATGGAAAACAAGAGCAGTCCAAATAAATACAAAGAGAAAACCCACTCATTTCAGCAGATACATATACAGAAAAACACTTTTTTTTTTTTTTTTTCTTTCTCTACATAGAGGAACATTCTTTCTCTTTCTCTTTCTTTTCTTTGAAATGAACAAAAACAAAACCAGAAACTTCTCTACCTTCCATAGTTTACCAATTGTGCTTGCTTTTTTTTTTTTTTTCCCATGTGAACTCTTAACAAAATATATGTCCTATCAGACTCCCAACTATACACAAGGAAGCCCCAAATTTGTTTGCATCAGACCATCAGTACATAGAGAGCACAATAGCGTCAGATTTATTTCCACCAGATACTTTGGTCAAGTGTGCGCAAAGGCCCTTACTGATCTGTCATATAACATTGTTATTTGTGTATTTACCCTTACAAATTTCAAGGGAGTTCATCATCAAATTAATGAGGGTTTGGTCAATGGGCTCTTTCTGTATTTTTCCTTCTTTATGCTTGGTGATTATGAAAGGTTGTCACATAAACGTCTGCTCCTCACACAGTCTGCTGAGTTAACTTTCTACATATGTTTTCCATAATGTTTCAGTGACAGGCCACAGCTTCATCCAGTGTAGCTGTCTGAAAAAAGAAATCTGTAGATTTTTGTTTATACATTGGGCTTGCATCTCAAATTAAAGGGCTAATGGCTTTACAGCTCTGCCCCTTGCAAATCATTCTGTAAGCGCAAGCATTACAGGAGCCAAATACACCTGCAAAAAGGGACAGGCATAACCACAATAAAAGAAAGCATATTACTTTTAGTAACAAAGAAAAAAACCCCAAAATACATGCACTGTTATGCTCGCTGTTGATTTCCATACCAAGTTACTTCAGTCACACATAGGGATTTTACAGGTGATATTACCTGTCTTGCATGAAGCATTATAAATGGATTTCAAACACTTTGCTGGAAAAAAGGGGAACTTGCTCAGCTGAGAAGAAAAATAAACATTGCTCTGAAACATTATAAAAAAAAAATTCTTCTACAATCAAAGATAAATTGCGAAGGAATTGCAAAAAAATACTCAGGAAGATTTACTGAGATTTAGAAAAAATTAAATTTTTCAAGTTTTACCTGACCATGGAAATAACCAGTGTTCCTTCAGCTGATTTGTTCTTCATAAAACTGTTCTATTTTCTGTCACCTAAAAATATCTGGCTCTTTGTGAAAAACTGATGAAGAACCCAGCTCCTTTTTCTTCTCCCAACATGCCTCAGCTTGAAATCATCAGAGCTGTGATGCTCGGCTTCTCTCCTCATCCGAGAGTGTGAACAGCAAGGATAGGATTTCTCTCACCTAGTTTTAACCATTGAAAAAGTGGGTATCAAGTGCAAGCTATGTCTCTAGGTGCTTTTTATGACCAGTGTAGAGAGAATAGACTTTTGGAGGTGCCACAGACTATTGACAAATAATATAGACTAAACACCTATAAGTAGGTGAGATGAATCCCACCCACAGAGTTTTCTTCTTCCTTAAGGCCAATTAGATATAAATGCTGCTTCACCATGATCTAATTTCAAGACTTTGAAACAAGGCTTTCAGTCAAAAATGCAAATTCAGTAAAAACAAGGCCTTTTTGTGGGAAAGGACTGGTTTCTGATTCCTGCCTTAAAAAGGTATTTAGAAGAAAACAATAGGTGTGGTTTCTACATTTTCAAAAAGCAAAATTTCCATTTTCTGTTTGAAATGAGTCTTACGTTTGAAATTCACATTAACGTAAAGTCATTTAAAAAGAAATGGTCAAGATTAAAAAGAAATCATTCAATTGGCCTAGCCTTTCCCCTTATATTTAAATTACAGATCTGCAAACAAATTTCAAGTTTTTCCTTTCATCCTGATTTAGGTGAGGAGAAAAAAAGAAAAACAATCAAAACTTCAAACATTTATTTGGGAAACAAAAACTATTTCCAATACAGCTTTAACGCTTCATCTACAGCTGAATCACCCGTGCTTGAAAGGGTTGAGCTGACTTCACTTGGGCCAGGGGAATCCTGCTGCTACCGTTTTTCATTCCTCTTTTGCTGTTCGGTGCCTGACTCCAGCACTGGTGACAGGCACCCCAGCTGGGTGATGGGGTTCTGCTGTAAATGCATTGGCCATAAACACTGCAAGAGGTGCTGGGCACAAACTTGACTGTGTTTAGCTCATGCTCTGAGTCTAAAGAACATGACCCATCTGGGAGCCAAGCCAGCAGTTTAGCAAGGTGCAGAGCCTCAGCTCAAACACCTACATCTCTGATTAGACTTGGTGCCTTGCTGACATGGTCAAAGAAACCCTGAACCAAAAGGCCAACAAACACTTTAATAGATGCACAAAACCCAGAGGAAAGATTTGCTGTGACTTTTCCTGTGGGTGAGCTTATGCTGGGCTGTGTGGGGGAGTTTGGCAGAGCAGCCTCCAGTTTCACCTGGTCAGAGCAGAGCTGTCCTGTTCCTTGCAGACACAGTTTCCACACCACAAAGTCCCGTAGTGCCCTTTGAGCTGCTGCCACCCCTTAACGCAGCTGCATGAAAACCAATATTGAAAAAGAGTTAACATCTCAGCATGAAACTAAGCTGTATGGCATATGCTTTTAACATTAGAAAGAGGAAACAGTTCAGGGAAAAAGATGCAGACCTGGCAAGTTTTTCTTTGTGGGGGAGAAAAAAAAAGAAGAAGAAAAAACAGTGAAGAGTTTTGTCTTTCTTCAGATGGAGAGGGGACAGAGGAGCAGCAGTGCAGGGCTGAGGGTGCAGACTGGTGCCTGAGAACCACTGCTGCTGCTGCGGCAGGGTTTAATTCGCAGAATTGACTGCCCCGTTTCTGGCACTACGTGCTGGCTCTGCCTCACTTTCCCAGCAACAGCCCTTCCCTATTGCAGCCTCCTTGTCTGCCGGCTCCATGCCTACGAGACGGATTTTGCAGTGCCGTGCAGACCAGCACGAGGAATTGCACCAGCTCCGCACAATGCAGGAGTGATACTCAGGAACACGGTGCTGACAGCAGCTGTGAGGCTTGGTGCATTTTTAGATAGTACCCAGCTCCTGCACCTACACAGAAATCTCAGCCCTCATTTATTTCAGTAATTAGGTTAGGAGGGTGTTTTGGCTACAGAGAGGGACATCAAAATAGTCATTGTCTGGATTTGGATTTCAAAAACAATAAACAAATTAGTGAAGCCTCTTTTTTTTTTTTTTTTTTTTTTTTTTTTTAAAACTGGGGAAAAATCCTTTTGTATTTTTTAGAGTAGTCTCTGTATCTTGTGATATTTGAAAGGCTGAAGCTGATAATTATGTCACAAGAGTAAGTAAGAAGGCACACAGATCAGCCCTAGAGCACCAAAAATTGTTCTAATTTCTCCAGTGGGCCAGCATGGGTGTAACTGTGAGTAAAAGCAGACCCACAACAAATGACTGCTTCGAGAGAGGAATGGGATATTGAAAACAGCAGGCCACTGCTTAATTGTTTGGCCAGTATCTTTGAGACTAGCATTGTTCACCCAACAAAGCCACCCGAGCTGCCATCTTGGATTTTCCTTCTGATTTTTAAGCAATGTCATTTGCAGGCCTCCTAATTAATGCCAGGCCAAAAGCCCTGCGGGAAGGCTGACTCATAGTAGAGAGAATGGCAGAGCAAGAATCTGCCCCATCCAGGCAAAGCCCTCAGATGCACAAACCCTTTTCTTCTAAAGGCAAATAGTTTGCTGTGAACCATTACGAGCTTCCGAGTTTGTGGGATCAGGATAACGGCTTATGTCTTGTTGCTTGTAAGGGAGATAAATAGATCATGTGGTGAACTGAGAGTTTATTGGGAGTTACACACAGTCTCTGGTATGTCTTTAATAAGGGTACAGCCCCTACTTTGGATCCACTTTCCCTTCAACCCTCTTTTCTTCTCTGCCTCCTGTGTATTTGCTTGCATGTGTGAGAATATACATGCGCACTCACACACACACAAACCACAGACATGTGGACGAACAACTCACTGGACTAAATCCATCTGAAAAAAACTCAAAGAGAATGAGCCCCTGCCCCTTGCATGAAATCAGAAAGAAAATGGGTGTCTGAAATACTGCTGCTGCTGCTCTGGTGAATGGTAAAAGACAAGGAATACTTCAATCTCACTGAGACACTCTTGTATCAGATTAGTGCCCGTCTGTGCTGCACAGTTTAACTGAAGATTGTCTTCCATGTGTGGGCACTCATCTGAGTCTGTGTAAGTGCTACTTTTATCTTTTTTCTTCTCATTTCCATCAATCAAGAAAGCGTTACCTTTCCACTCAGTGAAGTACATGCCCAGAACCTCCCTTCATCTGTGGCTCCACACTTGCAGGGAAGGCAAGAAGGGGACAGGCAAACCCCACCTCTGTCAGTGTATCCTTGTTGTTTCTGGGCTTGCTCTCACTTATTTGAGGATAATTTGTTGTGGTTCCTCATGCTTTAAGGTAACTTTCCCACTCAGATGTCTAAACTGCAGATTTTTTTCCCCCCTTTGGAAGAACCAAGGGAAGGTAAGTGGTTAAGAGTTTTGCGTATAAATTGTAGGGAATCTGGGTTAAAAACATTTGAACCAGCGCAGGCTAATACTTCAGTGTGGCTGTGTGAAGTCTGAACAAAGCCCATTTTTTTGATTCACTGACTCTACGCGCAGGGGAATTGCACAAGACGGACTGTCCCTTTCTTCCTCTCTGCTCATGTCAACAGTACAGAATGGAAAATTTGCACGCGCGAAAAAAAGGTCGCCTTGAAGTTACATGAATCATTCTGAGGGGCATTGCCCTACCTTGCCTCTTCTAAGTCATCTCCTCTATTTCCTCTTCAAGGTATTACGTGAAAGCAAACCACAACAGACTGTGCCATCGCTTGCTCAAGTAGCTTATTTTTATCCAGCAGTGAATATCCTCACTTCCCTCTTTTTGATAGATCAATGGCTCTCCCAAAATCTCTTACTGAAACAGAGCTCCCTGCAAATTTAACTGTGTCTGCACTGATGGCATCTTTAAAAGTCAAACAACTGACTTGCTCTCATTTTTCTTAAACGGTGACATTTTCATCATTGAAGATATCATGGAAAAAGTTCAGTGGGAAAAAAAATATGTACTTTTACCTCAGAAAGTCTCTCTTGGCATCACAGCTGCTCTCATGCCTCTGTTTCCAAAAGTATGCTGGCCCGTACTGAGCAAAATCAGTCAGTTTACACTCAGTATTCCTCCATTCCTTTTTCACACAAATTTAATTGCTTAGAATTTTAGCTGGCAAGGGTTAAAAGAAAATTGGTAAAGGTATCAATAACTGACCTCATATTTTTAGAAATAAGAGAGTATCCATGGTTCCTCCTCTCCTTTCATATAATCAAAAAGCCAAAACAGTTGGTAATATTGTAAAGTCATAAAATGTTGGCAAGTAAAAAATCAGAGAAAGAAATGCCAAATAAAAATGCGTGTGCTACCCCACCAGGTAATGTGGCCAGTCACTGCAGTCCGTTGTGGGCCAGGGAATAAAGTTATAGTCCCTGAGTAAGTATTTTACAGCCTTAACTGAGAAAGGAACCATTTCAGCCACAAAATTATACAAACCCAAACACAAATGTGCTGGAGAGAGGAAGATTTCTAGCCATGCAGAGCAGTGATGTTCTCCCAATAGGACAAGGAACAGCAGAATATTTTATTTCTTTTCAACCAGGTCTTGATCCTCTTTTAAGTGCGTACAGCACAGCTGACAGCAATTGTCTGTGAGCTTTCCCTCAGCCATGCACATCTGTACTCTTAATACAATCACTGTAAGAAGAAAACATTGATTTTTATTTTTTTTTTCCCAGTGTGCCTGTCCTGCACTAACTGGGAAATGAGGAGTGCCAGAATTATAGCAAGCACTCATTTTGTTGTGCAATTTATTACATTTGAGCAATTTACTACCAAGACTTGACAAGTCCCCCTGTCCCCCCCCACCAAACCAAAGATGATACTGTTATATGTATCCTGGCTCAGAAAAGTGACTAATCTTTTAGAGACTTCTGACACTAGTAGAAATCTGGACATCTGAGCAGCCTGGAGTCCTGGAGATCCCAAAATGTGTGTTCTTCCTCTCATTTAAGACAGGGACAAAGCACAGCTCCCTGCTACAAATGACTGCTCAAGATTTCATGCCAGGCACCCTCCTTTAGTATAACATCTTGCTCTTCCTCTTTTATCTGAGCCCAGAACAGGTCCAAACTGGAACTTCAAACATACAACCAACAGATGTTGTGAACATCAAGGCCCCAGAAGGCGATTCAAATCCCATGATCCCAAAAGAGGAACTTGCTTTGTGAAATGTTTTCTTGCATATACCCACAGATACTAGAAATCTCAAGAGGACAACTGAGCTGATAACATTTCCACTGTTCAGAAGGAATACTTTTCCAGTCAGAACAAATAAGGACATTTTAGTGACCCCAAACATAAACCAGAGCCCTGATCCGGCCACACAATTGAAATGATGCATCTTTGCCTTTCTGCAAACCCCATCTGGATCCTACCAACACCCTTCTCACTCACATTTAATTCTAGCAGCCATCAAATTGCTTCTCTGATCCAAACTTTGTCTCTGTACCTGTTAGTTCCACTATGCCCACCGAGTGTTCAGCTCTTGGGGACAGCTGAAAAATATCAACTGACATTTTATTAAAGGTTTTATTAGTCAGAAGGGGCTATCTCTTTAAAAGGAGAAGCTGGATGGATTTCTTTTTCCCCAGGCTGCTGAAATACACAAATATTGTCACATTTGCTGGGGCCATTTCAAAATAAATAAGTGAAGCCTGGAGGCTGGGTAGTGATGGAGATCTACAGCTGCAGGGTGTAAAATTGGAATCCCCATCTATGGACACACCGCAGGGCTGCTCCCCTTGCACAACATGCAAAGGAAGGAAGTTGAAAGGAAGCAATTTATGAGTTAGCTCTGAGTAATACTGTGATATGGTTAGAAATGCAGAGGTAGAAAAGCCTGTATGACAGACTGAATATACGTGGGCTTGTAAATCAGTGCTGAACGGGGAACTGATGTGAGAAGGAGAAAAGCTGCCTAATTTTATCAGCATGCATCCAGTAAGGTCATGGGCAACAACAGTAAATGCATAGGATAAAGGGAATAGGGGGAAGAAAGGCTGCTTTTTGTGTTTTATAGCTACACCTCAAATGTAACATAAATGGACAAGCAGTATTTTCCTTTCCTTCATAATTTCCTCTGAAGGAGGCAAATGCTATAGTACAAAATTGTTTTCTCCTAACACACACTCTGAGAAGGATGAGATATACTCACTTATTTAATAGGCAGAGTCTTTATTCAGAGATAATAGGAGAGTTTTTTCCCTGTAATTTTGCTTATCAATCTTATTTACTTTTTCAAAGTTCTTAATAATGAGGAACTTCAGATGAAACATAACACACTCACAGTCATTCAGGTCCTGTGCTGAGCTGGAATACAATTATACCAAAACTTTAGAAATCAAAAATGTTTAATGAGTTTTCCCCTAGTCATTCAGCATTTTTGTCAGATTAACTTCTTGGACCTGTCAATGATCAAAGATGTCATAAAGCATAGGAGTAAAGGCTGCCTACTCTGGCAATATTTCCTTTCTTTTTTTTTTTTTTTTTGTTAAATTGAAAAAACCAAACCTCTGATGCATACTTGAGTTTTGATTAATCTCTTGTTGTGAACATCTCTGAAGGTTCAGACAAGGTTTTGGGTATTTATTGAAACATATAAGTAAACTTGAGGCTTTTAAGGTTTGGTAATCAATATTTAATTTATTCCTGTATAGTCAGCTCCAGCCTACCAATTATTATGCATTTATTTAAAAGAAGAGGTCTAATGGTAATACTTCTGGCTCTGAAGATGAAGTCCAGCATTTAGAAAGGTACAAGAAATGTAAATTGAACAGAAAATTTGAAACCATCTGCTGAATTTTTATTTAATTAAGGCCTCATCTGCATTTGAAACACAAATTAAGGTAAAGTGTGAATTTAAATGAAAAAGAGATTGATGAATAACTTCATGGGCATTTGAGTTCTGGAACAAGAGTGCATTGTCCCTATTTACCTTAATACACTTTGAAATTATGTTATTCAAATTAGAAACACAGACTTCTCTATTCAAGAACAAGAACATTGATACTTGGAGTTAATCAGAAACACTTACTCAAGAGCTATCTATATGCAAGACAGTTTATAAGAAAAGTTAGCAAGGAATTGTGAAATGAGCATTGTGCTCCACATGCTACATATTTCATAGAACTGCAGTTTAGGGAAGTTTCAAGTGCACAGCCTACCCAAACCTCACACAGATTGTTCTGAATAATATCTTCCTTGGGTGTAAATCTGGTGTAATGAATAGAAATGAGAGTGTGTTGTTTAAGGACAAAAAGATTATTAAATGCAAAAGTAATTATAGGCAGTTTGGAGTTGCATGGGTCTCTGGGTTTGCCAGTTGGGTTCAGTCTGAGCACAAAGAAGTTGTGAAAATTGAACACCACAGGGACAGTTTAAGGCTGAAGTCCTGGTCCAGCTGAGCAGAGCAGATCCAAAAGCCTGTCCTGAAACTCAGGATGTCCTGGGATCTCTCCAGCTACAGAATGAAGGATCCATTTCATTCATTGTGGCACCAAAAAGGAATCTTTTTTGTTTTTCAGAACAGGACTTGCACTCATGCATTGAGAAATCTCTCCATTAACTTGGCATGAGCTGCAGCAACCCTGAAACTCTCATTGAACTGCCCTATGAAACTGATGAGACATTAGTTTTCTAACAAAAGCCCCAGTGGTGAAACGCACTGATTTCAAGTCACACTTTTGCCATATTCAGTTCTTGCTGTCATCGACAATGTTCCTCTGACCCCCCTGCCCTACAGAACAGGACCAACTCTATTAGGGTTTAGAAGATCCAAAATTTTAATCTCTGAATCTTCCCCCATAAACCAGGCTTTAGTGATTCACATAAAATAGCCTCTGGAGCCAAACAGACTAAATTTTGCAAAATTTAAAGCACACCTTTTTCATCAGTTGTCAAGATGGATAAAAGCCAGGGCATTCAATTTGACCTGCGCTCGACCACACAGACTTTGGAACTGATACTGCCTTGCTCAACTCAAGGGAGCTTAGCTATTGATTTCAAGGGAAACATGAAAATGGAGACCGAATCTGAACTAACCCAGGTTACTGGTCTGGTTCTAAAAATGAAAAACCTAATTCTTCCTTTGTAGAAAGCCAAAATATCATATCGATAGCAGGCCTACATCAGGTGTTTCATTACAGAAGGTCACATATGAATGTGTTCCTCTTCCTTTGACAATTGGATGGACCACCATATATGCTGGAATAGTACTAATATAAAAAAAAAAAAAAAAAAAAAATCCCAACCATACTAATAGTCCCATCAGGGAACAGTGATGAACTCACAGTGTAGATGATAAAAAGAGCAGCTGTGGCAATCTCATATTCATTGCTCATGTTTACAGCCTTCTGCAGAAAGTAGGAAGCACTTCGCTTCAACACCCAAATACATGTAATTTTCCCCCCAAAATAAACAAACATTTATTTTAGTTAGATGTTTTTAATTATTTCTCCCCAAATTATTTCTTCTCAGAGTCAAAACTTACCTCAACACGCACAGAGCAAAGCAAAGACACTGCAGATTACACAGAAGTCTAAAACCTGCCTGTAAGTAAATAAAATCAAATAACTGTAATAAAAAAAAAGTTAATTCTAGCCTTTTGTTTGTTTCCATTGTAAAATTGCCATGGGACTGAGGAAGTATAGTAGCGCTTAATTTTAATAGTTCCATCATTGTAGATTGGCTGGGTATTAATTGTGTTAATGGTGATCATACTGAATTCATTTGGTATTTATTGAGAGACCACCTGTGCACCCATATGGTTTCCATCATTATTTAGGAGTAGTTAATGGACCCATTAGGAGTTAGCAGAAAGATGTGGGCTGGCAGTACTTCTTGAGAGTGGTAGAAACATTCTGTTGATATCCATTGCATTTTGAGGATTTTCCAAAGAGCTATTTGCTTTCCACCAATTTTCCTTTTCTTTAAATTATATATAACCTCATCTTAGTTTTCAAGAACTCCTGGAAAAATGAATTAATGTTTCTTTGCTTATGACAAGTCTAGGGGGACAACCTTTAGCCTTCCGATTTTGCAAAATATCCCTTAGCATGTTTGCTGCGTAGCTCTCTGGAGGAAGCAGGGCATAGGAAAGCGTCCAGCATCACAACAGAGCTTCTAGTGGGTGGGTGCACTTGTGTGCTGGGGGGGAGAGGTTGAGAGAGGGTGGGGAAAAGGGGAAATGTTTACTGGGACTCTCGGCCTGCAGTGTGACAAATTTGCCCATGCAATATGTAGTCTCAGTTGTGCAAGACCAGAAACCTGTGGTGGGGAGGGGATGGTGGGGCAGTCACATGCAGGGAGTCAGCCTTGACTGTCAGCAGAGGAGAAGGAAGAATGCTTTGGCTGGGTGTGGTGGTAACCAAGGCTGCTGGCTGACCGCAGTGACCTCCTGCTTTGATCCACATATCTGAAAGGGCACTGCTAATGCTCTGCTGCTGCACAGGGTGAGTAAACATGCAAGAGGCTGTAGCAAAGCATTTCCATTTTTGGTGCCATGACAATGGGCAGATGGAGGAGCATCTGTGTAGCTTCAGTGCAAAAGGACAGTTACTTTATTCAAAGCGGAATCTCTGAAGCAATCTAAAATGAGTTAAGTGCTTATTACCCCAGAAAGAGGGAGTCTAACTCCCCCCACACATACTTGAGAATTTCAGACTTATTTTCTGCATACATCTCTAACAATATGAAACTTCTGCAATCTTTGCTCTCCACCAGTATCGGTCAGCCAGATTTAATAACATTTGAACTTACTGGCCAATTGCAACCAAATTTGATAAAACAGTAGAGATCTCAAAGGTTTTAGGTTCGTACAAGTTTTGTTCATACAGGATAGAGGAAGGGGAGAGATCCAAGTGCCTATACAGAGTACAAGAGGCTTAATCTTGTCTCAGTTGTGGTCCTAGACAACAGAGACTCCACTCAGTGGAGTGTTCTCTCCCTTACAGGTGTCTGAAAGATTTTCTCCAACATTTAATGAATTTTAAAACTCTTTCCTTCTCACACACTTAATGAGGAAAGCATTGATGCTGCAGCTCTCAGATTTCAAGTCAGGAAGCCACATGGTACACATCATGAGAAACCAAAATTCATTAGGTCTCTTGCTCATGGAAATACTTGTTTCAGTAAACAAGGAAGAGACCAAGCTGTCTTCTATTTTTGCTAGAGAAACAATTAAATTAACAGTTATTCATCATGACTGTATTCACAATGTGAATGAGGCCTGAAACAATCATTTCTGCATGCAAGGAATATAATCAAGGTACTGCTGGCATGAATCTGGTGATTACTCATACTTATATTCACAACCTGATCTTGCTAAATGAGGCTGTGTTCTAACAAACACAGCTTTGACGTTTAAAGGAGCCTCTTTTCTGTATGTATAGAAGCCATGTCAGACTTCAGTGCACTTCTTGATGGGACCCCTTCCTTTTCTAATCTGTGTTTATTTGGGTTATATTCTTAACCAGCTATTAATACAATAGATGCATTTACATTAGCATTTTCATAATTCCTTGTTGAAGGAAATCTCCCAAATATCTCCATTTACTATGCTTGGGTTTGAAGTGCACAACTGTCTTGAAGTGCACAAACTAGATTACTTTGAGGGAAATTTAAACCAAATGATGTGTATTCAGAGTCCTTCAACTACTAATGAGCTTTCAGGCTGATGTACCAGACTAGATCTGCTGCAAAACAGCCCCCCAGACGTGTACAATGTGGACGTCAGGTTCTCACCACCAGCAGTTTCACTCCACAGCTTTGCCTCCATTGCATTGCTCCACCAACATGGCCTGTCTTTATGCCCATGTCAGCTCTTTGTGGAGATCAGAGTGAGTATACAGAGTGGTTATTTGCCCTCCAGTAGAAGTTTCTTAACGACAGATGTTTTGAAGTTATTTCCTGAGTTTTAAGAAAATGTTACTGTTCAATTCTTTCTAACTGCTGCTTAATAATAGAGCAGTGTTTTTGCTTTTTCTTCATGTCAGTGATGTAAAACACTAGTGGCTTGAAATGTCACAACACTGAGAAGAAGTGAGAATTTGATGGCTTCAGAGCATAATCTAACAACTATTCAGACCTCTTCTCGGTCCTCAACATGTCTATGCCACATGGTCGAAAGCTGTTAATAGATGGCTCCTCAGGGGGATGGTATGAAGAGAGTTACAGCTTCAGCTCCTGCCCTGAAAGATACTGCCTTCAAACAGAGGAAGCCTTGACTGCCACCCCGCTTATAAAACCTAAGGGCAAAATCAAATGGAAGGTCCATAAGAGCTGAAGCCCTTTTGTCCCTGGGGAAGGTCAAAGTAAGATCTTCACAACTGGGGACAATCCTGAACTAACTCACACATTCAGAGAAATGAGAACTGAAAAAACACTCAAATGTTTTCTGGTGGTTTTGGCTACTTAGGCCTTTAGGGGTAATGAAATTTGAAAAAAAAAAAAAAAAATCAAAACAAAAACATGCCTAGACCAAAGGCTGGGGCTTGGCTGGTTGTTACAGAATTTAGTGCCATCTTTCTCAAAAGGAACAATTTGAAACGGAAATGTTCTCTACCATGAATTGCCTTTGATTCCTCAGATTTTCTTCAGTCTGATACACCCATACCTTCTTTTCCCTGCCATGATTTCCTCTCAGCCTGTCTTATCTGTCTCTTAATAATGTCTCCTCTATGCTTTTAAAATTTTTTTACTCATTTTCTATAAAATTACCTAAATCACAAACATTTTTCATTCCAATAAATTCATGCTTGTATTTTTTTCAACATTGCAGTAACCCTCTTTTATCTTTTTGCATTGTTCCCTATTTGCACCTTCCCTCATCTAATTCTAGCATTCCTGCTTCGGTTTATTCTCCTTTCTTTACTTTGTCCTATCTACTTTGCAAAAATACAGTATTAAAACTCTTGGAGTTATTTTACATTGGAAAGTTTAGCTTCTCCATGCCTCCACACATATGAAACCCCTCTGTGCTGTTCCAGTGCCACAAAATGACATCAGGTTTCCACAGGGTACCCCCCTTCAGCTGTACAAAGCTGTGCTTGGCACTGCTTGCCCTGGCCTAGCTGCTCTGGCGCAGGAGGTGTTTTAGGGAATTACTGCCCAAGGTGTTTCGTTCTGTTTCTGTCTTTGCTTTCTTACCCTATTCTCTAACGTGATGGATCTGTGCACATGGGCCTTAAAATTTAGGGTCATCTTTGAACCATTTCACTGCCTGTTATTTAAAATCCGTCTCTCATCCTTTTTCTTTAGAGTCCGCATGGCTGAGGCTGCACCTGAAATGCAAAAGCATCTCCATGCCTTTTCTACTGTTTTATTCAGTAACAAAGCACTGAAAGGACTGAAAACAAGGCAAGTGGAAGCTCTTTTCTTTTAAAAGGGGCTAAAACCCCTTTCAGCACCCCTTTTAAGCTAGGATGAACAGACAGTGGATCCTCCTAGAAATCCACACTGAAGCTGCTCTCAGGCAGTCCTGTAAAGTAGAGTGGTCCATCACATCTTCCCTACACATGTGCTTTTAGTCAAGTCTATTACATAATTGCCACCTTTTGGTGTGCTTTTGGGGAGTAAACAACAATAATGAAACACAGGATGCTGACAGTAGTTTCCCTGTGGGAAGCAAGGTCTGCCCAAGTGAAAGAGAAGCCAAAGAGAGTGTTTTAAGGTTATTCCTGTTCTAAACGAAAGTTCAACGTGAATGAAAAGTGCTTGCATACGTGCTGAGTGTTGTGCAAAGGCTGGATGCGGTAGTAGCTGTCTCTCAGGCCACAGGGCTTTTCCCAAACAGTAGTTCTGTGTTTAGAGGCCAGTGCTGCACCTGGTGAGCTCCTGGGCAGGGATCTGGAAGAGAATAAATAGGCTGTGTCTGTGCTTCTCCCATCCTTCATGCAGCATGGCTAGTACTGGGTCACCCTAAGGTGACAGGGGAAAGCAGACACATGTGCGGGGTGGCCAGGATGCTCCATCGCTGCGGGAGAAGGAAGCAGAAGAGGAACTCAACTGCTTGGGGTAGGTCTACACCACCAGTTAACAACAGATTTAGACATGTTGTATCCAGCCCTGCACATGTTCCACCCACACTGTTCAGTCACATAGTATAGGAAACATTTCTCACAACTTTAGATATCTCCTGTGTCTAAATATGTCTCAGTAACCTATGTAAACCTCTGTGTAGGCATGACACCTGAGCTAGCTGGTTAGTGTGGCTTTGTTATTAGTGGGCAGAGAGGAGCACTGCTAAAGCATGACTCTTCTGACCTCCTTTAGTTGTCCTTCTTAGAAGGAGATAGTTGGTAACCCTAGAAATGCTTGTTTCTCTCCCTTGATTATACACATTGCCCAGGGTAATTAGCTCAGCAGCAGACACCTGAAGAATTCCACACCAGCTCCACTTAGGAGGACACTTGGACACAGAAAGCTATTGCACATGGAGAGGGCATAAATCTCTTAAACGAAAGGTCACTAGACCTTTGGAGACATCCACTGGGTGCAACCAACACACACAGTTCACTTCTGCTCTATATGAACACGTACCATGGCTGGTCTGGCCACTGACAGTGATGTTGGGCTAAGCACCCTTCTTTATGTGGATTGTGCATTAACATGTGAAGGATGGAAGGATCTAATCCTGGGATCAGGTGTGAATCTACACTTATCTGACAGCACAGATGTATTTCAGATCCACATGGACACAGGGGTTTGCGACAAATGGGATCTAGCTCTGAGTTAGTGGGTTTTAGTACTGAAATGGAGGGTGATCTCTGTCACACCATTTGGGGAACAGCAGGTACGATGTATGAAACCAGGAAAGTAATTGCAATCAGCCTTTGATTCTTAACCTGTTGATTTAGACTCCATAGGAACTCCCCCACAAACCTGAATATATTATTATTTATCTTTATGATTATGTTTTTTAATCCCTTCCTTCCCCTGGGTACAATCTGTGGCCAAAAATAATGTGAGATCTGGTCTTTCTACCATGTTTTGGCTCTCAGGGAACTGAATAACCGTGAGAAGGTCTGATCTGATGTTATTTCAGCCCCACAAATAGCTCCCTGAGTGATTCAAAGTGCTTGCAAAAAAAAAAAAACAAACCCAAACATAAATACCTGGAATGAAAATATAAGTCCCCTGAGACACACACACCACGCTGTCAGAGCAGGAAGGACTGACAACCCAACCCCTCGTGGTGGTATCTAATGTCTCTAAAAGATTCTCTGGGTAATTTGTCCACATTTAACATTGGTCTCAAGGGGAAGTTGAACAGGTTATATTGTTCTTTTCAACCAGTTGTACTCAGCTGACTATTGCTCCTCTTCTTCCCCAAGACCTTAGCAGAAACTGAATCAGACCTCAGACATCTAAATCAGTGAAGCTAGATGACTGTCAGCTACAGAGCTGGACGCAGCATTTTCCCTCTCAGTCCTCTGCTCCCCCAGCTTGCCTGAAGGGTGACATGAATTTCAGTTGTATCTTGTGTGCTACCCTGAATGAACAGTGCTTCCCCCTTTAAACACTGGGCTCATCACTGTAACTAGCTACACCTAAATTTAACACAACCCATCTGCTCCCAACACAACTGCCTGCCACTGCTAATCCCACCCCATCCCACCCCGCTCCAGAGAATGCCTCTTCTGCCACCCCCAGGTGCATGACCATGCAGGAGAGGTTATTTTATACAAAACTTATGTCCCCACCTGAGAGAAGACACAACCATTGTGTCTGCTTCCCCTTGCACTGAAGTGAGTCTTTCAATAGACACTGTGGGAACTCATTTACAGCTGATTATGGTATAGACCAACATGTCTTTTGTTCCTCTATGTGGGAGGCATCAGATATTATTTTTGGGGCTGAGTAAACCACAACACATTAATTATAAACTCTCAGTCATCTGCAGGGGATGCTATACCCCCTTCATTCATTACTTTATTGCAGTCTGTATTTTCCTAAATGAATGAATCTTTAATTTTCTTTTTAGATACGAACATGTGAATCACACATGCACCAAGGATCCAAGAATCCATTGACAGAAGAACTCCTAGATTTAAAGGGAAAAGTATCCAAATAATACAAACTGGAGAGCTTGTACTCTGTGGCATAGCAGATTTAGGCCAGTGAGTGTCCAGTTTAGGATAATACTGAAAAGTCTGACCTCCATTTTACCCATGCAGTGTCAACATTTCAATACAAACCAAGAGTTATCTACAGTGATACCCTGGGAGAGATGGGATCTGCTGGGGCTTTCTGGCTGCCAGTGACATCAAATTACTATTTGAGTAGGAGACAACACTCCTGGGCCGCTAGGCTGTAGGTCATAATACCCAAGATATACTGTCTTTTTGATCATGCCCATTTCCCCTTAACACAGGACAAACTCTTTTACCTCCTTGTCTCTCCATCCAGCCCTTGTCTATTCAGCTAGCCTGGGTGTAACTTGGATGTAGCAAGCACTTGGTGATTTTATTATCCATATTGACCTGGTTGATCTTGAAAATGAAAAGTTCGATCAGACACAGAAGTGAATCTGGAAGACAACATTTCCATTTGGGGAAAAAAAACCTCTTTGGAGATGGGTTGCAAAGCTGCATCTCAAATTATTCACGTTTCCAACTAATTTAGGCCCAGGTTTTTAGCTCAAGCACATCTGGAAAAATTACTGCTCCAGACATGTGGTATATGGCCTAGAAGAAAGTCTTTTAAAATAAAATAATAATAAAAAACCCAAATCAGAACCAACCCTCTGGCTTTTCCACAGAAGGAAGGCAGGGCTGCTACCAAACTCAGTGCCAACAAATTTGGAAGCCCAAAACAAAGTTATATAATAATGACAAATATAAAGCAAACTGAAGAAAGTGGGGGTGGGGAGAAATGCCACTTTCCCTCTTCCTGCCTTGCTCCCTCCTCCCCTTTCCCTGGCCCACCCATGTGTAACTGGCTCCAATAAACCATGAAAAGAGCAACTTGGCAGCAGCTGGCACGCTGGACCTGGGCAGATGCCAGTCATGGGGCTCCCGCTAGTTTTGAAAGTTGTATTTTTTTATATATATAGAATATATATGTGTCAGTCTGAATGGCTAAGTGAACCACTGAAACCAACATAAGCAAAGGCAGCAACTGGCATGCACTTTGCATGTTCTCCAGATCTTGTGTCCAGTTACTATGTCAGGATAACTCCTCTAATGAGGTTCTTATGCAACTTTATTTTAGTTACAGGGAGCCTGAGTTCTTCTTTCAGTCAGTAGGAAGTTTTCAGCTGATTCTGAAGACCAGTATTTTGTCATAAATTTCTCAGGCACAATAAGCTACAGCATTTGGCTTTCAGTGTCACAGTCAGGAAGGTTTCTCAGTGCAATAAGAAATCAATTAGATTTATCTGTGTATTTAGATACAGAAATATGCCATTTTCTTATTTCTATCTATCATTTATTCTGCGGACTATCTCTTTACTAAGGCTACACTTGATGCTTCATGAAAAGGGAAAAAAGGACAGTCTCTGCCTCTACGATATGCCAGTGTGATGCTTGTTGCTAACTTTTCAAAGCAGCAATAAGATCTGCAAAGAAGGAGATCTCTTTGCACCCAGATGTGTAGTGATGAGATCCCTTCAGGGAACAAAGGGCTCATTTGGGTCATAAGTGCTCAAGGCTGAGACAGCAGGGGAGGTTGCTCGTGTCATCCAGACAGGAGCACAAGCTGTGTTAAACTCTCTGGTTGCACCCTGTTATCACAGTTCCTCCATTTGATTCAAGGGGAACCAGGGCCCAGATCTGCTTCAGCACATCCTGGACTCACACCAACATAAGCGTCGCTTTTTACTTTTCTGACTCTTGAAATGTCTTTGAGCATCTGCCCTGTGCAGGCATCCAGCCATGCCTGAAAAGAAGAGTCTTCAGTAAAACAGTGTTTTCCTGTGTCTTAGCTTGAACTAGAAAGTGGAGCACAGACTCCAACAACTCACAGACTAAACATCAGAACCTATTGTTTCTTCTTTTGTTTTAAGACTCACATCAGCAACAGAGAATGGAAAAAACGTGTGAATCAGGTCATTTCCAAGTTATGTGATTCACTCTGATAGATGTTGCGTTTCTTTGTCTCTCTTCAAGGAATCACGTGGAACAAAACCACAAGAGGCTGCTGACTTGCTATGGGGTGGGGGCGGGTGGAAGGAAAGAAAAAAAGTGCCCCTTATTTTAGAAAATAATTATCATGCTTATCTTCTTCCAGGTGTCTTCAAGGCTTGTAGAGGTTTGACAGGATTCCCACGAATGAGAACTTTTGCCCACAATTTTGTCCCAGTATCTCTCTCTCACATATAATAGAGCTGGAAGCTTGTGGTTGAGTGACCTCAGCATCCTTGCGAAAGTAGTTTGCTTGCATTATTCTCACAACACGTGATTCCATAAGAAACACCACTCTATGCCTAGCTATTTTTCATTAACTCTTTCCTAGGAGGCAAAGCACTGAAAAAACACAAATATGTGACCCTCTCTCTACGGGACCCATGCTGGGTAATTCCAGGCATTTGCCCACATCACATGCCCTCCACAGTGCAGTTTCTCTGCCCCAAGAGGGCTACAGTCTTGGAGAGTGGTGCATGGCTGTACCACAGGTCAGAGTTGTGTGAGGGAGCTAGGCTGCTTTTTATCAGATGCACTAAAGAAATCTGCCCCTGCTCTCCAGGCTAAGGTGCTGTGCATAGGCAGAGCCCAGCACTGGCCTCGTGGTGCCTGTTTGCCATCCCAGAACACTCTGGCTCCCCTAAAACTATGTTTGGCATCTTCTTAGTCCTATATATGTTAGGAGTGCATGAAGGGAGCAACAGAGTTTTGGATGAAACAGATTTTTCTCTCTAAAATAGCTGAAATATTGGGGGGCCATAAAATGGAGAAGTCCTGTCCTCTTTAAACTTCTCTCAAGTGTATGTTTTCTTCTCACTGCACTGCTTTTTCTCTCCTTTTTTTGAATAGAGGTACTGGGGGCAGTGACAGTTGGAGGAGAAGTTGTCCTCTCCCTCATCCCTCTCTGCTACTGGGAGAAAGCAGCCCAACTAAAGTTTGTCACCACTGCAGACTCTGGACACTGGGGTGAATAGATTGTAAAACTGTCTTTCTGCTTGTTTGCAAAGCATTTAGCACAGCAAGGGACTGATTCTATTACTAGAGTGCTGATAATAAATATTGTTATTAATGAAAGTAGGAAGAAATTGTTACTGGATGCTGCATGAAAACAGCAAAATTGGCTATTGCTGTTTCCAAGTATATGGAAACTGTGATGAGAAATTCTTTGTGTGCAGTGTGGTGTTCAGAAAAGGTCACTTCCAAAATCTAAATGAAGATGTACAGAAGCAATCCTTAACGTGTTAGTTCCAGGTTTGGTATAAAACTTCCTTCATATTAAAAGACACATTCCCACTATAAGTCTACAGGAGTCCCCAGCCAGGATGGACGCAGTAAATAAATGCCACAGGAAAGGACAGGACAGGCACTCCTCTCAAATCTGACAGTGAACACAGCATGATGAAACTCCTTAGTGCTATGCAGGGGAACCTTGTTCATTTAATCAAGTCCTCCCAGTGTGCTGGAATATAGATGTTTCCCAAGGGACGGCAGCTTCAGACAGGATACTCCCAGCAGCAAGAAAGTAGAGTCAGTATAAAGATGGGAACACAGTAACTGATCACTGTGCATGGCTCTAGGAGGAGAGTGTCCCTGCCACTTAATGGAGGTCAGTTATGTTTCACAGAGTCCTCATTTAAACATGGTATGGCTTGTTGTTCATAACCTGGGTGAAGTTCAGGTGTTGCAGAGGGCCAAACCATCAACTCCTCCAAGGTGCACCCCTCGTGGTATGGGTGCTGAGCGCACAGCGGGGTCCTGAGGGCTGCAAAAGCTTTGCAAGCTGCAGGTGCAGCCATGATCCCCACTCCTGAGTCAGGATGCTTGCTGGCTGCCAAACTGTACGTGGTGATTATGCAGTGTGGACATCTCATCAGCTGCTAAGATGTGGCCTTCTGACTCATTTCCACTTGGAATCTAGATGACAATTTGGTTTGAATTAGACATGGGCTAAAGCCAAAACCCTGGATCTGAACTTCCTCAGATTTTGGGAAGACTCCAGTCTGGATCTGAGCTTAGCACATGGCTCTCACTTACACAAAGATTGGAGCCAAACCCTGGATCAGAACATTCCCAGGATATGGGGAAGCTCAGAGCTCATCTCTGATGCTGGGATCATCTCAAGCATGGGTTTCCATGGATGAAATACTGTCATTATGTTAGCTTCCTCTTTGTTTTCTTCTGTAGCTGGTGTTTAACAAGTGCATTTTTAGCTCTGCAATTGTACCTTTCCAGTTCTTGCAAATCAGAAAAAAAAGATGTGTGTGTGTGTGTATGTGTGTGTATTTCAACCGGAAAAGCATCTTCTTTTGAATTTTCCTATTGGATACACAAAAATCTTTTTGGCTTCAGAGCATGACAGTTATGTCTCATTCAAGAAATTCTGGACACCATTCCCTTGCCCTGGCCACCAGTGTTTTTCAGCACAGGAGTTACATAAGTGATGCCATGACTGCAGCAAGAGCTTCTTGGGCATGCATTACCCCTGAGAGCACCCTTGTATGAATCCCTCAAAGAAAAGGAAAGGACTGGAGAATAACAGAATTCCACTTTCAAGCTGCTCAGAAGACACTGTGCTAACAGTCAGAGCCCAAAAGGCGAGATCTTGCAATCTGCTGCAGCGGAGAGGCTGAGAAGCCGGTCCTCAAGTCCCAGTGATCTCTGTGTGTGAAGCTCAGGGAGGAAAGCACAAGAACCCCCACAGAAGGTGTCCCTTCGAACGTCTGGAGAACGTCGAACCACCCGCCAGTCTGTGCTGAGG
Organism: Tyto alba; assembly: GCF_018691265.1. NCBI lineage: Eukaryota > Metazoa > Chordata > Aves > Strigiformes > Tytonidae > Tyto > Tyto alba. The sequence goes on along the minus strand of NW_024881308.1, from coordinate 5,747,793 downwards.
AAAATCTCAGCTCCGACAGAAGGCTTTGTCAACACAGCGCCCTATCATTAGCTCGAGGTTTATACACTTCAGTTGACACCTCTCCCTTGTCCTACAGATGTTGCACTGCATTTAGGATTGAGCCTCTAACAATACAGCTGTTTGAACACATGTGCATTTTCCACTCAGCAAACCGCAAGAATATGGCAGCAGGGTTACAGCGTTTGGATCCTAGGGCTAGAATGAGAGAAACAGAAAAGGTGTTTCTTTGGGAAATCTCTGTAGTTTCTCCTGTAGTTTCTCTCTTTCCTATTTTATTCACTGACTGTATTACATTTGGATCATGTGGAAGGTAAAGTCTGATTGATATTGCAAGTGACAACTAAGGTCTTGAAATAATTTTCTCAGTTCATCTTCTGGAGGTGAGAAGCCCACAGCGTTTTGCTAGTTCTAGAGAAGTAGAGTAATTTTGACTTGTGTTTGTAAAATTCCACTTTATTCCAATTCCTGTTAATCCATTGTTATGTTTGAATAAATTAGAGCCTGCCCCAATAAAAGGGTTTAAAGAGGAATTATCAGATATGCTCAGAAGGGAAAGATTTTATAATATTATTTCCACTTTTGCCATTATAGGATACAAGAAGAGATGGTTAGGTCTCACCAGGAGTCTCACAAATCCATTGAATGCCCTTTGTGCTACCAATAAAGTGCAGAAGCTGGGGACATTCACATGGGTATTCTAAGAAAATAAAATGATCCCCAGAATGGGCTTCGTAAGGAACATGAGACCTCAGGTATCATTCTTCTCTCATTGCCATGGGTATCTATTGCAGGTTCTTTCAATTATTTGACTCCTGATTTATGTCAGTTGGTATAAGAAGAATTGTCCTTCTTTTTCATCTGATAAACATCTGTTTTTTTGAAAAACAGATGTGCACAAATCAATCTGATTAATGTGCTTGATTCTGCAATTACTGCAGGATAAATCAGCAGTGCACTAAAATCAACCTGGTGTCAAATTTATGCTCCTACACCTTCAGTGTTCAACCTGACTTGAATTAGATTTTTGCTTTATGAAACTTCTTTAGATACAGAAGGGCCAGAGTAAAATCCCCAGTGTCAGAACATGGAACATTTCAGGTGATCTGATGTGGAATTATCACTAACTAAATGTGTCCATCTGGGGCTGCAACTTCAGACAACTATGTAAGAAGGAAAAATGCAATACTTTAAAAGGCTGCAGGCTATCTCATGTGTTAACAGGGCAGAAAAATCCCTTTCTTACGAAGGAACTCAAGCTTCTTAGATATTAATTGGGGATGTCAAATCAAAATACAGATATAAACCATAAAAACATAAATAAGAAGATTAAAAATATAAATAGATTATATATGTAATATAAAAATGCAGACTGACTCAAAGGAGATACACCTTTGCTAAAGCAGAGGGATGCAACTGATTATCTGGTGGAGAATCAGTTCCTGTGCTCTGCAAATCAGCTAAAAACCCCAGAACAATGTGTTGCTATTTTCTTTGAAGGTCTTGCAGCTCCAGGAGACAGAAGAAACATAGGAATTAAAATTAATGAAGTTTTCTTTACAGGTTGGGTTATGACATGTTATGCTATCCATGTGAGGGGAAAGGTAAGTGGGAAAACCCACATGGATCCTCTGGTGCTCACCTGAGCCTGGCATAAGGTGCTATTTGCATTCCCCTGTGTTGTGAAAAGACTTTCCATTTCCTCAGTGAGAGAAGCCCATTTTGTACGTGCTCTCCATCTTCTTGTTGGAACTGGGACCCCCCAACCTGCCCAGTTCAGCACAGCTGATGTTCACCTGTCATGGTTGCAGCAGTTACTCATTGTAGGTCTGGTGCTGATAACAATTGTTACCACTGGGACAAATATACGCCTTGGCCTTGATATTTTTATAAGGATGAGTGATTAAGGTGAGAAAAAATTGAGGAAGATTTTTTTACCCTTATTCTGTCACAGCTGCCCTACATCTCCTGTAAATATGGGCCCTACCATCAAAATTCAAATCCACATGCAAACCCTCATTTTTCCCAGATCTGGGGTGTTTTGAGCTGAAATCCATCAGTTGGTTTGTGGGTTTTTGTTTTTTTGGTTTTGTTTTTCTTTTTCTTTTTTTCAGCTGAAACCTAATAAATGTGCTCTATAAAAAATTAGTTTAGCCAACATCTGGAGGCAGATAAAAATCCTCCAAGCTACTGTTCCACAATCTTAGGGATCATTAGAATTGCAGAATATCTATACAGAATATTTATCTTAAGCATGTAATAAAATTAAAGCTATTGAGCCAAATTCAGAACAACCTTTGATGAAAAGAAATGCCTCACATCAACATTAAGCTTTTCTAGCCAGAGAGAATCTTTTCTCTAGCCAAAGCACAGCAACTTGTAGTTACAGAAACTTAACACTAAACACAGGGGGAAAATTTATTATTTTAATTGTGAGACTTCATCACTGGTTAGTTTAATGTGTCTTTCCCCCTTTTTTCTTTTAATCACCCTCCCCCTCTCCTTGGGATGGTTTATCGCTTGTAAATTATTTGTCACATCGTTGTAATTCTATCCAGATCCTTAACTTTCTAATCATGCATCTTTTATGGGGTCTCTTTTAAAGAAGCACTATAATTACTTGCCAAGGGTCCCTGTAAATTTTATCAGGCTGTAAAATATTATACTTTAATTATTTGAAAAAAAAAATTGGAAATGTTCCCTCTGAAAGGCTACACGATCGATATTGCAAGGAGCAAGGCACCTTCTGCAGTTTTGCATTTGTGCCTGGTGTATACCTCAGAAGCCTTCAAAATTCTTCCACTTCTTTCAGTGTCATGGGAAAGTATTAATGGAGAAACTGGCCTTTGATTAAGCTGAAGAAATTGCTTACTCTATGTTTCAGCTGTTGTAAAATACACTAAGAGCATGGCAAAGGATGCTCTCTCATTCTTTTTTGTAGAGGTACTCAGCTATCAACTTGGTGAAAGAGGTGTGCATTTAAGAGAAAAGCAGAAATGCAAAACAAACTGCAGACACAGAAATGGGTTGAAACTTTCTTATAGGAAATGGGAGAACTCTCTGTTTCTATACAGATTTTGAAACTATCATCTTGTCAATTTGTTTAGTTTTATTAGTATTAAATACAGAAATACTAGTATAATTTCTACTACTCCTGTTTCTACTAGCAGTAGGCATCTGAGACTCATTTCTGTCAACCTTTACTACAGCAACTACAACTTCCATGATGTTGTTTTTGTGAAAAAGTATGAGGAAATTAGGTATCTGATAGTGACCTAAAGTGTCTTCTGCAACAGGGTTTCCCATGCACTATTCCAAAAATTGGTTTTCAGTTAGTTTAAATCTGTACGTGTATAAGGTGTAAAATTAAGTATCATATTTATCACCAGCACTTCAATTAAATGTGCATAGTAGCTAAGCTCTTGCACATTTCTGGTAAGTATGCATTTCTTTAGATAGCTGAGCTGAAATATGAGGAAGTTAAATTATTTGGTCAAGGAGCACAGTAAGCTGGAAGCAAAGTAAAATATAGATCTCACCTCAGCTCCTTGCTCTTAGGGAGCACTATGGGGTGTGCTTAAGACACACTATCTGTCCAATTCTTCTTACCCTAAGAGATCCTCTTGTCCTAACTGTCCAGTGTTTTTCCAGGTACCACCCCGGGAATTCCCACCATTTTTTACCCCTAAATACCACCAGATAAGACTTGTCAGCACTCAGATTTCTCAGGTAAAGGAACTGTTAGATCCATGCATATTGAACAGGCAGTCCTGTTGTTTCACAAGTTTTATGTAAATACCGACCAAAAGTACTCTTCCTGAATGCCCTTTCTATAAAAGTTCAGTGCTGCTAATAAACCATCCATGTTCTGCACAGCACCAGCTTTTGCATCAGGCTTTGGCTTGGTGGCCAATGGTGCTGGCATAGATCACATTTTATCGTGGAGACATCTGTGTTCGTCATCACACGTGCGCAGGTAGTGCATTCTCTGTCAGAGCCGAGCACGGTGTCTCACAGCAACAGCACCTGAAAGAGCCAGTGCACTGTGTCACACAACAGCATTCAGGAGATTAAAAAATAAATATCTTTCATTCATGATTCAGGCCAAGTCAACCAACGACTGACTTTTTGATTTCACAATTTTAATGATTGTTCATGAATGAGACAGACCTTGATATTTATTGACAGTGCTTGTTGACCATCAAAACCCATTCAATAAATACCTCTTATAAACCACACACAGATAAATATAAAGCTGGCTCAAACTACTATATGTTGTTGCTATTTTTAATAGCTGAGCGCTGACAGAAGGCAGTGGTAAGAGTGGTAACCGTGTTTAAACACGAGTATAGTTATGGGTGGTTGAATTACTCATTGCAAATCAGGGGTTCGACTGGAGTAACATTTCTACCTGTAGGCAGGTTGTCCACAGAGGCATCTATGTTTGTTTCATATTCATATCCATACTGATACAGCCAAATAAAGAAACTGTAACAACAGGTAGCCTGAAAGCATAAAATACATCCGATTGCAATTAACCAGACACACTGCAGATGTTTGAAAATCAGTATAAAACTGATTTCCACGGACTGACATCTGGTCCTACAAGGGTCCCTGGGGACTTTTCTGCTGTTGTGTTAGCTCAAGGGTCAGGTTCGTGCTCCGAGGCAGCTCCCCAAACCCTTCAGCTGTTTACCTTGCTGCTGTGAAAGTTTACACTCCTCCTCATGTCTGGAGGGAGCCAACTGTCTCCCTCACTTGGAAACTCAAGTACCAGGTTTTTAGTCCTCCTTCAGAGCTGCCCCTCCAGGCAGGGAGAGTACCGCAGGGTGAACTGAAATGGGTTCAAACCTAGAGATAGGAAAAAAAAAAAAAAAAAAAAAAGAAGAAGAAAAAAAAAGGGCACTATACGCAGAGCTATTCTGCATCCCAAAAGAAAGACAGGCAGAAAACATGGAAATAACTGCTTTGTGGAGCCTGCAAAGTTGCCACTGCAGGCCACCAGCGTTACCCCCTTCTCCAGTTAACACAAGCCACTTCACAACCACTTCAGCATTGCTCTTTTATTCCCCATTGAAAACAGCTGCTTCCCTTTGATTCCTCCCAGTCAGGGCCAGCTTTTATACTCCAGGCTGCATTTACGCTCCCCTCCTTGTCTAGATTTCCTGCCTTTATCTGGCGAGCCGGGGATCCCCCCTCTCTCACACTCCTTACCCACCTGCAGCGATGCGGATGCAACCTGGCAGCTCGGAGCCCTGCTCCTGTTGGGACTGGCAGGAGCAAATCCTGCCGGGGCACATCAGCGAGCGTGCTGGAGGGCAGGCAGCAGCTGGAAAGCAAACAGGCTCCCAGCACTGGGGGTACAAGCCGTCCTGCCGGCTGGCTGACAGCTACAAATCAGTTCCATTGAATGGGAGGGGAGGGAGACACTTTTTGCATGTAAACTTTGCAGCCAGGGATTCGGGGACTTGCTCCTTTTTCCTGGCATGCAGATGGTATCCATCACAACCACCGTTTTCTATAGCAAGAGGAACAGGGAAAAGGAATTAACTAAAGGAACAGAAATAAACACTGTTTTACTCTTTGGTGTATGTTTTTTCTGATTTATTGCTTGCACATTTCAACAAGTACTTTGTAAGTGGTTAGCAAACTATATTAATTTCTGGAGAGTTTAGTGATCAGTATCTATAATACTGAGAAATGACAGTAAAATAAAGCCTGTCTTCAAATGTTATTGCTATAGGCATGCAAAATAGAGTCTTACAAGCTATAGATTAATAAAAAAGCTATAACCTCTTTCCTCTTCCATTTTCTCTTCCACCCATGACTACAAAAGCATCTTAGTTTCTGGTCTGAAAAGAACTGTACCCCATAGTATCTCCTTTACTGGAAGATCTCCTTTACAGAATAAAGATCCTATTTTTTTCAATGTAGTAATTGAAAAAGTACCAATAAACCCCAAATAAGCAGCTTGGACTGGACTGAACTCCAGAAGGCTTGCTTAATGGTGATGACCTAATGCATTGTGCTTTGAAGAGGACAGGGCCAGGGACACAACTGCCAGTGTGACACCTCAGCCTGACGTATGGCATTCAAAGACACACACAGTGGACAGCCTGAGCATGCAGGATTATTACATGCAATCACAAAATGCTAACTGGTTACTAAGGCAAGCTGTATCAGATGAAATGTAAAACAAACCAAAAGCTGTTTCTCCAAGGCTTTTAAAGTTAAAAGCATGGCTAAGTTTGGGTAGTTAGAACCAATAACACTCAGATATTCCCTTTGATCCCATATTCCTTCATGTCTGTTATGAAACCATCAATATCATGTGAAAGTTGGAGGAAAGGTGTAGGCTCTCTGAGGGTAGGCCCAATGTTACCTTCGCATCTCTCTCAGCTCCTCTTTCCAATACTTAACTTCATCAGTCATTCTGATACCATAAACAAGGACAGCTTGCATCAAACTCAGTGCAGCGAGGGGAAAAAGAAGTAAGAGATGTTTGCTAAGGAGGATTCTGTCCCGGGTCTATGGACGGCTGCTTGGTCACAGGTTTCCTGCAACAGTGCACCTCTAAGTACTGTATTTAACCCAGGCAGCTTCTCTCCCTGTAATGTTAAAGAGAACCATGAAATCAACAGGCATTGGTACACATTGACTTAGAATTCAGTGAATGCAAAAGTCACTCCATCTCTGGGCCCTAAACTGTACAGAATTTACTAAAAGGACAGGACATGTGTAACAGCAATGAAGTCTCTCACAACCTGCTCTTGGCCCTCTGGATCATGTGGGAAGTTTACCAATTTATTTTGGATAGAGAGCAGTGTACAGGTGTACAGTTTGTTTCCTTAGATATCTACCAGATTTCAAAGTTTAAGGAAGTATCAGCAATGCTTTCCAGTAATTCCCATAAAGAGAGTGTCACAGGGATTATTTGCCAGCATAAGGGGATGGAGGAGGTGATAGCCCACAGACTCTGTGCAACTTTCCCGTAATCATAAGTCTTAGACACAGCTAAATATCTGAAAAATTGTGTGAAACATGAGACTGTGGACAAAATGTCTATGGCTAGAGTTTAGAAATTTTTACCGGATCCTAAAATCAAGGTACTGAGACAATAAATGGGCAGAAGTGTATTTGATTTACATGAGGTCACTGAGTCCTTCTGCCTCTGCCACTGAAGACAGTAGAGTTTGTTCCACGGAGAGCCTGCAATATCTCTTCCATCTTCCATGGCATCACCACTGTTATTTTTAGGACAAGGAAACCTTTATGTGAAAATCATGCTGCATGGAGGAAAGTGGCACAGATGGTCAAAGTCCCACAAAGAGATGTGGTGGATGGCTCCCTACTCCCAGGGCAAACTTGGCCTCATGAATGAGATGCCAAAGCTCAGGTGCCTCATACACCTGGCAGCAGGTACTTGTTTTGGGGTCACAGGAACTCTGAAGGAACTCTGCTCCCGGGCATGTCCGAGCTTTCAGACCCGTTGGGATGGCCTGATTCCCCAAGGAGCAGCATCTCTGTTGCAAACAGGCCTCCAGCGCCGAGGAGGAGCAGAGCTGAGAGTGTGCTGTTGCCATAGCAGAGGCAGGGGAATCTATGGAAACCCCTGAAAGGGTATTGCTCTATGTAGTTGCAAAACAGCATAGTCAAAGACAGTACCAGGGCACTTAGAAGTCATGCTGTGAAGCTAGGATAATTTTAATCCATTTAGCAAAGCGCTTCCAGTCCTCGTTTCAGAGCAGGTAAAAGGAAAACACAGTAAATATTGAACAAACAAAGTTAATCTGTATCCACAGCACTTTACCCAAGAAAAAGCTAAAACTGTCTGACCGTTGCCCGCTCTTGGCTTATGATTTTCCTCTCAGGCAGAATGCTTTTTTTTTTGTTTTGTTTTTTTCTTCTTGTTTAAAAGATTGCTGCTGTGTGATGGTTAGCTGCTCTCCTTCCCCTCCACATACAGACTCACTAACCCATAAGGCACAGGTGAAAATCATGGGGTAGTCAATACCCTATGGCAATGGCAGACATTTTGGTAACATGATATATATCCATGAGTAATCACATGCTTTCCTCCTCAGTTAGGGTGGAAAAGTGCCCTTGAAAATTGCTTACTCTCCCACTAAAATATACAGGCTTTGTACTCTAAGGGACAAAGCAGAAGTCCAATGAATCACTGAAATCAGGAAAAAACAAGTAAGGTTCTTTGAATTTGTCCTTTCACAAACAGAGATTCAGCACTCAGTTCTTATAATTTTGCTTGGTATTGCATAATGCTGTGTTCTTGGTTATACTAGTTTAAATATCAACAGGTGTAGCTAAACTTGTTCTTGAAATTTGCAGTCAGGTTGACCAGGGATGAATTTTACTTTCAAGGCTAATACATTTATCAATCTGTTTTTGTCCTCTACCACATACATCAGCATAGTATTCAAAAATGTTATAAAATGCCAAACCAAAATTGTTCTGTTGAATACATCATGAAGGGATCCCAATTGCTTGCAAAGACTGCAAATCCTTTGTTTTCCAGAGTAAATGCTTGTTGCTCATTTTCCATTGAACTCAAGCATTTTGGGACAAGATCATCTTTCATGTTCTCTTTTCTGGGGAAATCCTCACCAGATATAAATAGCTACAGCATTCAAATGACTTCCAGTAGTCTTAGCGAAGGTATTACTCTCGTATAGAAATGTAATGGGTTACGCAAGTTTTGTTGAGATGATTTCAAGCTGCCTGCTGCTGTGCCTTCTAGAGACTCTTCTCATCCATCGCTAGCTACAAGGATGCTTGAAACTGTGGAAAAATTATTGTGTTTCAAACCCAACAGGCATCATTTTGATCTCTGGCTCTGGATTCTTGGATTTTACTCTTCTTAAGCCCAGGGTCCAGGTAGGCTAGGCTGTTGAAAGCAGGGCACTGTGGTCGAGAGTGTGTGGAGAATTTGATTGCCTAGTATCAGCTAACCTCAGCTAGATCAGCTCAGAGTCTCCAGTATATTGGCAGAGCATGTCTTGAACTTGACCGTCTTAATTGGATCAGAAGGTGCTTTAAGAGTGCTCTGTCACCATGTTTGTTCCAGTATAACACAGCTCTGTATAGTTCACAGAGGGTAGCCTCTTATTTTGTGTGTGGTCCTTTTTTGCTTTGTCCCACAACCAAGTATGAACGGAGGCAGCAGACCTATCTTGGTTCACAATGAAGGTGTGAGAGCTATAACCTCGTCCTGAGGCAACTCACAGAAACTCAAGCAGGATTATAGAAGGATGGCTGGGTGTTAGGTGAGCATTAGGTGAGCCCTGTAGAGATCTAATAGGATGAGTGAGCTCAGAGAGAAGGCCTGAAGGGGAGGGAAGACATTCCTGCAACTGAGGCAGAGGTAAGGGGAAAAGCCTCTGGTAGCTGCAGTCCAGGTTGGATAGAAGTTTTGTTCTGTTGTCATACCTAGGTTTACATATGCAGAGTACGGCCTGTGCTATGTTTTTGTTTGAAAAATACAAGTGCTCAGAGTAGACCATGGGTGCCTGAAGCACCCCTTCTGGAAGAGCCACTCTCAGTAAGGGGAAACAGGCAGCAAACATCACCAGTGCCAGGGTGTTTGAAATGAGCATGATCCTTGGCTGTTCTGCACAGCTCATAAAAGAAACTTTCAAGGACATACTGACCATTTCATAGCTCTAGCCAAATCAGGTCAGGTCATACATACCTCTTACTACAACAGCCTGGTCTCTGTTGCTCTTACATAGCATTGGCACAAGCAGAGGAAAGCTCTGAATGGGAATTAAGTACTTCTGCAATACTCTGATGAATGATTGTCTGCCCTAGAGCCTGACTCCATTTAAATGTCAATGGTACTTTGGCTATTAGCTCTCCTACACCTGAGATGGTCACTAAGGGAGGTTTGTACATGAGTATCGTATAACCATTGCTGTCAATAAGCCTGTTATTATGGACAATCAGTGTCTTCAGACAAACTTTAATAAAAGATATTTAATAATTATCAGAAAGTGGAATGGAAGCTGCACTAAGGCCAGCTATACAGAGTTCCATCTTCCATCAACTTGAATAATGTGCAGCTATTTAGATCAATAAACAGAAATTGCAAAACATGTGCCTTTTGCAAGTGTTGCTGAATGAAAAAAAAACCTTCATCGTGTGTATTTCCACATCTATTTGTGAAACTCATTACAAGGTATCAGACACAATCTCAAAATTTTGTGAATGCTCTTCAGTATTTCATGTGATCTAGAGGGACTTCAGGGGCAGCTCACCCTTTCAAGAACATCCAGACTCTTGAGTAGTATTGAGCTAGGAAATTACCTTTCTCTTTTGTAGGGATGAATTTCTCAAGCTGGTCAGAAACGAAGATGCTATCCCAAATTGGAGGGAAATCTCTCTCTTCCCTCCCCATTTCTCCAGAGGAAACAAGATTCGAAAATTGCACTTGGAAAACATTCAATCAAGCAGACGGTCAGCTGTGCTCACATATCATTTGGATCAGGTTTTTAGAACTATGCCAGAACATACCTTATGCAAAATTAGTAAAAACAATAACACCAGAGCAGAGGAATAACACAGCAAACCATAGAGACACGTAAGGCACAACCAGCCATTAGGTGAAAGGCCAACATCATTTAGCAACTCACAAGTTCATAAATGGTAGATTTACAGAAATTTAATCCCCTTCTACTCATCAGGGGATTTCACTACAGACCAGAAATAGCTAATTGGGAATAGGAGAAATGTATTCTAAAAAATGAAACACACTTTAGAAAACTCCTTTGAATCCTTCAAAAAGTAAAAGCACTAATTAAAAAAAGATGTTTCTCTAAGAAACAGCCACAGGTTTACAGGGTGGGAATTGGCTAACTTATTAGAGTCTGTTCTGTGTGTCTGGCCACTGGTTGGCAAACACAGACCTTTACACTATAAAAACTGTTTCAGTAACACTTTGAAATACTTGCCCAATCATGTTTAGTTCACTTGGGATTCATTATAATACCATTAGATGGGATTATATCATTTGGTTTAATGTCAATTGCATTTCCATATTGTGTCCAGTGGTTTTATGATGTGGACAAATATTCCACCAAGGACTAGGCTGAGGCCATCACATTTAAATTCTTTTCCTGAGTCACAGTTGGCAGAAATCCTCATCTCAAGACATCCAAGCTGCAAAACCCTCCTTGGAAGCAAAGGGGAGACCAAACACAGTTTTATGCTATTCAGATGATTGTTCCATTGGTGCTTTGTGTTCTAGAATTTGATGAACCCACATAAGTGCTTGAGTCAAATACAAAATGCATTGCCTACCTCTCCCTCCACCTTGACTAGAAGGACCACAGTGAACTACAGATTTGAGATCTTCTGATTCATAGTGGCCAGCCAGAGTGGGAGCATGAGCACCAAGACAGATGCCTTACCCTCCTCACACTGGAAGAGCAACCCTGACAGACATCTAAACTACCTAGAAAGCTGGTAATTAGCTGAATCCCTCAGACTCAAATGTCTGATCACATATGTTTTCAGAACCAAAACCTTAAGTGCTTCCAACAGTAACAAAACTCTAGAGAAATGAAACCATCATCATCAGCAACAAGAAGGATGTCAGGTTTCTTGTTGCACAAGATTAAAGTTTTTTTGAACTATGGTTCTCATCACTGTTTCAGGAGAATAAGTAAATAATCCCTTTTCTTATAAGGAGAACAAGCAAACCTCAGATATATTGGATTGCATAATGCATTTGCAACAAGAGTTTTGTTGCTGTTACCTCTAATAGAAATTAAATATACGTGCCAATGGCCTAGGTAACTGGAATGAAAGTTTCTTCATATGGGAAGAAGTGTTGCTTTCTAACAAACTTACAGTCATGCTAGAGAAGAAGGTGGATTCTGCTGTCTAAATCTGCCTGGAAGTATTTTGAAGAAAGCGCATGGCAAAGCACAGTAAATATCTAAGGGAATAAAAGAAAAAGAGCATGATAATAGTATCAGGGCTTGATATTAATAATAATAATCTTAATAATAATTAAAAAAAATGTGATGGGGTTATACAGACAAAGAATCACCTCTAAAATACATGTGGTGACAGACCTGTTTTAATTCTCCTACAAAAGACTGCATGTTGATTAAGCATTTCGTCTTGATCATAAAATAATATCCACCATTAGAAAGTTAGGTGTTAAAAAAATTAGATCTAGTCCAGAGTTGGTCTGCTTGTAAAGATGAACATGATGGTCTGTTTTCAGTGTGTGTTCCTGTGTGTTTTTTGGGAACCCTCTGCTCCCTGTCTTATAGCCTGGGTGCAGCATGTGATCAGACAATATCAGGGAATCCGAGGATCCTGATACCTCTCACCTCAGGGTGACAGAGGAAGGAGGCAGTCCCCCACAACAGAAACTTTCCCTCTTTCCCCTGTGCAAAAGCAGAACAGGGCAAGCGTGTGGTGGAGTCTTTTTGCAAACCTTGGAGAAATGTGATGTCTTTAAGGCCTCTTCCCATCTATCAAATTTGACCAAACACAGCCACCAGCTCAAAGTCAGAGAGAATAAGGTGTAATAGTTGGACACAAGCACTTGGTCTCTTGCAGCTCCCATAGAAGACTTGTTTCCAGAAAGACATAAACTTATTTTCCACAAGACACAGACCAGGAGGGAGGAAGGTGTTGGGAATGGTGATACCTCTGTTGGATGTTCAATGAGCTTTGCAGATAGTCCTCTGCCCATGTTGTCCCTGGTGTTAACTGGACAGCCCAAGGAAGCTGTGTAGAGGGTTCCTCTCATCTGGAACCTGGCCTGTGGTGCTGTTGCTAGTGGAGAGTCTTAGTGTGTCTGTAGGGAGGCTTAAGCCTCTTTCTAGGCACCAACCAACATTTGGCCTAGAGAAAGAAAATGAGTCACATCTGCACGGCTCCTTGGCAAACAAAAGCCCTGTAAAACTGATTTCTTCTAGTTAGGAATTTCTCACAGGGAAGATATATTTTCATGGGAATTTACAATTTTTTGCCCTCGAGAGAAACTTCACCGTTTCCCTTAATCAAAAGTGGTGTCATTTTTACCACTAAACATCTCACTTCTTCCCATCTGGCCAAAAACACTCCAGTGAGACATGGGCTTGGAAGAACTTGCAAGCCTTGGAGGGCCAGATCCAGCGGACCAGGCTGACTCAGTTCCTTTATGGCTCTAGGCAGTGGGCTTGCCTATAAATGCATATCCCTGTGTGGATGTAACCCCGGCATGTGCAGTTCCTGGCAGATGCAGAGCAGAAGCCAAGAGACAGAGCAGATTTAAACCGCAATCTCTCCTGGAATAGTTAAGTGGGTCCGAAGTGCAGACTTCAATGGTGCTTGAGCAGTGGTGAGGACAGGTCTGGTTTTGGCAGGCGCAGAGCCATATGCTCTCCTGTGACCTAACTACTGGAAGTGATGGATTTGCTGGGGAAGGACCTTGACTGACAATGTGGGCAGTGTGGAAGAGCCGCGCAAGCTGTCCATGCAACATTTCCCAGCACTGCTGGGCAGCTGTGCACCAAGTTAGCACCGGATTGCAGTGAGGTGGTCCGTTTTAGTTTGGACCTTGGTCCTCCCAAAGTCAAATCTCCAGATCTCAAGCACACATGTCTGTGATGACAGAGACTGTGTAACCTTGTAGAATTTCATGTATAACTGCATGGGAAAACAGTTCTTGGGTCTAGGTTTTGCCTGTAGGTCTGGTGATCATGGGAAGCTACAGACAGCTCTCAAGAAGAGCTGGTTGAAATTTACCATTAGATATATTTTCCATCATTAAAATGGAAGGAAACCTCAAGGGAAAATGTCAGGTTTTTAATTACTTTCAAAGAAATAAAACTCTGGTAATTGAAAGCGTTCAGTTTGCAGTAGCCAACAAGGGAAACATTTCTCTAACAACCAAAAAGTGAAAGTCTGCAGTCTGCCATGCAGATATTTCCTGCAATATTCAGCTGGATAGCTTCTTCAGTTGCTGAAAGGTGGGATAAAAATAAATGGATATTTCTTCTTCCAATAAAAAATATTTTTAGTTCATGCACACTCAATAATTTTGCAATGGAGGAAGATTTTCTTGACCCCTTCTGTGTCCAGCACTAATGCAGTAAAATACAGGCTTTCTGTTTCCCTCTGCGGTGTTTTGCTTACGCTCTTCTCCCTTCCCATTAGTATTTCAGCTGCAATTCCCAGTTCTGAACCTATGTAGGATGGACCCAAGGACTAGAGAGACCTTTTTATTCCAAAGCAGGTTACCAGCAAGCATGACAGTGAGAGGGTTATCATTGGAAATGAGGTCTTGTTGTGCTCTTATGTGTGCTACACTATGCAAGCATAAGAAGTTTGCATAAGGCAACTATATGTGTGGGGTAAGGCATAGCTCCGTCACAGGAGGTTTGCTAGGTGATGCTGTTTTGTAACACCTAGCCTTGCAACACTGGTGTCAGCATCTGCTGCCCTCTGCCACAGAGCAGAGGCGGTGGCTGAGGACAAGAAATGCAAGGAAAGAATTGCTTAGACTGCTTGCTCTGATAATCTGAGAGAACCTGGTAGTCCTTCAAAGCCAAAAATTATCAAATGGAGAGACTGACACCAGGAGCCTACCAATCTAAAGTGACAGGAAAGGAGACAAGAAAATGAGACTGGATGACCTGGAGTCTTACAGAGAGCCTCATGTTTTGTAGCCCCATCCAAATCCTTCAGGAAAGTATGTATGTTCCTTTTCTTTTGTTAGAAAATATCCAGGACGTGGCTGATGGTTTCTGTTTCAGAGGACGTCTGAGATGCAGAACCATAAATTCCAGCAGGTTGTGTGAGAGGTGTGTCATCTTTTTTATTTGTTTACTTGTTTATGTATTTTTTTTTCCCCTGAAGGATAAAAACCAGTAATAATTAATGCTGTAGTTTAACATGTTCCTTCCGAAGAACAAACAGCCTTCTTCCACTGCCTTCCCTTTCTTGTGTTGTTTCTGAGAAGAAGAAGTGCAGAATGAAAACAGAAAGCTGCATTTTCCAAAACCACATTCAGTGTAGCTGTGCACGTTTCTACTTGGTTTAAAAATATCTCTACACTTCTAGACATGTTCAGCTCCTGCCTTTTTGAGAAAAGATCTCCAATTGAGTGTTGGCCCATATAAAGATGAGCTGGATGGCAATACACACTAGTGGACATGTGAAAGAGCTGAGCTGAGAAGGAGGAAGATATGCAGTTGTGGACAGAAAGGTATCTGCATGCTGGTGCTGACAGGGTGGTATTTAAAAACAAAGGAATGGAGTGAGCACAGAGTAGGTGGCATATTTAATGTAGGGACAATGTGTTTTAGTTTCTCTTTCAACGGTTTCATCAGGAGGCAGAACTTCCACAACATGGAGCTAAGGGCCAAGAAATGTCAGAGTTTAATTTGGTCTCTGATACTCAATCAGTGCATGGCCTCAGGCAAGTGACTTATCTTTCCTCTATCTAAACGTCTACATCAGTGAAACAGAGGCGAAAGTACTTTCCACAAGAGTGTCAGTGAGTTTAGCATAGCTCATTAATGTCTGCTTGGAGCTTTTAAATCCTGCAGCAGAATATCCTCTGCAGGCACCAGTGGTTAATGCACTGTAAGGGTGACAGGCGGGAAAAACTGAAGCCCAGCACCCCCATTTTGTGCTCTGTGACTGACAGCTTGTGATACAGTCTTAGGCAGGCGGCTGGTGGGTAAGTGTGGTGCCAAGTACAGGTCCCCATCAGTGTGATTAGAGGATGCTCCCACTGGATAAGACTGTGGCTGGGAGAGTGCCAACAATGTCTCACTGAGAAACAAACAACCAATGTATCAGCCCTGATCACTGCATTCAGCTAATGAAAACGTATGTAATTGATATTTTATAACTATATGGAGAAAGGATTTTTTTTTAGGGCTTTAATGGTATCGATTGACGGAAGAAAGCCAGATAGATGTCTCTAAGCTGCAGGCTATAGGGCTAAAGTGCCTTTGAATCAGGAAATGTATACTTGTTTAAAATTCACTTCAAATTTTCACATCATTTGAAGCTTTTAATGGCATTTTTGGACCCTGACAATTAATCACGTAGCCACTTGAGTCAACTGATTGTCTCATTTCTGATCAATTATTGTTGTCAACCCCCTTCCCCTATATTCTGCATACTGTCTCGTACCAGGGTCTGAAAGAGAAGGATGCCCATGAAGCCCTGGGATGTTCCTTGCAGGTCGTCTCTGATACAGAATTTCTGGTCCTTGTTCTTTTCTGACGTTCATCACTGTTCATTTCATGTGAAGCTGCTTGGAGTGGCCCAGCTGAGGCAATACTGCTGCTTTAATATATATGCAATTATTGTTGCTTACTACTTCCATGAGCTCGTCAAGGCAAAGACTGTCTTTTGCTTTATGCTAATACAGCCCCTCGAAAAGAGAGTCAGGATCTTGATCATTACTTAAGCTCCTCATGGTGCCAAAATACATTAAGTCATTTGGGTTCTGTTCATATCCAACTGTGATTACATGGGCTGCTTTTTCAGCCATGGCATCATGCTGGGCAAAGCAACATGTAGAAATAAGAGTTAATTTTTATCTATAAAATAGGAAGATGAAAGAGGAGGGGTTCTGCAGTAGCAGACTCCTACTGCAGAGGAAAAAAAAGAGAGCCTGGGCTCACCATGCCAGCTACTCTAACATGCAACCAAAATCTAGATGATACTGAGTGAAGAGAAGGCAAGTAAAATGAGCTTATTGCAACAAAGGCATGGGTTGGAAAGCTCGTGAGAAGGTTACTTTAGACAAAGGGTTTCTGTTGACTTTAATGGGATTTGGATAGCCTAACACCACTGGCTTATGTTTAAGAACCCAGATTGTGTTTGGTCATTGTAAATATGACTCCTTCTGCTGTGAGATGGGAAAGTGGACCCATCAGTAGACACTGGAGATCTGGTTTGCAGCCTACACAGCATATGAAGCTGTGAGTTGGTTTGTATGGTTTTAATTTTTTCTTGAGGATTTTATTTGTTGCTCATTTTGAGATATTTTAAAAGTGATTTTGAAGTCCTTCCCTTTTTCTCTTTTTCACTCTCACTCTTTGGAACAAAAAATGAAAGATACACATGCAAGGCACTAAACCAAAAGAAGAAAATAAAAAGAGTAAAAGACAATAAGTAAAAGGAAGTAAAGTTAACATTTCCTGATCTACCTCTCCATGTACCCACACAGAGAGAAGTGTCTTGCACTTACACGTGGAAGGCCCTTAACTATTATCATAATGTGAGATTTCATTTTCACTTCTTATGAAATGAAATGGTTACATCAAGAGAGAAAAATAATGGGCTGGACACAAGAGGAAAATGCAGAGTCATTCTTTCTGTTCTTGTGGTCCGTGTGTCTTACCTTGGTTGTGGCTGTGCTTGGGACACTTTGTTGCAGAAATAAAATGAAGAAAATCTGATTAGTTTGAGTACTATTTATAAAACTGTACTGTCACTGCATGCAACACTGTCATGTAGATATCAGGTCTTAGATGTACGCCCCTAAGAACATAACTGTTAGATTATTACTGTTGTCTTCTCTCCCACCATTTCTGTTTCCAGTTCCTCTAATTTTTATTTGACTTCATTTGTAAGGGCTGGCTTAGACAATTTGCCATTACAAAATAGCATTTATGGAGATTGAAAGTTGTGGTAATTAATCATCTTTGGGTGAAATTCTAGCACAATGAAGTCAGTAGCAATACTCCCACAGCTTCAAGATTTCAGCTCATGGCATCTTAGTGCCATGAATTTCTTTTACTCTGAATGTCTTTTGAAGCTTTGAGTACATTAAGGAAAACTATTGGGTTTGTGTATTTGGT
This sequence comes from Tyto alba, assembly GCF_018691265.1. NCBI lineage: Eukaryota > Metazoa > Chordata > Aves > Strigiformes > Tytonidae > Tyto > Tyto alba. Next base: position 5,729,935 of record NW_024881308.1, on the reverse strand, counting down.
CATTAGAAAGGAATAAGCAATGTCTGCAAGTTAAAAAAGTTATACAGAGAGTTACAGGGTTTGGTATTTCTTTTGTCCCTGCAGATTTCAAGCCCAAATCAGTTTTGAAAAGTTTTTCTGACTGCCCTGCAAACAGCCAGGGATCTAGAAATTGAGCCATGCTCTTTCTGGCTAGTGGTAGTCACAATTTAGATCATGAGCGTGCTAATGATGCATGAGACACAAAGCAGAGTTCTCCTAAGTTTCATTGGTTTTGCAGGACTAAACATAATAAAAAAGCTTTCTTGCATTTATGGAATCTTAGTTGCAGCTCACTGAAATCAGTAGAAAGCTTCCCTGTTGATGTCAATGAGCTTTTGGCTCTGATCCATAAAAATCCTATTCTCCTATTTAAGCTGGTATGTCTCCATTATGCAATATTTAAGTGTTTGTAATACTAGATCAGAATACGCCACAGATAAACTGCAAACATGCTTATTTAATCCATGTAATAGAAGAGGATTAATCCATTTTTCCTCCCAAATAATTTACTTAAAGCAAAACCTAGGGGATTCTTTAAACTCCCAGGACCTGTAGTAACTGGGGCTGCTTTCTGTAATTCCTCTCTGGTCTTGGAAAGATGGCCTCAAATATTATTTATAAGCACTTAATTTTTCCCACCCATACATTCTTCTTGAGCTCATTGCACTGCCAGATACAGACAGAAAGTGAATAATCTTCATGGAAGCTGCAGATATCTTATTCAGGCTCTGAAAAATCTTGGTCGTTCTGTTTAGCAACAGCATTCTTCTCAGTAATCAGGTTTGTTTGCTTGCTTGTTTGGTTGTTTTTTTCCTAAATAGTCAAGATGGGACCATAGGCGATGATAATACTGATAATTAACCAGCAGCAACATTGCTACATACTACTGTGACCAGTGTAATGCCAAAGTTAACACCTGAAGTACCTCTGCATTTCTCACAACTGTTAAAAAGGGGTTTGCCAGACTTTAGCAGACAGGAGGAGCAAAGTAGCTGGGAAGACTTGTGTGATTTGGCCATGTCACAGAAGTCAGTAGCAGAAGTCATAAAAACACCTAGTAATGGGTATTTTTTTCTCTTTTCTCAGACAACTACAAATTTTCTAATGAGAAATTTTCCCTCTTGTATCAGTGACAATGTTGATTTTCCAGAGTTCAGGGGGGAAACTCCAACTTGCCTCTGGGCATGTAATAAATCATCTAATATCAACTCTCAAGAATTGATCACCCGTGAGGGGCCATGATCTCATCACTGGATTGGAAAAAGGAACAGATGATACGAGGCAAAAGCACTCCTTGAATATGTTGTATAACTTTTTGTATTCATTAAGATGCTTCAGACACAGAACAACCCTCTTTGTTCAATATTTATCTTTTCATCTGCCCTGACCTGGGAACTGTGAGCACTTTGAGAAGTTAATTGAAAGCTTGCTTTGTTTCATTTTAGCTCTCAGGTCTAAAACTTCTCTTTCAGTAATGGTACTGAGAACACTTTTGTCCTGTCTGCAATAGCTCAGAAACCTTTTCCAGCAACAACTGGGAATTCGTTATTGATCACCATTGTCTTATTCCAGGAATTCTCCACTGAGATGATTTTTCTTATTGAATGACAACAGGAACCCCCAACCCAGGAAGGTGATTATTTCTCTCATGTTTCCATTGCCAGAAGGGTCCCTCAATCACAACATGCTCTACACAGAATTCCCATATTGTCTGTCCTAGATGAGATTTTTTTTTTTTTTTTTATTCCATCCTTTCTTAACCAAGTCTGCTACCTGCCAAGAGGAGCTGAGGTCTGAGCAAGGATTTCAGAGACCTGCACTCAGACTGTGAGCTATGTGAGTTTTTTACGTAGCTTTTGGGAAATATTTGTGCCTGAACTGACATCTCTATAAATTGGCAAAACCAATTATGTACTTTTGTTATTAATATGGTCCATAAATTTTTTGGGACAGGGTCTGTTTCTAATAAGATTTATATATAGTACTTTGTACAGTAGTGTCCATATCTGTTGGCAGAATAAAAGATTTAGCAGGGGCTTATTCATTAAAACAAGAAAAAAAAAATTGCAAATTGACATTGCTATTTTGAGTAAAGCTTGAAAAGCCAGAAAATGAGTAACATGGAGTACTGAAACATGAAGTAAATGGTAGAGTGTATGCAGAGATGCATAATTAAGTGTCTATTTTTGATCATTGCTAAAGGTGGGAATTCATGAAGGAACTGATAAATACTGATTTCTCAGTAGTTCCATGTTAACATTTCCTTGCAATACAGTGTACTTACCTAGCTCCATACCATTCCCTTCTTAGCACAGACCTCTACTTTACAACAGCTCTTCCCATAAGATTTTTGTTTCAAAGGATGGAGTAGGAAAAGCAGCAAAATATTTAGGAGCTAAGACAACAGTCTCCCAAAGCAAGAAATAGAAAATTCAGTCAAGCATGAAGTCTAGATAAAAATATTTTATTTCCAAAGAAGGGATGAATCCCAATGATTTGCATGGGCTGAAAGATGGAGTTGTGATTGTTCTGAGACTAGCATTGATTTGCTGGTGATACTGAATATTTAAAGGGTGGCTACAAAGGAGATGGAGACTCTCTTTTTACAAGGAGTCACATGGAGAAGATGAGGGGTGATGGGCACAAGTTACTCCTGGGGACATTCCGATTGAACACAAGAGGAGTTTTTCACAATGAGAACAATCAGCTGCTGGAGTAATCTCCCCAGGGAAGTGGTGGATTCCCCAACATTGGACTCTTTTAAGACTCAGCTGGACAAGATGCTGGGCATGTTGTTTAGACTGGGATTTTGCCAAGAAAGGTTGGACCAGGTGATCCTTGAGGTCCCATTCTATGATTCTATGGTATTAATAAAGTTATTTTAAAATGTTTACCAGTGTGTCCAGCATCAACTGTGACATCATACTCTTAAGTTCAAAATTCAGGTGTTAAATTGTCCCTGAAATCAGATGTGTTCAAAAAGTTCAGAAGGAAACAAAAATAAACACATGAAAATGAAGAAACACCAATATGTTTTGGTGATGCACTTCTTATCTACTTTACAGATTTTGTTCCTTTCATGTTACATTCTTGAATTCTCCACAAGCCCGAGGGTGACATACACTCATTTTTTTCTGTGGTCTTTGCAAAAATCAGTGGGGTCCTAGTAATTGAGCTCAGAGAAATGAGCTGCTTATAGTAAAACCTGGCAACACCTTAGATCCACTCTCCACAGCAGTACTGGGAGATTCAGAGAGCCTTTGCCGTTAGTGCTGGGTCTCTTACTTAGTTCTTGTCTAAGGATTTAAAGCTACAGTATTTCATGCAAATGCTTTATTCATTTCGGTCTAGAAAACATTGAGATATTTTTTTTTTTTTTATCCTTAATTAATCTGAATCTCTGCATGTCTTAATATAATGAAAGACTAAAAATAACGACCTAAACACTCTCACCCTGCCTCAGGCACTTTTTTTTTTAATCTTTTTTTTTCAAGGGGGTTAATTTTAGACTTGGCATCTTTGCCCCATGAACTTCCCACATGTGGTTAAAGCTACAAGCCAGGTCCTGCCACCAGCCATATTTACCAGAAACAGCAGCAGAAATTTCCAGCAGAACAGTAAAGGGGCTGCAGTTCCTGTTGTTCTGCCAGTATATTTAATCTAAAAATATTATTCATCTTGCCAACCACTTTAATGCAATTGGGGAATGGCAGAGCTGGGAAGTCAGAAGAAAAGCTCTTTGTTAAAAAATTTCAGCTCAGAACTCACTCCATTTTCTCCTATATTGTCTGCTGCTCTTTTTTTTTTTTTGTTCTTCTTTCTTTCTGTATGTCCCTCTTTTCTGTTTACCCTAACTGCTTCTCAGAGTTTTCCCAGTTGTATTAATTACCATTCACTAAAATACTAATCATTTAAGATGTCTGTGCTTTACTTTTAAACACAACTTTTTAAAACCCTGCACAAAGTGAGTTGGTGTAAAAAATTATCCAGCTGAAGGGCCAAAATCCTTCCTGGTGTAACTACCTGGATTTACATCCTGGGAGTAACCTGGAAATAGTTACGGGGAGCATGGCACATAGGCTGGGCTTTGCTGAGCCAACCACAGCCCTAATCTTTGGCTTTCCCTCGTTTCGTGGACTCTGCCATTTCTTTTCTTTGTAGTTTTCTGTTGCTGAAGCAGAAGCTGGAAGATGATCAGAGAGGAAAGCAGAGACACTGAGGTCAAGTGTCCTTGAAGTCTGTTTGTGACTAATACATTAATGAGCTTATTTGGGGAAAGTCCAAAACCAACTCCTTCTGCACCTGAGCATGATCATACTAGAGCAGAGAATTCACGGCATTTAAACCACCCCATTCCTAGCAGCAGAGAAGAAAAGAAACAACACTTTTAAGGATTTTTTAATAAATAATAATAATAAAAAAATTTGACTTCACTTTGATGACCCGACAGCCTCTTATTTATGACAGCAGTAACCCTTTCCGAGAGTTGCTGTGCTCCAGGCTGGATCCAGCCCACGGGGTGACTCAGGCACGGCGTCTGCTATGACCTTGCTGGGGAGGAGGGAGGATGGTGGTGAGCTGGGACGGGTGCACCTGCCCGGGTGCGGGCTCCCAGCCTCCCTGCAGCCCACTGCAAGGCGGGGGGGCCTTCTGAGGGCGGGCACGGGGGTGCTCTTGGCTTCCAGGTTAGCTCACCATGCTCAGTTCCTCTCTGGTGAGTATCTCGGTGAAGCTCCATGGTTCTTTGGCAGTAGAAATAAACCTAACCTGCTGCCTTCTATTTGCTGTTTTACATACCTATGTAAGGATACATACAAATAAAGAAAAAGAAGAGGCTAGATTATAAAACAAATTGTTGTTCAAACCAGTCAGAGCCAGAGGAAAGCTTCTATCAAGTGAGTTTTAACCTTGTACACACTTTCATTTATAATTATTATTTATGACTCTTACTACCATTAATTTATTTAGTGAGCTGGGTGTACATGTTATTCTGACAAGAGTCAACGAAATAAACAATCTCTTTCCCCTCCAAATTCAATAGTCTAAAAGTGGCAGGATACTAACTAGATCTAGCATGAGCTGATAAAATCATTACAGCCTGAACATGGTGTAATGCAGAGGAGACTTTTAAGAAGATTTCCGAAGGAAGAAATTGAATGATGCTGACATATATTAATAGGAAAGCTGCTGCAGGCATATGAGCAAGCTGAAGATGCGCAGTCTGGAGCGAGCAGGGGCGTCGAGGCGGGGGTGGGCAGGGTTGAGGGCAGGCATCGGGAGGAGCAGATCTGGTCCCTGCCTCGCTGGTGAGTGGGGATGATGCCCAGGCCTTCAGACTCATTCTCAGAGCCAAGTAGATGTTTTCACTGGCAATCCAGCATGGTGGCTCTGGCCTGCTCACCAACACTGCCAGGCGAGACACATTGCCTCTGAAGAAAGTGCAATTTGGCTTCTCATCCTTTGTCAGGGAGGAAAGGAGAGAGGGCCTACAAATGAGGAGGAAGAGGAGGAAATTGGTGATGGGCAATCCACAGCACCATTAATGCCAGGTTCCAAGATGAGCCGCTTACTTGCCATCACTGTGGTGGCATATGCAAAGTGCAGTGAGGAGGTCACTCAGGTTCCCACCTTGCACTAGCAAATCAGATTGAGGCCTGTCCTTGAGACTCTGTGAACACTCATCTCCACCATGCTCTTTTATTTGCCATGCAATCCAAATTGATTCAGCTATCCTTGTATTCCCAACCCTCCCACACCCCCGCCTGTTGTTTTTGGCAATTCTCAAAGGGTTTTAACCCTCCACTTTTCTTTGAGGCAAGGGCTGTACTGTCTTGGGCAACTAGCAGCTATAAATGTACACACTGGAATGACCACTGCCTCCTTACATTCATTTCTGACAGCCTTTTATCCAATGGAGGAACGATATTGAATCAGGCTATGCAATAGCCAAACATAAACCAAACCAAAACAAAAATCCTGAAGCAAAACCATCTCTTTACTGTGCTTTGGTCTATCCCTCAGAGTAGGGTGAGCTTGTAAAAACCTGAGCTGTGGTAAAGGAGGTCTGATCTTCAACACATATGACTTGTACCACCTGAAGCTGTGGCCATCTTACTCCATGGAGTCCTTCTCTGAGCCTTTTTGCTGTGCAAGAGCAGTGTAAAGCAGGAGAGCTGGAGCCTGCAGCTATTCAGAATTAGGCATAAAATATTGAATGCAAAGAAAAAATTGAGACTGTTCCAGTGTTACAAATGATGAAGTGTTTTCTTTCCAGCTTTTGGAAACATCCATTTGGATTTGGGAAAAGGAGGAAAGGATGCTGTGTGTGTGTGTGTCTGTGTGTGTGTGTGTGTGTATGAGGGAGATGGTGCTGGGGTCAGGAGAGCACTGGAAAGAGATGAATTCCCTGACCCTCTTCTGTGGAATCTTAATAACGTGTTAAGTTATTGTGCAGTGGAGGAATGCAATTAGCACAGCGGCCAAATCCTCCTCCAGCAGGTCATTACTGCATTAGTAAATGGAAGCTGTTAAGGCACACAGCATCCCTAAACATACCAGAGGGGCTTCTGGCCCAACAGGACCCAGGATTGATGAGAAAACTCCCACTGCTCTCTCCCCTTCTCCATCCACTTTTCATTATTGCTTTTCTGATCAAGCACGAGGCCATGTCCCTCCCCATTCTCCCCCGTATCCTGTTCCTGAGACAGACTCCCAGGAGGCCTCTCTGAAAAATCAAATCACAACCCACCAAGAGGTGTCTGTGACATATGCAAAAGCAACCTCCAGCTGTGCAGAACTTAGCACAGCCGTCAGGAACCTTCCCCAGCTAAGTGGAGCAGGCCGAGCTGAGAGCTGGAGGTGTGTTCCCTGCTGAGGTGAGAGAGCAGATCAAGGCTCTGGATACCCTTTTCAGACAAGAGGAGAGAGGAGCCCACCCCAGCCCTGGGTGCTAACCGGCTCAATGTTTTGTCCTCTTGTATTACAGGGGAACTTCTACCATACCTTGAGGTGCAGTTTGCCAACACTCTGCTTCTCAGGCTCAGTGGAAAGCAAAGAAGAGGTTTCTTCGCTGAAGTTTCTGGACATAAATTAACCCTGTGGGTTCCTAGGTCTGAAAAATGTCATTGTGTTTCGTACTGCACCTGCAGTCTCCTGAATTAGCCTAAGAAGTTCAAGAGAGTCCTATGAACCCTGAAGATAAATAGCATTTGTTTTCACATGTTTTAAATAATTCTGAATATTTTGGAACTATTCTGATTAGAATAAATGTAAGTTGGCATATTTTTCCATTGATAAAACATAACAGCCTGAGGTTAGTCATAAGGGTAACAAGAGAACCGGTGTCTTGCTCATAGTAAAGAGCTCCAGCACAGCTAGGTCAGGACATTGCCAGCCCCTGGTAACTGATATGTTTTAAGTCTATACACCATGTTTAAATACTGTGGCTCCCAAAACATTATACAAGGTGGGCTCTACACATAATGAATGAATCTTTCTCCCCACCAAAGTAAGTTTCAGGATGACATGCCATTGCAGCCAAGCACGTGAGCTCTTCAAGGAGACAAGGTAAGTGAAAGTCACTGCTAGTATTTCCTTATTTCACTGAGAAGCTAAGAGCTGACCTTAACAGAGACCTGACTCCTTTGATAAGATACATCCCCATGCAATGATTTCTCATAAGGCAAATAAAACATAAGGACAGAATAAAAAAGCAGGTCTTCTGATTATGGCATTCTTGAACCATCTATGTCTTCAAACAAACAAGAGTTATCACTAGTAATCATTGTCCATCTGAGACCTTTGCAAAGCAAATGCTCCAGATTTGTTATTGTGTGTGCCCAGCAAATGGGGACGTCTGCATTAGCAAAGTGGTTATGTTCCACAGGGTCAGGAACCTGTGAATTAGAGACCTTAGTACATGCTTATAAATAAATAAATAGAACTATAGTTTTAAACATATAAATAATGATTTTTTTTTTAACAGAGTACTGTTTCTAGTTTTTCAGCATTAGAGATCATGTTTATATTGCTATGCAAATTATTCCTCATAGAGAGTTTACAAATTTTATGTTCATTATTAATAGCTTTATGAGTTTTTACCCTTCCTGTTTGGTGCTATCTATAGTGCTTAGGTAATACATAATTAATGTTAACTGCTTGTGCTCTGGCTCCCATGCCAGTTTACATTAGGATATTTTTCCATGTCTTTTGTCTCTGGCCATTGGAAATCGGTGTTCAGTAGGAACGAAATAGCCAGATTTATTTGTGCTGCTCTTTCTAGGCCTTTCATCTCTCTGACTGATACAATGCTGATGGATTAAATCACCAACTTCTCTCCTTTTGCAGATGTGCATTCAAAAAATATGTTTAAGCTTTGGCAAGTTTGGTAATTTCCCTTTGGGACAGCCAGAGTGGTTAGAGATGTGATTCTTCAGTGGTGTTTTCATACCACAACAGTCCTAGGTAAATGCAAGTATACTGTCAGAAACTCCCTCAAAAGTGCCTTTCCTAATAAAATGTATTTTTTCTGGGAAACTGTCATAAACCAGAGTAGCAAAAATCATAGTAGAAGCTATGCCTACATGTCTGGACAAAAAAATTCACTTTAAAGTAGACTTAACCTTCCAGGTCAAGTGGATTATCTTCTAATAGCCACTGGTTTAAATTAATTGGCAGTCTCAGTTTAAGTTGCTAGAGCAATTGTGCAGGGATGCATGTGTGGTTGTAGTGATAGCGATGGAGGGAAGTTTCAGGTGAGGACAGAAATGCTTTGATTGAGCCGCCTGTATTGGCGAACCTGCTCCCTGCTTGTCAGGCCAAGCTCTACCTCATTGCACAACGTGGGATTGCAACCTTTATCTCCTGAATGCATCTCCCAGAGGTGTAAACACCCAGTGCTCCAGAAAGAGCAAGGAGATCTGCTGCTTAGTGAAGAATGTCAGCACAAGTGAAACATGGAGAGGGAAAACCCAGTACGGGCAGCCTGTGAAATGGAGACTCTCCCACTGTCACTCTCAAGGCCCAGGAAATTGCAAGTCTTCCCTCTGTGTTGCAAACAAGATGATCACAGAAACATTGAAGTCTGGAACCAACTTTTCACTGAGACATTTCCAAGGCAACAGCTTCTCTTCTCTGTTAAACCACCAAGGTTACTAATAAAACTTTGGGCTGCTTGTACCCTGATGTCTGAAGTGCCATGGACTAGCAACAGGCTAATAGACCTAGATGACACCATCTTCCTTTTGTGTTAAACCAGTTATTAAACAGAAGTTCAAGATGGAGCACCTGTGTGGTAATAGGAGATTTGAATATAACAGCTTCGAATCAGTCCCACCTACTGCTTCTTGGTGAGGCATCAAGATGAAATAACACCCATTTAGGAAACTTAATTTATTGGGACAAAATTCTACATGCTCTGTAGCCCTAGGGGAAGAGAGGTCAGAGAAGTCCATATCCAGAACGTGGCCAGACCCCATTTCTGCAAACTGAAAGGTTCTGGACACTTCTTTCTAATGTGAATTCATGAGTGGAGATGTCAGCCTTACATGCAAGAGCAAGGTTCAGTATAGAGTAAAGTAGCTTAATCTAGTATTATCTGAAAAATAGGACATTGAGTTTGATTAGTTTATAACTCAAAGGATTTTAAAGGTTCTAATCCTATATTTGTCATTCATTTCAGTAATATGCTTTTGCTTTTGTGCAATAATAGCAGATTGTTGTGCCATTCATGTACCCTGGCAAGTGTTGCTAACATACTTTGCAGGTTCTTTTGCATTAGGAAAATGGGTTTTGGGGGATCTTGCAACTTTAATCATCTGAAAACAAGGATAAAGGCATGTTTCCCCTCCAATCAACAGTGAAATAGAAAAAACCAAAATATTGGAAACATTCCCAAGTGCCATTCAGAGGGGTAAGAGCCTGTTTTTTTGAACAACTGAATGTTAGGAGTCCAACTGGATTGGAGGTTTTTTTATTTTAGGTCACCAGCTGTCTTTGTTCAAATCTCTGGGTTGACTTTGCAGGCATAAACTCAGCTCTGGGTGATGCAAGAGACTCCTTCCCTTTGTTGGTGCCATCCCAGCCTTCTGCTACACGGAAATAAGTAGAGCCCTCACAGTTATCTGTGCCTTCTCTCCTTGTTTCTCTCTCTTACCATCCATGTCATGTTTGCTCAATTTACTACACAACAAGTATTTCCACTTCTTACCCCGAAGGGTCAAGTGAGCTCATAAAAAAATCTGTCTGTCTCCATGCATCACTGCTAAGAGTGCCCATCAGGCCCAAATCAGTCTGTTTTCTGTTGCTGAGTGATAGGTGATGGTGTATAAAAGAGACAGGGGTTAATCCATGGGGTTGAGAGAGTATCAACTACATGTTTTAACTAGTAAAGGGGAGCACTGATTGCTGGGAAGCCAGTGAGTCAGCCAGCAGATGCCTGTGTTTGTGTACGTAGGTGTGTGCGAGAGAAAAAGTGGCATACCCAGGCATACACGCTGCATTACTCAGGACCAGATTTATCAGGCTGCAAGTGGACACAGTTCCCACTGAAATCAAGGGAAAATTATTCTGTCTTCCTGGTGAAGTGCACTTCTCTCGGGCGCTGAGGATATGCTTGTGCTGAGGATGCTTCTGGGCCTCTGTCAGGATGCATCATGGCAAAGCTGTATGGGGAATGGGTTGTTTCTCTTTTTCAAAGGATAATTTTATATATGTAACATCTGATTCTATCACTTACAGCTGATCTTTGCCTGCTGGCCTCCCTGTGAGAACTTAAATTCTTACAAAACCCCCTAAAATCTGGATTGGCAAAACTCCAAGAGTTTCATTTCGTGACCATTTTTGCTTTTGTTCCTTGCTGGAATGAAATTGAGACCTTATCAGCATTTCCCTGGAAAAAAGACACATACCCTGATCGATCTATAACCCAGCAGCTTGAACACTCCCAGGAGATGCAGAAGTAGCAGGTTTAGGTGCCTTTAATTAATTTCTTCTTTTTTTCTCCCATAGTATAACTATCCCAGGTGGGGCTTCTGGAAGTACAATTTTGTTTAATGACACCATCACACATGCAAGTATCACTCATATCAAAGCTTGGTGTCATCCAAACTTGTTCCACTTGATTTTTTGCCCTGTCCATCAGGAAGCACAATACTACCCTGAGCCACACTATTAAAGGATTTGCATGCCATCACACTCATTTTAGGAAAGAATCTGGTTCCTTTGATGCACCCATTGAATTTTTAATCTTGGGGTCGATAAATGAAGCATGGCATAAAGAACAGCTCATACATATAACTGTAAAGGAAACATAAATCTGTCATCGAATATGCCTCTATGCTCCCCTTCCTTCCCGACTGTGGTATTCAAACACTTCATAAACGTTACTCTGTGTCCTTCCAGCACACCTCTCAGTCAAGGCAGCTACTATTCTCATTTTAGAGGTAGGAAATTGGGGTACATCGTTATTATATCACTTCAGGGTCATCCAAGAATCCTTCCTTAGAATGACAAACCAAACCTTGGCTTCCTCATCTCCCACACTATTGTCCTTCCCCTCTGGAAATACAAGTAAATACATGTTTTTAAAAACAAGACACTGAACAAAAGACATGAGAATCTCTTTTCCCAGTATGGATAAACCATTGAACAGGCATCGCCCTGCCCTGTAGTCTGTGCAAGAAGCCAGAGTGGCAGATAAGGCAGAGCCTATCTCTGAGATGGTAATTACCAGGGTGGCACCAGTGGGTGCTGGAAGAGGCTGAGCCTGTGGGTGGGGTGTGGTGTTCCTAGAACGTGCTGGATGGATTGGGGAAACCAGCCATGCCCTGCGGCGTAGGTGCTTATTGAAGCACTATATTTCAGGGAGGTGTCAGAGACAGACTAGCAGCCTGTTCCTCCCAGAACATGTCTGGGTCTGTCTCCTCCCGGAGACGGGATATAAAAGGGCAGCTGCAGTAGGTGGCTGATCTATAGCAGGAAACATTCTGCAAATCAGAACTTCTGGGGTTAAAAAAGGCAAATTTGCTATGAGCAGAAGGGGAGTTTTCCTTGCATGAGAACCTCCATATTGCAGCCCCCCTCAGTTTGAAGATATGCCTTGCATTAACCTGCAGATTGGGTTTAACCCTGGCTCCCAGACATATAATTAATTAACTACAAAGGAACTTCAGCTTTCCTGTAAAAAGGGAATCCTCCCTCTCAATGTTCCAGCCCTACTACTGAGTTCCTAATGTCACTTTGGCCCCAAAACTTTGAAAGAAAATAATAAAACATTCCATGTTCTTCTTGTCTTTATTAGTAGTAATGCATATTTTGATTTTCTAACACTTGACTCATGCTCGTTGAATTTATGGGGTGAACAGTGCTGGGCTCTTTACACTTCACAGTGGGTCAGAAAAATTGCTTGTTGGGGCTTGAAAAACAATTGCATCATCAGGTGTATGAGACTTCCTTTGAGGAGAGCTCGAGGGGGTTAAAGAGGAAGAGAGTTTTTCTTTTCTCTGCTTGTTTTGGTTCGTGAGTCTCTCTTATCAATGTGCATCAGACCCGTGTTTACTGAATTTCCACAAGTTGATGAGATATATGGCATGATTAACAGGAGATGCACACAGGGAGTGGGGAGGGTGGCTAGGAAAGAGGAGGTGCTTGAGGCAAGGATGTAATGATTTTCTTGTCCTTTGTATGGAAGGAATGCACACATTGAGTGTTTGTACAGCATCCAGCACTGCGAAGCCCCGGTGTGGTGAGAGACTTCTGACTAGTATATTTGAAGTGATAAAAGTGGCTGCTATCTGCTCATGAGAGTGGTGGGAATGAAAAATGAATCCTTGGTTTCATCATTTTCCAGGAATGCAGTTCCTTCTGGCTACCCAGAGGTTCGTGAACCATCCAACTGCTGTGTGGGCTGAAAGTGAACATGCAGTTAGTAGAATAGGGGAGAAATATGGTTCTTTGTCACCTCGATAATGTAAAAATAGCATATTTGTGTACATGATATGGCTGCCTTCAGATATACTGACCTCGTAGTCATATCTTCTGAAAAAAATAGCAATAGGGTTTTATGTGAATGTAATATCAGTGCAGGAAAATCAAAGATTTCAAAGATCAGCAGAGACCAACAATAACAAAATTCAGTCAAACCTTTGACTGGAGAGAGAGCCCTACAACAGAGCTGGGAAAATACGTCTTACTAACACTCTGTCATGGTAGCTGCCCTTAGGGAGTCTGTTCTTTTGGGTCATCTCTCAGTCCTCTTCTGATTAATTGCTGTGGCAACATACAGCCTTGAAGATTTGGGTCTATAAAATAACTTGTTAGAAGATTTCTCTTTTACAGGGGAGAACAAAGAAAAATCAGCTTATAAAAAACTATGTTGCCTCTAAAGGTGAGAGGAGAACCAAAGCCCTGGCAGAAAACAAAAGGATCCACCTTAAAATAAATAAATAAATAAAAGTAATTAAGAGTTTGAGTGTATCAGCAATCAGCTGATGCCACCCAAGTGTTCAGTGATGTACTTAGGCATCAGTGAAGAATCATTCATTATGTGTCAGAACATTACGTAATAATTTTAATGTATAAAAATATCTCAGCAGCCGTGTAATGTGCAGGAATTAATTACAACACCCATTTGTGTTTGAAAAACTAGGAGAGAGAGGGAACTTTCTGGTTTGTTTTAAATTTAAACCAAAGGGGAGGAAATCAGAGATATAATGAATGATCCTGCTATCAAATTGTGTATATAGGTGTTCTGATTATATTCTCTCCTGTAAGCAGTGCCCACTGATCACACCAGGGGGAAGATGACGGGCCACAAATTTTCTAAGAAAGAAGCCCACAAACTGTGGTGTCTTGCCCCAGTGCAGATTGGTCTTTGATCTTGGCTACTTCTTCTGTTTTCTTGGAAATTAAGGTCTATCAAAATGTCCAGGATGTATTGCTTGCTTTGACACAGTGATGGAGCAGTGAAACAGTTGGAGCAGTGTTGGATGGGAAGGGAAAGGTGCAGCACCAATATTTAAAAGTGAGACCATCGAAACTATGAAAGAATTGGTGTTTTGTGGCACGAGTTGCTCGTTAAGCACAGATTTCATTTCCAGGCACTTTGTCAAAGTGAAGGGAAGTTTCATTTATGTTGTTTAGATATGAAATACTGCCATGAAGATAACTATCACTTAGATTTTGACAGAAATGGCCTGTCTTTGTTTCTTTTTCTTGTTTTGTTTTGTTTTTGTTTGTTTGTTTTTTCCATAAACTGAAGTCAGTTCTTGAATTTAAAAAAGAAAATAAAAAGAAATTAAATTCAAACAGTATTTTGTGGACAAGAAGGACTAACCAGTTTGGAAATCCTTGGTGCTTTCTGATTTCTTTTATCTCCTCTGAGTGCTGAAATATTAGCTTTGTATTTAAATAATTAAAGAGTAACACAAATCCACAAATCTTGCAGTAAGGAGATGCAAAGTCAGTGTCACAGAACATCTATTTCCTGTATCAAGAGGCTGCCTTAAATTAGAAAGCCAGTGGTAGACAACTTTGTCACTGCCTTTTCACAAATGAACTGTGCCTCACCTCTATCGTGACACTATTATTTCCCACATATTATTCCACTTTCTCAGCTCAATGAGCCAATACATAATAATCATATTTAGTCATTATGCAACATTTTTATTCTCATGTTAATAGCTAGAAAAGCTAAAACAGAGTTTGAGGCTAACATTTTCCAAATAGACTTCTCATTCTGGAAACTTCAGGTTTCTGACTTGAGGGAACCTTGGACTGATTTTCTGAAGACATGAGCACCTACAGCCCTATGTTGACCACATTTTCCAGTCACGAATTGTCAGATATGTTTTCACAATTTGAAAAGCTCTTGGCTTGATTTTTAGAAACTGCTGAGTACCCAAATTCTGGGAAAATCAGGCTCTGCTAAAACCTCTGAAATCCTCTCCCCAACAGTTGGTTTTGAAAGTCTTGGCAATGAACTTCAACTCAAGTTATTGAAATCTCCAACAGAAACGGCATGACTTCAGATGTCTGATGAGAGACTGAATTTTTCTGGAATCAACATATGATCCATTACTTTTGCTATTTTCAGCACTTGCACCCAAGATATTTCAATACTTTTTTTTTTTTTTTTTATTAATGAGAGGTAAATTTCTTAGGACCCAGCTGATTAACACTTCCCAGTTCCCACTATATCCATGTTCTTGGTGAAATACCTACCAGGCCTACAATCAACCAGCTATACAAATGAAATTCCTTCTACTCTTTTTGGTATTTCACTGGACAATGTGGGCAACATTTTTCAGGAACATCAGGAACTGTCACAGGAAACCTGACAATACTTGAATAGAAAGATGCAAATAAGATCATTGTGGTTCTTGTAGAACGGGCAAATAAGATCATTGTGGTTCCCTCAGGGGAGCCAGGATATCATATGCTCAGTTATTGCAAAATGAAAATGATTCTTCCTAGAGATACGGAAGGCACTTGAGAGAGTAACAGGTTTTCAAGGAACCTTCTTTTTTTTTTTTTTTTTTTTTTTTTTTTTTTTTTTTTTTCGTCTAAGTACAGTTCTTAAAGAAAAAGTGACTGCAAAGACTCAATTGTGTGACTCTCTTATTTATCCTTATCAACTCCAGCTCCACACTTTCTAATTTTACAGGACAAAGGATGGTATACTCAAACAAAATTTCTTCAGACTCCTCCTGAGACATGTAAATTAAAATATATTTTGCTTCCTCATAATAAAACTTCAGCAACTAGAATGCAGACGTTGATTCAGAGAGTCTCAACCTCAGTGGTTGGATAGCAAAATCTGAAACTTTCTTAGGCCATTTGCACTTCATTTCTCTGTAAAAAACTAAACCAAAGGATTTTCATTCCAAGAACGATGAGCCAAAGGACACGTGCTGGATTGGTGAGATCAGCCACGTCACAGACTTATTTTCATAATGTTTGCAAGCTCTGCATCATAGAATAAAACATATTTTCTGGGCTGAGCCCAATTCTTTTTTTATGGAAAAGGATATCTTAGATTACTTCCCGCTTCCTGTTCTAGCTCCTCATTTCAGATACGTATACACAGGTATCTGCTTTTACATATAATTCTAGATGATGTTTTCGATTTTGCCTCAATTAGGCACAACTCAAACTAGAGGAAACCTTTACACACTTTCTATTTTGTCTCAGCACCTGCAAAGTCTACTGATATAATCCAGTGTAAGTGGGCCACTGCAAGAGAATTTGGTGCTCAAGGAGAATGCGTTTCCTGTTCACTGAAGAGGTAAAAATGGAATCACCATTCTGACTCATTCAAGTAGCAAACTTCTCTGAAGATCACATGCCTGCCGAGCCAATGTTATTTTTGGCAGCTCTTCATGGAAAGCTATGGGTTTTGTTTTGCCACATCTGTTCTCTCAAGTATATTTTGCTTTAGATGAGCCTGTTCCACCTTGTGCATATTTTTTTCTTGGGGGAGAGGGGGCAGGGATAGGAGGGAAGGGAGTTGAGTTTGAATATTGCATTGCATTGCAACAGCACGTTTTCATAGCAGAAAAAAAGTTCTCCCCTCTGGGCCTTAAACAGTATTTCCAGCTATTGTGTATACTCCCCGACCCTTACACTGTTTCTAAGAGAAATGATTTCTTTTGCAGATGTTGAAAGGAATACACACACAAAAGATTCGGAGGGCTTCTATAAAAAATAGTGAGAAGGGGCATACAGATGTGCCACAGACAAATGGGGCAGAGAAAGCAGAAGATACTTTATATTGTGAAGAATATGTGTAGCTTTGAAAATCTGATAGACAGAGAGGGTGCTGTTTCATGCAACCAAGACTTGTATGGCTGAGTTCAGAGGCCAGGCTGCGTTAAGCCAGCTCATTGTGTCACCCAGCAGGAATCAGAGAGACACAGTTTAGTGAAAGCCACAGGCTAATCTTCGGTGTTTCTTTGAAATATGATTTTTGGTTTTTAGCAGCAGTTGGTTTTGATTGTGTTGCAGTTGTCATTACTGGAATGGGGCACATTTTTGTTATTAGAAGGTAATTATTTGGAAGCTGTACTTCAGTGCTTCAGTGATGCATATGTGTTTGTAAGACAAACCATGCACATATGTGTGCTTGTGAATGCACGAAATTTTAATAACGATGCCCAGAATTTGTGTGATTTGCAGATTGATGCATTATTCTTGTATACTTTGTATGTATTTGGCTTTTTTCTCCCCTATCAATTTTCTGATTTGTATTAGGAAAGGACAACTTTTTTTTTTTTTTTTCCCCTTTTCTTTCTTCTCAGAAGTACTAACCCCATACCCCCTTGCTTGATGACTCATTCCCTTCTCCTTCACACAAAACACCCTTTCAACACTTTAGCAGTGAAAACATTAGGCCTGTCTCTTGGTCACAAGGTTATTGTTTTCATATCTCTTGGAGCAAGACCCTGGGATAGCTCCACTGACAAATTAACAGTCGTGTTGAATGAACAATTACATCAAGGCAATATTAATCTGGGAGCCTAGTTAGACCGGAGAAGGTGCCCGATTTCACTATAGGAGGAGATGCTGAGAGGAGAATATATGTGATCTCATTAGATAAATGGTGGGGTCTCATTAAATCTTTAACAGCTAAGTATGTTTACATCAGCTTTCCTAAAGGAATGCCTGGTGCTCAAAGATAACTGGAGTTTTTCTCACTAAAAATGGGGTATCTTATATAACCCCCCCCCCCCCCCCCCCCCGTGAGGTAGACACTTTCCTCTTCTTTTTGCTTCAGTGGAGACATCTACATAGGAAATGGGTTCACCTCCAAAACAATCTTTTAAATGAATGAATGTGTTATTGCAAGCCTCCTACCACCTCCTGGCTGAGGGGCCTCAGGAGCGTTCCCATGAAATTCTCCTGTTTTCAGGATATTTTTGTGAAATGCTGATGAAATGAGAAGCTTCAGACATTCTAGCAACAACTGCTCCGGAACAGGAAAGTTAGTGCTTGCCTTCAGTTTTCACAAGCTCGAATCATCCAGGAAAACTGACACCAAAAATATTTTCATATGTACCCTCACAAACCAAAACTGCTGAGTTTCACACGGCTGCTCTGCTGAAGAGCTCTGCTTCCTGCGTGGGAGTTGTACTTGCTGACTTACACATCAGGGGAAAACTGAGCTCACTTCCAACCGCGGATCCCCGTCCTGAGTGCAGCCTTGTCTCTTGGAGGCACCTGAGTGAAGCCTCCCGGCCTTGTAGGCAGTGGCAGACACTGTTATACCTGCCAGGAATCTAATACCTGGTCAGCTGCCAGCTAGAAAGGACAACTCCTGTTTTTCCAGGTTAGGGCTGCAAACCAAGAAGAGATAGACCCAGAAGGGAGGTGAAAGGGAAGACAAAGATATCTGCTGTTGGACCAGAAACATCTTTTAAATAGTCGTAAGCCAATATGCATGAATTCATTTGCTTTACCCTGACAGGGAATTATCACAGTTACATGCAGAGTGGTTACAAGATGCCACATTGATATCCGTCACATAAATCCCTCATATGGAAGTGAAGGGCCTTGTGCAATGGCTCTGAACCTTTGGGCTACAGACTGGCTTTTCTTAGTTGTTTTCCTACTGTCTCCTAGATTTGTCCCAAGGATGCACAGCTAAGCAAATACCTAACTGAAGGCTCATAGCAAACTGTGCAGGTACCCAGCAGCCAAACACAGGTGGAAATCTGGGGATCAGGTTATTGTCAGCAATGTGACTAAAATAGTCTTGGTATAAAGGTACCTCCTTAATCTCTCAATTTTTGGAGTAGCAAGATCTGGCTTGCCAGTGCAATGAGTACTAGCAAAGGGGCTTGGGATTTTTTTTGTTTTGTAAAATAAAACTTAATATTTTTGCAACTTTATTCTCAGAAAATAATCCCTTCCCCAAAATTTTTGTGTCTGAACCCCTGAACTCCTCAGTTGCATCCCAGACACCCAGAAACATGCACTGTTGAGACTTACATCTATGAGGTTGTTCAGAGTGTGGCCATATTTTGGGGTACGAGTCATTACCTTTAAAAAAAAGGCCACTTCACTGAAAATGCAAACCTCAGCAATGCCTATGAGAGAGGGCAACACCTATCTAATGCACATGTACCTGATCTCTTCACCATCCATACAACTTGCTATGCCACAGATATGTATGGTATATAGACAGGAGCATGTTAATATTTGTTTCAATATTTGGTGGTCTGGGCTGTTTCAGTTCTACTCCTTTCCTTAACCTCAAAATGAGATTAGAGCCAGACTCATGTCAAGTGTCCCACAGCTAACCTCTAAACTAATTTTTTATTGCCTTGAAGAGAAGGATTGAGAAAAATATTTATAGGCCCTGGAAGAATAGTAAAAGTTTGCAAGCATTTAGGGCTTTTACTCAATAAACCTTTATGTGCCCTTCATGCACCCATTCAGCTCTGAGAAAAAGTAAAAAATAAAAAAAATATAAAAAGCACAGGGAAATCATGCTCTGACAGTAAGTCGAAAACCCCATAAATTCCAGAAAAAAACAATACCCACACATTGTAGGAACCAATCTGTAGTTAGCCTATTATACAAGCCCAAGAGCAGGGAGAAGACTTAGGATGGTTCATGTTTCTTTTCAGACTTTTCACTTATGCCTTTCCATTTAGGTCAAAATGCTCTCAAACCTTTTTACACTGCTTTTAATCTGTGCCCAGTTTCTCTGTGATCCTTCTCATTTATTTCCTTTTGTTTTTTTGCATCAATTGAAAGTTCACTCATTATATCTGGAGTCCCTGAGTGATCTCCTCCATTCCCACCTCCTGAATATCTATCTCATTCTTCCTATCTTCTTTAATGCACTTCACCTTCGATAAGGCTTACTTTTCTCTCTCACAGACTATGACTATAAAATCCCCTTCTTCCAGGGAAACTTCCATAAGTGTTACCTCATGGCTCAAGTGTCTGCTTTCAGTGTTTAACTCTAACCCTCTTTTGGTGTTTGCTGTCCACTGTGGTTGCAAGGACCTTCTTATTTTCTTGATCGCAAACTGCTAAACCCATCTGACTTGCAAACAAATAGCAGGGTTGGCATGGGTCTTGGTGCAAAGAATGGACAAAAATTTTCCTTCCCCTGTCTCAGCAATCACTGTTTTCCTTTCACTTTTCTGCTTTTCAGATTCCTCCATCCTCATAGCCCAGCTCATCGGCTTCTTCAGTCCACGGCCCCATAAACTCATATTGTAATTGAGTGCATAGGTCACTGAAGACCTCAGCTCATATAAATACCATAGTTTTTATTAATTACAACAAAACTAAAAATTAAAATTTTTATAGCTTCTATGCTAGATAAGGTACTGATTTCCTATGAAGAATAATGAGTAACACAAGCAAAAAGCTGAAAAAACCCTAAGATGTCAAAAACTCACCCCATAGGTTTTATTGGGATTTTGTTGTGGGATTTTTTGGAGATTGAAACAGAACATGGGGCAACACTGCTGATACTTATATGAAACACTGTAAAAGTCCAGCCCAATCTGAGCAGGTAAGACAAAGTACAGAGGAAAGGAAAAATCAATGCCTCACCTTGGGAGTGAGAAGTTGAGCTGAGAAGTTGAGAGAGCTGAGAAGTTGAGAGATTAAATATCTCACAGAGCAGATCTCAAGGCAGAGCTGAGAACTTAACACAGACTGGTTTTGGCTGATCCTTTTGGTGTAATTCATGCAAAATCTAGTTCATCAAGTGAATATAAAATATTCAATAGCCTGAGAATCCTCCACTCTGCTGTGCCGGCTGTGGAAATGTTGAACCGTCAATAAATTGTTTGGACAGGCTGCCCCAGACCTTGCCCATGTGTTGAAAATATGCTTTCATAATATCATGCTATTTCTAGCATAGCAACATTCAGGACAAGCATACTCATGCTGCCTCTTCTTTAATTTGGTCTAACTCCAAACCCAAGGAGAGCACAATGCATGTTTCAGAGGACAAGGAGAGAGTATGCAGGAGAGGCTGGGCAGAGGAGCCACAGGTCTGTATTTTGCAGCTCTTCAGTGCACAATTAATTTCTGTAGTTTCACTGGTTGTAGCTTGTCTGATCCAGTTACAGACTCAAATATGATCTGATTCCTAGGCGGGGGGATACTTTTTTTCCTGGGTAATTTCTCTACACAGCTTTATATTCTCATTTGTCATTTACAGTAAATATACTGACTTCCAATTTTTATTTCTTTGTGAAATTATGTCCAGCAGTCTGTTGCACCAACATGAATGCAGCTGGGGGCTGGGTGAAAAAGCCATCTCATCTGGGGAGGGAGCTGATGTCAGGCTGTGACACAGGACCCTGCCATGCTGAAGGTGTATTTGCAACTTGAGATCCGCTTCCTGGCCTGGTGGGAGAAGTAGGTCCATTGCAAGAGTTTATATGCAACTTGGTCTGTGCAATCTGTACCCTTCTCTGGTGTAGAAAAAGAAGGGATTTAAAGCAAAATTCAAGAAAGGGCAGAACTGCAATGGGGAATCCTCTCTATGCTCTGCTGCTCTACACTGTGTGGTAAGTGGCTGAGGGAAAAAAGAGAATCCTCACTATTTTGGATTAGTGGTGATGAAAGGATTCCTGTAAAGATGAATTAAAATTTAAAATAATGACTATGACTAGGCCTACTCCAACAGAAAAGCAGAAGCACATTTCTGACAGGAAAGCCAATGCATCGCAGGAACCATCTACGCAGGGTTGGTGAGATTCTTCATCCCTAGCTACCCTTTACATTGAAAACAAGGAAGAAAATAGTGATTTTTAAAAAAACACCTCAGCAGTTTAGACCTTAGAAAAGCATATTCAAAATGAACAAAGCCACGGCTTGCCCCAGATGCCTGAACAGTGAGGAAATCTCTGGGTAATAACACACCCGAGTTCCACAGATGCAGCGAGCTCTTCCCTCTCGAAATTCTCACCAAGAGCAATGACAACCATGTGGGGGATTCCTCTAGGCCCTGTTTTCAGAGGCATTTGGACTCGAGGATATTTTCAGTCACCTTAAACCTACTTCCGCTACCGAGGAGAGTGTACAGACCTTTGCAAAAGTGTGAGTTTGCAGCCACAGATATTGCTCGGGGAAGCCAAGGTCAGGGTCGACCACTTCAGCAGTACGAGGACTCCTCTCCAATGCACTATGGGGTCATTTTCTACCCAAGTGACACCAAGTAATGAAATAGTAGCAAGGAGAGAAATGCAGTGGGAGAATAAGGCCCAAGAAGTGAAAAAGAGCAGCAAGTAAATTGGAAACAGAAGTACAGTCAGGACAATGAAATTCAGGGAAAGTTGTGTCTCTCCTTGCTTCTTCCAGACATAGCAAAGTGATGTCTGAAAAGTGATGAATCAGGGACCACAGGCAAGGACAGGAGCAACAAGGCTCAATTGTATGACCTGAGGCATGGACGGGAAACTAGAGCAGAGGGAGGGAAAGCAGAGAAAACTGTCAGATTTCTGTGGGCATTACCATGCTGTGTGTGTTCTTCATAAAACATTTATCGCAGAGGATGCCTCACTCTTTTGATTTGGGATTCAGAACCTCGACCAGATTTAGACCAGGCATTTTCTTTCTCTCTTTTTCTTTGTCCTCCATCTAATTTTAATATAAATTAGGAAGAAATGTACCCCCCCCCCCCCCATATTAGCCTACAGAGAGCAGATAAAGAACTGTATCGTGCATATCCAGGTTGCTAAAATTTCGTTTTCTCTCTGATTTTAACAGCTTAATTTGAACAGTGATTAAAAAATAAATGAACCCTTTGCTCATCACAACAGCATTAACATGTGAGCATGAAGAAGCGCTTATTTATCTTGGCAAGACCCAGAGCTGGGATAAATGATTCCAGCTGAAGATAGAATTATGTCTCTTGACTCCCAGCTAAATTTGGGGCCAGATACATACTCCCTTTTCTGCAGTAAATGTCACTTTCCTGATCCTAACACATCAGTTCCAGTGTATATTGATGCAATCCACTGCAACAGCAAAATCACTACCGCTGTAATATTGCTCCCATAAAGCACTGGATAGAGGCCCGATCGACTGCATCGGACAACAATTACCTCAAATCAAATTCTCTCTTTCTGGACAGTGGTGCAAACGGGGAGTATCTTCACTGCAGATCGATGGACCCACAGCAGAGGCAGTCAGGGAGGATGGGGTGATTAAGCAGAGAGATTGTGCTCGTTTCCATTTTTGCCCAAGGAAGTGCAAAACACTTCTGCTGTTCCCCAATAACTGTGCTCAAGGAAAAGCATCAACGCACCCAGCAATTATAAGACTAAAAAGATAATCAATGGCCAGACGGCCCTACTAAAAGTATCTGGGTCTCCTATCCCCACGCACAACATGCCTTGCCCGAAGCACGGAGCGCTTGGCCGTGTCCCAGAGGCAGTCAAGTGGAAGGGTCTCACCTGCAACCTGCAATCAATCCTCGCCTGCAGTGTCAGGCCGACCTCGCCGGGGGTCATGCGGCAAGGCTGAGCCATTGCTCGGAGTTTGTCAGGGGGGATCGGTTCAATGCTTCCTGTAAGGGTCAGTGGCAAAGGCTGGCAGTAATTTTCAGCTAGGTATGTGGAGGGGGGGATGGAGCCTGAGGCACTACTGGCTCCAATAAATACTTAAGGAATTTAACAACCCAGTGCAGACCCTGTGTCAGCGGATGATGATGATGTGATGGAGCTCACGCTCAGTATTGCAGAGCTCTGTCATTAAACATCTCTGCTGCAGGGAGCAGCAGGGCAGCCATGCCACGCAGGCAATCCAATACACAAGTTGTGTGTCTCATCTCTCGGGTTTCTTCAGATAATCAGGATCAGCACCCACTAACACCATCAGTGTCCTGGATGTACAACACTGAGCTGTCTCATGTCAGTGGAAAAAAAGAGGCTGGTAGTAATGTTCTGGCCAAAATTGCGCCGCATCACAATACAGGCATTACTCATGCTGGATCATTTCTTAAATATAGTACAATCATGCAATATGCCTAGATCTACAGGGTAAGTAAGGGCTCCTTTGTGTTTTTTTAAACCCATGAATTAGATTTTTTTTTTTTTTTTTTTTGTAGCCTTAAGTGGCTAGAGATTTCAATAAAGGTTTTCATTTTGCAGAAGGAAGGCAGAATAACTACAGGAAGAAAAGGAAATTTTCTGGGCATAGAGCCAAACCAAGACACAGGTCACCTGGCTCCTATAATCTTCTGTGCCATAGACGCCCCATCTGCCTTCTGGCACGTCATTTATTCTACCCTCATCCTTTGTGCTGCAGCTGTAAGTGGGGATAATAACACATCTCTACATCATAGGGCAAATGTGAGGATAAGCATGATGGTATGAGTGCAACTATTGCATAATGTGTTGGTGGGCTAGAGGGATTACTGTTCCTAATCACTCCCTATAAGATGCACAGCCCTATGAATGATCATCTCTCTGGTTACTTGTACCTCGTATAGACATAAGATGAAACTTCAGCATTATGTGTCATAGGTTTTACACATACTGAGACATTCTGCACAGTGATCGAATTTCAGCAAGTTACAATACTTGACTGAAAGGTAGAGATCAGCCCTTGAGGAGACAATGGGGTTCAGCAGAAGTAAATGATGTGTTTCTCAAGCAGACAAATGAAGAGGGATAGGTTAAAGTGAGCAAAGAAACTTCATGTACCAGCATCCACTACTTCTGATGAAGTTTCTACCACCTTAGATCTTCCATCAGAGCTGGTTGCTGGAAGGTATTTGGACTTCTTTCAGATCAAGTGGGTCAAGTAAACAAAAATCTATGATCTCAGTATCATGAACAAGTGCAATTTAGACTAAAATGGGCCTGGGAGTAAAACACAAGAAGTCAGTGAGCAGACTAGACTATTGTCGGTGAAAACTGCTGGTCTGAGCTGGAAGTTTCTAGGAAGAAAGGTGAAAGTTTTTCTAGGATCTTCCACCAAGGTTTCCAAGGTGCACATCTTCCCTTAGACACAGCACCGTTTCCGAATGAGTTTTCTTTCTGTAGGCAAATTGTACCACTTATGAACCAACCACATCTTGTAAGCCAAAACAAAAAAGAAGAATAAGGAGGTACGTTGAACATTGGTAAGTTCATCTCAAAGATGTAATAAGCTGGTGTGACATACAAGATGATGAGGCCAGAAGCAAATTACAAAGAATTTTTGGCCTGTCTATACTAATTTACTAAATGAAGCTAAACCTATTTAAGCAAGGCTTAAACCATTTTAAGTGTGTTGAGTTGGCACCAAAGTAACTTGATCCATTTTACATTGATTTAATTATACCACTGCAATTTATAGACCATGCTGTTGTCTCTTGTAGCCTTAGAATTCCTTAGCTTCACCTTCAAATTAGGTTCATAAGGGAAGAGGTCTCCAAAATACTAGTTTTTAATGTAAATTTAATTATGGATGCCATGGGAGTGGGCAGCCACCAGCATCCCCCTAGGCATCCCACAGTCTGGAGATCAGATCTTTAATGCCACATTGAGAATCTTTCCATCTGCTCTTCACTGTGCTGATATCATCACCTCAAAAATAGCCAATCTGAACCCAAAAAGGAAGAATAAATGAATTTTGCACATGGCTCAGGAGATTCAATAATTCACGATATTTCATTAGACAACATCTCCATTAGGAGCCTGACATTTATATTCATGGTTGAGCAGAGGGATAACTTATGAGTTATCTCTTCTGTCTTTGTGAGTGAAGATTAATGTCGTAAATGGCGAGCAATCATGTATCATATATATACACACTTACACACACTCAACATGCATTATTTTTATCTTCCATGATCTTCAGGAGTGAAAGCACTTGAGACAACAGTTTAGGGGAAAAGCAGTTTCTGAATGTTGTCAGACTGTGCACAAAGCAGGGGAAAAATTCTCTCATCAGTTAAACAATCTAAACAGTAGGCATATATCAAGCCAGGGAGAGTGGTCTATGTTGAATCTGTTGTACACTTGCACTATTTAATATGCTGTAATGAAGGGCTCTATCCTAAATGGCTGAACCTATTCTTTCTGCAAAATCGAAGAAGAGGAGGGAGAGGCAATTCACTTCCATCTTCCTGCTCTCAGAGGGCTTGAGCCCAGAAGCATGCAGTGCCCATTCTTGCACAACTTGGAGAAGTTTGGCTGAATTTTCAAAAGAAAGTGATTGCAGCTAGTGACTGCCACGGCTTAATCACTGTGCACTGTGCTTCACCCCCTTATTATCTCCTATGCCAAAAGGCTGTGTAGCAAAGAACAGGGAATGCCAATTTTATGCCATCTGGGGATTTCCCTAAGACAGCTTTCTGGCTGCTTCAGATGAAAGCAGCTAAACTTGCAACAAAGCTTGCACAGTCCAGGACTTGTTTCTAGTGAAAATCTATTACAAATGTTGTATAAGGAAAGTACATAATAAACACAATTTATCACATGGCTCTCAAATTCATTACCGAGCTCTCACCTGTGAGCCTGCAGATTTATAGACATCGGGATCCGTGGCCAAAAGGTGCTTATGAAAGTGCAAATAGTTATGGTTGTTGGAAAGATCCTTTTGGATTATCCAGTCCAGCCACATGCATTCCCGCAAATGTGTAAGCAGGTTCAATGATTTGATACAAAAAATCACTGCTGCATATTGTCTAAGATGACTGATGTTTCTTGAATTATCTTCTTGACTGTGCTTTTCATCTTAATTAAATAGGCTGGCTGGACCATGCCAAGAGATAGAACAGGCCAGATTTTTATTATTCTGGCTAGTAACATCTCTACCAACACAAGTGGGTCCTGTGAAACATTCTCATATAACCAAAAAGTCAGCCTGCTACAGGATCGGACGGTATATTCACTGATCCAAGTGATATAAACCTCCTTTTCATCTGTTCCCTGTCATCCCCACACACAGCTTGCACCAGACAGCTAATTTTAGGTAGTTTAGATAGATTTTAATTTCATTTGCTGAACTGCACAGACATCCCTTTGAAGTATTTGAGACAACAAAGACCAGAAAACATATATAAAAAAATTCAAATTAAAGCTCTATTCTTGCTCTAATTTGTGTGTTACTTAGGCAAAATAATAGAAAAATCCTGGGGTTATGCCAGTAGCTGAGAAAGAGGAAGAGCTCAAATCCAGGCAGTTCATCATCTGCTGGTAAAGATCCGACCCCAAAATGCATTCTGGATTTGAGTGACCCAGTGCAGCTCAATGCAGAAAACCCCCAGCTCTGCCTGCGGGAAGCACTATGGCCATTTTGCTGCAGTGATTTGCCCAAGCTAGTTATTTCTTCTGCAGATCATTCATAATGTCTCCCATGCCCTTAGGGGAGCTCCCATCTCCTGTCCCAGCAATGTGCCCTGGCAGAGCTGTTGGTGCAGCACGTTCTGGCACAGCACTGCTGCAGCAGGCTGGAAAATCAGGCCCTTTTGATGCATCACTTCTGTCTTCAATAGAGATGACTGCATTTTAAAGACTTTTAAGGGACACAAAATTAAAACACGTGCCCACAAGCTGTTATATGCCTTTCTGCGTATTTATTTTTCTAAGGAACATACATTTACTCTGCAACTAAACACAGAAATACCTGATTTTATTATCCTGCTTTAAAAACAATGCCCTATCACTGTTCACTGTTCTCTCTGGAGAAATTTCTAAGCCCATTTGCCCACATGGGTTTGTGTGAGACACAGCCGTGCAAATCCCTCCTGCAGCAGGGTCCAGAGGCTGTGAACACTTTTTTCTGCGTGAAATTAATTGAGCTCCAAGGGTCAGCAGGTTACGAGTAGGCTCATTATGACAAATGATTTCTGTCTGAGTAGGAAGACCTTTGGGGTCAGTTCAGGATTCTGCCTAAATTTTGTAATTACGCCTGCCTCAGGCCTTAAACAAACTAAGTGTCCCTTAACATGTGGAGAGAGGCAGCCTGGAGATTAAGGAACAAGCAGAAACATCCTGGCTTAGTCTGGCAGGACTGATTTTTAGCTGAATTTTGTAAATAAACACCCTGACAAACTCAACAGAGCCTGAGACAGGCTTTGAGCCTGACAGGGAAAGATCAGGAGTCTCGAGGAACTCTTTATCCCTGCGACGATTACAAGAAGTCCAGCTGGGAAAAGCTCATCATAATTCCTACTCTGCCTGCAACATAGACTCTTCACTTTGCCAAACCCAGAAAGGATAATATGCTGCAAAATATGCAACTTGATTGTACATGGAGCTGTATTAGTAACTTCAGGGCTTAGCTTGTGACTCATAGCTCTGGCTGGATGGAGGAGTCATGTGCCAGAATACCAGGCCAGGTTCTAACATTGAATAAAGTGACTTACTGCAGTCTTCGTGTGGTGCTTTTCCTTTGCAGACAGCACTGGAGGGCTAGGGATGGGTATGGCCCCTTGCCCTGGTCGCTGCTGGGGAGCCTGACTGGCGCTGCAGCGGCCAGCGAGGAGAGGGACAGGACTGTCCCTGGGCCGGGGCTCACCTCCCCTAGCTTCACTATCTACAGGTTATCTGAAGTGAGTCAAAGTTATTCACCTATGCAAACTCAAAAGAGGAGGGGTGGACACATCCAAAACATGATTCATCCTGTCCTGAAATAGATGGGAAGAATCCACTTTGGACAGTACTTCTCCAGAGAAAGTCTAGACTTCCTGAAACTTGGAAAAGGATCTTTAAATGTGGTGAGATGGAAGCACCCAGACTGATACGCCCCAAACCCTGGAACGACAGAGCCCAAGCTGTCCAACATTAGGCAGCACTGGTGGAACTGCTAGACATGCCCAAGTGCCCCAGCAACATCTCATACATAAGAACTCCTTTCCAGTTATTTTACATTACGCTCCTCGGAAAAAGCTGCTGTAGGCTATTCCTTGAGACCAGAAAGGAATGCAAAATGTTTCCTTGTGCTGCTCACCAGATGGACACAGGTAGATAGAGAAACAAGTAATATGAGGAAAAATACTTTCCTGGAAGTCTCCATCAGATTACAATACTTGATGACTCATGGCCACATGAGATATCAATTCATTAGTCTATTTAAACTGTATATGCATGAACATAACACATATTGCTACATTTTTAAATACCTGTGCAAGATATTTCATGAAGTGCAGAACAAAAATCTAATCTTGTTTAAAAACATTCACTTTGAAACCATTATTGGCTCTGAAAGATGAGACTAATTATTAGGATTTAAATCTGAATTTCTAGGTTATTTACCCCTCATATCCTTTCTCCTCTCTGTAGATTTGAGTTAGGTATTTGTCTAATTCAAAGTTTGAGATGAAAAATAAATTGACATTGAGGTATTTCCTTCAATATTTGTTTGAAAATCAGGCTAGACATTTCTCCAAAATCATGCTCCCTATTATGATTTGCAGCATTTTGTTCTTTTCTCACAGTACATTTCTCATAGTCTTTTCTCATAGTACATTTTCTTCTAATCCTAAAAACCATAAGAGCATAGGATTGTTTGACTCTATTTTAATTATTCATGTAAATTAAAGAGACAGAATAAAAATTACGTATTCAGAGAAAATGGTCTGTCTTTCTCATAACACTCTACTTATAAAAGCAGAGTGTTTTTTATTTCATCATTTTTCACTGGTCTTTTATTATGCTTTATTGCACTCTGATCACCATGGACACTTAAATAATCTACAAACAGATTCATGGCTGTTTTCAAATATGTCTGTAATTGTGTGTAGGTCTGTGTGAAATTTTTTTGTAATGATTGCATGATTACACTCCGATCTGAAATGGCAACAGGAAGGGTTTTTAAATCTATTTAATTCAATTTTTATAAACTCAGATAATGTTAATGATAAGATAAAAATGTTAAATCTATTTTTAACAATGGAATTGTGAGTATATTTCACAAAGTTTTATTCTTAATAAGTCTTATATTTTACTTTTATGAAGCTTCTAGGTTTTTTTTTCTGTTTTGAGATAATTTTAGATACTTCTTATATCTTAGAATTAACTTTTCAATCTCATTTTTGAAGCTGTCAGATAAAAAGTCAACTCTTGTACACACAGTGAAATGACAACTGTTAAGTAATAGTGGCCAGAATAACCTAGAGAAATGCTCTGCAAATATGCCTTGGAGTTTTTTCCATGAATAAAGATGATCTCAGTTGGTTTTGGGTTTCTCAGAGAATGCAGTTAATGATGTGTGATGATACTATATATAGTGTCTTCCCTGTAGAGATCCATACAATGATATCCAAAGAGGTTGGCCTCATCTTTGTTTTGGGTTTCAAAAGCAATTCAGAAACTTAGGCTAGGTATGTAAGTCCAAGAGGAGGTGCTCAGGACAGGGTTCAACCTAATTTCCTCCAAGATAGACAAGGAGGAAATGGAAAACATGAGGCATCAGGCAGGAGGTGAGCATGTCCTCCAGCCCAACCCAGGGACCATGCTGCATCCTCCTTTCTGAACAGAGTCTCCCTGTGGTCTTTGTCAATTACCTGGGCCCAGATTTTTAGAACTGGGCACATGCAATTGCATGTTTTGTTTGCCCATATAATTACTGTAATTGTAACCGCAGTTGTAGTAATCATACATGCAAACTATCAATTAGACATCCAGATTGGAAGATGGCACTTCCTCTACTGTGCTCCAAACACCATTTTCAGCTATACCTTGCTGGCTGAGAACTATGGTAAGATCTCTTTAGCCAATGCAGCATTGTGCAGTACATGCTATCTTCCTCTGGCAGAGAATTAGACTATACCACCTGATCACTCATTTCCCTTCAGTCCCACAAAATGGTGTCTTTTAGAGACAACAATGCAGATAGTGATTGGCAAATACGTCTAGTTTGTGATGTGCCAACACTTGAAGCAAGAAAACAAACAAAAATTCCCAATGAAGCTGTTAAGGCAAGAAACTATTAAGAACCCAAAGGAGAAGTTGCTTCCCTGATTACATATAATATGCATCATGTACTCTCAGTGTACCCAACAATCGTAATGAAACTCCTTGGAGGAATGTGTCGTCTGCTGGCCTGCTGCCACATCTGTCACACTGGAAGTGCTCTTCTACCTTAAAAAGTGTCTCAGTAAAAAATAGCATCATTTGGTTTCATGTTTATGGTCTCTTAATGATCCAGTATCAGATGTGTTCAGCTTACAAGTGCAAACAGTGCTGGGACAGAGGTTTAGGTTTTGGTGTGCCCTGGCTGCTAATCCTGTGAGCTAGAAATGGTGATGGAAGCATCCAGCAAAGCTCACTCTTCACGTGCTGTTGCTTTCAGTAAAGGTTTTTATAGGCCAGATCATATCCTCAGGTTAGATCCCTGCAGTCTCTAATCTTTTTGTTTCTCCTTCACTTTCATATTTATCAGGAGGATTTGAACAAGTCTACATGATGAGATTTCCACATCCAGTGATGATGCTGGAGAGAGAGAGGCTGTGTGTGTGCCTTAGCCTTATCGCCTCAACAGGGTGAGAAAGAGATAAAAAAAGTAAGTATTAATTTTTAGTCATGAAAATGTAACGGAATAAACTTCTGTCGAATTCCATAGGATGATTTAAAAGCCTCATATGATGGCACACTTAAATTCTATATATAGGCTATTAGATTAATAATAGCATCCTATTGATCCAGAGCCTTCCCCAACCCAAAGTCAATACATAGAAGAGCTCTCATTGACTTTCTCTAGCTTTGGATCATTTCTTTTTGTCTTAGCTTAGGAGCTTTCCAGAGAGGGGAAAAGAACAGTAGGAAATAATTGTATCTTGAGGGACAGGGAAGTTGAAACCTTGGTCTCATGTGATTTGTTCCAGTGACAGACTTTGAACAGAGCTGGACAGAAGTTTGCTTTATTTTTGCCAGTGACAATTTTTATTAGAAAATGTTATTTCAATTAAAAATGGATTTTTGGAGGAGAGGAAAGAATGAAAGTCCACTCTGAAAAACAGGAAAATAATGTGGCATTTTTCAGGGCACAATGACTTTGCTTTTTCATTTAATTGAAACTTATGTTTTGAAATAGAATTTATGTGAATTAATAAAAGATAGAAAGGTCAAAAAAATCTCACACAAATCAACTCAAGTATATCAAACCAGAACATTCCAACTAGTCTTAAAGTTCCTTTTGTGAAATTCAGTTTTACAAAATTACAGAAGAAATAACCTAAGTATTTAAGAATCAGTTGAGGTAAATATGGAAAAACACACTTTTTAACATGTTAACTGATGATTGTGCAATTTGCTGTTCATTCTTCACATTACTTTGAGATGCATTTTACTAACTTCCAGTATGTCACATTTTAAGATACTCTTTGGAATATGGACCATCATTTACTATGTTTTAAGCAGCTATACTGAAAAGTGTTCTTGCGCCATAGTACTGAAAATTACTCTAATGAAAAAAGATCAAATAATATTGTCAGAAAAGAAGGAAGGAGAGCTAAAATGGTAGACAAAACATAAAAATAAGGATCTAGAAAAGGATCAACTAAAACCTTAAAATTAGTATAATAAGCACAATAAGCAGTGATGTCAGCTCATTGTTTTTCTACATTTAAGGGCCTTTCAGGAAAATTGACATGAAAAGGAGTAGAGATTAATTATACAGCTCTTAACTCAGTGGGATGGGGGGCACCTTTCTGCTCTGTGCTCAGTACAGGGGACAAGGAGATCCTGAGCAGTGATGGAAAGGGAGAAGCTACTGCTGTAACCCCAGTTCCCCAGAGAAATGCACAAATTGAGAAAAATCTGCAATCCCAGCTCCTAGGAGCCCTCTCCTTAGCACCAGTGTCTCCTTTAGCAGTCACCTCTGCCTTGTCCAGCTGAACGCTCTTGCTGCATATGTTGTTTTTAGGAGTCAGGCAGAGGAAGGGTGGTTAAAAAAATCTCCTGTACTGGCTTTCAACCACTTGCTATTAAAGAAAAACAAAAGCAGAACTTGATCTTTTGTTGTTGTTTTGGTTTTTTTTCTTTTTTTCTTTTTTTTCTGCTTTTGAAAAAGGGATTCCTCATCTTTACTGCTCCTTTATATTCTAACTGCCCCAGCTGGAAATCTTCTAGGCCTTTTTAAAACAGGATTAAAAACACAGTTTTCTGCATTAGCACAGCTCAAAAGGATAACCTCAGCTCTTTTCTCTGCCAGCCAGCTTTTTAATCCTGAATCACATGTCACTTCAAATTATGAATATGATTTTCATGTCCCCCTCAGGCCTAAATTTCACCCAAGTAAATCCTCTCATTCAGCAGCCGGAGAAACGTGTCAAAAGCAGTGATCTTCAAGCACCAAGAGTGCTCTGGGAGAGATCAAACTGTCCCAGCCTGAACTCTCCAAGTGCCAGGCATCTTTTCCCCTCCTGCTTATTGTTGTTGACACCCTGCATCTCCCCCTTCCTTTCCCCTGTCTGAAAGCCTGGGATGACAAGAGAAAGAAAAAATAAGTCCCTTCTTATTTCTAAATATTTCTGGGATCGATCCTTTTCTGCACTTGTGGGGGCAGAGGGAGAACAAAGACGCATGCATGAACTGGTTCTGGGTAATGTGAAATTAAACGACCTGATAAAGCACTGCTTTCTTTCATCTCCTAGTACAGCTCTCCACTGATATGATCAGCAGTCAGATGAGCCAACTGGCTAAACTGCCCTGATTCCAGAGCCAGCCAGGTCGGTGTGCTGGTGTCACACTCCATTTGAAGAAGGAAGCCCTTCCTCACCTGGGTTTCTCTGCACTGTGCAGATCCTCCTCTCCTGAGTGTCTTGCAAACACGAGCTAACTTAGAACATCCTTGTCAGAGAAAATGTGCATTTCCAGCCCTGGTCAATGAATAAAGAGATCAGGATTATGTCCTGTGGAAATTACTTAAAACCTGAAGATCAAGACTAGAATCAGAACTCTAGAAATCTACTTATAGGGTTCTGGAGGTATTTGACATTAGGCCAAATGTCTCCTCAAGAAGTGGAGACCTTCCCAGATGAGAAGAGCAAGTCTTGTCTCTTCAGTGTCTTTAGGGAGACTACAGAGCTCAAAGGACCATGCTGACCTTTCCTCTTCCACTCTGCCCCCAGTATAGTTTCTTCCTCTCCAAAAAGATCTATATTAATTTTTTTGTTATGTTTAGATATTTGCTCCTTTCCCAAGATGACTGTGGCCATTGCCTTTACTTACTGTGATGGTAGATGCTGCATCAAAACTCAAGGCAGGTGCCAAGGCTTTGCTCACCTTTTCCTAATGGGAGCTGTGAAGCATATTGATACTGTATGGGTGAGGGCCATCTCTGTCATAGCAGGATGACTAGCTAAGTGCCTAGATGACCCTCATACAGTTCTTTCAGAGCCAGGAACAGAGATGTTTGGGTTTAGTTACAAAGGAGCTCTGGAGGTATAAATAATAACTTTGCTGAGGTCTTCTCAGCACCAATACAGACATCTGAGTTCAGCTTTCTCCTGCGGATAGTGGAGACACAGTTCTGATTTGAGGTCACCTCCTCTGAACATGCTTTTCCATGTTGAATTTGTCAGAAAAGGTCTTTTGGTAATGTTCTAGATTTGAATTTTCTTAGGAGTTTTCTTTCCTCATAGGCAAAGAAGGTAAAGATAGACCCAAGACATCGTGGAAAGTTAAGAGCACCCAAACCCACAGTGTGCTGAAGTCCCCACAGCCACACCACATGGCTGCAACAGTATGGCCATTTCCCACTTGAAAATCAGTCAGACAAATGTTTTCCTCCTGCAGAAGAGCAAACATGAATGTGGAAAAGGGCACGTTTATCGTTTGCTTACCTTCCCACGGTGAAGAAGCCACAGGAGTTATTCCAGAAACCTCTCCTTTCAAAACATTCCCATGGCAATGAACATGCTACCGAACAAATGTATATCCTGGGAGGATTTTTCATTCACTGGAAGATCAACTCTGATCCAGCCGTTGCCTGTTGGTTTTTGAAATTTCAGCAGCAAAACAGAAACATAGTGGTTTGCCAATAGAGATGGGCAGGAAAGAGTTTTTCCAATCCACAAGCAATTCTCAGTTTAGAGTTTTCCCATCCTAATACAGAGTGAAAAGTAGAAATCAGAAACTTAAAAGGATTCAGATCATATCAACCAAATAAATTTTCTGAATTTTCCTTTTTTTTTAATATTATGGCGTATGAATTTAAAAAATTTTCATCTAATTTCAAAATGTTTACTTTTGAAATATAAATCACAGTAAGTTTGAAAGCAAAGATATTCCTCTTTAATTCACTTTCCCCCCTCCAAATTAAGACATTCAGATCACCACCTGTGATTTCCATCAACTGGCATTTTTCAATTTAAAATAATTGCTAGAAAATCCCAATCAGTATTCAAGGCCATGTTAATGGCTGCCTTACTGCAGCCTAGAGGTGGCAATAGTTTAGTGACTGCTGAGCTGCATTTGTAATCCCTTAAGTAGTGTTTTGAGGCTTCCAGTAGCTAATGTATGTCCACCACCGTAGCAAGGAATACAATGAATATTGCTTCCTTTATCCCTTTATGTTTAGTATTACAAAAGCTTGTAGAACTGAATTTCCAGAGTGATGATTTTTTTTTTCCCTTCCACCAGCGGATGATAAATTTGTTTATTTTTGCTCTTGGCACCATACTTTGTGAACATTTCTAAAAGAAACAATGAAAACTCACTCATGGTCTGCTAAATCAATACTCCCACTGTCTCATTCTCCATTGCCAATGCACCTTGTATAACCATTCACTGCTCTGAGTGGTGGTTCGTGTCCATTTTGCACTGGTGGAAATGACTAAACCAGCTGCAGAGCAAAGGAGAATCAAAACTCTACCTCCTCCCTTAGATGCCAATCTGAGCATCAACTCTAAGAAATACATGGTTGAGGATGAGCCTTCAACCCAAGCTAGCGATAAGCAGAAAGGATCAAAGTGAACAAGATAAAATGACAGGTCTAGCCTCTCCACACAACAGGAATAAGTCACAGTATTTCTCTACAGTTGCTTCCTTAAACACCGAGCACAGAGACAGACTGGAGAAGATGTGATTGCAGATGGTATGTGTAAGAGGATGTAGACTTAAATTTGACAGTCACTTTATAAACAAAACCCCGGCTGTGTGATCTGCCTTTAGGTCTACTAGCTGCTGCAGAATAGTTTTCTGTGGGTAAAACCACCAAGTTTTCCAAAGACTGATTTATGATTATTCTCTGCTAAAGTCTTAAAAACACAAAAATTATTACAGCTATTTGTATCTCATCCTGGCATCGTTGTTCTCCATTGCAGTAAGTGGAACTATCTTTTCTTAAAATGCTGGATCGAATCCATATTCTATTTATTACATCTGAGGGCTGCTCTTCTGTATTTTATAGCCTGTTGTTTACGAACTGTGTAAGGGATTAAAAAGTGCACAATCTGAAAAAGTGCAGAAGTATTGCGTTCATCCTTCTTTCCTCCTTTCCCCCACCCACCCCCCCAAATAGTGGCTCCCAAAGGCATCTGCTTTTTAGACCTTAACAGCAAAGCAAAGCACAAGAACAAAATTGAAAATCTCTAGTGGATAGTTGTTTGGCAGCTATGCCAAAAAGCCCCTGGCTCCAAAGGGCATATGATGGAGATAGGGGGTTGAGGAAGTCCCCTGTTCTGCCCCCATGTGCTTATACTGCTCTGCACGTTTATTCTCCTTGAAGTTCAGAGAGAAGGAATGAACAGTCTGGTCCTGTGAGTGGAAGCAACTCATGAAAAAGTGAAGGAGGTGGTATGTATCCAGCAGCATTTCCATATATTTTAATTTTACCTTAGTCCCACCTGTCCCTGTATGAAAGCTTTGTGCATGTATTTTACACGTTTGAACCAGTCTATTTCCATCCACATCCTAGAGCAGCTCTGATGTGCTTTGTCCTTCACCCAAAATTCCCTGACAGTGTGAACACTAGCTTCCCAAGTACCTACAAAATATTTGTCTAAATTGGAAAGGGTGGGTTTCCAGATTTTTAAAAATTTGAGAAACCCATTTCCTGTTTAGTGTTTGTCAGTGATTCTTTATTCTGTGGACCTCAAACCAAACCCACTAATGGGTTAGGTGGGTGATCCTGGATGTGGGCAGTGTAAGAGGGAGAGGATGTGTGATAAATAGATGGCCTGGCAGGCTGTGACAGCCCACTGGAAGGCACATACAAACCAGCTTCATGGGAGTGAGCACATGTAAGGGTTTTTGGTATTTGTCCACCTTTCACCCTGTGATGGACCACAGCTAAACAGTGCAGCTTCTGTTGTGCAGCACTGTTGACAACATTTTATCCTGTGACTCACACAGTGGCACTGGTGCATACCCTTTCACACGTGGTGTGTACCAGAGGTTTCTAGGCCACATCCTCCTCCAAAGAATGAGAGAGAAAATTTTGAGGTGCACAGAAACCATTCTTCCTTATGCAGATTGAGTTTACCAGGAGAGGTGAGCAGTGTCCCTTTGCTGTGGTACACCACTGCATAGCACAGTCACAGCCTGTCCCACCATTCTGGCCACAGAGGTGTCCACCCATGTTTTCCACTCTCATGGGCATCAGGTTGTCAGGAATGCAACCTTTAGTGGAAAGCAAAAGAAGCATAAAGGGAATTCAACTGCTCTCACAGCCTTTTGGTACTAAAGCCAGCTTACTGATCAGTACCAGTATCTTTCTGGATAGAGAATAGCTCTGACAGCTGAGCTGCTTCGCAGAACTCCCAGTTTGGAAGACACTTTTTCCTGCTGTCAAACACTCAGCACTGGCCAGCTGCCTCTGGGGAAGGGAGTAGTGCTGGGGAATTTACCTTTAGCTCCATACATCTTGCCAAGGTGCCTCAGTTATGAGTGTTGTGAGCTCCTGGCAGAGCGGATGGAGGGAGATTAGCTCTCACCAGGACGACTCAGGGGACAGATACTCTGATCACACTAATTTCCCGTCACTGGGATTCCAGCTTAGCTGCCACAGTGGCATGGCAGGGATCCCTCCTCCCCTTGTCTTTTAGGATGCAGTTAAAAAGACTTAAGTATCATTGCCTTTACATGGACAGAACACCCTGTTAGGATTGTTTGCAGTTTTGTTTCTGTCATATAAAATCCCTAGCAGTAAGTGAATTGTAAATGCTTGGTTTTGGTACCTGTTGTTGAATACAGAGACTGAGATTTTAGAATATATCTAAAAAGACTTTGGTCCCTAGTTCCTTTCAACAGCCATGCAAAGTAGAAGGTATAACTTTCAAAGATGTCTTTAAAACCCATCATTGAAAGCTGTTTAAACTGCAAGATTACTGAATTTTCTCTGGAAACAGGGTCCTCCAGTGGCAGATCTCCCAGGTCAGCATGGTCCTCTTCCTCATTTTGGGATACCAACCTCAGCAACATGTCAAAATGAAGATCTGCTGGTAAGCCATTTCTCTGCAATAGGCCACATTCCAGCTCCCATGCTTGGCCAGGGAAGGATGGGCTCCTGAGTAAAGTAGAAGTCCCTGTACGGGCACATTTGGATGTTACCAGCCCTCCTGGAACAAGCACAACAAATTAAAAGAGTGATGTGGCTATGACAGCTATTTCACAGGTTGTGCTGTTTCTGTCTGTGGTAATCATTAGCATCCACTTTCACAGCAGGTAGGAAGCCAGGGTTATTCACAGTATCATTCCACTTTGGAGTCAAATTATACTATGAATGCATAATTATACTGTGAGTAGATACTACTGTATTATTATGAAGGTGCATGAATGACTTTCTACTACACTGAAATACAGAAAACTCCTATATTACGTCACTGACTTGTGCAACAATATCCCTACAGGTGGACAATCATGTTAACATGGTTTCTGCTCCTGGTCTGGTAAGATCATGAGAGTAAGTCTTCACTCTGGCTCTCAAGACCATTTGGTGTCTTTTGCTGAGACGGAACAACAAATACTCGTGTTTGGCTATTTCGGAGAAAAAGACCAACAACAGAAAGCAGAGTAGTTTTGTTATATTATTTGTGTAATGGCTTAACACTCAATGTGGCATAAGCAGCAGTAACATGATGTTAGCCTCACATCAAACAGATGGCTAGGGAATTATGATATCTGAAAACCCAGAGCATCTTCCGTTTCTAGATGCCAGTTAATAATACAGGTGGTGCTGTATGAAGGGATGAGACTTTGCTACAGCTCTGAGGCTCAACTAGTCCACAGGGTCCAATTCCCAGTTCGATTGCAGTCCTTTCCTTCCTCTCGCCACATAGACATCTGGTGTTATTAAAAGCTAGTAAAATAACTGTTTTCTGAGCTAGCTCCCCAACATTGCATGTGTAACCATATGTGGTAATATAGCATTACATTAAAAATAAAAAAAAAGCCTGCTTATTGAAGATCAGCAACTTTTTTTTTTCAGCATCTTTTCTCTGTTCATGTGGTTATTGCTTCTTGTAACTGTTCTCATCTTTTGAAGCTATTTAATTAGATGCAATGGGTGGATTTATTAAAAGGTCTTGACCACTCTGCTCTTTAGATAGCCATGACCTTATGTCTGAGTGTGCAAACCATCTCAAATCTGGCATCATTAAAAAAAAAAAAAAAAAGCAATTCCTTTTTCCCTCCCTGTAGTGTATATGCTGGTCTTATGCCTATTGTGTCAACATGGACAGTTTCTATCACAGTATGGATGATGTTAAATAAATATGGAAAGAGAAACTTGGGGAAAAAAGCCTGCTAGAAGATAACAGCACAGCACTTCACTAGAACAGCAGAACCTTTCTCTGGAGTCAGTGGACTTGAGTCTTGACTGACTCAGGGGAAACTAAGGCTGCAATTTAGTTCATTCTCCTCAACAGCAATAGCAGTAAAGAAATAATGTCAGATTCAGCGATCCTGCCCTGTAGAGCATATCAGATTCATCTGCAGTGTCCCACACTGATAATCCAGATGCTAAATCTCTAAAGCATAGGGTTCTGGCCCTCAGGAATGGCATTTCTGACCTTAATAGGCTTTGGAGCAAGGTATGTCTCCTGCTCTTCTTCTCTGGGCAGACAGAAGAGGTGAGTTACAACATGCAGTGTAAAGGGAAAAAGGGGGCAAGGGAAAAAAAAAAAAAAAAAAAAAAGACTTATTTCATTAAGAAGCCTCCTTTGCTGCGGACAGGATGCACACAACAGGAAGGATGTGGACACTGAATAACTCATCTCAGGATTTCTCCGTCATTAAGGAAATGGAGGTATTGAAGCGTGGGTTTCCTTTGCATGCTATTCTAGTGAAAAGCAATACAGCAAGAAGGTAAAATGTTACTACTTCTTTGCCGCTACTAAAGGAGAAAACTTTCCCTCTCTTCCTCTCCCTGTCCTGCACCTGCTCATGGGGCTCGCAATCCACCAACACTCAGCAGGAAAATTAATACTTACTTACTTCATGGTATGCTCCTTCATCGCAGACGCAGAAACACACCGTGTATCTACTGC
Source organism: Tyto alba (assembly GCF_018691265.1). Lineage (NCBI taxonomy): Eukaryota > Metazoa > Chordata > Aves > Strigiformes > Tytonidae > Tyto > Tyto alba. Next base: position 5,689,518 of record NW_024881308.1, on the reverse strand, counting down.
ATGGTCACTTGGGCCAATAGTTTAATACAACAACTAAACACGGATGGGGAGAGTAATGCAGGTCTAGGGACTAACCTTCCCAGCATCTTCAAGGTTTCTCATAAAGGTGGCTGGAGCTGTATTTTGCCAAGCCAAGATGGTGCCGGGATGACCCTGTCATAGGAGGGGTTGGGATGGGAAGGGGGAAGCAATGAAAAGTTGGGTTTGCTGCTCCTGTTGCCTGTGGGAAAACCTGTGATTACAAAGGGGTAAGCAACAGATGTATCACTGCGAGGAGCAGCCAGCTCTGACAAACTGTTGCGATCATCGACCCCTCTAGATTTTCTCTTAACTGAAATGGTGCTTTAAATTTTCAGGTGAATTTTCATGAGGATAGCTCTCTTGACTCTATGAGAATAAACAGCCTTGGTGCTATTTGAAAATTAAAAAAAAAAAAAAAAAGTTTTATAAAAAATAGATTGTAAACTTCTGCAGATGGGAATTATCTGTATTTATTTGTTTATACAGATCCTCACACAGTAGTGTCCCACACCAAAACCCCTAGATATTACTGGAATACAAATTCTATCAGCTAGGGACATGCAGACATTTTTGATAGTTTATTTTAATTTTTCATTTGCAAACTATTTTAAGAGGCAGAACAGAGGAGAACACCCACAAAAAGGAAAGTGGAATCTCCTGCAGGCAGAATACATGTAGGCTAAAAAATACTCAACAAATTCTTTAGTGACCTAAGTTTCATTACACTTCACCAGGAAAGACCTAACTTTAGGTTTGACCTCCACAGTGTTGTATAAATAGAGAAGGAAACCTGAGAAGCATTAAGATGTAGCCTTCCTCAGGAAAAAAAAGAAGCAGTCCCTTCATTAATGACTCCCATTATAGCTATTCATTGTATCCTCTTTTCCTTAACAAAGTCTCACATTGTCAACCAGCCCTCTTAAATGTTCATTGTGTGCCCATTATCAAAATATCATTTTCAGCTTCAGTGAACACATGTAGGAAATGTAGTAGTGTAAAAAGGAAGAGGAGGAGGGAAGATATCACAAGAAAAAGAAAGAGAAAGATAATAAGCTTAGACTGTATTTGTATAATTACCCTCTCCAGAACAATCTTCTGAGAAAAAGATATGTTTAATTTTTGTTATGTCATAAATCTTAAACTCTCAAGTTGTCACTGATTAGGCTAGTAACTAGACAACTGAAAATGGACACCGGAAGATTGCTTTCCCCACCACTTTACTTTTAATAAAGATGGATTTATTATGAATGGAGAGAGACCTCTGTGGTGAATTTTGAATCTGTTTTTAAGGACTGTCTAATAAATTTTATACATCCAAATAGGAAATTACTAGTGGTTTACACAAAGTAAAAACTGTGGAATTTCAGAAGCATGAAAGAAACTTGTTTAGGAAATATCCAGCCAACACACCAATTTTTCTCTTTCCCATTCATGTTCTTTATCTCTTATAACATTATACGACCCTTGATTTAAAGTTAATTCTGTTCCTGACTCAGGCTTTGTTCAAGACCATGACAAAACTGCCAGTGATTTCAATAGCAGAAAGATCAGCCTCTCAGTGCAAGATTAAAACCTTAGACAATGAAATATAGTAAGTGCTCAACAGACAAATGATAGAAAGGCCTTCTTCTCTAATCACAGCATGGCTCACCATTAACCTCCAAGAGATGCTCCATTTGGAAGCTACCAATGCTACCAACTGATGTAGGGGCCTGCCCAATTTGAGCTGTAGAGGCACATCAACAACTGGCCTAAGAACTGGCACCAAGCACTCATCTGCAAGAAGAAAAGTTTGATCCTTAACCCACAGCTGGACGTTATCCATCCTGCACTACCAGCGTAAGCTAGAAGGAACAAAGCGTGGATCTTCTTACGTAGAAAGCCCTCCACAGATCTAGTTGGCCAAGGCAATGGGATCCAAGCAGCCTGCTCCCCCAGGGGAGCAAGCTAGGCAGTTACAGCAGTGAACTGGGTCTTTCTGTATCCAAAGTAAAATTTCAAGCTGCATTCTCAAGGGGATAAATACATCTATGGCTTTCAGAAGTGTATCTTTCAATGACTTGATTTCAGGAGACAAGCAGCTTTGAAAAGGACTGAAAAGAGCAAACTATTATCCATTTCCAATTGGCCTGAACTAGAACTGCTCTGGATTCATTCAAAACCCCCAGTGTCATGGAGATGATGTTGGACACCATCCCCTGCATTGCAGCTGTCATCATATGAACAACTGTCACCTTTTTCACTCCTAAGTATGAATATTTGGGTTAGATTAGATATCATTTAAAATGTCAACAGGGCATTTGGCATATTGGATTTTCATCCATCCAACCTAAGAGTCCTTTCTTGTTTCATTTTTTTAATAAGATATTGAAAACTTGGAACAGTTAGCACAAAATCAATAGGAATTCCACCAAGGGCTCTACCTGAGATACACATTTTTGCTGTTCCTGTCTTGGTCAACTACTGTTTTAGGAGCTTTCAGCTCGGCCAGCAGGCAGATACAGCCATTGTGTAGTTGCAAGGCCATCCCGGTGGATGGAGCTCTGCCAGCTAGAGGGAGGACCCCTAGCAGCATGCTGGCCCAAGGGATACATCCACATTGATAACACAGTGGGGTCTAACAGCTCTGTGACTTTACTTTTCTTTGCCATTAACATTCACACTTACAGCAGCAGGACTTACTCAGTATTTTAAAGGCAGTCAATGAGCAGGGTATAGCCTTGGGACATGGACAATTTGGGATTGGTTGCACCTTGCAATTTGACCTGAATGGGATGACATGCAGCTGCATTTCCCCAGGAACAGAGCAGGGCATGGCTATGACTCGCAGGATCATGGCCCATCCCTCAGCTACCCCCTCCCCTGCCAGCATTTGCCTGCAGCTCTGATCAGCGCTGGTTTGCTCATTCCCACAGGGCAGTGAGATGGGTCTGGACTAGGCAACATTGCCTCAGCCTACACTTCTCCTTTAAGCTGCAGATTCAACAACAGTTGTTTAGTCAAATCTTTGATACATTCACAAAATATATTATACATCTATCTATCCATCTATCTAGGTATTTGCCATTTGAAGTTACTTTTCAATTAGGATATTTTGGGGAGTGTCTTCCAGTCATGGATGGTAACCTATTCTGTTTTTTGATTTTTCTGTCAAAAATGCTTGACAGGGGAATTACTTATCTTCCCCATAAATTAAGCTAAAATCTGAAGAGATGGCATCAAGTCATGAACTATCTACAAGTGGCGAGTGATAGCTGTCACCTGGGTGCTCTCTTTCAGCACAACTAAGGCATTGACAGACATTAGTCAGTGCACATGAGAGAGCTTTTGGTCACTGGTAGCACAAACCTGTTTCCCTGTTGTGGTGGTCATTTTGGTTGTAAAACCAGGGTTAGAGGACATGGACCTTGCTTCCCCACCATCTTGGCTTTTCTGACATCTCTCCTACGGCCTGGTGCAGTGCGTCACTGACATGCAGTCTGTCTGCTCACGCATGGTACGTGCAGCACCTCCTGGGCATGCCAGGCCAATTGTGCTGACTTCACTGGCGACCTGCCCTTTCCTTAGGAGAGGGCCTCACGGAAAGGATGGTGGCCAGGAGCTGGCTGCTGCTGCTTGTGCTCCCTAAAACTCATGAGCCTTTGAGGAACCGCAAGTGGCACATGACTAAACTTGGCTTTGTCCCTTCAGCCAGCTCTGCCAGCCGGGTGCCTGCCTGCCCCATCTTGCTCAGGAATGGTAGAGTGGGTGCTGCTGAACAAGCTGTATTCACACCTCCCAGCAACCTTCCCACAGCACAGCCGGGCAGTAAAACAGGGATGTGTGAAGAGCAGCTGTGGAAAAGGGCCAGCCTTGCAGGAGAAAGGAGTCCTGCCCAAGACTCCTGAGCTTTCCATGGTGTCAGACCACGCATAAGGCATGCTTTGCCTGCCTGCTGGTGCTCGATTTGCTGATTCTCCTTGTTTTCACTAGCTCTTGCTGGTCTCTGATTGAATCCTCTTGTGGCTTTACCTCACTTTGAGTCATGGCCTTGCTAACAAAGGCCTGTATGTGAGAGAGGCAAGCCATGATGGGAAGTGCAACGGATGTACTGTACACAGCACCACATCTAGTGAAAATCCAGTGGGAATACCCACTGTGAGGTTTACATTTTTTCCATGGTGTTTACTTAGTTCACTGCTCTACTCATTGACCTTCCCCTCATGCCCAGGCTCGGTGTTTGCTGGGGTTTATTCTGACCCTTGCTGGTTTAGAGTATCCTCTTTTCCTTTCCAAAGGGAGAGCCAAGCTGAAGAATGGTTGTGGTTGGAGAAATGACTATATACAAATGACACAGTGCTCTTCACTATGTAGAAACTGAATTGTCAACCACAGTTGACAAACCAGCTTATTTACACCAAAATCAGTCTCTGACTAGGTATAAATTCACTTTAAGGTACTTTATGCTATCAGAGAAATGAAAAGCAGTCTTAAAGCTAAAAACATATTCCCCCTTTCCAAGCTGTGGTAGCAATTTAGGTTGTTTCCACCACCATTCAAATTTATTGTTGCTACCCTTCCTTTGGGGATAATATTACTTCACCCTAAACAAATGCTGATGGAGACTGAGGGTCAGATTTCATTTGTCTGAAAGGTGCAAATAGACTTGCTCCTGCTGATCTTGTTGGAGCAGATGATGGTGTAGCTTCTCTCAGGGATTCCCCACCATCCATATTCCTCCAAGCAGAGCCAGGAAAATGAAATGTAGGACACTTTCTCACCCAGATGAATGGCAAGCCAGCTAAGTGGAGGACAGCTCTTCACCTCCATCAACATCTCTCTAAGTTAAATTTTTTATAAATGAAGGTATTCCAGCTGCCAGACCTGTAAACTTAAACATTATTTAAACAAATAAAACTATGTTCTCCATTCTAGGCCTCCTCACATGTAGCGGCTGTTTATGAATTAAGACTCTGAACAGTCACCTCAGCTTTTCAAGACTCTGCCTTTAAAAGCATACTATAGCCTCCTCTGATATAAATCTACATTATCCTATTGCTTTCTGTGGTGATTTATATCAGTGGACCTGCTATTATAGCAACATCAATAGCAATCTGCATCTCTATTGGTGGTGATTAAGGGTGGAAAAACAGCTGGGAGCAAGAGAGAATATAATACTCAAACTGTGAATAAAAACCTGAAAAGTAGGAGCCTGATCAATGCTGTTAGGAGTCTTCTGAGAATAAGCTGCACTTGTGATTTGACTTAGTCTGAATGGACAAAAAATCAGGCCATAGCTGTCATCAGGTCTCCACTCTGGTCTTCCACAATTAGTGGCTCAAATAAACTGAGTGCGATTTTATACCTATAAACATCTATGGTGGTAATGCTAGGTGATGAGGAGACCTAAATGAACCCTTAAACGGTTCACATACTGCTTTGGCAGTGCTGAATTTACAGTTCAGGACCTAGATTTTCACTTCACAGCACCTAATGTGGGGTTTAGATATTAATATTTGTTTTTTTTTTTTCCCCAGAGATTCAGCTGCTGGTGACTCCCAAATTGGTGCTAAACAGCATTTTTTCCAGAACTTAGTTCCCACTATCCTGAGTTCTTCCAAAAAATCCATCTATGGCACTTCTCAAAGCTGCTGCCAGAGAGCTCAGCCACTCCCAAACCAAGCCAAAATAACAAGGAATGTGTTTTCTTAAGAGCCAGGTAAAGTTTGTCTATGAGAGAAGCAATCCAGAAACAAGCCCAGGGAGCCTCCACACTGAGAGGCTTGTTTTGTTTTTGCTTTACAATTTCACAGCTTTAAGTCCTTTCAGGTTCTCCCCATTCCTAGTTTAAAAGGCTGAAATTCTCTGTAGTGCAGCCACAAATATCACAGCCCTCTTGTCAACGTCCAAGCAGCTCAGAGCTGCAATTTATTTAAAGCTAGCCTGAAGTGAACCAGTTAGTAAGAGCTGGTTTCCTATCACACCTCATTTCACCTTCTGCTTTTGAAGCCCACTTAACACAGCCCTACTATTCCTCTGGGACTTCAGGGGATTAAGGCAGGCCCCTTGACAATGCACTGACTGTTCTAGCACTGTTGCCTATTCTGTTTATCAACTAAAATGAGACAGAGTGGACCAAAAATAAAAGCCAAAGAAGGAAAGAGAGAGAGGAGAAAGAGTGAGAGATGGAAGGCAGGGGAGTAGAGGGGAAAGGAAAGCAAGATTTTTAATGCAACAACAAAACCCTGTTGTTCAGGGCTTTTGTTAATATTGGTAAGCAAGTATAAGCACTTATACCCTTAAAAATGTAACAGAGAAGTAATTTCTCTAAAGCTCCCTCTACATATGTCAGATAAGTTGCATTTGTTCCACTAATTCTCCTTTCCTTTGGAGACCCAGGTGTAAAGGCCCGATGGGGCATTCAGTTGCCTGTGTCTGAGGAGCCCAAGGGACTGTAACTCTTATTTAGAGCAGTTGATAACGGTATTTGATCCTTAGTTCTTTACTTTACTAAAATCCTCTTGCTGCTGGCATCATGCATAAGGCTTTGTCTACCTGCAAAATCTGCAGCATTACGTTAGTGATAACAAAGCTTGGATAACACTGTGAAGAGTTACAGTGACACAGGATGAGGGGGATCTATCTGAACTCATTATTATACTGTGAATTTGGGAAGCCTTGCTGCTGGGTGTTGAGCAACAGCTACTTATCACTGCTCTGTCCTGCAGGGATCCTAAATGCTGTGATAACCACAGTGTGGAAAAGACAGGCAAATGTTATGTGCTTTTATGAAGAAGGCACAGAAGATGTCTTCTGAACAACTTCCTCTTCGGAAAAGAAGGATACTCTGGAAAGAGACATGTAGAGCACACGGTTTAATGAAAATCCCAGCAGCAGTGCTAAGAAACCCAAGTCAACTGTAAAATATGCAAAAGCTGTGGATGGTAGGACCCCACAACACCAGGCTTAAGAATTAGGAACCTCCCTCCATCCTTCAAGCCACCAACATCTGGAATACACATGAGCCAAGCAAGCAAAGCAGATCTAATAAAAGCTGTTTGAGGCAGCTCAAAAGTTTAGGGAGCCCATGTGGCTTTTCTATGGAAAAATGCTGTAGAGGGTTAGATATCTGCCACTGCAGCCCATAAACCTTTTCTCTCTCTCACTCTGCTATGTAGTACACGTTTAGACTAGTCTCTACAGGACTTTTTTGCCTTCATCACTCTTCAGTCATATGCAGACAGAGAAAGAAAAATGAGATAACCCTATGGCAAGCTATCCATCAGACCCCAGGACAGGTGAGATTCCATCCTGTGGTGTGTGGGACTATGGGACAGCATCGGGGGCAGGTAACGCAGTGCACAATTAATCACTGTCAGATTTCTTTGCATCATGATAGAGCCATCTGGTCCTGGGGTGAGTACAACAATCCTTGATTGCTCTAGCTGCTAATTAGCAATACACTCCAGAAAAGGCTCACACTTCTCCAATTGGATAGGATCTACTCCAACTGGATAGGACCTACTACCTTCTTCCTTGTGTAGCTGACTTTCACAGCAACAGAGTTACTTCTGCTCTCCATCACTACATCCCTGTTCTGAGTTTCACCAGTGGCCAACTGACACAGCCTAAAAACTCCTGTCATAGGAGTAAAGAGCTGAGACACGAGTTCAGAGTGACATCCTGTGCAGTCAGCAGGTGCCATGAAAGGACCGCGATTTTGAATTGGTTTGGATGTTGCATTATTTGTTTTGCATTGCTCCAGTTGTGGGAAACTGTGATCAGTTTTTCTCCCTGGATTATGCCTAGTGGGAAAGTTCATTTCCTGCTGAGCAGTCCCTCTGCCCTGCAAAAGACAGCAAAACCTCTGCCACTGTGTTCCCATGGGGCTAGGGGCAGGCAGGGGTCTCAGTGAATCATAGGCATTCAAAACCACAGCCCACAGTGTAACCTCATCAGGTGGGACCGGGTGGGTAGGTTTATACTGGGACTTGTTTCCTCTTTTAGTTTTACTGGTTTCCTTCAGCAATCATTAGGGCTTAACTAAGCTTTTCTGGCTTCCCCTTGTGCTTCTGAAGTTCTTTTGTTCCCACAGTGGAAGCAGAGCTGTAAGGATCGCAAGTTTTCAAATCAAATAATTTTATATACCTGAAATTCTTGGTCTGGGCTTAAAGTTCAACTCAGCGCTAGTCATTTGCTCCACACAATTAGGGAAAAAGGACAGAGGCAAAGCTGGTATCTTCTGATGCTGAAATCTCTTTATACTGGCTGACTCTTTTTCTTCAGATCAAAATAGACTCACAGTATTACAGTGTCAGCACTTACTTGTCACACGTCCCACACTGGCCCAGAGGGAGAGCACGAGCAAGCACCTGTTATGAAAACACTGAGCAATGGAGAAGCCCAAAGACACTCTAAGGGATTTAGTGTAATGGCTTTTAGACTAAGGACTATCCTGCACCTGAAAAAAACCAAACCAAACCAAAACAACCAACCAATAAATCTCCTCAGATACAAAATCCTGAATACAGAGGTGTAAAGCAGGGTCTGATCTACTGGCAAGTGATCCGCTGCATGGCACTGTCATCACCAACTCTGTGAGTGCCCATTAGGTACAACAGTTTTCCTCCTAAGCCCCACAGTCACCACACACAGCCCCAGATGGGATCTTCTCACCACTGCCTGGAGCACCACTTCACTGGCTACTATATAAAAGTCACTCTCACTGCAAATCCAATTCATTTTGCTTCTAAAATAGGCTGAACATTACTTACGTATCTCCCTGCAGTGAAGAAAACACTGATGGTGACAGCCTCTGATGCTATGCAAAGTTCAAGGCTTCAGGAGTAGCTACCAACCATCAGTATCAGGCACGAACAATCCTGCTCTAAGGTCTGCCATCACATAACAAGCCTTTCCTGGGTGCATGCAAGCAGCACAGATGTCTGGCATCAAAATCTGCTTCAGAGCATCCACTGAATGAATTAAAAAGAAAATGAACTTCATTTAACTGGATCTCAGTTCCTCCTCCCAGACCAAGATTTTAAAGAAAGGCCTCGAGTGACTATGCAAGTTGTAATACTGGGGGATGAGAGGATTATTACCTGCCAGCAAATTGCCTGGATTTGGAGCACTCTGATGCAAACAGAGAGTTAGGGCATGAATACCAGTGTACTCCACATCTTCAGCAACTGTAAACATGTCCGTTCCTCCATTCCCACTCATTTTGGCCTTTCTGTCAAACTGAGTATGGGGACAGCCATGGAGACAATTGCTTGCAGAAGGAAAGAATCCCTTCCTTCTGGTCCCACTTTATTTTCTGGGACTGTAGAATACTGGCTGCACCATAGGCTTCTACTATGACAGTGCTCAGGTGGCAGGATCACCATGGCTCCACTTCTTCCCCCAAAAAAGATGCAGCAGGTCGTCCTCTCTCCCACACAGCCTGTGGGGTCAAGCCCAGAGGATGTTGTTAGTCCCTGCAGCCTCCCAGTGCTGAGATGAAGAGGGGAGCTCTCTAAGCAAGGGGCTGCCCAGCACCAAATGCTGGAGTGGTGCCAGCCCTCCCAAAACCATACTCAGCCTAAGGCAGGGTGTGGGGTGATGGGCCCTGCCACCGTGTTGTCACTTCTCTACCGTGTCACCACTGCTGATACCTGGCAAAAATGTCTGGGAGCTCTGGTATAGGTTTCTGATCTCAAACACAGATACAAAACCCCAACAAACTTTAGGAGTGCTGGACTCCAATTCTAAAGTGCCTGGCACAGAGAAATTTGGGTCATAGTTATACAAATGGATTCTAGGGTCCATTATCAATGAAAAGTTCATTTCTAACTAGCAACCAGCAGGCACCCAGCTGAAAGCTTGAGGGTATTTTAATTAACCCTGCTTTGCTAAAAACAAATCCAAAAGCAGTTACTGTACTTCCACCGACACATGGTGACTTGCTAAATCATATTAACTCAGATTTAACTGTGTGGCCATACTCTTCTGTGTTTGGTAACCCACATGTTAGCCAAGGATCCACATTCCTTGATCGTGTACTGCTGTGGAAATACATACTTCTTTCACGAAATATTTCCTCAGGGCCACCTTGAACAGGCCTTGGCAGAGCCAAGTAGCACGTGCAATAGGAAGTTCATTGTCACCTGCTTCATCTTAGCAGGTGGTATCCCTTTGTGGAAGAAAAGACACAGAGAGGGGATAAAAGCTTCAGCAAAACTGACTAAGTATATACATAAAAATGCTGGAGAAGTAGCTATTATAGATATGAGTAAATTCTTGGGAGATTTTGCTGAAAAAAATGCTTACTTTTTCCTCCACCATCAGCATGTTCATATAAACCTTATAGGCAACAGAGGAAAAGGATACAGCGTCTATAACCAGTTCAGGCTGTTTCTCCCTCTGGGAGATTTCGAGTGATTTGATTCAGCTTTCTAACATTGTTCAAGGTAGACTTCATCTCCCCTAGCACTCATCAAAGCTGCTAATAGGTACTTCAGAACTCATAAAGAGATGACCAAATCTTGGGCATTGGGGACTCTGGCTCATTTATCTTCCACAGGCAGAATCAGATCTGATTTTTTACACTGCCTGCTCAGATGCTAATGCAGTGCGTGGTCTCTGGCTCTTCATGGGAGCTTCCTTTGCAGTAACAGTCTGCTGTGAAAACACAAGGAAGGCAACACAGACTTCATATGGCTTCTACGTTTAACTACACATAGATAGAGAGATGAGGAGGAAAAAGAAGAAAAAGAAAAAAAAAATACTTAAAAGTTGATTACTAGGAGTGGGGAAGAGGAGATGTACTTGGTTATATACTGAAACCAACACAAATTTTTTTTTACACAAAACCTTCTAATTTGTATAAGTAGATATAGAGAAGCTGTGAAGCCCAAATTTCGCATACCCTGTGAAGGTTTTGTCAGGTCTCAAGCTCTTAGTTAACATGGAACATGTGCATCCATGACATTTTCAATAAAATTAGAGTATTTCTCATTTGGATCTGATCCTGTGAATTACAGTGAAACTTTCCTCATTTTACAATGAGAATCTAATTATTATGCTGCTCCTCACACAATGCAACAATTAGACTCAGGTCCAGATATACAAGAGAAGTTGTGCTAGTAGAGTGACATTTATGTGGTACTTGAAATATCTGCAGATATTAAGGACAATTTCATGGCTAACTAGCTAGAATTGACACTATATTTTGATATAAAAATGCTTCTCATTGAAGAAAAAGATGTGCAAACCTATTCTGCAGGGATTATGTTTAGGACTGATTTTTTTTTTTTTTTTGAGGGGGGGGAGTGCATTAAGCTCAGTTTCCCTTGAACTGCAGGACCTTTCAAACTGCTGTTACTGCTGACTGTACTGTAACCTGGATGTAGACCACAGATCTAAAAAATAACCATAGATTATTTTTTAAAACTAAAACCCCCACACCTGTTAGACTGTAATCTAAAAAAATAACCTCTGTATGACATCTATTTATACAGCAAATAACTTCAACTCTTTTCAACATGACACTCCAAACTGCATGTATTCAGTTACACTTAAGAGACACTAATTGTAAGGGTTGTGGTGCAGGTTGATTGTGGTGTTTGCTGGATGCTGTAGGTGAGTAGGTGCAGGGATTCCCTGCTCCCCAAGGCCTTGTCCTCAGTCCAGTCTGGGACTATGGGTAACCTGGGAGTAAGAATACAAGGCTCAGTCTAGCAGCTTCCCAAATACTATTATCATAACTCATAGGCAATAGCATTTTCTTCTTCTCTCAAGGAGCTTTGGGGATCAGACCATGTCCTGCACGGTGCTATGGGTAACAAGGAGAAGGGGTACTTTCGCTATTCTTAGAAAGCCAAAGGAGCGTTTAACTACATCAAACCCCCTAATTAGAAAAGCCTCTCTACCATCTCCTAAGCCACCAAAGCTTCTTCTTCATCAAAAGAGAAAGACAGCCCCATTTGGAGGACAGGTCCCCTTAAGCTCTGTGTGTGAGATGGGTGGTGGGTCATCCTCTGGGAACACGTGTCTCCTTCCCCTGACGCCAGGCACAGCCCAGCCCGTGGGCACAGACAGCTCGCGCAAGCTGAGATGGATTCCACCCTCCCTGTCAGGTCTTCAGTTCATTGTTTTTATTATGACTTGAATTGACATATTTCATTACATACGATCACCCTCTGCCCCATTGTACATTCATCACATGTGTCAGTTCTGCTTTTCCAAGCTGCTGCTTGATTAGCCTTTGTTAACAGAAATACCCGAATGGTATACATGTAGCTGTGTACCTTTTGCTTGTGTATTGGAGGACACCATTTCAAAGAGGCTGCTGGGGCTTTTTCACAGATAAAAATAGTCAGAGACACAGCAAGGCCCAAGGACATCAGAAAACCCAGCTCTGTTCCCAGCTCTGCTCCTGACCTGCGGCAGGGACATGGCTGAGCATCTCCTCGCTCTCCCTGGATGCCTGCAAATTCTCTCCACTCTTTCTCTCTGGAGTTAAGCAGCTCATCAGCTGTCATCTCGCTCTGTGTGTTTGTGCCTATTGTAGGGGCTGTCACTCTGGTGGAGGCCTTTAGGGGAAAAATCACTCTCAAGTTCCCATTGGTGAGAAAAGTAATGGTATAAGGGCACAGTTGGCTGGAGGAATGACAAAATTAGAGAATTATTATACTATCCTAGTATTGGGAAAGATTATAGATGCCACACAAGCTCTTGCAATGGCAAGCTAAGCAAGGGCAGTCAGCAGAATCCATTTACGAAGAGTAGGTCATCCTCAGCAAATATGATTAACTCCTTGGAGCGGAGGTGACAATGAGAGCTGACAGGACTGAAGCAGCAGACATAATTGACTTGGACTTCCACAAGGATTTTTTTTTTAATTTTTTTTTTTTCCCATGCAATACTGCATAAAAGACTTAGAGTTAATAAGTCTGGCATTGATAGTGAAATTCTCAACTGGCTACAAAAAAGAATGACTCGGTAACTGAGGTTAGACAAGTTGGAAAGTGGTGATAAATGGATACAGATGGGGTAATGGTGAGAGGTGAGAAGTGGAGTACCGCAGGGAGCAGAGGTGGGGGCTTGTTCATGCATCAGTGACCCACAGGAGAGGGTGATGGGAAGCAAAGTGTGCACATCGTCAGAGAACACAAAACTGTAAGAGAAGAAGAGGGAGACCACGTGTGTGAAGACAGAATTAAAGATAGGCGCTCACCCTTGCAGAATGCAAATTGTAGAAAATGCAAGAACAGCTCAAAATGTAAAGAGATGGGGAAGGGACAGCTGGGATTGTTTCTTTTCTGTAAAATGGTGATTAAGAATAGCATGTGAAGTGATAGCAGAAAAATCCCCCACATGTAGAAGGGGATACAGGTTTCTGGGAGTTGGATGAAGCTGTGATTGTGAGTGTTGTACAGTGAGCAGGCTTGTCTGCTCTTCTGGACACTAGCACTGCAATCTATTAGTGGCAAACCTGACTTGTTTCAAAATTTCTCTCTTTTATTCTATGAACAACTTACCCATTAACTGATGTGTCCATTAACTGATCATCATTTTAATCTGTCTACCTGTTATGTAGTCCTCTCCAGTTCAAAAGCTGAGAACCTCAAAGTTTTAAATAATTTCATCCTTGTATTTAGCTTTTATTATCTCCATTTTACAAAGATCAAAAAGCATAAAGATATTAAATCTAGCTATCAGCTGTTATAATCCTATCATAAATCCTGCAGTACTTTGAGATTTTCTTTTCCATTTCTGATGGTTAAGGAAGTTTCATGATAATCAAATATTTTTATTCTGTTAGTCTATATGTAAGCTTCACAGTCCAGATCTTTAAAGGACCTTTCAAAACAGCCAAGTGAACATAGTTAGCGTATGGTCTTTGCAATACTTTGCTTTACTGTGCAAACAAAAGGTTGCTTATGCGAATGTTTGCAGAAAGCAAGTATCACTGAGGCAAACACATGGTCTCTCTTGGATAAATGCTTTTTGCAATATTTGCCCAGCTGTAGTGATTTTTCAACTAGCAGTTGGAAAAGTGACCTCTGATTTGACCTTAAGAGACAGGTTCTCAAGCCACAGGCTGCAGCAAACGCTGCTTCTCAGCAGATTAAGATGATCTGACATACACCAAAGTTACAGATTTTATAGTAGAGACTCTCCCTGTGCACTGAGAACATTAACTAAGTCTGAGATTTCTAAAAATGCAAACTTTTAATCCTGGATTCAGTCAATAGAAAAACTCCCATTAACTTAACAAGAGCAGAAGTGAAACCTATCTGCTGAGTTATTTGTACTGGTGGAGGAGATTTTCTGAAGCACCAAGATCTACCCTACCTCTCTCACTTACCCTACCAGTGGTAGAACTCCCATCAACTCCAGCAGAGTAGAGCTGTTCTGGAGCTGAACACTTCTTGAATTCCACCTAAATGTTTATAACGTGCAAATAACTGCAGATATGACATACAAGTTTTTAACCCAAGAGTTTAAAGTCTAACTGAAGATAAAAGCAACAAATGAAATATTGTTCATATTAAAGTGAAAAGCAGAATAAATTGAGAGTGACAGTAGTAAGGACCTGATTAGCATGCATACAGCTATGACCATATTTTACTAGTGCAAACCTCTTCCTAACTGTAAATAACTAACAGTATTAAAAATATCAATCTCTAAACAAACACGGCTTAAATTAGTCAAAATCCTCAAGTTCAGCAAAACATTTGAAGCTCATGTTGAACATTTAGCATGCCACGTTAATGGGACACAAGCACTTGCTCTGGCAGTTTGCTCAGCTGGGGTCACAGTGTCAAACCATGATTCCCCTGTGCCACTCCTTGCTTGGAGTTACAATGAGATTGGGTGGGTGAAAGAAATAATCATATTGCTTTCCTTGGTCTTGTTTTCCTAAAAAGCAGAAGCCATTTCACCTATGTCATGTCTAACTTGTAATTACCCTTTGTTTGTTTTGGAGTTGTGCATTTAAGTTCTCTTTTTTTTCTGCTCTTTTCACAACAGCCTCCTTCTGCTTGTGATCATTGTTATTTAAGGAGAAAGGAAGAGGATTTTTTCTTCTTTAGCTGTACATTTGGAGATGGAAAATATTTCTTCCTTTTTTTTTTTTTTTTTTTTTTTTTTAATGCTTCCCATGCTAAATAGCACCCCCCCTAAACTCTCATCTTATGGACACGCAAAAAGCATGATTTTCTTTGTGTAACTTGACACTTCCCAGCGGCAGCATAGCACTTGATTATTTGATGAGACAGCACTGTGGATCACATGCAGAACGGCCCCTGAGAAAATTACACCCTCCCAGCTTTGGTGAGAATCTCTTTGATGACGAAAGGGTTATTATTATGAGTATTATGTAGACACTCAGGTCAAGTTCTTACTAATTTCAGGGGGGGTTTCCTTTATCATTTCTTGGCTGTTTGGGCAGCATGTATGCAAAGGTAAAATCCAGTCCAAGGAGCAAAGACTAGATTTAGCAAATCATTACAAGTATTTGCTTAACTCTAAACTTCAGAAACAACAGTTGAATTAATGGGAGCACTCGTGTACTGCACTATGATGTGCTTTTTCAGTTTCATTAACTGCACTTAGTGAAGTTTAAAATATAGATAGATATATTTGTAAGTGTACTGAAACCATGCTCTTTTTCCAACTCTGTCAGAGCAGTAGCCTTCATTAACTCAGCATTGTGCAGCCTGGCTAACTAGGGCAAGACTTGCAGTAACTAGTATAGCAAGTTGAATTGTTCATTATGAACTTTTTCTTATGGAGGAATGTATCTTCTTTTTTTTCCTACTCACAGATTTTACATGAACATATCATGATCTTTTTCTATTATTATTATTTTTTTATTGATTTCTCCTTTCTTGAGTATTTCTCCAGTACAGAAATGGTGCAAACAAATTATGCACAGTTGGTTGTGACATGATCACATCAGGACTCTGCTCAAGAGCTCTCCACTGAATCATGTGATTGGTCACTAAAGTTATATGATTTCTCTATTTATTAGACTGACTAAACAAAACATGAAATGAAGACTTTTAATGCTAAGAATTCTTCTGCTTTGCCCTTCAAAAGGATCTTTGTCTTTTCAAGATTTCACAACTTACTCAAAATTTTCTTGCTTATCACCAATATTTTGCCTGTTTCCACCTCTAATGGCACAGTATTCCTTTGGTCTTGACAGTCCATTCCTAGCAAAAACTTTCAGAGACTCACTGCCAGGCTTAATAAGGCTCCCAGTGGGAAGAAGTTAAGATCAACAAGGGATGTCTCTGTGCTTATTATCATGTTGAATCTAAATGGTGTCATTCTTCAGAATTCATTAGTTTAACAACATTCCCCAAATATACTTGGCAAGTTGTAAACGTATCCTTTTGATTAAATTACTTAAAAGTTATAGATTTTCTTTTCTTTGTGGGTATTTTTACTGAAAACTCACTCAACTTACAGATTGCCGTGAAAGTTTATTCTATATTGGAATTAACACAAGAAGCACTGGGAGTATTTTTAGCAATATGCTTTTGATTAATGGATCATATTTTGGATGTTGTTAACGGGGGATTTTTAAGTGCAAGATTTCTTCTTGTAGAGGGTCCCACTCTGAAATTGCTTGCATCAGCAGTCCCTTCAGGATAACATAATGCAGCAGAACAGAGGGGATGTGTAAGCCAGGTAACTATGTCAATCAGCATATCCCAGACCAGAAAGATTGGGTAAAAGAAGCCCAGATTAGGAGAAAAGAGAGGCACAGTAACCAAGAGCCAGTTCAGGCACCTGTAGAAGGATGTGATCTTGAAAGACACTCAGGTACAAATGTAAAAATAGGTACTGCTGAAAGCTGCTTTTTACCTGCAGAGCCCCAGCTGCCCATAACCATCCTTCTCTATCTGAGTGAACAAAGTCTGATGCTTGTGGCAGTCATGTATTGCAGAAGACAAGGCAGAGGTCTAACTGTGGTCCTTCTAAAATAAGGAAGAAGTTCCCTTCAGCACCAGGGCAGAGCCAAAAGGCAACCTGAGAGAAGGAGAGACTCTACACTCAGGGTGAAGAGGGAAATGGCCCCTCAGAAGAAGACTCCTGCATGCTACAAGCCAGGCTCTTGGAGAAGATGAAGCACTGGATGGTGCTTACTCCTACCTTAAACAGGAAAATAGTCATAGCATGGAGTCCTTCCTGGAAAGATGAGTTATGACAGAGAAGGCACAGGATACATTTGTTTCCAGCTGTTTCTTGAGTAAAGATGTCTCTCAGGAAAGGTATTAGCCTGTCCAAGAAAAGCAGTGCTGTCTGCTAAGCTCGCTGAAACTTGACACCTGCAAGAAACATCTCAAAGAAGATAACGGTGAGCATTTGGCAAATAAGGATTTTCTTGAGCCAGCATGTCTGCTATTTGTAATTCATAGGCTTGGCAGAATGATCTGGGATTTTTCAATGGTTTTCTCTCAACCCACAAAATAGATCTCATTTTAAAAGAGGCATTTTTCTGATCTATTTTAAACTTTGATATTATGGTCAGAAAGGGAAATCCCCAAAGATATATCAGTGGTTGAGATAGAATACCCTGAGTCTGAGAAATATAGAAGTATCTTGCATATACTCTCCCATCATACTGGGAGAGTCATTTCTTTCTGGTTATCTGCACAATACTGTAAAACAGCACAGATGTTTCATAACAGTAACTCTCAGTGAACTCACACAGTCTCTCCCAGTCACCTTTCTATTCAGAAGCTGAGTATTTGTTTTCCTCTCCAGTGCTCTGCCTGGGCAGCAGATTAATCCTGGCCATACAAAATGGTGCCTGATAGAGCAATATAAAATAAACAATTTGCAACAGATCCTGAACTGTGTTCCAGCAACCACAGAAGCACAGGGGATATGGAAACAGATTACATGAAGAAGGGGGCTCATTTGTCATTAAGTCACTGCGTGCTAACCTGCTGGTACACCTGAACTGAAGAGATTGGAAGATCATATGAAATGAAGAGGCTAACGGGGAAAGAAAGCTGGACGTGCATGTTTACTGGCTGTCACAATATGTGGACATGAAATAGGGAAAAAGACAATCCAACAGGTGGGGCCAAGGTATATCATCCTTTGGATTCTGAAATAACAAACTTTTTCATCACAGTAGGTGAGTGTGAATGATGTAAAGTGCTACTTGTTTTCTTCTCCTTCCCAGTATAAAATCTGAGATTTTGCAAGCCAACATGTGTTGAATTGTTCAAGATGTGGAACTGAATTAACATATTCAGGAAAGACTGGGTAGCACCTCATGTGAGATTGGAACTGAGCCTCAGGACTTCAAAACTTTAGTCCACAATGGTTATCATTGCATAAAATTTAGTAGACAGCAAAGTCTTATGACAAAGTGACATTTGCAAACTGAACACATCTACTGCCAGGTGGGGAACTGGCTGAAGGGACAAAGACATCAAGAAGATGAGTTTTTCTTGTCCTTCATTAAGCTATGTTGCTCAGTAGCTGTGCCAGGCCAGTGTTACATTTTTTTTCCGCTGTGAAAACTGTCCTTGTTTCATATCTGGCAATTAAGGGGTAGAAATGTTATCCCACAAGGACACTAAAAGCAAAGGTGTTCAGTGATCCCAAAAATTCTGGCCAAGGGACCAAGATGGTGCCCACTTGTTTGACAGTGCCATGCAGCCATTTGAAACCATCGGATCTTCTAACACCATGGTGAAAATTAGCGCTGCAGTAGGACAAGCAGTTCCAAAGAGGGCCAGGGCTAAGTGGGTCAGGCATTATGGAAAGCAATGTAAAATGAGCAAGACAAAACAGACCTTCACTGTAGTGCTTGTCACATAAGCAGGCAAAATAGAAATAGACTGAAGAAATACATGCACAGAGAGTTTGACTAGAGTTTCCCATACTCATGGGAGAATTGAGAGCAGTAATGTCTTCAGGGCAAGCATCCGCTGCCCATTTGCTTTGCATTGGTACAGTTGTGACAGCAGAGACATGTAAGGGGATTCTTTTGGCCTTGATTTTCATGAACTTTATTCATCAGTGTCTTTTTTTCTCCAAGGTTGGAGAAATCTGCACCAAAAATGCACTCTGAGACAAACACTAGCTGCTGCCAGTCTGGTGAAACATTCATTGAACGATACCAAATGCCACTAAATTAAAAGACTGCTCCTTTGCAGCTCCATTTCAAGCGTAATACTTTTGTTACCTCTCAAGCAAAGCTGACAAAGCCACTTTGTTTTCTTTAGACACAAAAGGACATTTTGAAGTAAAACCCTCTAAAACAAACTTGGTTATATTTCATTAAAATAGGCAAGGGCAAGAATTTTCATGTTATAGCTGCTTCTCTCCAAAGAGCATCAAAGCAAATTCTCCAGCTGAAAGCACTTCCTCATCTGAGCAGTCCTGCTGGACTCTTGAAAGTCTCTGCCTCTCCTTTCATGAGCAAGGTTGGCTTCATCAAGACCTAATGACCAAGCCCTGAGAGACGCTGAATACCTGCAGCCCAATGTCTCTGCTAGATCTCATTATGCCTTTCAACAGCACCGAGACAAAGGGAATGCCCCATTACACAGATGGATAAACTGAGTCATCGGGCTTTTAAAATGACTTGCCCAGATACTCGAAGCATTGGCTAAATCTCACGCACCTCATCCAGGCAATTAGTCTCCTTATGGCAAGTGGGTCTGGTTAAATTACTACGCAGAGAAAGACGTAGCACTGAATAAATGACTGAGCGCACATAGAGTATTGTGACCGAACTGTAGATTAGATCTACTTAAACTCACTTTAAAATGAGGTAGTTCAGATATTAGCAACAGATCAGGTGGTTTAATCTGCTGGGTGGGCTGAAATGTCTGTATCAGCTGGTGGACGCAGGGATGCCTCCCTCCCCTCCCCTCCTCTAACCACCAAGCACACTGCTGACCACTACAAATTAGTTTCTAACTCAAGAAGAGTTCCCACATCAGATGCATCCCGATAGCACAGGGAGGGTAGGAGCAGCCTTAACCTGGAAAGACCTGTTCGCCAGTCAAAGATTGTCTAGAGATCTGCAGCGGGGCAGGGCCCCTGCCGGAACGCCTCAGCCCTTTGCCAGCTGCCGGGAAGAAGCAGACAGGGCTCTGAGGCAGCGAGCAGAGACATCTCCTCCGTTCTCTGCTCAGGACTGGCCACCTCCGGCTTCCCATCTCCCATCCGTGCCTCCCGCCACGCAGCTCAGCCCCACATCTTGGCAGCCCTCTGGAAAATCCAAAGTATGTGGTGAATGCCTGCGTAAATCTGGTTAATTTAATTACTTCTGGGAGATTGGTATCTCTGGCTGCTGAGCCACATTAGTAAGACTGATGTCAGCCCCTCCTGCGGCACACGCAGGTCCGGGCAGGAGGGCCAGCGCAGGCGGTGCAGCCAGCTGGGTCAGCGAGTGCAGGAGGGACGCGCGGCGAGACGCACGGCTTCTGCCCTTTGCCAGGGTGCAGGAACCAGGTCGGAAACTCTGACTTCAAGACACAGACCTGGGCTTCTTTGCCTCATTTAGTGCTCTGGGGTGGGGGGGTTGGAAATGTGGCATGATTCTCTTTCAGCACAGTTTGCACAGTGATTTCTTTGCCATGATTCCCTGTCCGCCACCACCTGCAAAAGCTCCTGTCAACTCCCAGCACAGCAGAGAGGCTCAAACAGCAAATGAGGCATGATGCTTATTCAGGCCTTGGGAAACTTTGGGCATGAGTCCAGACTGAGTTGGCTCTTTGTTTGACCTAAGTCCAGTGGAAGTCATCAAATGGCACATGTATCTATGATACCTATCAGAGGCCAGCTTTGCCTTGCCCACTTTTGGGTGCTGCAATCATCTCAGGAGGCAGCATTAGGCACCCTGTTGCCTCCCAGCACTTGGGCAGAAAATACAGCAAGGCAGGGGACACCTCTGCCATCCCTCCCATCACACAGCCCTCTGCAGTGCCTTGTAGATAACCCCTCTCTTTCCATCTATCTGCTCCTGTAAAATCATTTCACTCCAAAAAACCTTCTTATTCGCTGTGCTGAGGAATTAAATTTCCACTGTTTTCAACAGGAGTCAGGTACTTGAGGATATCTGCAGCTCTGAGACATGTGTCTGAGCTCCAGGGGCTAGTGCATAAAGATAAAGAATTTCCCATAGAATTTTAAACCCAAATCATATTTCATTCAAATCAGTTAATTTGCTTCATATAATCTAAGTTCTGGAGCAGCCCTTATAAATGAAAGCGATACACTCCTGCTACTCTCAACAGAAGCATCTTCTTCTTATTTCTTTCTATGTCCAAAGATTTTCTGGCACCCATATAAAGGTTAAATCTAGCCTGAAAGCATATGCCTTTCCTCTCTGAGTTTGATTAACTATGGCTGAAATGTTACTGTGATCTGGAAGCTCTGAAGACTGGAGTGATATCAGACAGACAGACAAGCGGGGGGAGAAATGAGTCTTTTTAAGTTTTTGAAGCAGTTCTGAATGAGGTCTAAATTGCACCAAATAATGTGCTTAAATAAACTGCTAGCAAAGGAAACAGCTGTCAGAATATTATACTTCTGTGGATCCAAGTAGATACCCTACAGTTACGGAACAGAAAATTGCCAAATGAGGATTTAAAGCGACAAGATCTGTGTGTGGCAGCAACAGCAGGTAAAACACAAGAGTCATTGAAGCTGCTTTAAATTTAACTATCCCATGCATTGAGTATTGAAATTTTTCAGTAGCTGCCTCATGAGTTTTCCTCTCTACACTTTGTTAACACAGACCATATCTAACGGTTTAAAGCAACACTTTTAAACAGTATTTCCTGCTCTAATAAAGCCCATCTTGGATTTAGTACCAAAATAAGAACTGTTTAAAACAACACCCAAAAGATACAAGGCATATAAAGAAATGTATTATTTTCTAAGCCACTCTACCCATTCCTTCTCCACACAACTTTAAGACTAAGAAGCTATAATGACCATGAGTATGTAAGAGAGCTGGACCTACAACCTGTGTAACTCTTTTGCAGATATTCTTGTACCAGTGACTTGACATAACAGCCTCCTAAGTAAGTGGCAACTTCAAGTGGGCAGCAATAGGCTCCTAACATTTCACATCGGGGCAGCATTTTGTGTACACATATACAGGTTAAAAGATCTCTCACACCTTCCTGAAGAGGTGATGATGAGCAGATGTATCACTACTGTTTTCTTTTGCACATTATCTCTGCTGCTGTGAAAGCACTCAGCAAGCAAGAATATGGCACAAGTCATTTGCAGGACAGCTTTTTATCCTCATGTCATGCCTTGGGGAGCTGAGATGTGAAGTGTAGATGAATATTCTCTGCATTTCCCAACACAGGCAGGAATTAAGTTTGAGGCTGCAGTCTTGGCATTTGCAAGTTACAATCAAGTGGAAATTTTCTTTTGACCTTGGAGAAGAAGATGAGAAGGACTTCACCCTTTGGAGTTTGAGACATGCTGATCAGTTGTAAGCATCTCACCAAAGAGCCTGTGTTTGCAGTAGGACGAGTTAAGGGTCCCTATATACTTTGCTGTGCCCACAGTGTACCTCAGATAAATGCTGCAAGTCAGGAACCCCAGATCTGCATCTGAGTCCCCAGTTTAATCACTGCACTCTCCCAGTGCTCCCTCCCTCTCTCATAAAACCAAGAAAACACTTTGTCAGTGCTACACAAGTTAATTCAAAGTGAGCTCACCAAAGAAATGCAAATATAACAGCCTAAAACATTTAGATGAGTTTAAGTGTATTCCTAAACACTTGGCAGAGTTAGGGCCTGTGACTCTTTGGGTAGAGACATGCAAGTCTGTGAGCATGAGCTCCGTTTGCACAGGGGTTGGCCTAGGACGGTGAAAGAAAGGGTTCAGGTTTTTAATAAGCTAAGAACGTGAGGCAGCCTGCCCAGTCAGGCTATGAGATGAAACATTCAAACTGATCCATCCCTATGGTATCGTGGTGGCTGTATTTTTGGAAACTGCTTTTTTACATTTCTATTTTCTCATGGTTCTGCCTCTGGACCTCATTAATCTCCATAGAATTTGCAAGTGAACAATTGCCCTAATTCCATCTGGCTGGAGTACAAAAAAAAGAGTTTTTTAAAAAAAGAATGTTGCTCTTTTAGTTCTTCTTCCCTTTCCCTCTTTATTCTGGAAATTCCTGGCAATTTAACACTTAGCTACTGCTTAATGATATTTCCAGAGTTAAACTGGTTGGTACAACTTCAGAAATGGGATGATTAATAGCTGGGCATATGGGAGTGCTCTGCAGCCAGGCTGCTACTGTTGCGTTGACCTTGTTTCACAGAGGATGATCTTTTTTAACATCATCGAACTGAAATTAGAACCCAAAGATGTGGACTTAGACCTTGCTCCTCCCTGCTGTGATCTCTCTTGTGTCTGATGGAATGGCTCATTCTGCTTAATGATAACTGTATGAAAAGCTTCCCTCTCAGGAACCAAAAATTAGGAATATAACTGGAGGTGCTAGTGGATGTAAATTAGAAATGAAGACAGTGAAAGAAGAGGCTTTCTATTTTTGTGATAGACAGCCAGTCACTCATCCCTTACAGAAGCCAAAGGGCTGCTGCCAGAGGAATACAGTGGTCTAAAGTTGGATAAACTCTGGAGTGAAAAGTTGTATGGATTGCTTTTGAGAGGGTTTAGAAAGTAATGGAGAAGAAAGTAATTTTCTGATCCAAACACATTTCTAAAGGCACCAAAACAGGGCCCTCACATTCAGCTGTTCTGAAATAAAATACAGCATCCTACAACCCTACAAAAAAATGTAAAGACAGCATAAGGTACCCAAAGCAGTCAGCGCTTGACTTTTGAGCTAGAATCAGTACCTCTGGCTTGTCTCATCCAAGCCAATTTTGTCAGGCACTTTTAATGTCTAGAGCTCAACCTCGTCAAGGGCTTTTTTAAATGTGTGCTTATCAGGTTTAGGGTTTATTTTTATCTCCATTCAGAAAAACTGCCCTCATTCATATTTCTCACATATGCAGACTACCACACCATTGCATTCCTATTCATTTTGGTACCTCAGCATTGGGGATTGCAGAGCAGCACCTGGCCCCATGCGGCAGCTGGGAGCTGGTGTCTTTGCCCTGTTGCTACGCCACCTGTTTGTGGTATGAATTGTATTTGAACACAATTTATTGTCTCAAGACTATTTTAGTTCTGGATCATGAAGCAAAATGTAGAATTTGTGAGAAAAAGTGATAGTAATAGCAGCTGAAATGTGCATACACACAGAGGAGAAATTCAGCTTGCAGGTACTGTAGCCTACTTGCTATCCAGCTCCACAGACTTACGAAATGAATCCTGATTTACAGGCAGGTAATTAAGAGCAGATCTGCTGAGTGAGAAGGCAGTGTTTCTGCAGCTCCTGTTGCCAGCTGGATCACACACCAGAGCACGGCGCTGGCACCGGGGCTGAGCCAGCCCTGCCAGCTCCTCACTCCAACTGCGATAGCCCCCGGAGTGGGGCTGAGCTGCCCCCTCTTCTCCGCTTCTCTTCAGGACCCTCCACCTCCCTGCAGATTAAGAACTCTTCTGCCACCAGCTCTGAGCTTGCAAGAAGGTTTTGAGGGTTTCTTTTTTTTTTTTTTTTTTGGTGGGGAAGGTTTGTAAACGAGATAAATGTTAAGACATGGCTTTGCTGAAGGGCTGGCATACAGTATGCCTTCCTAATTCCTTCAAGCCTACATTAATCCTTATTAATACCATTAGCATAATGTATGAGCTGGAGAAAGAGCATGGAAGGAATACAATTTGCTTTGTCACACAACTACCTGTTCCACATTCCTATAAATCAAGCAGGAATGGACTTCTATGGCCAAAATGTTTCAAAGTGGGCATGTCTGCCCTACAGCCCACATGTTCCTAAGGCAGTTTTAAATAAGCTGAGTCAGGGGCTGATTTTCTGATAGCTTCAGTAAAGAAGCTAACTAAAACCCTCCTTCCTTTAGACCTACTTTATAACAATTAAACTTGACCTTGCTAACTAGCCAGTCTCAGCTTAGCTCCCTCTGCAATGCCTAAATGCCCACGAAGGCACCCCACGCAGCTCCCTGCTCCTGGTGATGTCCGTGAGTGCTGGCTGTGATCTGATCAGCTTTCTGGGCAGAGTCTGCATGTTTGGGAGCTTCTTCAGTCTTCCTTCATGAAGACTGCAAGGTGGGGAAATTAACTGGGAGAGGGGATATTACAGTGGTTTTCATGTTCAGGTCCAATTTAGGTCTCCGCAGGTTGTAGGCTGTTTAAGCCTGCATTTCCCCGTCAGCAAAGCATTTCAGCACGTGCACAACTTTTACTTAGCTGATCAACACTGCTGACTATGGGACTTAGAGAGGTGCAGTTCCACACTGGGGATCCAGCCAGGAGCTCTATTTGAAAAAAATTCTCCGTATTTGCTAGTTCAAAGTTGTGCGGGGCAGAATCTGTCTTGCTTTAGGTTATGATGTACGAAGTCAGAGGCTGCACTTAGTATTTCAGGAGAAAAGCAGCTATCACTCCTGGACAACCTTTAAATGTTTTAACAATTCACAGCCCAGTCATACACAGATGGATCAAACAGTGTTTGGGTCTGTATGTTTATGGTTTTTAGTGATCTGGGTTCTGCCATGTCCAGAGAGCCAGAAAGCTGCATTTCCAAGGATATATCAGTTTACTCACTATTGTGTACAGTTAGTCTGCTTCTTTTACTTGATGAAAATGGTAATCACCTTCTGTATCCCACACATTCAAACTCGCATTGATATGAATTTGGAAACTATTATATTAAATGATTTATTCCAGCTTTATCCATTTCCTAATAATGTAATGAATTATTGATGGGTACTAGCAAAAAGAAAAAGAAGCAGAATAGTATCTCAACAGAGGCAGTTATTCAAAAAAGTCAAGTGGAAGGAAAGCATTTTCCATGCCATCAGATTTTGAGCTTTGAAATACTTTCCTATCCAAAACTAAAATGACTATATGAAAACAACTCTCTTCAAATACTTTTACAAATGGAAGTTTCCCCTAATGCAGGATTTGGCCAGTGAACATGTAAAATCTTCTGCTAAAACTGAAAGGCAATTTTAAAAAACACAAATAATCACTTTGGAACAAAATTCATAATCTTTTCATTTAAAAAATAAGACAGGAGGGAAGTTGTTGAAATTAAAGAAAATCCTTGTGAAACACCTAAAAATTAAAAATTTAAATTGAAACACACCCTTTCACTCAGACAAGTTTGATTTCAATGAATCAAGCTCTCCTGTGGGAGATACATAACTGAACAGATCTCAGCTGTGTCTAGTGTGATGAGACTTCATTTCTGACGCTACTTCCAAGGGCCACTCTATTAAAAGATGGAAAGGGACTCAACAAGTCAAACTGCATCTCTTCTTGGGGAAGGAAAACAAGAAACAAAACTGATAAAGTCTCTTCTGGTACTAACACCAGAATATGGCAGCAGAGACAGGACCAGACCTTCCTCGCTACAACTTGGTAAAACCTAAGAAAAGCAGCAAATACTGTGTTAGATTTCTGGCAATATTTGTGTGCTTGATGCTTCAGAAACTGAGAGGTTACAGGCCGTCGGGGTACTGAATGTTCAAGGCTGAAGTAAGAGAGATGCACAGACTGAAAAGAAAATGCAGAAATAATGCAAATTGTGAAAATCCAAGTCCCAGTCTTAAACCCAGTCCTGCTCAGCAGAGCTTTGTGCACATTCATGGTGCAGAGCCACGTGGTCTTGGAAGCAAAGCACTCGATGAAACCCCATCTCTGAGATTCTTTGAGCCATACCCCCAAATGTATATCTGCTGAATCTATGGGACTTCTGTATACAGTGAGGGAAGATCATTTTTTTTTAGAAAATTTGTCATGTTTTGCATATCTTTGTGTCCAGTTATTTGCTCTGGCTTTAGGACCACTATTGTGGGCCACTGCACCCCCAGCTCCTCCCCACTCCCAAACAAAAAAAACCTCCACAGAGGATGACTCAACAGAAAAACAAGAAAACTCCACAGAGGAGGACTCTAAAAATATGCTCAATTATCTGCAATACAATGACAGCATTTGATTCAATTTGAGCATTATATTTTTCTTATTTCTGTCTGTCAGTGGGATGTGTACTGTGAACAACAATCTCTGTGTTTTTTGAACAAAGTAGGAAATTCACAACAAAAAAGAAAGGTAATGAAATCCTGAAGATGTCTTCTTCCCCTCTTTTAAAGGACTGGTAATGAGAAGGAAACTAGTTATAGTCAGAGCTGCCAGGCTATCAGATGGAATGAGATTTGAAGGGAAAAAAAATTAATGGCATGCTAAATATGTTGTTGAAATGCACTGGGAATAGCTTCGCATTAAGAGGAAAACAGCTTAAAATCATGTAAAACGGAGGTCAGGCGTGAGAAGGAATGTGTCTGTAGAGAATTGTGTGCATGTTAAAAGCTACCCACAAATTCTAAATGCACACACTGAGAACTGCACAATAATCTGGTCAAACAAAGTTTTCAGAGGGGGAATTATCTGTATCCGCAGCTATTTTGGGGTATACTTCATCACTGCATGCTTTTTCACTTATCACAATCATTCAGTGACATGAACAAATATGAGGATGTGGATCACTACATTTTTTTGCAAAAAAGCAAGAACATGATAAGAACAGTTTTGATTTGATCTGTTAACAAATGTTGAATATTTTTATCAATTTCAGTTATAGCAGCCAATTTCCTTTTAGCTCAGTTCTCTGAGGGAATAAGGTTTACACACTCATGCTTTGGGCATGTGCATAAGCACACTAAACTTTTGAAACAGTTGGCTAATTTTAACCGTATTTGGCAGAGACATGTTTCTCAAAGTTATTAAGGTCCTAAAAGTTTTCAGAGGAAAGGGAACGGCTGCAGTGTGCACTGATACCTTAGTACAGAATCCACATGGGACCTCAACTTGGAGACACAAGCACATAAAATAAAACCAGTTTGAATATTACAGTAATCTATAACAAAAAAAAAATCACATATAAACCACTAAAGTTGGAAGCCTCCTTTTTAACTAAATAACCATTAAAATTTCAGAGCCCTCTATATAGCAGTCGATCCTTGGGACTGCAACAGAGGCTGCTTGGAGGATGGCATTGCAGCACTATTATCTTACATGGAAAACTTTGAAAATTAGCCTCTAAATACCCCATCTGTGAAAGAATGAAAAAAGGTAAACCTTCTACCAAAATACCTTTTAAGTTTCTGAATGATGCAGGCTCTCATTGCACTTAATAGAGAAGAATCAAATATTGCTAAATAAAGAGATGTTCAGGGGGAAGAGCAACTGAAGGAGTGGTCCGTGGGTAGAGCAATCCCACTTGCACAGCTATGAACGTGTGTTCAGTGATGGAGGCAAAGACCAAACAGTAAAGTTAAACAGTGGGTGTAAACTTTTAATCAGCTGGAGAAAGAGAGTGTCAGCAATGTTGTTCTAGGAGAAACTTCTGTCACCACATAAATAGAGAAGAAGCACTGGAAGCCAGAAGTCCCAGGAAAATAGCATTTTGAAATCACAGCCTCTGAGAACCTGTCTTCTAGGAACAGGGTGATAAAAAACAGCTGATCAAAAAAAAAAAAAAAAAAGAATAGTTTTTTATTTTCTAAGCTTTGGGAAGGAAATCTGATGTAAAAAATTGTTTTACATGTATTTGAGCCTAGTGTTACTGAAGTCCAAAGGCTGAAGGGCCAATAGATGATTTCAGAAAATATTCTGATGGCCTCCCATCTGAACGAAGAAAAAGAAAAAACCTTAAAGGCATTTCCATGAGAAGTTCCAGAGTAGCATTATCCAAAAAGACTTTTCGTTAAAGTACTGCATCCATCTTTAGTACTTCTTATTTACTGTGCAGGTTAATAAGGCAGAGAGCTAATTGTTTTTAAGAGAGGGTCTTTTAGAAAATGTCGTATGCAGCCTGCAGTCTTCTAATGTCACAAATCTACTTTCCTAAATATAAAGAGTTAATGAGCTGGTCTCTACATTGTGTTGTAAAGTATCTTGGCCAGCTGGAGTGTTTACTAAGTAGTCTATAGTCTCAGACAAGTCTGTTCTTTTTAAATTGTATTTACATGGATTTTCTTTCTGGTTTTCTATTTGTTACACTGTGTTAAATAAATCCGGCTTTATTCAAGATAATTTGGATTTATTGATTATTACTGGGGACAATTACTCTGAGTGATGTCCCAGGGGAAGAAAATGAACCTCTGGTGAGGGGCACGGCAGCTAAGGAACTGTCAAATGAGGTTAAAGGCGCAGGAGCTCTCTCATAGAGGGAAATTAAAGATATTCTGGCTGTACTCACTGCACGGACCATCTAACTGGTGATTAAAATGTAAGCAGTGTGTACACAGCAACTTGTAAGGGAATTTTCATTCCTATATCACTACATTAGAGACCATATGGAGTAATCCCTGTATCAGTCCTGCTATGTGCTCAAATCTACCACTGAGACTCAACCACTAGGTCCCCAGGTGTTAAATGCCAAAAATTGCAGCAGCTTTAGAATTTCTGACTAAATACATATTTAGATGAGGTCTTGATAGCCTGTAGGTGTCTAATACAATGGAAAAATATCAGTTCTGAAGCCCTTATAAATCTCTGTATGACATACTGCCTCTCACTGCACTTCATATAGAAATATCAAATAGGGTTAAATAGAAGAACATCCTAATATTGTTTGAGCTTGCACTTCTTTAAAAGGCAATGATGAAAATCCCTTTGACACAGAGAAAGACTAACCTTGTCAAGAAAGTGACATAGACCCAGTCCTCTAAAATCTCAGTTCTTGAAGATTTAAAAAGTTAATTCAGTCACTCTTTGTTTTTATTTACATTATAATTCTTGTTGTTATAGATGTGGTTTGTACCAGATACATCATTCCTGCACCGTGTTTGCCTCAGATTTGTGCAGCCAATGCCCCAGTTAGCAGAGAGGAGCATGTGGATAGCTCAGCCACCTTCCTGGGTGGGAGAAATGCAACATCCCAGTGATGCTACCTGGACTCACGGTGAATACAGTGTGCCATCACCTCTACAGGGGGACACCCAGGCACAAACTAGATGGTGCCGGTTTGGTATCACTACACACTTCTTTTGAATTTTATCCTTTTTTTTAGATGTAAAATAAAATAAAGGGAAAGAAAAAAGATTCTGAGAGAGGCAGTGTCCCCTTTCCAAAGCCTGATGGCTAGAAATGGATGCTGCTATTCAGAAAATTGAGATGAGAATAACAGGAGGTTTCTATTCATCCTTGATCAGCCTGTTATAAAATTCTCATTTGTTTAAGTCCTGCAAGAAAATAGCAGGGATCTAAAAAGGCATCAGACAATACCCCTGCATGTGCTGACACGTCTTGGCACTGACATGGCTCCATGGAGAGGGGAGAGAGTAAATGGGGGGTGGGGTGTAGATAGGGATTATTTCAGCATTTTTTCTCACTCTCTAGGGTTGAATATTTGTGCATGTTCCTGCTCACTTGCCTCTAGCAGAGTCAGTGGACAAGGAGAGAGATCATGAAGATTTACAGCTGTTTGAAGGGGAAAAAAAAATAAGGGCAAAGTCAGAGAAGTCCTCACTGTTCATACACTCCTGGGGACTATTTTTTTTCCCCTTTGTTTTGATTCTTTACTTAAGAGTTCATCAGTGTTTAAATACATAGAGAGCCCTTTCTCATAGGACAACAGCAGCCATGGAGAAAAAGAGAGGAAAAAAATCACTTTTATTTTAGATGCTATCTACAAGTAGTGTATAAGATTTATACCAAGTCACTAGCTGGATACTTGAAAGTGCTTCGTTTAGTCTATACCCAAAACCATGCTGACTCCAGCACAGCTTCAGCACGTCCTTGCCTCTCAGGGCAAGGACACACACAGTAATTCAGAGGCCTAAACATACAAATACAAAATTAAGTAAGACCTTTGTGATTTGTTCAATTTCTCACACAATTTCTGGCAGCCACTAAAATCACACAGAACCTACTAATCTTAGGACACCAGGAAAGCTCATTGTTTTTAAAGAAACAGTAGAGTTTTATGAAGCACTTACTTATTTATTTTTGTTTACTTCATTACTTAGTCCTAACCATCCATTTATGTTAGCTATTTATATTGTATTCACCACAGTAACATCAAAATGCTTCATAGTCTTTAAAGTATTTATCCTGAATCTTCCTTATCATTAATATGTTGCTTTTGTCATGTAAATAAAATACTTTTCTGCCCTTGCACAAGATGAGGGGCATGAAGCCATGATTTGAATATCCATACAGAGTGACCAGTCCGTATAGGTGAATAGCCCAGGTTCACATACACTGATGTGAATACATTGCTTCCACTTCATTTACATCTAGCTGTGAATCTCCACTTGACAACATAGATTGACAAAGCAGATGTACTCCAGAAGACTACTACTTCTAATTTCAACTGAAAGCAAAACTACTTGTAACCAGCCATTTACTGTGTAACGCCACAGAAAACAAGGACTTTAAATAACAAGTAGATATCTTTGAATTTCTCCACATAAGTAAATGACTGTAACAAAGCTGAAAAGTGAATAGACTCTAAACCTTGTCTTTTACCCTACAGCTGGTTAAATTTTTTGTGTTTTCTTGCAATAAAATAAATGAACTAGACAGGTATATATGTCTATTTTAATAGAGATGTTTTCCCTGTGTATTGTTTCTTCCCAGTTTTATATTAGGAAACAAAAATGCACATCATCATTCTCTGTTCAGCATTCAGGAGGAGGTGCTTAACTTGCCTGGAAAAAGAACAAATTAAAGATAAGAATGGGGGGAAAGTGAATCACAAACACAGGCAGAGGCTGTGTTTTGGAAAATTTGTAATAGTTGTACTGGATTTCAAACAGAAGCCCAGCAGACAGAGAGATCCTGCAGAGATTGCAAAAGATGTTGGAAGTACTCAAACATTGCAAAACTCAGGACAAAAAGGAGACACATGCATGGCACAGTAAGCTCTGCCCCCAAACAGAAAAATCTCTTTTAAGCAATAAGCCAGAACAGTAAATTTTCAGCATTTCTACTTTGTGTTTCCCCCAGGCAAGGGAAACAATCTTCATCATACTGAAAAGTAAATAGAGGTAATCTCAAGGAGACCTTTTAAAGAAGCAGCAAAAAAGTATATTGAGTAAGGCCCAGGGCTGGGATGCTGCACTTTCAGGACCAGAAAGAAGGCTCGGTTCAGGAGCAGGGAAAGCAACAATATCCTCATCTAGGCTGGGCTTTCCTGATTCTGGGATGTAGGGAAAGTGTGTTTTCTCCTTTATAAAATGCATCTGAAGTCTATCAGCTGTGCCCCAGTGGAGAGCAGGTAAAGTACAAGAAAGACATGGGCCTGTTGGAGCAAGCCCAGAGGAGGCCATGAAGATGATCAGAGGGAAGGGATACCTCTCCCATGAGGACAGGTTGAGCGAGTTGGGGTTGTTCAGCCTGGGGAAGAGAAGACTGCAGGGAGACATTATTGATGTCTTTCAGTACTTAAAGGGGGATCATAAGAAAGATGGGGACAGACTTTTCAGTAGAGCCTGTAGCAATAGAACAAGGGGTAATGGCTTTAAACTAAAGGAGGGTAGATTCAGACTCGATAGAAGGAAGAAATTTTTTATGATGGAGGAGGTGAAGCACTGGAGCAGGTTGCCCAGAGAGGTGGTAGATGCCCCATCCCTGGAAACAATCAAGGTCAGGTTGGATGGGGTTCTGAGCAACCTGATCTAGCTGAAGATGTCCGTGCTCACTGCTGAGTGGGTTGGACTACATGACCTTTAAAGATCTTTTTCCACCCAAACCATTCTATGATTCTAAAAATGTATTTGTTGACAAGCCCAGGAACCTGTGACGTCTGTTTCCTCCCCTATGACACAGGTCCTCCTGCCTTCAAAATATAGTCTTTGAGATACATTTTGCCTCTGGTTCCCCCGTATTTGCTCACAGGAGAGACAGTTCACTGCAATTGATTGCACTCCCCAAGGTGACACACACGTCAATCCTTTTCTCCATCATTGGATAGAACTAGCAGTATGGACAACCCACTGAGCCAAGGGGAGGGAGACAAGGCTCCTCCAGGGACATAATGGGGCACATGCCATCCAATGGCCCAACGTGATGACTGGCCACAGCCCTGAAGTAGCTTTCTGTGCCAGTTATCTGCATACTAGCCCAGAAAACTGGGTCATAGGTTTTTTTTTGCCTCAGTCTGAAGGAAGAGAAAGGGATTTGAGTCCAGACTGCAGTTGGGTGTCGGGAGTGTTACACTCCGTTCTTGGCAGTGGAACTTGCCCAGGGGATGGGAGGGAGATTTATGTATGTATGCATTTATTTATTTAATTTTTGTATTTATTTATTTATTTCTATTTCACAGCTGGCCTACCTCCTCTATCATCAAGTGCAGTCAAAAGATGGCCATATGTCCAGTGGTGATGAGCTGTGCTATTGCTGAGTATGAGACAATTTCACCTGGACCTCCAACAAATCTTACAGTTTCATATTCAGTTTCCCAGTTGTCTGCCTCTTACTAAGCATTATTTTCTGTGAATTGTTAAAGCAGGATATTGTAAGTTTATTGAATATATGTTATAAAAGACATACTTTTGTACTGTTTTGGTACCTAGAAATCTGAAATTTGTCCACCTACCAGTGTAATTCCCACCTTCTCCTGGACTATATGTAGAAACATGTGGACCATTAACAGAATATCCTGTGTCAGAAGGAGATCCAGCAGTCTCATAATTCTAATAGAGGGCGTAACAAAGAACAAAGAGATGCTGCAAATGCACCCTACAGAAATACCATCCCTCAGTTATTAAGCCCTGCAGTACAGCCTGTCTGGCATACACTCACTTCAGCTCCTGGTGTCCCTCAGTAGTGACACAGCCAGCCACCCCTGCCCCTGCCACATCAATGTGGGGTGTCCTCGCCCTCCCACTTTTTGCATGACAGCACAGACATGAAGAGATATTCACACCGGTGACCAGCCTTCCAATGTGCCTGCCTGTGCAGGTCCAGAAAAGATCTGAGTCTCATTCCTGGTATTTTATTTCAAGTGTCTTTTCTGTAACTCCTTCCTCCGTAGGTTAATGAAGACTTAAGCACTCCGTCTCAGCAGCACTGATGTAAAACGGCTGCTTATTGCCTGTTCCATCTCACTGACTTTTATTGTGATACTTAAACCAAAATGGTGAACTATTACACTTCATAGCCTGCAAATAAAAGCAGAATGTTAAAAAGCAGAGGCTATAACCTCTGATCCACTCAAAATTGCTCTAAACATCTAAGGCTCATAATCTTGAGACAACTTTACTCGGCTCCAAAGGGGCAAGGAATGGCACGGATTATCATCCACAGCATACGAGGAACTTTAATTGTAATGCTACAATTTTTATTCTATCCATGCTCAGAGATAACAGAAGAAATCCTAAACCAGCATGTGAAACAGCTCAGGTCCATTGAATTCAGTGGAGTTAATCCAGTTTACATCAGTGGGAATTCAGCCCACTAGCTAAAAGGCTTGAATAATCTGCAGCAAGTAGGAGATATTGGTTCTCCTTTTCTTTGGACCACATCGAGAAGACACGGAGGTGATGGCAGCCATTTTCCCCTTTTTCCAAGGACCTACCTGTTCTTCAAATAATTACAACTACAAACACTGCATTTCCAATTCTGTACTTTACAGGAGTCACTTGGGCAGTACAATATTCATTTGTGGAGCCAGGAGGTCCTGGGGTCAGGTCCACAGTGGTTTGGGCACAGAAGTCAAATAGGAGAAAGGAAAGAGTTGGCTCTCAGCTTCCTGATCTTGGGGAAAGCCAGAGGCCAACTGAAACTCTGGCTCAGCTTAGAGAAGGGAAGGGATGGCTTTTTGCTCTAACCTCACTCCTTATGCACATGCAAGTATGTTCTTTTAATTTTGAAATAACATTGTTTTTAAGGACCTTAAATATATTCAAGTTAGCCAAGATGGATTTAAGTTCCATATTCCAACACACTTCCCACCCAGGCAGTGGAAAAGCACTATTGAACCAAACTCAGTCTGGCTGGACACCTTTAGTAACACAAGCTTACCAAGCAGTTAAACATTTATGTAGAAAACCAAGGAATGTAAAAGGAGGGACTGGAGAATGGACATGAAACAGAACTAAGAAAACTCTGAAACAATAGTGACAGTAAAGTTGACACTACTCAGAATTTCTGGTTTTACACAGACTGAAAAGTCAAAATGGTGAAGTTGAAAGGATGAAATAGTTTGAGGGATTTCTGATTTGGCCTAAAGCAGGGAAAATTCATACTGTCACAAAAGGATCCTGTTCATGTGGAACCTACACATATTTCAGAGCTTGTCTTTCTGATTCTGTTTCTGTCACTGGTAAATCTGAGCTGGTTGCTGGAAGCCCATACCTTTGGGGGAGCTAGAAAAGAGGAAAAACTCCTATGCAGATCTGCAAAGTTAGACATGGTAGTCATTCAGGAGGACCCTGTTCCCCTAAAATGTGTCCACTAAAGCAGAGAGGTTTTCTGGGTTCAAGCAAAGTCACAAGGATCCCTGTTAGGCCCTGGCCACGACCCTGGAGTAACAACTGAGAAGATTGCCTCCCATAGAGAACACCTTTGTAAGTAGCCCCATCTTAATGGGACACTGGGAATTTATCCAGCGCTAGGTGAAATAACACAGATAAGTTTTTTTAGGTGACTCACTGTTTGGAGAGTCTTTTGGGGTACACATGTCAAGACACCCAAATCTGTTAAGGAACCTAGGAGGGACCAGACTTCAAAGAAGAAGTAGATTTACCTAGAACAAATTTACAGATCAGGTTCTTTTAAAGCTTCTTCAAGGTAGGGAATAAAAATAATGTGAAACAAAATATTTGCTATTGAAAAATCTTGTTTAAGATCACTAGAACTCAAAGCAATTCACTCTTGCACACAGCAGAGCTGCAGAAATTCTTGCTAGAGGAAGATGAAGGTGCAAAAAAGCTTGGAAGTGTTCAAAAAGAGATTGGAAAACCTCTTGGACAAAAAACAGCCCTTGGGATTTCTTCGAAATACATATTCACCAAATTAAAAAAAAAAAAAAAGAGAGAAAAAAAGAAAAAAGAATTAAAAACAAACAAACAAACAAACAAACAAAACCCTTTATTGTGGGTAAAGGTAACATTTATAGTTGAAGAAGAACCTGAGCCCCCAGATCTCTGTATGTCTGATCCATTCTCCCATGCTCCCGCACACTCCTGCTACCCGGGCACTTTAAAGGAGAGAAAATCTGGCTAAGCAGGCCTTGGTCCGTGTCAGTGCAGATGTTTTCCTATCCTTATGTTCTTATGTCTGAATATCTTCATGGACGTAATAATTTATGGAGCTCCTGGTATCTGCAAAAAGGACACTGGTCTGTACCTGGTACTTTTTTGTTTAGATTTTATAATGACCACTGTTTTTTTCTATTCTAGAAAGATGGAAGAATTTAAGGAACTCGGTCTAGCAGTTTGGTCCCTCCCATATGGAGGGAAAAAAAAAAAAAAAAAAAAAAAAAAAGAAGGCTTTTGAAATACCTAAAAATAGATGTCATTAAGGAAATAAAGAAGTTTGATATAATATAGAAGCAGCATAAAAGTTCCTGCACTGTATCTCTAGCCAAAGTCAAGAGAGATCTAACTAATGCAGCATAGATCTGTTGCTCTCATTTTCAGGAACTGATCCCCCCAAGATCTTCACAGCACCCTCATGGGACAGCGAAGCACTATTGTGTCCCTTTTACAAAACCAGGGAAGTGAAGCACAAGCAGTATAAGCAATTTACCCAAGGTCCTGCAGGAAGCCTGCAGTACACTGCAGCCTTAAAACTGAGACTCCTTACTCCTGGACAAACACGGGTGCCCTGAGGCCAGCCAGGATCTCGGAAGGGGAGTCCAGGGCAGCCCTCGCCGAATCGCCTTGCTTCCCCCTCCTCGGGGGCATCCCCCGGCTGCGCTGAGCGCACTGTGACCTGCCGCCGCTACAGCCACAGCTCAAAGTCAAGGGAATTCAGTTCTTCCTCTTGAAATCCTCTCTCTCTCATGTTAATGAGCACTTTAATCTATCAGGAAAATGTAGAGCTTCTTGGCGCCGCTTTTTATTTCTGATCTGTGTTTTCTCTCTCTCTCTTTTAGGTTAATTTATCTGATTACATGCAATGCACTGCAGCCGTGTTAAGGTACCAGTCGAGTTTCCACTTGGAGGCTTGGAGGAAAGATTACCATTAAAACGTGACTTCCATCCACTCAGCTGAAATTACTATTGATTGCCAAAGAAAAATATTTGTGCTGTGAAGCTGGGAGCTATGATGTTGAACCGTATTAACATAATGTTAGCATAGCTACGGGTGTTTAGTGGCACGCAATCAGATTTGAAATGAACGTTGATTATAGATTGAGATTAATGTTCACATATTCATAGGAACACAATGAAAAGAGCAATTTCCTTTCTACTACAGATCAATGGTTTCCCCATTCAATTATACAGCTGTAATAATTGCATTATGCGGAAATATTTCTTAATGGCTTATTTCATTCTTTCTGTTTGCTTCTCTGTGCGTGCGTGTGTGTGTGTGTGTAGAAAGATCTTGTGTACTTGCACGCACGCATGCATGTGTGAAATCTTTTGTCAGTGGTGCTTGCCAAAGCCTCCATCCAATGCAAAACACTTTAATTACTAGTGCAAATGTGTAATCTTTGGCTAAGCTAATAATCTCTTGGCATTTTCCCACTGTTCTCTTTATTCCTCAACAGAGAGCCCTCAGATTCTTCCGCTTGTTTAAGATTTTAACAGCTGGATCCCACTACACAGCAGACACACTGGTGTTGATCTATGTGTGGCTCTGAATTCCCAGTGTTGGACAAAATGGCACCATCACACCCAGAGACACCCTTTTGGGTTCATGCCTGTGTGTCCCACTGTTTTTGTTCTAATAGAAGCTGAACTTTTGGATAGAAGCACTGCAGTCTGACACAGCTGAAACTCCTCACTCTCTCAGTGCTGTCCATCTTCTCATAACATTTGGTGTAACTAAGAAGCACAAGACTAGTTAAGCAAAATAACTTCCTATGAGCTTCCAACCTTGTTCTTACTATTCAGGGATTTGGACTCAAATCCAAAATGAGGCCTTGAATACCGAAGACACATCTGTAGAAACAGGAAACAACTGTTAGACATCCTATTTTATCTTACAATCAAGGCAAGATAGGACATCTTCTGAAGGAAAATCTGGTAGTGAATAGAATCTAACTTCAAAAGCACCTAAGGGATTAGGGTAGAAGAACCTTCTCTTCCTATTTTAGTGCAACATTTGTTGAGGCAGCTCTTTTTTTGTTTTCTTCAGAAATAAAAGTTGCCACTTATCCTCTTTTTGCCCAAGAACATATTAGCTCAGATATATTCTCCTTCTATGAAAGAACCACCTTGAGTTTCCTAGTTTGGTGGATCAGCAAGCCACAGGAAATAATTGTGTCTTACAAGAGAACAGACGTATCTCCCTGAAAGAGTTCATATGGTAGGTGTGAAAGAAGGAGTTTTGCACAGAGAAATGCCAAGTCCTTCAGAGAAAGTCAGGCTGGAAGAAAATAAAAGAATAGTATCAGAAGTTGATGGAACAGTTTACATTACTTGGCTCTGCTTTAGGGGATGTCCTGTTATTGAAACTTTTGACTTCCAGTGACTTGAAAACATCTCTGCAGAGATATTCTGTTAGTAGCACTGATGGCAATGCATGTGCAGAAGCACATTCTCCAAGCTACCTTGCAACGGAAGCCTGCAACATTTCCAAGCTCTGTGTCAGATACGTCTGACAGACCACATTGCTGGCAATGATCAAAACTAATATTGCAATTAAAAAAAAATCATAAGACACAATTGAGTAATTCACTTCAGAGGTTGTTCAACTTTGAAGCTAAGGGCAAGGGTATTCTGTACAACATTTCTGCTGACTGTGGTCTCTGCACTAGCAAGAATTACAAGGAACCATAGCAGTTGTCATGTGAGATCTGCACTGTGTATTTAAACTGGCTTGACTTCTCCAGGAGTGTTCATTTTTTCTCTATGGAAAAAAAGCTTCCATCAACACAACACAAAGCTGTTCCTCAGCATGGTATGACTTGTTGCATTAGTCTTTCTTACACAGTGAACTCTGAGGGAAAGAATTATTTTTTGCACATTTTATTTTGATTTGTTTTGTTTTGTTTTTTTTTTCTTTTTGCAGAGCATCCAGACAAAAAGATGTCCATGTTTTGGTATATTCTACCATTCCACATTGTAGGAGAAAAACACAGACTGCAGACAGCTCATAAGCAGGATTCAAAGTTAGATGTCAAACCAGTTTTAGCTGCTTTAGAAGGAAAAAACCCACCACTTGATATGTGGAAAGAATTACTAGACAGGGTTTACAAGAACTGCAGAGTCACTATTCCCCTTGTGATGCTGAGTCATCAGATGGTAACAAATGAGCAAGAATGAGGCAACATGACCCACTCATTCAGCATTTAAACTGCCTCCCTTTTCCCCTTTCCTCAAAGTTTCACATCTCTGTTCACTCATCTCAGTTCGTCAGATGGAGCGACAGGCACAGTTTCATCTCACGTGCATTTTTAGTTACCAGACAGTGGAGTTTCACAGAAAGTGGTATATTTGAAGGGTCTTGCCTGGAGGACAAGTTGATGGCAGTAATCATTGCTTTTATTAAACTAAGTATTGGGGCTTTTGGGAAGTGTGATAAGAGAAGCTAAATGAATGGAGAATGTGGAAGAAACAAAATAAGTTTGATAAATCCCAGGGAATAGAAAACATCATTCAAAGGCTATGATGTTTATGATTTTGAAAATTAGTAATT
Organism: Tyto alba; assembly: GCF_018691265.1. Lineage (NCBI taxonomy): Eukaryota > Metazoa > Chordata > Aves > Strigiformes > Tytonidae > Tyto > Tyto alba. The sequence goes on along the minus strand of NW_024881308.1, from coordinate 5,649,615 downwards.
TTAAATGCATATATTTCTGAAACTTTTAGGGGAACTCTGGTTTTAGAAAAGACATTTCAGTTTTCTAACTTTTCATTTAACAGAATAACAAATTGTTAAGTCTGTTTTGAAGGTCCTGGTTATATTTTTGTGCTTCAGTCACTCCTACTAATATGGTTCAGTCTCACCTATCAGAAATGTACTTGAAAAATAGCAAATACTTATGCTTGCATAGATGCCAGGTTGGGCCCTCAGGCACACCAGTGTAACTGCTGGTAGCTGTGCTGCTCATGGAATCACTCTGGGTTCACAACAGCAACATGGACCTGGAGTTTAACACAGTACTGCTCTTACCTGATCCAACTGGTGGCCTGAACTCAGCTTTAGTGTGTGCAGATCTGCAACAATTGCCTTCAGAACTACAATCTTAAAAGTTCCATTGACAACTACTGTAATTCACCATGAGCATTCAAGGCAGATATTCTTCAGTGTTCTTTAGGAAATAAATTATTATGTAAATTATTAGATCGCCAAGGCAGCAAAGGCTGAGAAGAGACTAACATGTCTTCATAAATAAACTGTTGAAGAGAATCACAATATATATAACTAACAGAGGAGAGAGACAAAGTGAGCATTTAACAATCTTTCTGGCTCAGACTTCTCTTGGAAGTTGAGGGAAACATGAATTTCATCAAGATCTGAATTAGCTTTCTCTGGAGAAGAAATCTGTCTTTGGCATGGATCTGTTTAGAAAACTAGGGAGAGACTCATCTCACCTGACCCCAGACAACTCTAGTGTGGACAACTGTGTGATCCAGTCATCCATGATTCATTTATGGTCGAGTCAATGGAGAGGAGTAGGGATTTCTAAATCATGATTAATGACCGATTTTTGTCAAGCACATCAAGATGAGATGAATTGTGCTTCATAACTGTTGGCTATTCTCCATAGTCTGTTAGAGAACTTACACAACTAGCACATACAGAGGTGTATAGACATTTACAGTTTAGGTATCTACATTAGAAGCTTTTCTTTGTGTTCCTAAATAGCATGAAAAATACAGTAATCTGGGTATTTGTATGAGCACAGATCACAGTAACAGCTTTTCCTTACTAAACAAATATCTGACTTTTTAAAATTATATCAACATTTAGTAGCTAATTATCATCTCTTCCTTCTCTTCAGCAAAAAGTAAGGAAGCAGAATCTGTTAGAGGCTTGTTCAACCACAGGTTAATCTGAAATCACATCCTATTAGATGGGAAACATAAAGAAATGCTTTGTTCACCAGGTTATTTTCTACAGATTTTCTGAGTGGCCTATAATTTGGCCTAACACTTTACCTTGGAAATGTGGAAGCATATGGCATGACCTTCAACTCCTAATAGCCTTCAAGAAGCTGAAGTTGGATTATTTGGGGTCATGGGTAACAACTGAGAAGTCATAGGTCAAATTCAAAACCATATTACATCTCTAGAAAAAATTACCTTTCCAATAACTTAAGGCATGACCTCTAGCTCCGATTAGTCTGTGAGGGACTCTTGTCCTCCATTCACACATTCATGTATTCAAAATCTCCAGATCAAATATGAAGAAAAAGTTCTTTCACCTTGATTGTTACCATAAAATGCTTGTATTTTTCTTTCCTTAAGGACAATTCTGGTTTTAGAAACACTATATTTATATTAAATATTTTGCCAGTGCAGCTGATTTTAATCATATGCATGAGTTCCACCAGTTCTGCTCTACAGAGTACAATGGAAATATCATATGAGATCAAATAAGTAGATTTTCCCCTTTTGGGGACAGATACACTTTTAAGAGAGGCATTGATATCCAATAGCCGTCTTAAATTATGACATGCTTAATTTTGTGCATGATTACTATAGACGCTTTTGTAGAGGAGTGAAAAAATCCATGTTTTAATATTCTGTACTCAAAGGCTTTGTTCATTGTTAGAGTATTGCTTGTGCAGGCACACAAGTCGTCATGAATGACAGGAGCAGCAGACACCCTGGCCATCAACACAGTGAAAATTAATATTCGAGTATCAGTGAGGCAGGCATAAGGTCTGAAGATACAATGGAACAGAATTTGTATTTATCCATATACTTACCCTGAAACAAATTTCTCAGCAAACTAGAACTGATTTCCCTGGGATTACATTCTCAAATGAACAAAGATGAAGCTTCTTTCTGACTACTTGTTCAGTCCTTTCAGGAAACATGACTTTATTGTTCTGTATATCACCATAAGCAGAGCTTGGCCAAAGCAAACTGCATTTATATATACAAAACAAGCAAACAAAAAAGTGACAAAATGGAAGTGGAAAGAGCTTGAACAAAAAGACTTACAGAAAAAATAGTCTTTACATTGTCTATCACTGCTACATAGGCAAATATAATTCAGTATGTCTCTGAAGTACCAATATGCTTTCAGAGTAATAAGTAATATGTGATGTCGTTGGTTATATATTTTAATAATACTTCAAAGAAAGACTAAAAAATCTACCAGTTGTCATAAGAAATGTTACTAGTCAGAAACTAACATGAGGACAGGTTGCTTGTTTTATAACCTGTGCTTCTCCTGTCTTATACTGGGAACCTGTTGGAAGAATTATAATCCTCAGATGTATTTAGGAGACCACTGACTGAGGCTTGTGAATTAGTCTTTTGTGAAAGTTGAGTTATTGTCATAAAAAGTATAAACAAAGCACATTTGAGGAAGTGAATCTCTATTTGCATCAAAGACAAAGCAGTTTCTGTTTGAGAGGGAGAAATATCTAATTGTCTAAATTTTGTTTTCAGGTATGTCTAAAAGTGATGCTGGGAGCTGCATCTGCAGAGGTTGCTTGGCATCCAAGGGAATTTGACTTCTGCACTCCAGGGCTGAAGCTGAGTTTCATCTTTTGTACTCATTGCTAAAGCATGTTGAAATACTTGTCTCCCCCATCGGTTAACAGAAGTCCATAAATTTGAGAATTCAGCATATAACACACTGGATTTATTACTTAATCACAGTTAACCAGAGTGCCTGGTGTAGGGACATTCATGAGGTAGTTCTACATTTTCATCTTTACTGTTTTGTAACCTTCCATATTATATTCTTTAGCCTTCAAATGACATGCTAGAAGGAAAACTTACTATTTGGGAAATAGTAATCTGATAGTAAGAAACTATATGTTGTAGCAGCTCTGCTAATATGGCTTACAGCTCTGCCTCTGAGAGCCATTCCTCCTTTACACTAGTATCCTCTGCCCCTTGGTCTGGGTATTCAAAGTCTCAACGTCAGCTATTCTTGTGTTATGCTGATGAAAAAAATCCACAGCTTGTTTTCACAGTAAGAAAAAGAGCAGGTTCCTTTTCTGGGCATGTTTTTTCACCAAGCTCTGTTAGTTCCTTCCCAGTGGAAGAGTACTACTGGGAACACCCAAGTGTCGTCCTGACTGAAGAGCAACCTACCTCTGCCTATAGCTCAGCATCTGGGGAAGGACCTGGGAAGCACAGCTGTACATGTGAGTGGGACTGCTAATGTGCTTAGGGGTAGGCGCAAATAGTTTTTCAAGAAGCATGATTTGGGAAAGCCATGCTGAACAGCCTTTTGCAGTAAAGGTCAAGCCTATACCAAGGTGAAGACAGACTAAGGCTTTTTACCACCATTTTTGCATTCCAAGAATGAGGAACAGAGCCCTGCTGGGAAAGAGAACGAAAAATTCAGCTAAGAGACTTTATATCAGGCTGAAACCTTCATCATCACAGGTTAGCATTATGAAAAGGCAACCCTTGTGCTAGGGTTGTGCTAGGTAGCACCTTGTAACTGGAAGGGCTTATATGTCATGCTACATTGAAATACGCAAACACTTTTCACCTCAGCTCAGTAAGTTCTTGGCATCAATCACAACCGCCTCCTTCTTCACCTGAAGTGGTTTAAGCAAAACTGCCCATAATTCACTCTTTCTGAGGTTCACTAGCTCAACAAACCAAATCAAACCACCCCTGAAGATTACAGCAGGCTTGTTGCTCTCTTTCCTGCTCACCACAGCCAGAAGGACATAAGTAGAAAGGCACTTGCAGTGCGCCTTGTCTGTATGAACTGGCCTCATTCTTCATTTTGTATTTGAAATTCCAGATTCATTCTCTTCTCTTCGCTTTTCCCGGCAGTTTCCCTCCCGGCTGGGTAAAAGCCATACCAGATGTTGCTTTGTTCCTTTACTTTATAGCAATATTGCTGCTGCCCTCTGTGTGCAGATGTTGGGGTCAGAAATGCCAGCATCATACTTCTCTCAACACTTTCTTTTTAACTTTTTCCTCCATACAGTTCCTCATATCTCCCCCATCCAATATGCAGTTACACAAACTCTGTTCACACGTGTGCCGAGTCCTTGAGGTCTATGGACCAAAGAAAGTGGTATGAGTATAGACTGCTGCTCTAGCACAGGCTTTTGCACAGTTCAGCTCCTTGCTGCAGTGGCCAGGCACTCTTATATTGGAAATGTCATCTTCCAGTTGCAAGAGGAAGGAATCAGAGAGTGCCAGAGCCTCCTCATCCAGCAGAGCTGAAGGGGGGATGAGTGCCATGACTGTCTCCTGATATCTTCTAGTTGTGGGCCAAGGATTTCTTAGAGAAAAGCATGAAAGCAGAGTGCTGATTTGTAATACGAGGGGCTATGGAGGAGCAAGAGGATATTATTCTTTCCTTCCTTCCTTCCTGGAGATTCCTGGCAGTTAAGCTGAGCTCAAAAGCATGGAAAGATCCGGAAGCTATTTCAGTGGATGAGGCCTCTGGCACGTACACTTCAGTCTGGTGAGCATCTTGGTGAATTCTTTGCAGTGTGGGAGGTTCCATGCTGAGATCAACAAGTCTTCCAACCTTCAGTGCTATTCTGGTGCAGATGGAAGCCCCCATCTGTTATTATCCTCAAGAATCTCCCTGCGTAGTAGGGTTGTCCCTGAACGTGAAGCTACAGATGATCAGATGTTACTTGCACTTCTTCAGTAGGTGGAAAACTAGAGACTTACTGACTTACTGTGTGTGGTAAACACCTTCCTGAAATCTGTACCACCGTTTGGGGGGTGGTAAGCCAAAAAAAGAGCAAATACATCAGTGTCTATTCCACTTAAAGACCTGACTTTGTTTGAAAGTGAAAATGAGATTTATGTTATCATCCTGCTCCCTTAATGATCATTTGCCGACAATGCAAAACCATCACTTAATGGAGTATGACTGGCAATCTCCACTAAAGAAAGCTCTGATTGGAATAGCAGAGTTTGTTTCAGGTCAGGCTTGAGGTATGCTACCAAAATACAGAAGGGACTGAGAAGAGGATCAGAACAGAGAGAGGCACTTGCCACAAATAATTTAATCAATTAATTTAGCCTATTTCTTTTTCTCTTTTCTTGCAAAATGTTCACAGATAGATTACAATTTCTCCACATTTATTTCTTATTCAAATTTACTCAATGGTATCTTTTACTCTTTTAAAAATAAATAATATTGACTGATTACAAACAATTCTCTGGGAGGACATGCTGTTCAGTATTCTGGTCTGATTTAGATAATGTCTTGGTCACATGGATCACACAGCATCATTTCTCCTCTACAAGTGACAACTATAGAACTTGTGAGTCAGGAAGAAAATCAGAATTCACCAGGGATACGGATACTAAAGGAGTATGATCTCATAAACAGGTTAAGGGAGTTTTAAACTTGGAGCATTATAGAGGAAAAAACAGCCCTTCTGAGATTTGCTGGCTGGGTGCAAAGGTTATATTTAACTTTCTTTCCTTGCCTATCTCAGACAGTGGCCTACAGCAAAAAGCCAGAAAGTCCCTTTTATCTTTGTATGTTCTAGCTAGTCCTGAATCTTTAAAAAATGCAGAATGGAAACTGAGCATAAGAGAAGGAACATACAGAGTACAGAAAAATCTTGGATTTACCTTTGTGCTCTCTTACCAGTGTGTTCTCAGCTGCAGTGGAAAGGATTCTTCTTTGCTGTTACTATAAGCCAACAATAAATTTTTCACCTCCTGATGGAAAAAGAAAATGAACACAAGAATTGTGACTAAAGGAGAGACTGAAGCAAAGTGTCATCTCAGTGTTCATCCTGATCTGAGGAATTTATACCCCATCCATTCCCCCAGGTCTGTGCCTAAAGTCTGTGTCTAGTTGAAAAAACTTGGACAGATGTGTGCACAACCTGAGGTTACAGGAGAGACAGGGTGCTCCTGTTCTGCAGCACGTGGAAATGTTTAGATGGTGAATCTCCACTGCTGGACATTGTTACCAAGAGGTTAAATAACCATCTGTCAGAAAAGACACCCACTGAATTAATCCCACTTTGTGGCCATTCTGTGGTCTAGCAAATCTCATGAGCTTCCTTCCAGTCCTTTTTTCAGGGGTATGATTCTTGACACGATACAAGAAGAAAGGTCCCCAAATCCTCCTTGCCCAATCCCTGACCGAAAGACAATTTATTCCAGGCTTCCATTCCCTGAGACTCTTCCAAAAAGAGGATAACCCAAGTGCCTTTTGAATGCAGCCACTTAAAGTTCATTGTTTACCAGGTTTCATGCGAGTGAAACTCGATTGCTTCAAATATTTGCATAGCACAACGCTGGGAAAAAGTGTGAGTACAGATCATGCAGATCAAACTTTTATCTGAATGAAGTCTGCAGTGTTATTTCATCTTTTGCAGCATTCCCAAGGTCTAAGCAGGTGAGATCCTGGCCTAATCAGAAATATAGGACCAGAATTAAATTGAAACACTGGGAAAAGCATGGAAGAGCAAGGCTGAGGGGCTCTGGCAAAGCTGTGTGGGACAGGTTGCACATCACCTGCCTGCACAGGAGAGTCTCTGGGACTTTCTGCTCACTGCAGGACTATTCTTCTCACCTTTACATTAAGGCCAAATTTAGCAACACAAACAATATGATAGAGTCATATGGAAAAAAGCTCAGAGCCTGTGAATCCATAGCATTGTTACCAGGACAGAGGTATTTCAAAGCAGCTCTTAAGATATAGGGGTGTATATATGCATGAAAATCCAAGCAGAAGTCTTTATGGTAAGAAACATGTGCTTTCTCTTTTATAAATCCACCTCCTACCCCCATTTTTTGCAGTTTCACCCTATTGTCAAATTCTATTTCTTCCACTACTTTCACCTTCCAAAAAAAGCAAACATGTCCCATTTCCAGCAAAATGCTTATTCAGTGCCCGTCTTCCCAGAGCTAATGGCTTTCTCAGATGGAAGATGTCGTGCTAGGCAGGAACCAAATGAAAAAATAAACAATTAATGGGCAAGGTTCATTGTTTTTTACATGCCTTAATATTTTACTTTCCAGATTGGCAGCACCATGAGAAACCCAACACTTGGATGCATATGGTGGACATGGGGGAACAATTTAGAATCTGTAATTCAGCTAGAGTGAGAGCTGATGGAGGGTTTTTTCTTCTTTTCTTCCTTTTTTTTTTTTTTTTTTCAAGTACTGATTTTATAGCACATATCATCAAGTCCATATTACACAGAGTTTCTGGGCTAATGCTTTCCAGCCTTGACTCTCAGACTTAATAATTGTTCCAAATGGTGCTTTAAAATGTCTTAGCTGTATAAATACATGATACCTCAATGTTTCCCTTGTGGCCTAAACCAAAAACAAGTTAGATTAAAAATAAATTTTTTTTTTTTTTTAATTTCCAATTATGTGTTGGCCAAGGAGAAAAAAAATACTATCACATGAAAAGGACTTGATGTTCCTAGTGATATTTTTAAATTGACCTTCAATTTGACATTAGTTTTGGGTGCAACAAAGGCCTCCAAGAAAGGCTACATATATTAAGGTCTATAGGGTAGACTTACAGAAGAAAATCAAGTTCAGTAAGGTAGTGACTTGTTCATGGCTATCTGCCTTGGGATAGAGACTCCCTTAACGGGTCAGATGAGCTAGCCTCATACAAAGCACTGGGAGAGCTAGGTACTAAGCTGCAGGTTGCACAAAGGAGCTGTTATATCTAAGCATCATTCCATAGTAGCAAAATCTATCAGGGTCCCCACAACATCTCACTAGCAGCACAAAGTGGTTTTCTGCACAGAGGTGTGGAACTGGAACAGCTCCATCTGAATTAAATTACTAAAGTGCCTTTGAATTCAGTGGCCAAGAGCTTTGTCCAGTCTGATTTTAAACTAATATCAATTCACCTTTTTGCCATCTTCAACGATTCTTTTGCCATCAGATTACATTTTTCTTAATTAATCTTTTGTTATATATTAACTGTCCTTTATTAAATGCAAATTTGCAGAGGATTAAACCATACAATAGATCCAAGTTATATTGAATATCACAGTAAAATCTCAATAAGCATAAGTGTTTTCCTTTGTTTTAGAAATCAATAGATATTTAATTAACAAGGGGTAATAACTCTTGCAACTAGAAGAATCCCTTCAGATTTAAATGAAATCATTATTATATGTTAAATGGGAACCCAGATACATTTGAATAATTTCAAAGTTCTCTACCAACAAGGATGAATTTAAATACGCTCTGTTCTTCCAGCGTGGTGCAAAAATTGATGTTTTAGCCCCAACATCCTCCTAACCTGGACACTCAGACACTCCACTCAAAAAGAAAGGCGGAGGACTGCTCAGAGGCCAGGATGCCTGGCTCAAGGAATGCAAATCCATGCCATTTCCCGAAGCATTAGGCAATTATTCCTGGCAATAGCTAGTGGTTACTAGAGACCGTGTTTGCTAAGGGTTACGACACCCACATGAGAAACAACGAATCTCCCCATGAGCATTGAGTTGACTCTCACATACTAAAAATCCTTAAGAATTTTCCAAATTTCCACTCATTCTGGGTGCTTAATTTGAATTTAGGGTTGTTCAGTCTGTCTGTCAATCCAGCCCTTGATATTGGAAAGGCTACTGGTGAGGACGTTACCCTTCAGTAGGGACTTCTGAAGTCACTTAATGAGGACACACAGACCAATATTCCATGAGAGATGGGTGCCTATGACTCAGACGTTCTGTTGTTAAGTCTTGTTTTTAATTTATCTCTTTTTCACCCCAAAGAAATCTAGAGAATATTTTCACACGTGTGGCATTTCCAAGACAATGTGAAGGCAGCATCTAATGTTTGGGAGTGGAATTAAGGAAGGATTAGTACAAAATCAGTCAGTAGAAAAATGAGGAGAAATTAAGTGTGGCTGGAAGACATATTTTCTGGGTACTCTGGAAATTCTCATTTTTCCCATCAGTGCGTGGCCTATGTTGTTACACTAGTCCTTGTGTCAGAAAAAAAACCAATGATACTTTTCAGGTAAAAGCAACGTATCTCCTTTGTTGTGTCACCTATGCATTCTTCAGCATAGCAACATGTGGGTAGACTTTTTGGATGGAGGGCAGTAAGTCTTGCTTTCATGGGTTACAAAGATCATTTACACCATAAAAGGAAACAATTGACTTTATTAGTTATTTGTATTATTATTTGTTAATTATAAATGAGAAATAAAGGGTTTGATGGTTTGGGGAAGCAAAAGGGTTTTCTCTTGGTTAGAGTCCCTCTTTCTCCCCTCCTCCAGACTGACAACAGCATCACCTCTCCTCAGTTCTCAGTGCTGTCAGTGAGGGGCTGGGGATCCTGCATCCTTAATCACTGCACCAGAGAGGGAGGGGGGGCTGACAGGGGTGAACAGCATAAGAAAAGAGCAAAGCTGACTTAGATGGATCACATCATTTGTGCCAGGACTGCAGACTGTACACCTCAATCCAGCGCCGACACTAAATAATAGTAAGCCCCAAGATTATGAATAGGCTGTGGAACACAGTGCCTGGATATGGACTTTATCAGATAGCGACCTAGAGATTAACCTCTTGGCCCCCTAATCGGGATTGTGCTGGTACACCATTTATTACCAGAGTTGGGCAGGGGGTGAGACGGGGAGGGAGGGGGCAGACGGCTGCAGACAGAGCATGCCCGCAGTGTGCGGAGCCGGGCCAATTTCACAACACGCCGCTCTGTCTCCTGCTGAAGGTTTTGTTTTGTTTTCTTCATTGGATTCTAGGGTAAAAATTCTTGGAGTCTTTATTTACTGCCAAGTGGAACCACCGTGTGACTCCGGAAATACCTGTCGCCTAATTAAATTGTCTAGAGAGGAATTTTGGAAAGCGCTTCTAATTCAGGAGCTTAATTTAGGCTGGGCCTGTGCACCAGAGCTTTCTGTCTTATTATTAGATGGAATTTTAATCATTGCATATCTCCCCCCACCCCCAGCATTTTTTCCTCTCTCCCCATCTCCTAACAACCTGATTCTGGCACAATTCCCTTCCCCTTTAACCCTCCTGAGCTAAAAATAATATCCTCCTGGAACTAGCCAAAAAAAAAAAAAAAAAAAAAAAAAGAGCAAGCAAGCACTGAACCAGAGGTGTTTAATTAGCAGGAGTGAACTGGAGATGGGTTCAGCAATCATTTTACAGCAGCCTCTCTAGAGGCAGACCGAATGCATTATGAGAAAAACCCAGTCCGTGGGTCCCAGGAGTAAGGAAGGTGGTGTGTTCTCAGAGCAGCTTAAGCCTGTAACATCTGTAAGATGCAGCCCTCATATGCCTGGATTAAAACAAAAAAAGGCCTTGTGGTGAGTGAAAGGATGCTATAAACAAACAGCCTTAAGTAAATGTTTCAATCTGGCCAATTGCTCTGTGCACTGCTATTCTTTCACAGTTTAATTGCAACTTTCCATGTAATTGCACAGGGAAAGGGGATACGGGACACGGGATTGATGTACAGACCACAGGGTGGGCAGTGATGGCACCCACACAGATCACAGACGTGTCACTTCTCTGAACCCAAGACCTCAAGAAAGTGGTTGCCTCAGAGATGATTAAGCACTATGAACGTACCTTTAAATCACACTGAAATCCTCAGATGGGAAGTATAAAACATGGTTAAAACGAGTAGGTCAAACTCTTTCAGACAGTGTCTGTGTGTGAGTCCAGGGCCGAAGGTAACAGCCTCTGATCTTGGCATCTTCACTCAATCATCACAGAGAAAATGCTAGAGAAGCTCCATAGCCAAGCTGAGCACGCCACGGGCTGCATGAAAAGAAAGAGCTTTATCATGTCCAGTGGCGTTATCCTGCATTTACAGTGATGTAACCATCACCATGAACTGACCTTTGGCATTCTTCACTAGAAAAGGAGACCCCGGAACTTCCATTTTCCTTGCAAAAAGGTTTCCTTGCTGCAATCAGGTTTCAAAAGGATTACAGGAAAATTAAGGAAATTCCTCTTGCAAATCAAACCTCTATGGCATAATTATAACACACAAGCAGCTCTTATCTAGTATAAAGTTTTAAACTGAATCAGTGTTTGGACATCATATCTACATTAAAGAGGTTTTGATCACATAGTTTGTACTGCAGCACTTTTCCTACAGCTGTTCTAATTCTTCTGCATTGCACCAGCTTTGGGCACTGGCCTTCGCTCCCGCTGGAGCGCCCTGCAGTCACCCGGCTCTGCGCCGCTCTACCACAGTGAAGGAAAAGCTGGTCTACTCCGAGGATTGAAAATTGAGCTTTTCTGTTTGGACAAAGCTCAGAAACCTCTCTCTATCTCAGCAGCTGGATTTCGTCTGAACCCCTCCCCAGGATTCTCCTCCTGCTGCAGAGAGGATTTCTAATCTCATCTGGGATTAGATTTGTAGACCAAATCACCACAACATCAATATTGCTTTTAAAACCAGAACAAGCAATAGAAGCCACAGGAAAGAGAACAGGATACTGCATTGACCTACTGCCTCTTCAAGGCAGAGGCATCTAGAAATATATATACATCTATATGTGTGTATATAGATAAAGAAATATATCTAACTATAATAGATATAGCTGGTTTTATGCTTCCTTCACCCCTACTTTGCACAAAGCATACTGTGACCTGGAGAAGAGGCAAAATGACCACCCGACACCTGATCTGGACAGTGAAGTGCTCCAAATCCAGTCTGGGACCTGGAACCAGATTTGCCAGCCTGAGCACATTATGGATTAGACAGGGGTGGCTGGGAGTATGAACTCGGCTCTTGTTCAAGATATTAATTCACAACCCCAAACTGAAATGTTTTGATTTTGGAAAACACACATGCATCCACATACATAGAGAGAGACAGAGAGACACAAAACCCCTAAACTTTTGATGTCTTGTAACTTTGTATTGTCTTTTTTTGTTCAGCTGTATTTACTGGGCTGGATTGCCTGCCAAAACCATTAAGTATCAATCATTCCTTGTTTCATTAGTACTGAAATGACTTTCTAATTGACTTTGTAATTGTAGTTAAAAGCAACTTTAGTACAGGCTCGAAGAAACCTTCCTAGCAGCTTCTCTGTGTCCGGCCTTTCATCTGCTGTCACTGGAACTTAATGGAGAAGCCTCCAGCAGAAGAATGGTATCAGACAGATCACTTGTTTGTAGGATATTGCTTTATTTTGTATTTACTTTGATTTTACTTTTTTCTTCCAGGGTCTGATAATGACTTGATGTTTCTGCATTATGGGATATTTATCTGATAATTATCTAGCCAGGAGCTAAAATGTCACATAGCAACTCAAGAAATAGACCAGGACAACATCCTATGGACAGCAGAGGTGCCAAAATGTTCTTGATACTTTCAAAATCCTGGCAACATTTTTCAAATAGCTTCTTCTTTTTAATCATTCTGCAAAGTAAGAGTTTTTAAAATTGAGTCTTAAGTTTATGTGCACTTCCCCTGGCCTGATTCTTATCCCATGCACTGTGGTGCAAAAGCCCTGAGACTCAGCAGGGAAAGGGTAGACATGCAGAAGGAGAAGCACGGAGCATGTCCAAGCTAACAGCCACCAATTCCTCCCTTCATCCAGCTGAAACGGACTGAACTGCCGGGGAGCCCAGCAGCGCAGGAAAGGGAAGCAGGAGGGAATGCTGCTTCCCCCAAGCTAAAGATAGAAGGCAGAGTTCTCCTCTGCTTTTGACAGAGGAACAGGAGTGGCATTTCCCCACCTACTTCCCCTTCTGTTGGCCCTACCAGCATGGAAGGCAACATGCTACAAAACCGCAGAGGAAGCAAACTTGCAATGAGAGCAGACACGCTGCTAAAAATGCCAGAAGAAAGCAGTTTTGGCTAGGAGGCAATGCATGGGGTGATGGAGGGCCAGACCTGGCTTATTAAAAACCATGCAAACCATGCCTAGATCTTATGGGGCTGTTACATGGAGACTACAGCAGCCAGTAATGAATCTTTTAAAAGGCTCCATGTCTTCACCACTGCCTTGGAGAGATCAGCATCCTGGGGACTGTTAACTCCAGCTAATCTCTAGTGCTCAGAAAAGACCCTGCACTGAGGTCATTGTTGCTATTACAAGATTATAATAAAATAAATACACTGTTGATTTGATTTAAATGTGTCATGCTCTCAGTACTGATAGAGATTTCACTGTGCTGTGCTCAGGCCAGCTGCAGTTCCCAAGTCATTATCTCACGCTTCCAAAATCTTCTGTTGAATACTGGAGCAGAAATTAATCTCGTTGATAGCATCAAAGGTTTGAGTTTTTGTCCTATCACCTTCTTACAGCATTACCGCTTCATTTGCAGTGGATGGGCTAGATCCCAAGACTGCTTCATGCAGGTGCAGATACACCATCTTGCTCCTGATGGAGCAGCATTTCTAGAAACTAGGAACCGAGTTCTCCATGGACCTGGTAGGATTTCTCTCGATTTGCTCCAGAATGAGAGGAAGCTCAGGTGCTGACACACATAGTATCTGCTCTCCTCCTCCTGTAGAGCAGCCAATGCGCTACAGCTCTGCAAGCTGAGCTGCTAGCCACTAAACAGCATCCCCTGAAGCCCATCACAGTTGCAGATAATAAACAGCTTCTGCGCCCAGGCCAAGAGCTGCTTTTGCCTTCATTTAGCATGTCAGCACCATCATGGTCCTATGCTTCTGCAAAACCTTCCATCACGCCGTGCCTGGTAAAGCTGTCCACAGAGCAGCTCCACTGCAGAGAGCTTATAAACCAGCGTGTGCTCAAGCAGAGCCAGAAAACATCAGCCACGAGGGCAGCCCTGGCTGTCCCGTGTCCCACCGCACCAGGCGCAAGGGACACCCCACACATGCCGCCGCCACAAAGCCTGAGAGGGTGCCCCACAGTGTCTTGCTGCCAGCTTCAGAGGAAGGGCCTTTGCCCTGGGAAGTCCTGTGACTTGGTATGCACATGCCGAAAGGAGTAACAACCAGTTTTTAACCTAAACATGGGTCTAAAAATAAAGCAGAGGCACAAGTTAGGTGAGAGGGGGAAAAAAAAATGGAAAACAAACCCTTCCCCTCAGTAAAACCTTGCTGGTTTCCAGGTGATTCCCTTTATTGCTTTCTGGTGTCTCCTAATTTTGATCACCTGCCTGGGGATCCCACCTTGCATGCTTAATTAGATATAAACAGTGCATTAAGTGGTGGTGTGTTGGGGGGTTAGTATGGGATTCAACTAAATGCCTTTTTGTGTCTGGTTTTAGTGTACAGACTCAGTGGCCTGTGCTGCCAGGGGTGTTTGATGCTATTGACTCTGCTGCGTGTTTTGCTTGTGAGCATGGGCAGGAGCGATAACTAAAAAGGGCAGATCAAAGCAAAGGGAGTTGGATAAGCAATCTAATTTTTACTCAGAGTAGCAGAGCTGACAGCAGTCGTTTCTCTCAGAGCTAACTGGTCGGTATTCAGGTAAATCAAAACGTTTCACACTGTTAGCCATGCCATCTGCTAACCCCCCCACGGTGGCATACACAGAAAGCCGCTGCAGGGAGGAAACCACTGAAAGGCCCAGGCCCTACTTCAATTCTCTGTGTAGTTTAAAAAGGGGTTTTCTGCAAGGAGCTAATCCTGCCTGTATGACTTGCACAGCCTGGGTGCAGTGTTTGAAAGTGATTTTTGGTTGTGATGAGAAACAAAATGATTCCTCTCCAAATAACAAAAAAAAAAAAAAAAAAAAAAAATTCTCTTGCAGGAATCTGATTTTTAAGATCAATCCTTTTGTAAAACTCATATTCAGGTGGATTTAAGGGTGAACAGAATGACACATCTTATCTAAAGGGCCAGTCTGGAGCTGCTTAGGTGGTTTCTTAAGAAAAATCTTAGGCAAAGGTCAGCATGGAGAGCGGGTGACCTGGCCCCTTGGCTTTCCAGCACAGGACTTGGTGCCACTGTGTGTTCAGAGCAGTAGCAGAGACTGTCCTGGCACGTCATCACTTTGGCACTTCTAAATTGCTTTTGAATATATTGGCAATTTGAACAGTGCCAGCTGCAGTGTTTTTATTAGATATTTCCTGGAATTTGAAATTAATTTGAAGGCTTAAGTTCCTAAAGTCACAAGATTCTAAATTTTCTCTGCCACTTTCATCAAATCAGTCAAAAAAATGGATCCAAATGTATCACAACCCTCCCACCTTGGGTAAACTGAAATGATCTAAAACTTATTATGTAAAAATCTCAGGTGTATTGATTTACTGGTGATCTTGGCGAAGCC